>NC_143031.1:29219000-29937500 GCF_057628025.1 Oncorhynchus mykiss
GGTCTTTTCACAGTCCCCAAATTCAAGAAAGCGTATCGTATCATATAGAGCCATTATTGCATGGAACTCCGGTCCATCTCATGTTGCTCAAATGAACTGCAAACCTGGTTTAAAAAAAACAGATAAAGCAACACCTCACTGCACCTCTCCCTTATTTGACCTAGATAGTTTGTGTGTATGTATTGGTATTGACATGTAGGCTACATTTGCCATTTTAATTATTTTATTTATGTAGTTCTGTCCTTGAGCTGTTATTGTCTATTACTGTTCTGTATTATGTCATGTTTCATGTGGACCCCAGGAAGAGTAGCTGCTGCTTTTACAACAGCTAATGGGGATCCTAATAAAATGGCAACAAAAAAAGGCACTGGCGTGACCCTGGCTGTCTCTGCCTGGCCGGCTTCTCTCTCTCCACTGGGATTATTTGCCTCTGACCCAATTACGGGAGCTGAGTCACTAGCTTGCTTGCACTCTCCTATCCTTCCTGTAAAAAGGGCTTTATATATTGGTAGATTGGTAAAAAAAAAAGATAAAGCAGACATTCAATATCTGTCACACCCTGATCTTTTTCACCTGTCTTTGTGCTTGTCTCCACCCCCCCTCCAGGTGTCACCCATCTTCCCCATTATCCACAGTGTATTTATACCTGTGTTCTGTTTCTGTTGCCAGTTCATTTTGTTTGTCAAGCCAGCGTTTTTCCCCTTGCTCCTGTCTTTTTCTAGTTTTCCCAGTTTTGACCGTTCTGCCTGCCCTGACCCGACCCTGAGCCTGCCTGCCATTCTGTACCTTATGGACTCTGATCTGGATTACTGACCCCTGCCTGCCCTTGACCTGTCGTTTTGGCTGTCCCTGTTCTAGTAATAAACTTGTTACGTTGACACTGTCTGTGTCTACTCCTGAAACGTGATATCCTTTTGAGCATGGTGAAGTTATTAATTCCACTTTGGAAGGTGTATCAATACACCCAGTCACTACAGAGGTACAGGTGTCCTTCCTAACTCAGTTGCTGGAGACTAAGGAAAGTGTTTCGGCATTTCACCATGAGGCCAACTGTGACTTGAGAACAGTTCCCGAGTTGAATGACTGTGAACGAACTGAAAATGGAACAACATCTTAGTTACGCCACAATACTAACCCAATTGACAGAGTGAGAAGGAAGCTTGTAGACAAAATATTCCAAAACATGCATCCTGTTTGCAACGAGGCACTAAAAGTAATACTGCAAAAAAATGTGGCAAAGCAATTTACTTTTTGTTCAGAACACAAAGTGTTATGTTTAGGAAAATCCAATACAACACATGACTGAGTACCACTCTCCATATTTTCAAGCATAGTAGTGTCTGCAGCATGTTATGGGTATGCTTGTAATTGTTAAGGACTGGGGAGTCTTTCAGGATGAAAAATTAACAGAATGGAGCGAAGCACGTGCAAAATCCCAGAGGAAAACCTGGTTCAGTCTGCTTTCCACCATACTGGGAGATTAATTCACCTTTCAGCAGGACAATAACCTAAAACACATCCAAATCTACACTGAATGACCAAGTTAGCGTTTTGACTTAAATCCACTGGAAAATATGGCAAGACCTGAAAAGAGTTGTCTAGCAATGATCAACAACCAATTTTACAAAGCTTTAAGAATTTTGAAAAAAATATGGGCAAATGTTGCACAATCCAGAAATTTGTAGTCGCTGCCAAAGGTGATTCTAATATGTATTGACTCAGGAAGTTGAATACTTATCTAATCAAGATAGTTTTATTTTTCATATTTTCTTTTACAAATGTTAGTTGTGCTTCTACATTGACAGTATTTAATGTACATTGTGAACCATGGAATGCCCGGGCACAAAGCCCAAAACAAAGACATATACAAAACACGCAGGGATGTAACCCAAACAAAATAGTGAGGTTAAATCTCTAATAAATACACGGGATGAGACCCATAATAACAATTGCACAAATCACACAGGACAAGAGCCGAAACAACAACACAGGTACTCACAGGTCTAACAGACATGGTAACAATAACCGACAAGACAATGGTGAACAGGGGGCACATATATACAATTACTAATCAGGGGGAAATAGGAACTAGGTGTGTGTAAATAGACAAGACAGTCCGTGGTTAGTGGTAATGAACCAGTTCAGTGACAGAAGCTGTTGACATAGAACTCCGGAACTGGTACACGGAATGAGCAGCAGTACCGGAGGGATCGGTGACATAATCCCACTTTGTAACAAAACGTTTTTGAAAAGTCAAGATGTGTGAATAGTTTCTGAAGGCACTGTAGGACTAAATAGCATCATTGGTGATACAGTATATGAGTGATAAAGTATGGTTACATTTAATTTGCTTAGTTAAACCTACCCTTTGGAATGAGATACACAATGGTAATAGTCAGCGACAAATATCATTGTTAAGCATTGCTGGACTTGGTTAAAACCCTGGATGGGAGAACAATGGTTAGCTCTAGATCGATTAATTATCCCTTAGGAGGTGCTGCCCAGCCCAAGCGGCTATAGGGCCGCTAGGTCGATTCCCTAGAGTCAATTGACGCAACGGTGCTTTGAAATTCTGACAAATTCTGACAAGGTTTGTCTATGTTGAATTTGGTTACCATGATTACAAAAATTCCTTGTATTTCCCACGTAGATTCCACGTCACATTACGTTGACAAATCACATTTTGGAACAATGTTGATTCAAATATTTTGTGCCCAGAAGGGTTGGGGTCAATTCCAATTTAATTTGAAATTCAAGTTCACTCACAAACAGGAGAATTTACATTGTTTAAATTCTAATTGAATTCAATCTTCATGTTATGGAATTGGAATGTTTATACAACTTGATTGGGGTCTACCTATGGTCAATTCAATTGATTGGACATGATTGTGTTGACGCACAGGTCAGAGGAAGGATACCCAAAAGAATTCTGCAGCATTGAAGATCCCCAAGAACACAGTGGCCTACATCATTCTTAAATAGAAGAAGTTTGGAACCACCTAAGACCCTTCCTAGAGCTGGCCAAACTGAACAATCGGGGGAGAAGGCCCTTGTTCAGAGAGGTGACCAAGAACCTGATGGTCACTCTGACAAAGCTACAGAGTTCCTCTGTCAAGATTGGAGAACCTTCCAGAAGGACAAACATCTCTGCAGCACTCCAACAATCAGGGCTTTATGGTAGAGTGGCCAGATGGAAGCCACTCCTCAGTAAAAGGCACATGACCGCCAGCTTAGAGTTTGCCAAAAGGAACCTAAAGGACTCTCAGACCATGAGAAACAAGATTCTCTGATAAAACCAAGACTGAACTCTGGCCTGAATGCCAAAGGTCACATCTGGAAGAAACCTGGCACCATCCCTATGGCTAAGCATGGTGGTGGCAGCATCATGCTGTGGGGATGTTTTTCAGCAGCAGGGACTAGGAGACTGAGGGAAAGATGAACAGAGCAAAGTACCGAGAGAACCTTGATGAAAACCTGCTCCAGAGCGCTCAGGGCCTCAGACTGGGGGCGAAGGTTCACGTTCCAGCAGGTCAACAACCCTAAGTACACAGGCAAGACAATGCATGAATAGCTTCAGGACAAGTCTCTGAATGTCTTTGAGTGGCCCAGCCAGAGCCCGGACTTGAACACGATCGAACATCTCTGGCAGTAAAATCACTCAATCACTCAATCACATCCTTCCCAAAATATCATCAGCAAGCTCTGAGGTTTTCTCCAAGCAAATAAACAAGACATCATCATTCTGCACCTGCAGATCTCATTCTGACTCAGAGATAAAGAAATACGTGTGATAGAGAGAGCAAGAGACAGAGAAAGATAGAATGATGGACTCATTTTCACCATTGTTTGACTGTGTAGGTTCAATGTGATTGAAAGAGATGAATTGACTGGTACACCAGCACATGGGTTCTATGGTCTTGCAGTATACATGCTTGTCTGTTTAATGGACATAAAAGGTTTACTTCATTATGATACTTTTCTTCAAATCTGAGCATAAATGCTCCATATAGACATACAGTATACAGTAAGACCTCTACAGGTACGTTTTTATGGATTTTACTACACTACAAAACAATGTACCTATCGCCAGACATTGGTCTTTTAAGCTTTGTAAGATTCAATGAAACCAGACAAAAGCCAAGTTATCCCTGAGGAGTGAGATGTACCGAGGGCCAGTGCTGACCAAATAAAATCTGTTTATTTTTCAAGTGCACAGGATACAATAGGTGTACAGTACAGTGAAATGCTATTCCCCAACAACGCAGTGTTCAAAATCAAAGGTAAGAAAATAATATCTGATTTTAAAATCAGCTATATGGATGGAGTCAGTACCAGGATTATATCAATGTGCAGGGGTACCGGTGGTAGATGAGGTAGATATGTAAATGTGAGATATGTACATGTAGTAAAAGTAAATGGAAGAGCAGGATAAATAACAGAAAGCAGTAGCAGCGTATATGATGAATGTACAGTTGAAGTCGGAAGTTTACATACACTTAGGTTGGAGTCATTAAAACTAGTTTTTCAACCACTCCACAAATTTCTTGTTAACCAACTATAGTTTTGGCAAGTCGGTTAGGACATCGACTTTTTGCATGACAAAAGTTATTTTTCCAACAATTGTTCACAGACAGATTATTTCACTTACTGTATCACAATTCCAGTGGGTCAGAAGTTTACATACACTAAGTTGACTGTGCCTTTAAACAGCTTGGAAAATTCCAGAAATTATGTCATGGCTTTAGAAGCTTCTGATAGGCTAAATGACATCATTTGAGTCAATTGTAGGTGTACCTGTGGATGTTTTTCAAGGCCTACCTTCAAACTCAGTGCCTCCTTGCACCATGGGACCACTCAGTCGTCATACTGCTCAGGAAGGAGATGCGTTCTGTCTCCTAGAGATGAAAGTACTTTGGTGCGAAAAGTGCAAATCAATCCCAGAACAACAGCAAATGACTTTGTGAAGATGAAACAGGTACAAAAGCATCTATATCCACAGTAAAACGAGTCCTATATCAACATAACCTGAAAAACCGTTCAGCAAGGAAGAAGTCACTGCTCCAAAACCGCCATAATAAAGCCAGACTACGGTTTGAAACTGCACATGGGGACAAATATCATACATTTTGGAGAAATGTCCTCTGGTCTGATGAAACAAAAATAGAACTGTTTGGCCATAATGACCATAATTATGTTTGGAGGAAAAGGGGGAGGCTTGCAAGCCGAAGAACCCCATCCCAACGTAAAGCACTGGGGTGGCAGCATCATGGTGCACTTCACAAAATAGATTGCATCATGAGGGAGGAAAATTAGGTGGATATATTGAAGCAACATCTCAAGACATCAGTCAGGAAGTTAAAGCTTGGTCGCAAATGGGTCTTCCAAATGAACATTGACCCCAAGCATACCTCCAAAGTTGTGATAAAATGGCTTAAGGACAACAAAGTCAAGGTATTGGAGTGGCCATCACAAAGCCCTGACCTCAATCCTATAGACAATTTGTGGGCAGAACTGAAAAAGCGTGTGTGAGCAAGGAGGCCGACAAACCTGACTCAGTTACACCAGCTCTGTCAAGAGGAATGGGCCAGAATTCATGGAATCATGTAGTAAACAAAAAAAGTGTTAACCAAATCAAAATATACTTTATATTTGAGATTCTTCAAAGTAGCCACCCTTTGCTTTGATGACAGCATGCACCTCTAGGCATTGTGTTATTTCATAGTTGTGATGTCTTCACTACTATTCTACAATGTAGAAAATAGTAATAATTTTAAAAAACTAAATGACTACCCAGACTATTTGCATTGCCCCCCCCCCCCCCCACCCCCACCCCCTCTACGCTGCTGCTACTCTCTGTTATTATCTATGCATAGTCACTTTAATAACTCTTCCTACATGTACATATTACCTCAATTGCCTCGACACCGGTGCCCCTGCACATTGACTCTGTACCGGTACCCCCTGTATATAGCCCCGCTATTGTTATTTACTGCTGCTCTTTAATTATTTGTTATCCTTATCTAACTTTTTTTGTAGGTATTTTCTTAAAACTGCGTTATTGGTTAAGGGCTTGTAAATAAGCATTTCACTGTAAGGTATTCGGCGCAAATAGAATTTGATTTGATTTGACTTCCTGTATTTCCAAGCTGAAGTATTTATATCCAACAATACTGTAGTCAGTGAGATATTCGCAGTGTTTATCTGTTTCATGATAACGATGATAATTTTCACACTAAAGCTTTTAGAATAATCCGTACAGTAGTCACCTAATCTTTCTGCCTTAATTTAGCATCATAGAGTGCTTAATATATATTTTTTAATCCATTGTTTTGCATGTATTCATGTTTTTATGTTTAAGCTTTCTAAAAGCTTAGCCGAATTGTTGTTTGCCTCCATTTTTTCCAATCTAGCCTGAAACAGCAGTACACCTGATCGTTACTAAACCCTCCAGATGGTTTCTTGCTCCTGTCTCTGGCACTAAGTTGATGTGCATTACTTACATGGTGGAACGTACAACAGAAGGACTGGGTATAGTCAGCTCTGCTGGGCTACGCACAGCCATAATTATCCATTCCTCTCAGTGTGGGTAGTAGAATCAAGGCTGGATTGTGTCAAGGTTGTAGCTACCAACCTGAGATAGATGGTATTTATCTTAGGGTGGTTGCTCTTTCCCATTTGATCTTCTTTAAAGACACTGAATAAGCCCGTCTGAGATAAATGATGAGGATAAGGCCAAAACCAGACACTGTTTGCTTTTGATGAGTCTAAACAGACCCCAGCAAGATTGATGTGTTTATTTTGCAGAATAAAACATTGATTAGAGGCATCTCCTCTCTGGAAAAGCTACACAGATTGGGGTTTTCTAATCGGGTATGTGTTCTGCAGGGAGGTTGTCCAACAACTACAACAACACAGATTAAAGTACAGTACAGCACTGTTCAATACTGATAAGCAACGTTGTGTAACCCTCCTATCTATGTCAGACATGCTCATTCATTTGTGAATGTGGTGCAGAGACAGCACGGTGCGTCAATGCTGAGTGCAGAATACCCAGACCTCACAATGAGGCCAAGTCCAAAGATTGAAATCATCTTCCATATACTGTCTAACAACTCACATTGAGTGTGAAGCATATCCATCTTAGAGCAGATCATTTCAATAGAAAAACCTAAAAACCTTCTCATAGCAGAAGATGACACATTGTCAGAGAGATTGAGGGCAATGCTGGAGATATGAGTACGCTGATGTGTCCCTCGTTATAGGTTCCAGTTAATTGCAAACTTTTGTTTTCTCCAGCTGTTTTCATGCACGTCTTTGCACAGTCAGTTGTCATAAGAAAGAGTCCATCTACAGTAGTAGATGTAGCATGTACCAGTCCACACACTACATTGACACATGCTCACTACAATGTACCAAAGCTCACAAGACATTATTGCTGACCCTAAAAAGCCAATGTTTATTTTTGGTTGGCAGCAATAGTATGTCCGATCTCAGGGACACACAACATGTCACTACTACACAATGCTAAGCTAGCTGCCATCTGTAACACCAGCACCTTGATGAATGCACCTGTGTGCGTACAGTATGACAGAGGTCCCAATGTATGGGTCAGCAACCTTCACCACAGCTGATATCACTACAAACACTCTAATAGAGTGGCATAGGCTGGAAAGCTGGGCCACTATTAGACGAAAATCACTCTAAAAACAACCCATTCTGATCACACAGGTCTCAGGGGCCCAGAGGCAGTGTGTCAGTCAAATACATAAATCTATCTCTCTGGCCCTTAAGCACCACATCTCCACCCAGCCACCAGCACCTCTATCATCAGTAAGTCCATATTATGTTGATAATAAGAGGGCAGTGGAGGGAGTAAAGTCTCTCTGCGTGCGTGCGTGCGTGCGTGTGTGTGTGTTTGCTCATGCAGGAGAGTGTGTGTCTTTCTCATAAAAACTATCAGAGACTGCTACTCTCTCTGGTGTAGTATGGATCTCCCTCTACCTTGCATACCCTGGCTCATCTAAAACTTGTCTGCTAAGCCTAAGTCATCAAGGCAATAGAATTCCTCAGCTATAATTTTGTGTGAACATTTTCTTAAATAATTTATTGTTTGGTGCACTGGCTGGCTATACAGTAGTTTACCTTCTTAACTTTAGACCTTACTTTAAATTAGACAGCCAGGTCTTAGGGAAAGCACGAGGTTTCTATGATCTCTGATCAATGTCTGTCAGCGAAAACGGCTGCGGATGGAATTTTCAGCAAGTTTGCAAAGAGGTCTTTCGTAGAAGTGATTGATGCTGTATTGGTTGTCCTACAACCTCTTTCCCTAATGATCTACCTACCACATGTGACCGAAATCTCACACTTTCTATCAAAATGTGATTTGCTTTGATTTGTAGTGTTTCATTTGAAAGTAGACTAGGCCCAGTAGGCTACGCAGTGGGCAGGTGTCCATTCTAATATTCTACTTCATATTTTGCTACGCACCTGTGATCTGAGACATTTCTTAAGGAGTCAAATGTTCTAGATCAGGCTGTAATGCTGTAAATACTATATACTTCATAACCGTAATCCTGAATCAAATCAACCATAACAACCACTGAGCAAATCACCAGTGTAACCAATCTCCTGTTATGGCATTGCTAAACATGGCATGAAAATAATGAACACGTTTGAGCCCCCGAGCAAATGAATTAACATTTATATGTAAAAGCCAAATTTAAACATTATAGAGGTTTACTCTCCACACTGCAACCATCTGTCTGAGTTTCTGATCCAAAGAGAGGGTTAGAGAGAGAAAGGGATTGAGAGAGTATGAGAGGGAGGGGATGAGACATATAGACATAGAAAAGAGGAGAAAGAGAGAGAGAGCGAGAGAGAGAGAGAGAGCGAGAGAGAGAGAGAGAGCGAGAGAGAGCGAGAGCAAGAGAGAGAGAGTGAGAGAGAGAGCGAGAGAGCGAGAGAGAGAGAGAGAGAGAGAGCGAGAGAGAGAGAGAGAGAGCGAGCGAGAGAGAGAGAGAGAGCGAGAGAGAGAGAGAGCAAGAGAGAGCGAGAGCGAGAGAGAGAGCGAGAGAGAGAGCGAGAGAGAGAGCGAGAGAGAGAGCGAGAGAGAGAGAGATGAGACATAGACATAGGAGAGAGAGAGAGAGAGCGAGAGAGAGAGCGAGCGAGAGAGAGAGCGAGAGAGAGAGCGAGAGAGCGAGCGAGAGAGCGAGATGAGACATAGACATAGACATAGGAGAGAGAGAGCGAGAGAGAGAGCGAGAGAGCGAGATGAGACATAGATATAGACATAGGAGAGCGAGAGAGAGAGAGCGAGAGAGAGAGAGAGAGAGAGAGAGAGAGAGAGAGCGAGAGAGAGAGAGAGAGAGATGAGACATAGACATAGGAGAGAGAGAGAGAGAGAGCGAGAGAGCGAGAGAGAGAGCGAGAGAGCGAGAGAGAGAGAGCGAGAGAGAGAGAGCGAGAGAGAGAGAGAGCGAGAGAGAGAGAGAGAGAGAGAGAGAGAGAGAGAGAGAGAGAGAGAGAGAGAGAGAGAGAGAGAGAGAGAGAGACATAGAGAGACAGCAATCTGTGCTATTCACTCTGACTCCTAATGAGAAGTCCTGTAGTTTCAAATCTGCTGTTTTTCCATGCAGGGCCACAGAGCCTGAAGAGCAACAACTCATGTACGGACAGGCTAAAATATGACTGGGACAGTGCAGACCACTGAAGGGGGTGAAAATAGCTCCATGTCAGGGAGGTTGGGGGTGTGAAGTGGGGGGTATGTCATCCATCATGGGGTGGCTACAGTAATGGCAGAAAGGGGATGGTGAGAAGGAACAAGTCCTTCTGAATAAGACGTGTCCCAATGAGCTGTAAAATGTATTGACCTGTGCCTGATCATAATCATTTAACCAGAGGAATCAATGCCTTCACGCAGCCCAGCCTCAACATTCATTAGAACAAAAGCACAAGCAGGACCATTGAAGAAATTATTAATGTGATGATTGATAGGAATAACACAAAAATACATGCAGGCCAAGCTGGCAATTCTCTTTTTGTTTTCACCTATCAGATTTGCTCAGTGTGTTGATTTTGCCAGCAAGGAGGAGGGACGAGGGGCGTAATGTCTGCCTCACCAGCAAAAAAGTCAAGGTCGATGATTACACACTAATACAATTTCCCTCTGATCGTGGTTTAAACTGCACACACGATGGTCTGTCCTTGAAGCAAGAGCAGATGTACAAACACTGACAATACTTTAATGGTGCTATTGAATCCAATATGTGTGCCTGCAACAAAAGTCTTCACAAAAAAAAGTTTTATTTTCAGAGTTTTTTTTTTTTTTACCCCTTGGGCCCTTGTCTGTCTCTACAGCCTTTCTCTCACTCATTTGTTATTTGTAACTGTCTGCTATTGTAAATTGTTCACTATACTACATTTTTCATGGACTGTCACGTTCTGACCTTAGTTCCTTTGTTTTGTCTCTTTGTTTTAGTATGGTCAGGGCGTGAGTTGGGTGGGTTGTCTATGTAAGATTTTCTATGATTTTCTATTTCTGTGTTTGGCCTGGTATGGTTCTCAATCAGAGGCAGCTGTCAATCGTTGTCCCTGATTGAGAACCATATTTAGGTAGCCTGTTTTCGATTGTGTTTTGTGGGTGGTTGTTTTCAGTCTTTGTGTGTCTACACCAGACAGAACTGTTCCGGTTGTTTCTTTGTTGTTTTGGTGTTCAGTTTTCATGAAATAAGATGAACACTTACCACGCTGCGCTTTGGTCCTCACCTTCTTCCCACGACAGCCGTTACATGGACACTATATATAAAAACTATGTGTACACCCAATAATTAGGGGATTCGGCTATTTCAGCCACAGCCGTTGCTGACAGGTATATAAAATCGAGCACACCGCCAAACATTGGCAGTAGAATGGCCTTACTGCTCAACGACTTTCAACTTGGCACGGTCATAGAATGCCACCTTTCCAACATGTCAGTTTGTCAAATTTCGGCTCTGCTAGAACTGCCCCGGTCAACTGTAAGTGATGTTACTGTGAAGTGGAAACGGCTAGGAGCGACAACGGCTTTAGCCGCAAAGTGGTACAGTAGGCCACGCAAGCTCACAGAACGGGACCGCAGAGTGCTGAAGTCTGTCCTTGATTGCAACACTCACTACCGAGTTCCAAACTGCCTCTGGAAGCAACGTCAGCACAAGAACTGTTCGTGGAGAGCTTCATTAACTAGGTTTCCATGGCCGGGCAGCCACACACAAGCCTAAGATCACCATATCCAATGCCAAGCGTCGACTGGAGTGGCGTAAAGCTCACCGCCATTGGACTCTTGAGCAGTGGAAACGTGTTCTCTGGAGTGATGAATCACGCTTCACCATCTGGCAGTCCGACGGACGAATTTGGGTTTACCTGCCCGAATGCATAGTGCCAACTGTTAAGTTTGGTGGAGGAGGAATAATGGTCTGGGGCTGTTTTTCATGGTTCGGGCTAGGCCTCTTCGTTCCAGTGAAGGGAAATCTTAATGCTACAGCATACAATGGCATTCTAGATGATTCTGTGCTTCCAACTTTGTGGCAACAGTTTGGGGAAGGAACTTTCCTGTTCCAGCATGACAATGCCCCCGTGCACAAAGCAAGGTCCATACAGAAACGGTTTGTCGAGATCGATGTGGAGGAACTTGTCTGCACAAAGCCCTGACCTTAACCCCATCAAACACCTTTGAATTGGAACACCGACTGCGAGCCATGCCTAATCACCCAACATCAGTGCCCGACCTCACTAATGCTCTTGTGGCTGAATTGAAGCAGTTCCCAGCAGCAATGTGGAAAGCCTTCCCAGAAGAGTGGAGGCTGTTACAGCAGCAAAGGGGGGACCAACTCCATATTAATGCCCATGATTCTGGAATAAGATGTTTGATGAGCAGGTGTCCACATACTTTTGGTCATATAGTGTAGTTTGCAGAGTTTTGGCACAACTTTTGATTTTGTGGCAAAATAATACTTTAATATATAGCAATAAAGAAGGAGACGGTCTGGGTGGAATATATTTTTCATTTCTTGGCTTTTATGTTATTGCAACTTTCGCATGAACTAGATGAAGAAGAATTGACGAAACAAAGCGAATTTGAATACCCAAGGGACAAAAGTTATTTGTTCATTGAGCATAATGTTGTATCGGGCATTTTGTTTAGGTCTGAGGTCGAGGATGTCTGAGTTTGTTTGAGGGTTGGCAATTGATTTCACACTATTGTGTAGTTTATGGTGACAGCGTTACCATAGTGTTGCATTCAAATACATGTACATCGTGACTGTAACATGCTGGCTGAGCTACATACCTCATACCTGATGTCTTTACCAACCTTCTTTACAGAGATATACAGCTAAAGCAATATGCAAAGCAGAGGGCAAGTACAGATTGATAAAACAAGTCATATAAAACCTTAGCGTGTAGAGGCATCCTCTGTGTACAATATCAATATGCTATAGAAGAGACACACTGAGGCTCTCATCTCCTCTGTAGCTCCTGGTCCCTCCATCTCCTGTGGCCTCATTAACACCAGTACAACGTATAGCCTCAAATCGTTATTTGTTGAATAATTAACCTCTTGGGTTTTCCCTCCCTGTCTCACAGATAGCTAATGTAAATCTGTTTACTTTCACTGCCTGGTATCCTAAAGGAGTTTGAGCCTCTCTCTACATTGCTCAGCTTCTCGTGGCAATGCCTCAACACAAACCAGAGAGAGAGATTGAGTCCGAGCTGGGAATCTGGGAAGTGTGTGTGTGTGTGTGTGTGTGTGTGTGTGTGTGTGTATGGGGGCAATAGAGCGATAAAGGCTTATTGGAGCCTTAAGTCTGTAACGCAATTAACTTCACCATCTGCATTGGCCAATGTGCTGCAGAGCGTCACTCTTTTCCATGAGAAGGGATCATATGTATGTGTGATTTGCACACGCTCTGGCTCTGCATGAAGTGTGCAGCTGTGAGGATGAGAAGCAGGAGAATAGATGCTCCTTGCTGCCCTGCATCACTGATGATGCTGCAAATTACAGAAGCCAAGGCAGATCAAGGAGACCTGAGCTAGACAGACAGAGAGAGACAGACAGACAGAGAGACCACTGGGTAACAAATAGATGGGCATGCTGGCCAAGAGAAAAGGAGGGTGTGTATACAAATGCACACAGGCATGAAAATGGCCATGCAAACACACACACACACACACACACACACACACACACACACACACACACACACACACACACACACACACACACACCAAAATGATCACATTAGGAGCTATATTTGTCCCTGGCTTCATGCAGTGACCGTCAAACACTCATCATCTTTTAGGATCCCTCCCTCCAAACACCCATTCTCATGCAATCCCAGGCTGGGAAAGTACATCTCCTCTGTCTGAACAAGGTGCCATACAGCCCTCATCCAATCTCCTCCAGCAGAGAGAGAAACCTTTCTGTATACACTCTTAGAAATAATAGTTCTAAAATGGTTCTCTGGCTTTCCCCATTGGATAATTATTTTTGGTTCCAGGTAGAACAATTTTGGGTTACATGTAAAACCCTCTGTGGAAAGGGTTCTACGTGGAACCCAAAACGGTTCAACTTGGAATCAAAGGTCATACCTAGAACCAAAAAGGGTACTTCAAATGGTTCTGCTATGGGGACAGCTGAAGAACCCTTTTAGGTTGCAGATAGCACCTTTTTTTCTAAGAGTGTAATGTAACACCCCCCCCCCCCCCCCCCCCCGACCTTACCGTGCATTCAAATGCTTAATCTTGTGACAAAGGGAGTGAGTGGATGAGTCAGTCTTACAGAAAGGTCAACCCGCTAGTTAATCTGCTGTCCCCATCCCCACACTCTGCTCTGCTCCGCCTGCTGCTTCCCACTGTAAATCCAGCAGTGTCATTGAACCCCAAGCTGGAGGTCGCAATACCAGTCTGCAGCATCTCTCTCCACAATGTAATGCACGCATTAATAAGCATCATTGAATACTTGTATTCTTATGGGCTTAATAATGACATTTTTCATGTACAGTTCCATCTGAGATGACAGACTATGAAAGACTGGACATTTCCAAAAACATCCTAATATTTTCTCTATTGTTGTGGCTGTACTCTCGAAAAATGACCAAAAACATTGGAATAATAACATCTGTTACAGTTTCTTCTCTTTCTTCTACTACATTATGACTCTGCTGCCTTGTGTGACAGCATTGTTACACATCAGACATCTAGAGTTATGGCGGCAAATTCCTTCACTCTCACTTGCTCTCTCCTGTCCAGAGTTTTTCTCCCATCATCCCTGTTGTTGTGTGTGAGTGAGGGAGCTGCTAACAGGCTTTTCATAGCGGCTCTCTGAAGCAGCTGGAGAACAACCCACAGCCTGTCCACTCCAGGAGTCCTGCCAAGCTGTCATATGCCCCTCCACTGCTCCCTTCGCTGTGCTTGTGGACGAAATAGCGGAGCAGAAGTAGCCCAATGGGCCAAGGTAAGGCAAGCTGGGCTCTCTGGATCCATCCACTCTGACTGTAACACTCAGACTGCTGAGCATGGGTATGTATGAGCTCATAAATTAATATGTGGAATATACAAAATGCTGCCGTCTCAATCTGGAAGAGCGCGATAAACCTGGTACTGTAGTTTATGTGTATCGCCCGGAATGTTAAGTTATTTCCAGGGTATAGCTGCAACCATTTGAGGGCTGTCAAGGAAAGCCTGTATGCTTTGGGTTGTTCTATAGGGAGTGAGAGAGATGAAAACATCAAGAAGAGAAATTCAGCTGCCTCACAGTACAGTTCCTCTGCTCTGCTGTGGCCTTTTGTCAGTCTATAACTCAGCCAGTCAGTCAGTAAGTGAGTCGGTGATCGTGTGAGACAGAGGTGTGTTACCCCTTACAAGGCTGCATCAGACAGGCACTGCGTGCCCCCCGTCTCTGTCTGTCTCTCTCTCTCTCTGGTGGCCTCATTAAACTGCCTTGCCATGATCTCTAGAGCGCTGTGCTTTTCCTCTTACAGCAGCCCCTCACAGACTGAAACTGACATCCCTCCTCCAGACCCATACAGATCAAAAACTCTCCCATTCCATCAAAACTCCTCAGTCCCGCAAGTATGGCCGCTCTGGCTGCCCATCCGCCCGACAACAACAAACCAGAGAAATCACAGTGCAGCATTGCCACGTGATACAGACAAAGACAAAACAAACAAAAAAGCAACCAGTCATCAGCGGATTGCTGAAAACAGAGGTGAAGTAAATCCCCACAACACACATGCACGTGAAATGGATGTCAGTGTGCTGCTAACATTCCCCATACTGGGCTCAAACCAATGATCCTCTGATCGCAGACACATGGGACCACCCTCCTTGACAACGTAGGAGCTATCTAAACCATCTGAGCTATCGATAACTCTATTGCCGACATTTAAAGATAGCTGTGGAGTGAGCTTACAGCACATTCTTAACTCCGTTACACACGCACACATACACTGATACCCCACCCCGCAGTGTCTCTGATTGTGCTATTTGTTATTGAGACAGTGTAATGACGTCCCTGGGAGGGTCACAATCCCCTGAGATGCAGTAGGAGAATGATACGGTCAGCAGCCATGGGCTGGGCTATCCCTGAGCTTTAACTTATACTCCTCTGAGGTTTCAAATCCTCCTTCAAAGCAACACTCCTTCAACACTGCTGCAGTCAAATGATTTTCCCTTTGAAAAACAACACCTAAAGCAACAATTTCAGGCTAACGGACACCTTGCACATCTTCATACACAGCATGCAGCTCCTTAGGGAGAACTTTAGAGGATATCTGACTGGGTATTGATGCTCATTCTTCCAAGCTATTTTACTCAGAGTTTTAAAAATATATATATATATATATATATATATATATATATAAAAAAATGACATTACAGAGGAAAAAAGCAAAGACATCCTTGCTCAGATAATCAAGGACAACTACACCCGGAGATTAAAAAAGCCCAAATGGGGTCCAAAAGCTGATAATTACCCAAGCATCCATTAAGTGATGTAAAATGAATGGTCTTCAGTGAGAGAGTAGAAGGCTGCCCATGACTCATGAGAGAGAGAGAGAGAGAGAGAGAGAGAGAGAGAGAGAGAGAGAGAGAGAGAGAGAGAGAGAGAGAGAGAGAGAGAGAGAGAGAGAGAGAGAGAGAGAGAGAGAGAGAGAGAGAGAGAGAGAGAGAGAGAGAGAGAGAGAGAGAGAGAGAGAGAGAGAGAGAGAGAGAGAGAGAGAGAGAGAGAGAGAGAGAGAGAGAGAGAGAGAGAGAGAGAGAGAGAGAGAGAGAGAGAGAGAGAGAGAGAGAGAGAGAGAGAGAGAGAGAGAGAGAGAGAGAGAGAGAGAGAGAGAGAGAGCTGCCCTAACCATGGGCAGCAAAGAACAGTTCACCAGGGAGCTGTGTGAAACATTGAATGAGCATGTCAGGAGGCCCTAACAATTTGCAGGATTCAGCAGGTTTCCAGTAACAGCCTACCATGAAAATGTTTTGAATACAGAAACGTGGGTGTGGGTGGATGGGTCTGTGTGCGTGCATGCGTGTGACAAAAGCGATTCACTGTGATATCAGGACACGGAAGGAAATTATGTGAACTGTGTTGCAGCATACAGTTACCACAGAGCACATAGGAATTAATTGTTAATTGTGAAAACATTTTTACTTTATAATTTTACTAGAGCCAGCCAGCTGACCAAATACAGAGTAGTGGATAGCTAAGATTAGGATACTCATATGGATATCAATGACTTATATTCTTCACAGAGTATATGTGCACATCCATACAGCACGATTCTATTAGTGAGAGAATGTAAATTAATATCAAGGTCAGCTTGAGCTAATGAAGGTCATGCTGCTCTGTTCAGTGCTCAAATTGAAAGCCTTATCCTCTAATGCACCCAGACATAAGTTTGAATACCGAAGGACGTTGCTGGGTTTCATGTAACTCTGCAGCAGGTTACATAAAGTCCTCACCGAGTTGGACAGGAATGATGGCCCCTATACAAGCACATATCTCTTATAGACAGAGTTATCTGCATGACATAGAAACGTTATGCCCATAGTGGCTGCCATGACAATGAGCTTAATGAGTGTTTCCTGGAGTCGTCAATTTCATGCCTGTCAGTTGTGCTGAGAATGCCACAAAACTGGCTTAGATGGCATACATCAACCAAGTGGGATGGAAAGCTAATATGTGGAGAGTGAAAGTGACTTCTACTGAGATCATTATAACAACATTATGTTATAGAATTCACACATTTCATTCCCTGTCTAGCTGTGCGATTCAATGCATGTGGGCCTATTACAGGCAAAATATTCCCAGATTGGAGTGTAATGGACGTTGGGCAGTACATAGCCTGCTGTAGCATGATAAGCTTCATCAAGGTAGAATAGAAATGAGAAACGTTTCACAGAAGATTATCAAGCCATATAAAGGCACTGTGTGACCCTGATGATTGATCAAAGAGAATGCCGGCCATCTTTAGAGTACCACGATCAACCAGAACATAGGCGTTTCATCTCTGTGTGGGCATGATAATGAATGATGCTATAACTGAGAGACAACTTGGCCCGCAGGTGTGTATGCCTTGACCTCCCTTTGACAAACAGTGATCATTCAGTTGGATGAAATGTGTTTTGTTGAAGCCATACATACGTTTTTTTATATAGATGTAGGATCTTCATTTGACCCAGTTTGCTACCACAGGAAAATCATTTGAATTCTTGTGTGGATCATAATTAATGGACATTTTTGAATGGCAATTTTTTTTAGGGCAAATCAAGTCTGAAATTTTAAAGTGGAAATTAGGCCTACAAACTTTTGAATCCTTTTAAAACATTGAATACACTACACGCTGTGCAAGAAATTTCAACAACAGGGTGCTCAAATTAAGATGCTATATCTGTAAACACAGCCAAGTCTATTCTCCATCATCTTAGACAGAAGTCCTGGGTGTCATCAGGGTTAATATGCTCGCCAGAGACGCAATCTGATGTGATGCCAACCTTCTGGCTCTCCACCCACACCGACACTACTCACCACAGAGCCGTAATTCATTAAGCACATAACAGAGTGCTGCTGGTGTTGGGTAGTAGTGAGTACCATCGGAGGGCGGGAACTGATAGAAGTACTAATAGAGTTCTGTGTTGTACATGGTCCGTGGGCTTAATTAAGAGGTGTTTATGACAAAGTACGCAAAGTCACTCTCCTGCGTCAAAAGCCAACACGGTATGAATAATTATGATGGGCTTATATGACTCACTGGTAGAAGGAAAGGGAAATTACACACACACAACACCACAAAATCCCCTCCCGCTGGATGCTAGGAAAGAGAAACCGAAATGAATCCATCACAGAAGTATATTTGAGCAGAGAACACGAATATGCAGAGGGAAGTGTGTGGTCATGGTATGCTTATCGCTGATGACTTTTGACTATACCTTACTATACCTTAAATCACTGCACTCCAACTGATGCAGTATGTTTAAATTTGGCACAGAGGCTAGAGACAACACTCCTTTCAAGCCGTATGGTTGACATATTCAATCAGGTTGTGCTTTTGAATCTCAATTACTGCTTGGGTGTTCAGATGTTTTTATAAAGTCCTTGAATCTTCTTAAACTCTGAACAAAGACATTGCCAATAACAGAAGAGACATTAAGTATTTATATGAATAAGGTAAACCATTTCCTGAGATAACCATTTATTGAATAACATTATTTAATGGCAATGCCACAACTAATAAAAGAGATGTGAAATTAACTGATGCAACCTTGGCCATGTACAGGCTGTTGTCAACAGCGCATTATGCACTTCCTAGGTGCAAGTTGGGAAATATTATGCAGAGTTGACTTTCTGTATGACACTTTATAGACATCCAAGTAAGAAAAACTGTCTTGTGACCCTTCAATAAATGTGTCACTCAGCCGAATATGTAGTCAATGAGTGACTGACTGGCTGTGTGGAGAGAGTGGAGCTTGAGACGGAGCAGAGTAGAGTGGAGCTCCTCTTAGCAGAAGCACACCACTGAGGATATTAGTGTGGCTGCATGGGCACTATAGAGCAGGAGGCAGCAGCAGCAAGAGCAGCAGCTTGCCTCCTGTCATCTCCTCCCTATTCACTCTCCAAATCCCTGCAGTATCAGGAAACTCTGCACATAGCCCTTTGGCGAATATGGTCTTTCGGATGACCTTTCGGGTGTATTGTCATTGCCCTCCTATATACAGTGCCTTGCGAAAGTATTCGGCCCCCTTGAACTTTGCGACCTTTTGCCACATTTCAGGCTTCAAACATAAAGATATAAAACTGTATTTTTTTGTGAAGAATCAACAACAAGTGGGACACAATCATGAAGTGGAACGACATTTATTGGATATTTCAAACTTTTTTAACAAATCAAAAACTGAAAAATTGGGCGTGCAAAATTATTCAGCCCCCTTAAGTTAATACTTTGTAGCGCCACCTTTTGCTACGATTACAGCTGTAAGTCGCTTGGGGTATGTCTCTATCAGTTTTGCACATCGAGAGACTGAAATTCTTTCCCATTCCTCCTTGCAAAACAGCTCGAGCTCAGTGAGGTTGGATGGAGAGCATTTGTGAACAGCAGTTTTCAGTTCTTTCCACAGATTCTCGATTGGATTCAGGTCTGGACTTTGACTTGGCCATTCTAACACCTGGATATGTTTATTTTTGAACCATTCCATTGTAGATTTTGCTTTTTGTTTTGGATCATTGTCTTGTTGGAAGACAAATCTCCGTCCCAGTCTCAGGTCTTTTTCAGACTCCATCAGGTTTTCTTCCAGAATGGTCCTGTATTTGGCTCCATCCATCTTCCCATCAATTTTAACCATCTTCCCTGTCCCTGCTGAAGAAAAGCAGGCCCAAACCATGATGCTGCCACCACCATGTTTGACAGTGGGTATGGTGTGTTCAGGGTGATGAGCTGTGTTGCTTTTACGCCAAACATAACGTTTTGCATTGTTGCCAAAAAGTTCAATTTTGGTTTCATCTGACCAGAGCACCTTCTTCCACATGTTTGGTG
Organism: Oncorhynchus mykiss; assembly: GCF_057628025.1. Lineage (NCBI taxonomy): Eukaryota > Metazoa > Chordata > Actinopteri > Salmoniformes > Salmonidae > Oncorhynchus > Oncorhynchus mykiss. The sequence goes on from NC_143031.1 coordinate 29,239,058, forward strand.
TGTCTCCCAGGTGGCTTGTGGCAAACTTTAAACAACACTTTTTATGGATATCTTTAAGAAATGGCTTTCTTCTTGCCACTCTTCCATAAAGGCCAGATTTGTGCAATATACGACTGATTGTTGTCCTATGGACAGAGTCTCCCACCTCAGCTGTAGATCTCTGCAGTTCATCCAGAGTGATCATGGGCCTCTTGGCTGCATCTCTGATCAGTCTTCTCCTTGTATGAGCTGAAAGTTTAGAGGGACGGCCAGGTCTTAGTAGATTTGCAGTGGTCTGATACTCCTTCCATTTCAATATTATCGTTTGCACAGTGCTCCTTGGGATGTTTAAAGCTTGGGAAATCTTTTTGTATCCAAATCCAAATTTAAACTTCTTCACAACAGCATCTCGGACCTGCCTGGTGTGTTCCTTGTTCTTCATGATGCTCTCTGCACTTTTAACGGACCTCTGAGACTATCACAGTACAGGTGCATTTATACAGAGACTTGATTACACACAGGTGGATTGTATTTATCATCATTAGTCATTTAGGTCAACATTGGATCATTCAGAGATCCTCACTGAACTTCTGGAGAGAGTTTGCTGCACTGAAAGTAAAGGGGCTGAATAATTTTGCACGCCCAATTTTTCAGTTTTGATTTGTTAAAAAAGTTTGAAATATCCAATAAATGTCGTTCCACTTCATGATTGTGTCTCACTTGTTGTTGATTCTTCACAAAAAAATACAGTTTTATATCTTTATGTTTGAAGCCTGAAATGTGGCAAAAGGTCGCAAAGTTCAAGGGGGCCGAATACTTTCGCAAGGCACTGTAACTTCACATTTGGAAAATTGAATACAGTGATATTCAATATAGCCTTTATGGCGGGTGCAGTTGATTATTTTTTTTGCCATGGTAGGGTGATTCCTGCTCTGTGGTTTGAGGTTAGCAGAGCTTTACACCAGAGTTGTTTTGGATGCCAAATTCGTCTACAGAAATGAATGCTTGGAACATTGGCTGCAGTGAATATAAGGGTATTGGGCTTTATCTCAGCTTAAAATACATCCAGGTGACCCCTAAGGGTTGCGGCAGCCACCGCCACTGTAGAATTTGAGCAGATACATTTTTAAAATGCTGACAAAATGTTATTTGTTGACATTTACACACAGAAGGTCCCAGAAGCTTCAAGCATGACAGGATACTATTCACAAGGTTTCTTACTGGTGCCAGAGCAAAGCGATTAAACATTGTCTACATAAAGGACACAGCCCGTTCCAAACCTGCTATACAGCAAATCATTTCCTTTTTCCTCTCTGCCAATATGGGCTTATGTTAAAAAGAAACGAGCCCAAAACAGACAGAAGTCAAGAGCGACTATGAAAGATAGACAAAGTACAGAAAGGTAAGGAAGACAGGGAGAGTGAAAGAACAGTGACACAGTCAGTTTGATCAGTCTAAAACCCCTTCGTATTAGCAAGATAGAGAAAGTACAGTGGGGCAAAAAAGTATTAAGTCAGCCACCAATTGTGCAAGTTCTCCCACTTAAATGTGTGTAATTAATGTAGTTTTCATCATAGGTACACTTCAACTATGACAGACAAAATGAGAAGAAAAAATCCAGAAAATCACATTGTAGGATTTTTAATGAATTTATTTGCAAATTATGGTGGAAAATAAGTATTTGGTCAAAAACAAAAGTTTATCTCAATACTTTGTTATATACCCTTTGTTGGCAATGACAGAGGTCAAACGTTTTCTGTAAGTCTTCACAAGGTTTTCACACACTGTTGCTGGTATTTTGGCCCATTCCTCCATGCAGATCTCCTCTAGAGCAGTGATGTTTTGGGCCTGTTGCTGGGCAACACGGACTTTCAACTCCCTCCAACATTTTCTATGGGGTTGAGATCTGGAGACTGCTTAGGCCACTCCAAGACCTTGAAATGCTACTTACGAAACCACTCCTTCGTTGCCCGGGTGGTGTGTTTGGGATCATTGTCATGCTGAAAGACCCAGCCACGTTTCATCTTCAATGCCCTTGCTGATGGAAGGAGGTTTTCACTCAAAATCTCACGATACATGGCCCCATTCATTCTTTCCTTTACACGGATCAGTCGTCCTGGTCCCTTTGCAGAAAAACAGCCCCAAAGCATGATGTTTCCACCCCCATGCTTCACAGTAGGTATGGTGTTCTTTGGATGCAACTCAGCATTCTTTGTCATCCAAACACGACGAGTTGAGTTTTTACCAAAAAGTTATATTTTGGTTTCATCTGACCATATGACATTCTCCCAATCTTCTTCTGGATCATCCAAATGCTCTCTAGCAAACTTCAGACGGGCCTGGACATGTACTGGCTTAAGCAGGTCATTCCCGTGTGTCCCCCTGTGTGGTTCTGGGATTTTTGCTCACCATTCTTGTGATCATTTTGACCCCACGGGGTGAGATCTTGCGTGGAGCCCCAGATCGAGGGAGATTATCAGTGGTCTTGTATGTCTTTCATTTCCTAATATTTGCTCCCACAGTTGATTTCTTCAAACCAAGCTTCTTACATATTGCAGATTCAGTCTTACCAGCCTGGTGCAGGTATTTTGTTTCTGGTGTCCTTTGACAGCTCTTTGGTCTTGGCCAAAGTGGAGTTTGGAGTGTGACTGTTTGAGGTTGTGGACAGGTGTCTTTTATACTGATAACAAGTTCAAACAGGTGCCATTAATACAGGTAACGAGTGGAGGACAGAGGAGCCGCTTAAAGAAGAAGTTACAGGTCTGTGAGAGCCAGAAATCTTGCTTGTTTGTAGGTGACCAAATACTTATTTACCACCATGTACCACCATCTGGATTTTCTTTCTCATTTTGTCTGTCATAGTTGAAGTGTACCTATGATGAAAATTACAGGCCTCTCATCTTTTTAAGTGGGAGAACTTGCACAATTGGTTGCTGACTAAATACCTTTTTGCCCCACTATATGTGTGAACGTGAGGGAGGGAGAGAGAGAGAGAGAGCAGGAGCCTCAGACAGAGAGAAAGAGTGCGTGTCAGAGAGGGAGAAATCATGACTTTCCCAATCTGCACCATTTGCCACCTGTATGTCCCTGACCCTACTGTTGGGGTGCTCTGAGTATCAATAAGGTCTTTCTCTGCCTTACATCTTTCATTGGAGAGATGTTTTCAGAGCTGAGTTGGAGGATTTTATCATCCTCCCCAAGGGACTTATTTCAGTTTAAAATCATTGATACTGATTACTTGGGGCTGTCATATTGATTTTTAAGATGTATAGTCTGCGAGGTCCCTGGCCTCTTTGTTCGGGTGTAAGCAGTCATTTATTAAACACTTTTTCCCTGACAGGCCTCGTCCAGACCAGCTACAGGCTTTTCTCTGCTTCTCTCTGTATCCACTTTGGACAACATTTACTCTTCACACACCGTCTGACCTTCAAAGAGGGAACTAAAAGTAGCTTGCCATGCGCCATAAAAAAAAGAAAAGAAGTCACTGTTCAATAGTTTATGAAAGAGAAAAGTCAAAAGTCTTCAATGGTCAGTGGGTCAAAAGGGTTTGAGGCAGACTTAAAAAGAATGGCTCACTGTGAGGGTTGTACGTACATGACAGGGACTCTAGCTACTGACGTCCTACAGTGGCAGAAGCAAGACACTACAATAAGCTACTGATGTGTCATTTGTCTAGACTCTAGGTCATGACAACATTAGGCACCAGAAAGTATTTACTACATACAATAAAGCAAATAGCAAAAACATAAAAAGCACAAAACAACTTTCATTGGTAGTTTTGAAAGCAGCACTTTGTTCTTTCATATTACGAAAGCGATATCGCTACTTGCAAGGTCTGTTCGAAAGGTTGTCAGAAATGTGTCAATAAAGTCACTTAGGACTGCAAGGTTGCAAGATTCTGAAAGACAACCATAGATGCAGAAATTACGTTAAAACAATATCAATGTCATCTCTTTATACCTCTCTCAGGGTTCATGGTGTTAGCTGTGTAGTATCTGCCTCTTTAGTCATCGGTGGGGTTCACCATGTAAAAATGCATTTCCATTAATGGGGTTAGCATTGATTGAGGTTCTAACTCCCTATTACCAACACAATGTCAGACACAACAATAACACATCAGGACCTGGGTCGCAGCTTACAGTCATAGACATGCATAATGCATGCGTTATGACAGTGTTCAGTCTTAAATGTCATGTAGACAGCATGCACATCATTATGAGGTCACAGTCCTTGTAGGTAGTCGTCTGTTTCGCTAGCTATTTGACCTGAATTAGCTCAGCCTGTAAACTGCATTATAAATGAGGAACACGTACGTCAGTTGTCCGAGAAAGACAATCGCGCACAGCAGCACAATATCACAGAAAATCCAAAATCTGGATCTAAAAACTGGTTTTAAAATATTGGATACACACTCACTGGCCAGTTTATTAGGTAGATCCATCTGGTACTGGGTCGTACCCCCCTTCGCCTCCAGAACAGCCTGAATTCTTTGGTGCACAGATTCTTTGAGCTTTCCCGAGATGCTGTTCTGCACGCCACTGTTGTACTGCGCCCTTGTTTGACCGTTTGTGGCCCACCTGCTAGCTTGCACGATTCTTGCCATTCTCATTTGACCTCTAATTAACAAGCTGTTTTCGCCCACAGGACTGCTGCTGAATGGATGTTTACTTTGTGGCACCATTTTTGATAAACTGTAGACACTGTCATGTGTGAAAAGCCCAGGAGACCAGACGCTTCTGAGAAACTGGAACCAGCGCACCTAGCACCACGCTCAAAGTCGCTTGGGTCACTTGTTTTGCCCATTCTAACGTTCAATCGAACATTAACCTAATGCCTTGATGCCCGTCTGCCTGCTTTATATAGCAAGCCATGGCCACATGATTCACTGTCTGTAGGAGCAAACCATTTTCGTGAAAGGGGTGAGGTACCCAATAAACGTACCTCTGAGTGTAAATTCTGGATACAAATCTTGGAAACAAATCTGGATAAAAATGATGAATTGAAAATGGATGAAAATGATGAATCTGGATCAAAATCTTGGAATGCAACATTTTAAGTCATAATGTCAGTATAATTCAAGGCTAACAGTAAATCAGAGCCATAATATGAATATCAGTTCTTACTAACTGCATGTCTTTGAGCCCAATTACAAGTGATGGCAGACTGAAGCTGACAGCTAAATATTCATGTTAATGATGAACATTGCATTGAAATAAATTAATTCCTGGGTCTGTATGGCAGCTGTCAGGCCGTTCAATTAATGAACATTTCCTTTTTATGACGAAGTGAAAGGGGTATTATTGGCGACTCGAGGCCATTATACAATGATTTCTGATGTGCAATCTCACAGCATGGTGACTTCAGACTGATTGCTCTGCAGGAAGATAATTTCACCCTTTTAACCCTCTTAAGTGAGACTGAGTTATTGCATATTGAGAACATTTCCAGTGGAGGTATTGCAACGTTATTCCAACTTTTGTTTGATAAAAAATATTAACTAAGTGATCTATTCATGTGAATGTCACTTCCCCACCCATCAAAACAACCAAACAAAAGTTTATCTGTTGTGTTTGTGGTCTCTGATGCTAAAAGCCTCCACCCTTGACTTTCCTGAATCAACAGGACATAGGGGCATACGCTCGGCAAAACCATCCATCCATCGCTCACCTAGGATCTGAGTCCTGCTCTCAAAAAACATATGAAAATACTTTTTGGGCATTACTGCTATTAGCCCATACAAACACAAGGAACAACAGATAGTCCCCCCCCCCCTCTCCCGAAACATCTAAAGGAAATTTGTTTTGAAGTATCTGTCCTATATCTGAGAGATATAAGAAAAATCAAGGAACATTTATTATTATATTTTTGAATATGTATTTAACCTCTTATTTTTGGCACTAAACAGTCTCCATATATACTTCTATACATTTTTTTCAACTGGTACTGGGAGACTTTCAGACAAGTATTGTGTGGCATGTGGGGGTCGTAGAGTACAACTGAGAACTGAGAGTCTCGTCCTTCCATAGGAATATGCTACAGATGATTTTGTGAGAAGACCAATTTTCAGGATCTTTCATGGTCTGACAAACACCAATCTAGCTTTGTCACCTTCACTGCAGATGTGGTAGTGCGACATAGGCAGATGAGTGGGACTGGGAGGGCATGGGATCACCCACTTGGGAGCCAGGCCCACCCACTGGGGAGCCAGGCCCAGCCAATCAGAAATAGTTTTTTCCCACAAAAGGACTTTATTACAGACAGAAATACTCCTCAGTTTCATAAGCTGTCTGGGTGGCTGGTCTAAGACGATCCCGCAGGTGAAGAAGCCCGATGTGGAGATCCTGGGCAAGCGTGGTTAAACATGGTCTGCGGTTGTAAGACTGGTTGGACGTACTACCAAATCCGCTAAAACAATGTTGGAGATGGCTTATTGTAGAGATATTAACATTCAATTATCTGGCAACAGCTCTGGTGAACATTCCTACAGACAGCCTGCCAATTGCATGCTCCCTCAAAACTTGAGACATCTGTGGCATTGTGTTATGTGACAAACTGCACATTTTAGAGTGACCTTAAATTGTCCCCAGCACAAGGTGCACCTGTGTAATGATCCTGCTTCTTGATATGCCACATCTGTCAGGTGGATGAATTATCTTGGCAAATGAGAAATGATGACTAACAGGATGTAAAATTTGTGCATAACATTTTTGAAAAATGTGCTTTTTGTGCATATGGAACATTTCTGGGATATTTTATTTTAGCTCATGAAACATGGGACAAACACTTTACATGTTGCATTTATATTTTTGTTCAGTATAGATTTTTGCGGGGGTGCGGACATCGACCTTAGGGGTTTTAATCCTCACACAGATGTTTTGTTAGAAGAGGAGTGTGTAAGTTTGAAAGTTCATCTCTTTAGTTAAAGTGCCAAACTGTCATGCAGGACATTGTACCTCTGACAGGCAGGTCTGTCAGTATGGCATGTGGCCCAGCCACTGACAATGTGATGGATTGTGGGACAGAAAGCCAGATTGCTGGGGTGTGAGAATCGGGGAGCAGCGCTCCCTCTTCTCCTCTCTTACTGTGCTCTTAGGTGTCACAATCCTTTTATCCCTGATCCGCAGGTGAAGAGCCTGACATTTTCCCCACAGGCCTCTGAAAACTTTTTGAGGGATGCACCTAATAATCGGTTGTCTGACGTTGGGCACTATGAAAGCCTTGCGAACATCCTGTTTTGATGTTTATTAAATGTGAAAATCTCAAAGGTCATCTGTTCTACAGGCCCAGAGTGATTTCTGAGGGTTGTGAGCCACCCTCACCTTAATCACAATCAATCTGCAACTCCTGGAAAAAGTTTGAAAATTAGTTTGCGGAGCTCCTGATAGAGAACCCCTATCAACTGAGGCTATATGCATTGCTTACAGTGTGTTTGACTGCAGTGAATGGCCCAAACTGTTGTGTCTCTTAGCTAATGAGGTTTGTATCTGGGGCACAGATGGATGGATATGACACAGGGGCTCCCGAGTGGCGCAGTGGTCTAAGGCACTGCATCTCAGTGCTGGAAGTGTCACTACAGACCCTGGTTTGATTCCAGGCTGTATCACAACCGGCTGTGATTAGGAGTCCCATAGGGCGGTGCAAAATTAGCCCAGCGTCAGTAGGGTTTGGACAGGGTAGGCCGTCATTGTACATAACAATTTGTTCTTAACTGACTTGACTCGTTAAATAATTAAAAGAGTGCTACTTTGCTGGGTCTGGACAGGGGGGAAGGGAATGCTGTTGAGGTGTTCTCTCCCTTATTTGTGTGTCTGATTTTCCGAAAGTTATTTAGTTCAGTTACCTTTGCTTTCTTGGGTACAGGAACAATGGTGGACATTTTGAAGCAAGTGGGGACAGTAGACAGGGATAGGGAGATATTGATTACGTCCGTAAACACTCCAGCCAGCTGGTCTGCGCATGCTCTGAGGACGTGGCTAGCGATGCCATCTGGGCCGGCAGCCTTGCGGGGATTAACATGCTTAAATATCTTACTCATGTCGGCCTGACAAAAGTTTTAAGTGCCTTTAAACGGGGCATGGTAGTAGGTGCCAGGCGTACCAGTTTGAGTGTGTCAAGAACTGCAACACAGCTGTTTTTTCACACAACAGTTTCCTGTGTATTTCAAGAATGGGCCACCACCCAAAAGACATCAAGCCAACTTTGACAACGATGGGATGTATTGGAGTCAACATGGGCCAGCATCCCTGTGGAACTCTGGAGAACAAGAACTCACAGTCCTTATTAGCGGGCCGTGTCCGTGGCACTGTGTCATGTCTTTACTATCATTAAATTGAAGACATAGTTTTATCAAAGATTCCCTGTAATTAGTATAACGCGATCAAACTAATTAATTGTGTAACTGTAATTAACTAGGAAATAGGGGCACCAAGGAAAAATATTCAGATTACAAGGTTATAATTTCCTAATATAACCTTTCAGATATTTTCATATCTGATCAAATAGTCTTCTGATTAATGAATTATTTACTTTACCTCACGTTAGTCTCTTTACCTCACGTTAGTCCCTACAGAGTTAATTATAACAATAAAATAATGCTAATTCCTTACACATGAACGCTCACTCATTCGGGAACAATTGTAATCAATATATATATTTACGCTCAGTGTGTCGTCTTGATCACTGGTGAAAAGTCTTTCTTTTGTAGAATTGTCCGTCTCTCCCTCTCTCTCTCTGTCTTGGTTAGAGGCGATAGTTCAAAGTGACATTCGTTATAGAATGGATGTTTCGGCGGTTGTCGTTCTTCGCGTTCAATGATGGCGAATTCCTAGCTGCAGACTAGTAATTAGTATTAAAGACTTGTTCTCATTCTGTCGGTATCGATAGTCTAAGAGTTTAACCACGTGGTATGGTTAAAAAATTCTACAACCTTTAGCCATCTCGTAATTGAGGTAAGCTTGGTCTACAACCTTAGTCTTCCCCTAATGGAGAAAAACATGGTCTGGTGATAATTTCTCAAAGCTGGGTTTTATTCAGAATGGCATAAGAGGGCTGTCCCAGGATGTCTGACCCTAACTGGGCTCAGAGGCGGTCCTCTGATTTAGTTCAAATCAAAAGGGAATTGTATTTTTCTTCATTAAACAGTCCACAATCACATTACACCATTATACAAACAGTATCATCCTCACTCATTCATCTTATACAACAATTAGATGTAAACCTTAATAGAGCTCTAGGGGCGCTATTTCATTTTTGGATAAAAAACGTTCCCGTTTTAAGCGCGATATTTTGTCACGAAAAGATGCTCGACTATGCATATTCTTGACAGTTTTGGAAAGAAAACACTCTGAAGTTTCAGAATCTGCAAAGATTTTGTCTGTAAGTGCCCCAGAACTCATTCTACAGGCGAAACCAAGATGATGCATCACCCAGGAATTAGCAGAATTTCTGAAGCTCTGTTTTCCATTCTCTCCTTATATGGCTGTGATTGCGCAACGAATGAGCCTACACTTTCTGTCGTTCGCCCAAGGTCTTAGCAGCATTGTGACGTATTTGTAGGCATATCATTGGGAGATTGACCATAAGAGACTACATTTTCCAAGTGTCCGCCTGGTGTCCTGCGTCGAATTCGGTGCGCAATTGCCAGCTGCTTCTACTTTACCATTTGATTCAGGGGAGAAAGCATGTGTCCAAGAACGATGTATCAATGAAGAGATATGTGAAAAAACACCTTGATGATTGATTCTAAACAACGTTTGCCATGTTTTCAGTCGATATTATGGAGTTAATTTGGAAAAAAGTTCGCGTTTTGAGGACTGAATTTTCGGATTTTTTTTGGTAGCCAAATGTGATGTATAAAACGGAGCTATTTCTAATACACAAGGAATCTTTTTGGAAAAACTGAGCATCTGCTATCTAACTGAGAGTATCCTCATTGAAAACATCAGAAGTTCTTCAAAGGTAAATTATTTTATTTGAAGGCTTTTATGTTTTTGTTAATGTTGCGTGCTGGATGCTAACGCTAATGCTAACGCTAAATGCTAACGTGAAATGCTAACGCTAGCTAGCTACTTTTACACAAATGATTGTTTTCCTATGGTTGAGAAGCATATTTTGAAAATCTGAGATGACAGTGTTGTTTACAAAAGGCTAAGCTTGAGAGATGGCATATTTATTTCATTTCATTTGCGATTTTCATAAATAGTTAACGTTGTGTTATGCTAATGAGCTTGCTGATAGATTTACACAATCCTGGATACAGGGGTTTTTTCATAGCTAAACGTGACGCAGAAAACGGAGCGATTTGTCCTAAACAAATAATCTTTCAGGAAAAACTGAACATTTGCTATCTGAGAGTCTCCTCATTGAAAACATCTGAAGTTCTTCAAAGGTAAATGATTTTATTTGAATGCTTTTCTGTTTTTTTGTGTAAATGTTGCCAGCTGAATGCTAATGCTAAATGCTACGTTAGCCATCAATACTGTTACACAAATGCTTGTTTTGCAATGGTTGAGAAGCATATTTTGAAAATCTGAGATGACAGTGTTGTTAACAAAAGGCTAAGCTTGAGAGCTAGCATATTTATTTCATTTCATTTGCGATTTTCATGAATAGTTAACGTTGCTTTATGGTAATGAGCTTGAGTCTGTATTCACGATCCCGGATCCGGGATGGGGAGATCAGAAAGGTTAATGAAGAAAAATACAATTCCCTTTTGATTTGAACTAAATCAGAGGACCGCCTCTGAGCCCAGTTAGGGTCAGACATCCTGGGACAGCCCTCTTATGCCATTCTGAATAAAACCCAACTTTGAGAAATTATCACCAGACCATGTTTTTCTCCATTAGGGGAAGACTAAGGTTGTAGACCAAGCTTACCTCAATTACGAGATGGCTAAAGGTTGTAGAATCTTTTAACCATACCACGTGGTTAAACTCTTCTAATTGTTGTATAAGATGAATGAGTGAGGATGATCATCCCGGAAGGGGGAGTAGCAATGGTCGAGTATTACAGTCAAAGTGTTGATATTTCTTCGGCAGCGTTTTCCTCAAATTGTCTTTGTTAAAATCTCCAGCTACAATAAATGTGGCCACATAATGTTTTTTTTTCTGGCTTGGCTTCCCCAGTGATTTTATCCACACCAGTACTTTAGACTCAGTAGCCTCGGTTTTTCTAATGACTGCCTTGCCTGGTTCACCAACTACTTTGCAGACAGAGTTCAGTGTGTCAAATCGGAGGGCATGTTGTCCAGTCCTCTGGCAGTCTCTATGGGGGTGCCACAGGGTTCAATTCTCGGGTCGACTGTTTTCTCTGTATATATCAATGATGTTGCTCTTGCTACGGGCGATTCCCTGATCCACCTCTACGCAGACGACACCATTCTGTATACTTCTGGCCCTTCCTTGGACACTGTGCTATCTAACCTCCAAATGAGCTTCAATGCCATACAACACTCCTTCCGTGGCCTCCAACTGCTCTTAAACGCTAGTAAAACCAAATGCATGCTTTTCAACCGTTCGCTGCCTGCACCCGCACGCCCGACTAGCATCACCACCCTGGATGGTTCCGACCTAGAATATGTGGACATCTATAAGTACCTAGGTGTCTGGCTAGACTGTAACCTCTCCTTCCAGACTCATATCAAACATCTCCAATCTAAAATCAAATCTAGAGTCCGCAACAAAGCCTCCTTCACTCACGCCGCCAAACTTACCCTAGTAAAACTGACTATCCTACCGATCCTCGGCGATGTCATCTACAAAATAGCTTCCAATACTCTACTCAGCAAACTGGATGCAGTTTATCACAGTGCCATCCATTTTGTTACTAAAGCACCTTATACCACCCACCACTGCGACCTGTATGCTATAGTCGGCTGGCCCTCGCTACATATTCGTCGCCAGGCCCACTGGCTCCAGGTCATCTACAAGTCCATGCTAGGTAAAGCTCCGCCTTATCTCAGTTCACTGGTCACGATGGCAACACCCACCCGTAGCACGCGCTCCAACAGGTGTATCTCACTGATCATCCCTAAAGCCAACACCTCATTTGGCCGCCTTTCGTACCAGTTCTCTGCTGCCTGTGACTATGTTATGACTCTGCTGCCTGTGACTCTGCAGCAATGATGCTGCCACCACCATACGTCACCGTAGCGATGGTGCCAGGTTTCCTCCAGGTTTGACACTTGGCAATCAGGCCAAAGAGATCAATCTTCGTTTCATCAGACCAGAGAATCTTGTTTCTCATCGTCTGAGAGTCCTTTTGGTGCCTTTTGGCAAACTCCAAGCGGGCTGTTATGTGCCTTTTACTGAGGAGTGGCTTCCATTTGGCCATTCTACTGGAGTGCTGCAGAGATGGTTGTCATTCTGAAGCATGAGCTGTAGGGATGTTTTTCAGTGGCAGGGACTGGGAGACTAGTCAGGATCGAGGGAAAGATGAACTGAGCAAAGTACAGAGAGATCCTTGATGTTAATCTGCCCCAGAGCGCTCAGGACCTCAGACTGGGACCAAGGTTCACCTTCCAACACGACAATGACCCTATGCACATAGCCAAGACAATGCAGGAGTGACAAGGGGACAGGTCTCTGAATGTCCTTGAGTGGCCCAGCCAGAACCAGGACTTGAAACCGATTGAACATCTCTGGAGACCTGAAAATAGCTGTGCAGCGACGCTACCCATCCAACCTGACAGAGCTTGAGAGGATCTGCAGAGAGGAATGGGAGAAACTCCCCAAATACAGGTTTGCCAAGCTTGTAGCGTCATACCCAAGAAGACTTGAATCTGTAATCGCTGCCGAAGGTGCTTCAACAAAGTACTGAGAAAAGGGTCTGAATACTTATGTAAATGTAATATTTAAGTTTTTATTTTTAATACATTTGCTCAAATTCTACAAATCTGTTTTCGCTTTGTCATTACGGGGTACTGTGTATAGATTGATGAGGAAAATCTAATACATTTTAGAATAAGGCTGAAACCCTTGAAAGTCAAGGGGTCTGAATACATTCCAAATGCACTTTAACTGTGAGAAACGATTGCAAAAATGTGGATGTATGATAATATCATGTTTAGGATATAACTTTTCGATGTAATTCTTAAAGCATCACTGTGTGTCTAATAAACCACCAAAAATATATTTATAATATTTATTTTTTGCCTCTTTTGGCCATTGAAATGTTCAGTCTGATCGTGTGGGGGCGTTAAGAAACACATTTTAAGATATTTACATACACAGCCCCGATTGGCTGGTAGGGTGGTCTAGAGTCCACCCCTTAACCAGATGAACAGTCATTTGTCTATTGTAATCAGATGTCACACTCAGATCTGTTTCACCTGTCTTCGTGCTTGTCTCCATCTCTCTCCAGGTGTCCCCCATCTTCCCCATTATCCCCAGTGTATTTATACCTGTGTTCTGTTTGTCTGTTGCCAGTTTGTTTTATTTGTTAAGCCTACCAGTGTGTTTTCCCCTTGCTCCTGTCTGTTTCTAGTCCCTGTTTTCAATGGTTTTGACCTTTCTGCCTGACCTGCCTGCCGTTCTGTACCTTGTCACGCCACACATGATTACTGACCTCTGCCTGCCCTTGACCTGTCCTTTCCCCTGGTCTAGTAATACACTTGTGTTACTTCTACACTGTCTGCATCTGGGTCTTCCCTAAAATATGATACAGATCAGTGTGATGTCCTGATCTGGGCCAAGAACTCCATCCCACCTGAACAGGCTGAAATTACAGGCATTTTTTTTTCTCAAACAGCTCTTAAATGGAAAAGGCATCCTTTTCACAATTGTAGTGTTATTCATAGTGCTGTTAGTGTTATTCATAGTGTAGAAAAAAGCAGGAAAATCTAAATGTTTAATTGTTTTGTGTAATCACCTGGATTTTTCTAATCTAGACCGTCACTCTACTGTGATTGTGTTAGTCTGTTACACTAATTTAGGCGAAATCATTATTCACATAAACCCCCTACACAGTTTCTAAGCTTTGTTTGAAGCACAGAGATTCAACATAGATGACTTGAAGGGGGATAACTAGGGGCAAATAGACAAAAAGAGAAGCCTACAGTCTTCTTCAAAGATTGGAATATTTGAATGGATACAAGAAGGGTCCACATGGAACAGCACTCCATTCCCTGTAGCCTTTCTGCTCCCTTGCAAAGTCCTCTGTAACATTAAATGCTTAGTAAAAAATGGAAAAGTACTGAAATTAAATACTTTGGTTGATAATTAGCTATTAGCATTTCCATTTCTTTAGGAGAAAGAAATAACTTATTTATTTTCCATTAGATCTTTAAATACACCTTTCACACTTTAAAACAGTAGGAAACTAGAGTTGCATACATACTGTTTCTGTGACAACTTCAACTCGTCTTATGACGTTGAGGATTTGTCAATATTCCCATCAGGTGGTGCAGGTAAAATTGAGAGGCAAAAACACAATACCAGATGCCCAGTGGCAACATATCTCTCAAGTGCCAATACAATAATGAAAGTATTCATATGTTTTCACAAGTATTCACAAGCATGCAAATGTCACAGGGATGTGTTAAATTCACAATACATGTCGATGAATATTCAAACTCAATGGAGTGCAACAAGATCAATGTCATGTGTGCTCCCTCTCCGGCCTCTAGGTCACCAGGCTGCTCGTTACGACACCTGCCACCATCGTTATGCGCGTCACTCACCTGGACTCCATCACCTCCTTGATTATCTGCCCTATTTATGTCACTCCCTTTGGTTCCTTTCCCAGGTGTTATTGTTTCTGTTTCATGTCTGTGTGCTGTTAGTGTTTCTTGTTTTGGATTTGGTATTTTATTAGAATCCCCATTAACTGTTGCAAAAGCAGCAGCTACTCTTCCTGGGGTCCACACAAAACATGAAACATAATACAGAATTACATAATACAGAACATCATTAAACAAGAGCAGGATTATGTTCCGTTTATTTTATTGTTACAGAATAACGCCTCACCAAAGGGAAGCGTCAAGGAGTGTTTTTTTTGTTTTGTTTTTTGTGTTGGAGGTGATGCTGGGTCTAGGTGTCAGTACCGCAGCTTCCTGGGAGGCTCAGCAGGTTTGTTGGATTCCCATGCCTCGGCGGGTTCTGGTTTTCATGCCTCAGCGGGATCAGTTTTCGGGACCGGTTCAGTGGGACTGGTTTTCATGCCTCAGCGGGATCGATAGGCTCCCATGCCTCAGCTGGGTGAACAGGTTCCCCTGCCTCAACAGAGACAACCGGGGAGGTCTTAGCTGGCTAATCAGGCTCTCATGGTTCGTCTGGTTTCTGCGCCTCACTGGAGGCGACCGGTCCGCTCCTGATCCCCGGGATCGTCCCTGTGGTTGGCGTCCTGCAGCTGGAGCCGCGCGCTGGGGAGGGGGTACCGTCACGTATGCTCTCTCTCTGGCGCTCTAGGTTGCCATGCCCCCGCACCTTAGCAGAAGTGACCAGTCTGCTCCTGATCACCGGGATTGTCATTTTGGTTGCCGTCCTGGGGCTGAAGCCTCGCGTCAGAGCCTATTGTCACTTGTGCTCCCTCTCCGGCCTCTAGGTCATCATTAATAAGGTACAACGGTAACTTGAGATGGTTTCACGTGTAAATATTAGCATGGATTCATTCATATTCCCCCGAAATTGTTTTATTACCTCACTGTAATTTCCTCATTCCAATACATAAAAATAAAACTAACTCATTGTTTATTTCCCTTATGATTTTAGGGGCAGAGCATGCAAATGCTAATATGTATTAATCTTGCATATTAGGAGGGATGACCATTTCGTCTTTTGGAAGTGTACTTTAAATGCTCTATTAAAATTCAGTTGTCGAAACACATCATATGGAGCTTTATTGTAATTAGATTCAAACTACAAAATAGTTGCAAGGCAACACCTCATTAACATAAACATTAAACAGAATTCTAAAATGGTATAAGCCGTCTTCTGGTCTTAAATTCTAATGGGCAGTCCAATGCTCACAAGTACTGGAACCATTTCTTAATTAAAACTAACAGTTTATTAAGACAATTTTATGTTTGGCTGTCACTTCAGAGGAATACCAATGAAAACTGTCCTTCCCTCTCATTTTCACATTTTCCTCTCCCCTATTCTCCCTCTCTCCACATTTCCCCTAAATTCCTCTAAACCCAGGAGGGCGACCCAACCTCATGATCTATACTTGGACCTGCTGCCAACATCTGCTGCTTTGTCTAAACTGACAATCCCTCCTCCCGTCCAAACAGAGTCGTCCTACCCGAGTCCTTCTTTCCATCCCCTGCCTGGGCTGTGCACTAGATCCACTGACTGATTCCCCCCAACACACACACACACACACACACACACACACACACACACACACACACACACACACACACACACACACACACACACACACACTGACCTCTCTGCTGGGTGGTGATGGCTACTGATTTATGGGGGAGTCAGAGGAGAGCAATTCATAAAGAGAAGTGATAGGCAAAGTACCATCTCTGACCTTTGATGTCTATGGTGAGAGTATTGACAAACTCTCAGCACGGAGAGAAGAGACTGAATGGGAATGAACCAAATTGGATGTTTGACGGCATGGCTATCTGTTACAGTCATTTGTTAGGAGTGAAAATCCTGTAGCCTCTTACTATGACTCATTTGTAGAATGTCAACGCGACGATACCAGAGCCAGAACAAAAGGAGTACTTTGAAACGGCAGCCAACTGGCAAATTTGTAAAGTAGAAGATGAATCCCTTCTGCAGGTCTGTAGATACATATCTACAGACTTCATAAGTTAGAAGAGGAAAAGAGGGAACTGGATCGTTACATAGCCACTGGGGTGCGTGATGGCTTGGACTCCATAAAATGCAACTTCAATGCCGGAGAATTTTCCCATTTAAAAACGGCTCAGAAAGCCATGCACTTCAGAATAGGGTGAGCATGATGAAGACAAATTACATTGGACTTAATGTGTAACTCCCCCACACGCGGCACCCGCCCTAGCTGTTCCCATAATAAACTGTTAGCTTTTATGACATGGTGCAGCGTGATGGATGATCTATTTCACACCAAGCACTGAAACAATTATTTTGAAGTTTCATCTGAGTCAAAAACACTGTTAAAAAGTTATGTGCTACAGCATTCTAGCTAAATGTCTAGCTCAAAGAGATAATTTAAGTATAAAGTATTTGGATTTTAGGAGCAATCATCTGTTGCAGGGGTTGCTAAACCCTAGTTTCCTGTAAAGTGCAGTGGAGTCAGCTTACCTGGATACTTTGGTGTAAATGAGAAGTCAGTTTTTGGTCCATCTAGAGAGTCAACTGAGGTGACTCTGACTCTCTACTTTTAAAAAGTTATTTGGAAGTTCTGCAGCACAGTAAAACCAAGTAATACTAATATATCCTATGCTCTATCAGAGACACAGTCCCCCATATTGTACCTGGTCATCTCAGGAGTGGAGATCTCTGATCCTGGAGGGCTGCAGTGTGTGCAGGCTTTTGTTCCAGTCCAGCTCTAGTAGGCCCTCCATGATCCGAGTTGCCCACAACAAATCTACATCAGAACTGAGTTGTACATAATGGTGCTCGGCACGATCACAGACCCAATCTGAACTGTTCAATAAAGCGTACACCCTGATTGACTTTTCCAATAATGTGTCATTAGGCTGTCATTATCAATAATTGCTCTTTTACCTAATTAGGTATTTCCAGCATCGATCAGACAACTAGTCGCTCCCTAAATTAAAATGGAAAGTTATCAAATGGAGAAGGCATGGGGAACGTGATGAGACAAAAGCTGAAAGGAGGAGGGAGGAGGAGGGAGGGAAAGGGGAAGTGGAGAATAAACTTCCTGACTTTGTACTTTATGGAAAACTCTGTGTAGTCAGTTCTCAGGCCTAATCCTGTTAGTGAGTGGAACCGGCCCTCATTATGATGACATTATCAGCCATTCCACACATATTCAAAACCTTTTTTGCCTTTTTCTGAACTCGATTTATGGTTGATTTTTGTTAATGGGTGTTTTTCCCTACAAACATTAGAACTGCATCCCACTTCAAAAGCCGCTACAACTCTTTAGAATTTACCACTTTGGGTACATTCTTAAAGCATTGTGGAATTATCTAGAACTCTGCCCGTGTACGTGGAGTGCTGGGGTATGACTGTAAGCTTAGCTAGCTCTCTTTCAGCGCTGAGCAGCCAAGGCCACACAGCTGTCAGAGAAATGCAAATGGCCTGGAGTCTCATGTTGAATACTCACATTCTGGTCACGTGTCACCTAAATGGGTGGCGAGGAATCTGTATGGTGGCAGCGGTGGCAGCTATGAGCATGACAGAAGGATCTTTGTGGGGTTATGTCCTAATTTTAGCTCCGTTTTTGGAGTGTGGGGGTATGGAATGGGGAGAGGAGAGGAGAGGGCAGAATGAAGCTAAAATGTAATAGCTGTTTATTACCCAATCATTAGAACAGAATTCACAAACAAATGGCGAAATGAGCCGGCCGGCCACGGAGTATCGATTCAAATGAATCCATTGCCTTCTACCTGCTCCTCTCCAGATGAGTCAATTACTCCGATTTGTGGGGACAAGAGCTGTTTAGCGGGATATTTACATTACAACTGGAGGCAAGCACAGCACACCACTGTTCCATCTATTAAAGCCATTTGATGCTCTTTCTGGAAAAGGCCATTTCCCTCTGTCTTTAGAGTCCTTTTCATTTCCCCTGGGACGAAGGCTCACATGCTTCTAAATGGAGAAGGGAAAGTATGAAAGTGAAGATTACGGTCCTAGCTCTGCTGTCAGACAGCAAACAGGAGAAAGGACTTATGGGTTTGAAGTAAAAGCAAATCACAGAGCGACAGCGAAGCTCTAGATTAAGCCTGGAGGCCCTGGGCTTTAGAGCTGGGATGGAGGAAGCAGCCAGACTGACAGGTGGACAGCAAAGCCCAGGAGAGAAGGAGGAGGTAGGGGAGAAAGAGGTGTAGGAAGACGAAGAAGAAGACAGAAGAAGAAAACGAAAACAAGAATGTGACGAGCTAAGTTGTCTTTTCTTGAGTAGTAAAATTGCTTATAACAGTTCCAGTTATCCTTTGATGTGCATTCGTCCTTTGATCTCATTGTATTGTTACATCCCTCCCTGGTCATAAAAAACATCACACAACATTTTCCGGACATATTTACAAGAATGTTAGTTATAGTCTTGAAGTCTGTTTTCTTATCTGGGTGGATATGAATCCAATTAGGACAAGAGCACATCAAATGCCATGCTTTCTCCTTAATCTGTTACCAATTAAAGAACATCTTTATAACAATTCATCCAATGTTTCTGTCATATTACCAAAGATATCCATGGCAAAAGTGCTTTAATTGAATAAAAGGACTGTCAATACACATTAGGCCTACGTGATGCTTTCACACATTCTCTACATTAAACAACACATCTGCTCATTGAAAAGGAAGTTGGAGAATGAACTAAGAGTATCAGACTCCTCGTTAGTTTGCACAATAATGTGATATGATCTAAGTTCAGTTCATTGCATTATCTTTTTTGTTTAAACACAGTGTCAGATTGAAAATGGCCACCCTTCCCTCCACTGTCTCAATGTAAAGTACAGCCACCAGGTGCACAACACAGCCCTGTCGGGGTTGGGAGTTTAGAATGCCAAACCACAATGACAAAGTGTTTCCCTCCCTATGCTTCCCTCTCCTATGATTTCCATCCAACACCACAATTAAATATCTCACTCTCACTCTGGCAATTAGGACATGTGGAAAAATGGTGGTATTGCGTGGACAGCTTTGAAACAAGGCAGGGCTGAGAGAGAGAGAGAGAGAGAGAGAGAGAGAGAGAGAGAGAGAGAGAGCTGTTTATGAATCTGTTATAGGAACACTGAGGAGATAATTAGTTGAACAGGGGAGACAACTTTATGTTTCAATCTCCCACCAAGGCCTGTCCCTTTATTTTATCTATCTACTCCTCCTCTCTTTTCAGATATGGTGGAGTGGGATGTTGGCTCTGTATAGTATGAATGCATCATATTTCATGTCCTGCTCTCTGCTAAAGAAAACTGTGATGCTCTCAAGTTGTGTGATGTTGTCAAAAGTACATTGTTAAATTGTGTACATTAGTCAGTTTTATACATTGTTTAATGATTGTAAGGTACAAATAAAGTGTTTGATTACTGTTCTGTAATGATTGGTTTGACTCAGTGAGATTGCTCTTTCTCTCTATGAGAAACCATTAAAATTAAGTAATTTCTTGAATAATGTAACCTTATTGATTGATTGAACTTGAAATATTAGTGTTTGTCTTCTTGAGTAGTCTCCAATTTGTTTTCTTGAACATTATTTATATTCACATTTTGTTCACTCCTATTGCATTTTGATAGATTTTACTTAATGAAAACAATAAGATGGGATGAATTGTATTTTCACAACAGACACCCAGAAAAGTTATTGCTCTATTTGAAGGACATTCATTGTTTTAAATGCCAACAAGGAACTTGCCAACAAGCTACCACACGCAAGACTAGACTGTAGGAGAAGTACCATCTGTCTCGTTCTAGGGAAGAAAATTATAGTTGGTGTCTGAGTCATAAAGGGATCTGTCCTGACTCCAGAAAACAACTGTACTGTATGTCCTCTTACATAATTAGGACACTGATTCTGAAAGAAATAAGTGACAACAGTTGAAATCAATGCATTATGTCCAGCGTTATTCCAAGGGTGCCAAATGTGAGTACAATTATGAGCAGATGCATAAATAGAAACTTTTAAAAGTAAATTACAAAATGTGAATTGTTCTCATTAGAAAAAGAGTTCCTTGGGCTACATGCATGGTACATAGGAAGAGTCCCAACATATTGCAAAAAACACCAAGGCCAAAAAACATCATGGTTCTGGAAAAGCACAACTCCTTTATCAATGTATTACTACAAAGATGTTAAAAATTCTGCACATACATGTGTGAATGTATGAATTTTTTAAAATGTGTGATTGAGCCAGCCAGGACTTGAACTCACACCCGACATTTCATATAATAGGCAGAAAAATGAGGGGACATGCTTTAGGTGTCTCCAACACTGCGATGTGAACCAAATTATGTAGTAGATCCATGCTGTGTATTAATAAAGCCAAACGGTGACTAAATGTGTCTCAACCCTCCGACATTACAATCTGCCTATCCAGCTGTAAGTAACCTAGACTTTTGGGAAAGTGTGTGTTTGTAGTTGGGTAATATTAATCAAATAGAATATGTGTTATACAGTGCCTTGCGAAAGTATTCGGCCCCCTTGAACTTTGCGACCTTTTGCCACATTTCAGGCTTCAAACAGAAAGATATAAAACTGTATTTTTTTGTGAAGAATCAACACCAAGTGGGACACAATCATGAAGTGGAACGACATTTATTGGATATTTCAAACTTTTTTAACAAATCAAAAACTGAAAATTGGGCGTGCAATATTATTCAGCCCCCTTAAGTTAATACTTTGTAGCGCCACCTTTTGCTGCGATTACAGCTGTAAGTCGCTTGGGGTATGTCTCTATCAGTTTTGCACATCGAGAGACTGACATTTTTTCCCATTCCTCCTTGCAAAACAGCTCGAGCTCAGTGAGGTTGGATGGAGAGCATTTGTGAACAGCAGTTTTCAGTTCTTTCCACAGATTCTCGATTGGATTCAGGTCTGGACTTTGACTTGGCCATTCTAACACCTGGATATGTTTATTTTTGAACCATTCCATTGTAGATTTTGCTTTATGTTTTGGATCATTGTCTTGTTGGAAGACAAATCTCCATCCCAGTCTCAGGTCTTTTGCAGACTCCATCAGGTTTTCTTCCAGAATGGTCCTGTATTTGGCTCCATCCATCTTTCCATCAATTTTAACCATCTTCCCTGTCCCTGCTGAAGAAAAGCAGGCCCAAACCATGATGCTGCCACCGCCATGTTTGACAGTGGGGATGGTGTGTTCAGCTGTGTTGCTTTTACGCCAAACATAACGTTTTGCATTGTTGCCAAAAAGTTCAATTTTGGTTTCATCTGACCAGAGCACCTTCTTCCACATGTTTGGTGTGTCTCCCAGGTGGCTTGTGGCAAACTTTAAACGACACTTTTTATGGATATCTTTAAGAAATGGCTTTCTTCTTGCCACTCTTCCATAAAGGCCAGATTTGTGCAATATACAACTGATTGTTGTCCTATGGACAGAGTCTCCCACCTCAGCTGTATATCTCTGCAGTTCATCCAGAGTGATCATGGGCCTCTTGGCT
Organism: Oncorhynchus mykiss; assembly: GCF_057628025.1. Classification (NCBI taxonomy): domain Eukaryota; kingdom Metazoa; phylum Chordata; class Actinopteri; order Salmoniformes; family Salmonidae; genus Oncorhynchus; species Oncorhynchus mykiss. The sequence continues at coordinate 29,261,276 of NC_143031.1, forward strand.
GCATCTCTGATCAGTCTTCTCCTTGTATGAGCTGAAAGTTTAGAAGGACGGCCAGGTCTTGGTAGATTTGCAGTGGTCTGATACTCCTTCCATTTCAATATTATCGCTTGCACAGTGCTCCTTGGGATGTTTAAAGCTTGGGAAATCTTTTTGTATCCAAATCTGGCTTTAAACTTCTTCACAACAGTATCTCGGACCTGCCTGGTGTGTTCCTTGTTCTTCATGATGCTCTCTGCGCTTTTAACGGACCTCTGAGACTATCACAGTGCAGGTGCATTTATACGGAGACTTGATTACACACAGGTGGATTGTATTTATCCTCATTAGTCATTTAGGTCAACATTGGATCATTCAGAGATCCTCACTGAACTTCTGGAGAGAGTTTGCTGCACTGAAAGTAAAGGGGCTGAATAATTTTGCACACCCAATGTTTCAGTTTTTGATTTGTTAAAAAAGTTTGAAATATCCAATAAATGTTGTTCCACTTCATGATTGTGTCCCACTTGTTGTTGATTCTTCACAAAAAAAGACCGTTTTATATCTTTATGTTTGAAGCCTGAAATGTGGCAAAAGGTCACAAAGTTCAAGGGGGCCGAATACTTTCGCAAGGCACAATATATATATATATATATATATATATATATATATATAAATATATATAAAAGAGAGAGAGAGAGAGAGAGAGAGAGAGAGAGAGAGAGAGAGAGAGATAGACAATGAAGCTAAGACCCTTTTATATCCATTTGAGCATTTTTAGATTCAACATTTTAGCTGTTGACCAACAGGATTACTGTTGAGTTAATAAATCTTCTTAAGGCTAGGCGTCCCGCTGTCGACAACATCCGGTGAAATTGGAGGGTGCGCAATTCAAAAATAATAATCGTAATATTAAACATTTATGAACATACAAGTATCTAATATTGTTTTAAAGCTTAAATTCTTGTTAATCTAACTGCATTGTCCAATTTACAATAGGCTTTACAGCGAAAGCATCCCATGCGATTGTTTGAGGACGGCGCCCCGCATACAACATATTTTTCAACCAGCACAGGCGTCATAAAATCACAAATGGCGATTAAATAAATCACTTACTTTTGAAAATCTTTCTCTGTTTGCAATCCGAAGGGTCCCAGATACAACATGAGTGGTCGTTTTGTTAGATAAAATCCTTCTTTATATCCCAAAAAATCTGTTTAGTTGGTGCCATCGTTTTCAGTAATTCACTTGTTCAACTTGCAGACAAAGGTGTCCAAAAAGCTACTGCTAAACTTTGTTCAACCAAGTCAAACTATGTCTCTATATAACCCTCAGGTATCCTAAAATGTAAATAAACTATAATATTTAATAGGAAAGAAGTATGTTCATTAGAAAAGGAAAATTCGTAAGCTCTTCGTCGCGTGCCAACAGACTAATATTGTACCGGGACTCTTTGTACAAAAACTCAACATTCTTGCTCGTTTTTGAAGAAACAAGCCTGAAACAATGAACAAAGACTGTGGACATCTAGTGGAAGCAATAGAAATTGCAATCTGAGAGCTGGAATTACATTGAACCCATAGCTTTACATTATAAGAGCCTGGGAGCTCAAGAACAAAACAATTCTGGTTGTTTTTTCTTTGGATTTTCACCTGCCATATCAAATGTCTTATAGTCTCATACAATATTTTAACATTTATACAAACTTCAAAGGGTTTTCTATCCAATGCTACCAATTATATGCATATCCTGGCTTCTGGGCCTGAATAACAGGCAGTTTACTTTGGGCATGTCAGTCAGGTGGAAATAGAGAAAAATAGACCCTATCCCTAATTCTTCCAATCGGATATCAAACCTACAAGATGCTATCACAACAAAACCTTTGCTTTACAGAAAGAATGGGGGATGTGGAGAGAAACACAGAGAAGGCTGAATTCCTGAGAAGACAATAAAACCTCTTGCATACAGTTGATAAAAGTAACTTCGGGGGCTGGGCCGCCCTACGTGTGTTTGTGAGTGAGTGAGTGCGTGAGTGCGTGAGTGAGTGAGTGAGTGAGTGAGTGAGTGAGTGAGTGCGTGAGTGAGTGAGTGAGTGAGTGAGTGCGTGAGTGAGTGAGTGAGTGAGAGAGAGAAAGGGGGAGAGGTAAAAAGAAAGAGAGAGAGAGATCTTTATTTACACTATAAAATGGATTGCCTCCAACCTATGGTGTGTGGCAAGGGAGCCATACCCTCCTGGCTGGGGGAAGAAACATCATTTCAAGCTTGAGTGGCTCTGCACTGTCTTTGTGTCCTGTCAAACGGAAATGCCGGCAGAATACCAAACTCCTCCTCTGACCTTTCTCCATATCTGCTCTGTACATCTGAGTAGTGGATCATACAGGGGTTCTCTGAACACTGGATCCCCCCCACCACAAAACAATTTCATTAACAAAGGGACACAGTGTTGAGAGGGGAATTAAAGGTGCCATATCTGATTCATATAAAATCAACACATATCAAATGACTGCTTTCTTTTGTACCAGTTCTTACCTAATACAGTCAATACTGATCCAGAACATGTCAGAATATGCAGTCTGAAAACACCCACTGGCCAGAAACGCAGGGACAGAAACACAGGGTGTGATATCAACATAATTCATGTAATTAGCTTGAATACAGGTTTGATGGATGCCCCGGTTTGTGTGGAAATTAGAAACCCTAGCAGTGAGCCAACAGTGCAACTACAGGGTATTCACAGAAGCTTCCCAGCTCTAGTAGTTGTTTTCTCCCTCTTCCCTATGCGGTCTACTCGTTACCGCCTTGGCATTCAAATGGCCTGCAATTGATTTGCTAAGTGGGCACAGGCTGCACACCTGGACCCACTCCCTAACATGTTTACTCATTGTATTAGGCAACAATAAGCCCAGCCAACCATGGCTGGCTGACTGTGTCTAATAATCACACAGATGGTGACCATGACAAGGGGTTACACCACAATTATCCCAAATTAACTATTCCCCCAAGGCACTCGGAGGTCACGAGGGAGAGGAATGGTTTTTGTGAGGAAGGAGGAGGATTGGAGGAGGGGGGACCGGAAAAGAGTATCATGGCGGTGCTAATAGCCCACCTGTCTGTCCTCATGCACGCCTTGTTCTTGTCTGACTGAAGTCCTTGTGTGACCACCACCGCGTAATAAAACACAGGCAGTGGTGGCACCTGGCTGAAAGTTGTCTCAAAATCGAGCTGCGGCGGCAAGTTAGTTTAGGATGCGCCACACAAGTTAAGAGCCCGAGCTGCAACTACAGTATGGAAATGAAGACACTTGTCCAGGGTATGGTGTTGGCACGCCACCACACGCAACAGGGTGAATCATAGGCTGCTGCTCTCTGGTGATGAAACGAGGATTAACTGAGAATGTCACCCAACACATCCTCTGGGGTGAAAGAGCCCTCGTGGGTAAGCACATTTGAATAAAGTGGGCTCACAACAACAAGCTGCGCTGTGTGCTGTGTGAACCTACTCTGAATTGACTGTCTGAAGACTGTTGTCCTTGAAGAAAAAGAATGTTCGCCTAGTGAGTCATTAAAGACTAAAATTATGGGGGAAAGTTAGTTAAGTCCAACTGCTCCAGCAAATGCTATCAATGCCTACACGTCCATTTTTGTGTATGTTTTCATTAGCGTTCATAGCTTTGGTCATACATTTCCTGTCTGAGGTTAAAGATTAGAAATATATGACTTTCTTCAGAATTGTCACGCCCTGACTATAGAGAGCCTTTTTATTCTCTATTTCGGTTAAGGTCGGGGTGTGACTAGGGTGGGTAATCTAGGTTGTGTATTTCTACCTTGGCCTGGTATGGTTCCCAATCAGAGGCAGCTGTTTATCGTTGTCTCTGATTGGGGATCATATTTAGGCAGCCATTTCCTCACTGTGTGTTGTGGGAGCTTGTTGGTGTAGTTGACTGTGAGCACTCCATTGTCTTCATTTTTCATTGATTGTTTTTGTGTGTTTTAGTTCATAAATAAACATGTGGAAACCATATCACGCTGCACCTTGGTCCGATAATTCTTACGACGAACTTGACAAGAATGCTTTTTTCTTACACTCTGTTGATTGCACCAATACACTTACAAAGCAATTCCACCACTTCAAGTAATTTAACATGGTCAGAATTAACACAGGGACAAAGGTTATCTTTTGATTGTGTTCTGAGATACTCTGTACACATTCAGATGGGCAAACAGGGTACTGAGCCAAGACAGAAGAGATTTTGCCGAAACTCTTCCATAGCAACAACACTATGTTATTGGGGGACGACATTTGCAATGAATTGAGTGATACCATGCAGAAAATTAGCTGGCCCGATCCAGTCTACAGTCTTTGGGCATATCTGCATATCCCCTTTAAGAAAGTGGTGGAGCAAATATTAATAGTCAGAATATAGACTCTGGTTAATGTTCCAGACAGAAGCAAAAAGAAACACCCACTGTAAAAATAAGCATATTTCAATATGAATAATGCATTGTTAGGTTGTGTTTACCGAGCTCCGTATAGACAGGTACAATAATCCTGTGCAGTTGTTTACCTATTGTGCTAGAAGATGTTAGAGGCCCTTAAACCCTTAGACAAAGCTATTCTACTCAACCAGGATTTAAGATTAGTCCTGTAAAACCAGTATTCTGAGACAGAATTAAACTGCAAAACAATATCTTTACAGTGGGTACTTCATATGTCCGACCTAGAGTGTGCTTTATATGTGTTGGAAAATAAGTTGTTCTAAGAGCACTTCTCTTTGTATTGTTTTTGAGAGCTTACCATGTTGGTATAAAAGGCATTAAAACTGAAAGTTACCACATAATTGCAAGTGTATTCAGGTTGGTGGTGAAATACATATTTAGAATGATATATACATTTTTTATTTAACCTTTATTCAACTAGGCAAGTCAGTTAAGAACAAATTCTTATTTTCAATGACGGCCTACCAAAAGGCAAAAGGCCTCATGCGGGGACGTTGGCTGGGATTAAAAATAAATAAATAAATATAGGACAAAACACACATCACGACAAGAGAGAACACAACACTACATCAAGAGAGACCTAAGACAACAACCTAGCAAGGCAGCAACACATGACAACACAGTATGGTAGCAACACAATATGACAACAACATGGTAGCAACACAACATGGTAGCAGCACAAAACATGGTACAAACATTATTGGGCACAGACAACAGCACAAAGGGAAAGAAGGTAGAGATAACAATACATCACACGAAGCAGCCACAACTGTCAGTAAGAGTGTCCATGATTGAGTCTTTGAATGAAGAGATTGAGATAAAACTATCCAGTTTGAGTGTTTGTTGCAGCTCATTCTGAAAAGAGGAGCGACCCAGGGATGCCTGTGCTTTGGGGACCAAGCATGCCAGATTTGACGATTCTTGCCATTCTCCTTCGACCCCTCTGTCACACCCTGACCATAGTTTGCTTTGTATGTTTCTATGTTTTGTTTGGTCAGGGTGTGATCTGAGTGGGCATTCTATGTTGGATGTCTAGTTTGTCTGTTTCTGTGTTTGGGCCTGATATGGTTCTCAATCACAGGCAGCTGTTAGTCATTGTCTCTGATTGGGAACCATATTTAGGTAGCCTGTTTTGTGTTGGGTTTTGTGGGTGGTTGTTTCCTGTCTTTGTGTTTGTTGCACCAGATAGGGCTGTTTCGATTTTGCCACGTTTTGTGTTATGTTCATGTTGAGTTTTCCTATATTAAAAACATGAACTATAACCATGCTGCGTTTTGGTCCGCCTCTCCTTCCCAGGAGGAAAGCTGTTACACCCTCTCACCAGCGAGCTGTTTTCATGACGGTAGCAGGAATAAGTTATAATACGGTGTATCATTCATAAATGCTATCATATACATGTAAACATTCTGAGATGAACCTTTCACTGCATTGAAGACTTCATACAATCTTAAACTAAAAAGAGCCTAAGGACAGACTGATTAGAGATGCTTCTTGATTCAACAGGTATGTACATTTGGAAGTAGTTGTAATCTCTCTAGATTCACATTCTTGGGTTTATTTATGTAACCTCTACCTTTTTTGTCTTACTTCAAAAATAAATAAAAAAAGATCCCACAAATACTACTAGACTGATAACATTATGCTTCTTTTCATGCACATTATGTAAGATCGGCTAAATACTCATTGACCGCCTTAATACCAGAAATGTTAGTGCAACTATCACGTGGATGACTGAAGCTAAGTGTACTCACTGGTTGTAAATGTAAAAAAATGTAATCAAAAGTTTACCTCAAATGTCATTTGTTTGTGTTTGTGTGTGTGTGTGTGTTTGTTTGCATGGGTATGTGCATGGAATATTTTGTAAGAGAATGTTTGTAAGGCACCATAACCTATCAAATCAAAATAGTGCAGCTTCTATTATTAATAACCAGAATCAGATGCAAAACTATATTTCCAGCTCATGTTTATATAGACCCTGCAAGTATTCAAGTATTCACTAAGAATGCTAGCAGACTGGAAGGACGATGTCTTCATGGTGATATTGTACAGCACACCATTCCTTGCTTACTTATTTCCCATAAGTAACAATCTAGATTAGCAGACACCCAGGAGTATTGTGAGGAGTGATGAAATCGGCTTATTACTGCACCCTCATACTGTTTCCTCCATCTCTGTCTCTTCTCCTCTGCTCCTACACTATTCCTGCCACTAATACTGCACAACTTATTCACTGCTTGTATCTTAATCAGCTCACCGGTTATGACAGCACACCAGTGTGGAGGCAGATCTCAAAAGATCCCAAAACTGTGCTAAAGTGACAATCAAAAACCTAAATCAGAAAGGAATCACTTATTTTTCTCTGTCAATTAATGAGGTTATATTCATAAATTAAATTTATAGAGATGTGATCACCTGAAAAAGCATTATATATCTGGTCCATTCATTGTTTATATTATTATCATAGTAGCAAATCCCATTCACAAGCCCTGAGAGCCATTGCCTTCCTCCCACACTCAGCAGGTCAGGTCAGATAGATTATCGCAGAATGAGTCCATACAACACCACCACCAGTGGTATCATCACATTCGAACACAGCTCTGCTGTAACAGACATTGATCTTTGTCTGCCACAGGGGAGATGACTGCTTAGGCAGTTGTCAGGATCAGCAGTACAGTAGATCTCTAAGAACATCAGTCACGACCCATATATAAACAAGCAGATCCAGGGGGCCAAGATCGGCCTTGTACACAGTCTTCCCTGAGATGTTGACAGGCTGCATCTCACGGGAGGTACATAAGCGACCTCCAACATCATTATTCAATCAAATTAACGTATGAATCCTTTTTTTACATTAGCATTTGTCACAAAATTCTATACAGATACCCTGCCTCAAAACCCCAAAAGAGCAACTAATGCAGGTGCAGAAGGAAAACTCCATACAGATGTAGGATCTTAAATTGATCACTGTTTTGTTGATTAGAATTTCCCTGCATAGCAGGAAATGCAAACATGCAGTGTATTTGAGTTTAAAAAGGCTTCTAAAGTTCGTAATTTCCACTTTGAATTTCAGGCTTGATTTGTCCTAATGAAAAATGTATCAACCCCTTCAAAATGTCCATTAATTATAATCCAAATAATAATTCACATTTCTTGTTGCTGCAGGATGATTTTCCTGCAGTAGCAAACTGGCTCAAATTAGAATCCTATATCTGTAGAAAGGCAGGATTCTATGAAGAAACCTAGAGACGAACCAGGCTCCTAGGGTTGGCCAGTCCTGTTCTATCGACTTATCTGCAAGACCAGGGGGGAATTGGGTATGCTTGCCTTGCACTATTCAGCAGCCTACTACTTAGATAGTGGTGATTATGATAATTTCCCAAAGGTAGACTATTAAAGGAAAGGCTTAGCGGGTTGTGTATAACGTAGGGAGGGGACTGCAGGTGTTGTGTTGGAGCTATCAGTAAATCAACACATAATGATGTACATAAAGTATCTCATGCCAGTATTCTAAACCTGGCTAATCGTGTAAACCACATTTAAAAAAAATTGTAGTCATGAATTCATGTTTTGCGATAAAATGTATTTACCCAATGGATTAGGTCTTAAGCAGTCATGCTGCAGATATCATATCTTTCCCCTGTCGTAAATAGCGTGACATGTATTCTATATATTGAAAAATGAGAAGCGTTCAACCACAGCCAGCACGTTGTAATTCAAATGACAGTAAACCGTTATTATGGTCAAATTTTACTTCGAATGAATTAATTCACATTTCTTTCCCAAAATATTTTATCTTAGCCAGGGTTATCAAACTAAACAGAAACGTTGAATGTCTAATAGTCTCAACAGGCTAGTTAAGTGTGGCTAGTTAAGGTGGGATTTATTTCAATTATTCTCATCCTGTGGTGTGCATTTAGGGCAGCAATGATGCATAGTACAGTCGTTCTGAGTATACAGTATATGAGTGATAAAATATGGTCACATTTAATTTGCTTGATTTCTCAACAATCATTCTCACGATAGCACATACAGTAAGCACAATGGTAATAGTCAGTGACAAATATCATTGTTAAGCAATGCTGGACTTGGTTAAAACACTGGATGGGAGACCGACGGGTAGATCGATCAATTCTCCATTAGGAGGTGCTGCCCAGCCCATATATTTTTTTTTGGGGGGGATAGTGGATATATAACCAGGGCCGGCTCCAGGCATAAGCGACATAAGTTGTCGATTAGGGCCACGGCCGCTAAAGGGCCATGAAGACCATGAAAATTATAGAAAATGTTTGATGAATCCAAAGGATTGTAGGCAACTCCACTGTCCTATTACTAATAAATTAGACACATTTTACTAGATAGATTAATAAATAAAACCTGTTGATATGAACAGTCTGGTCTGTAATGTGTGTCATATTTCCTCTCCAGTTGGGATTGTTCCAGTTATGATCAAATACATAACATCACCCTTAGAGGGTGACAAGTACAAAGAGAGATTACAACAAAGAACGGATGCTGTGACAGCAAACAACAACAAAAACTTCTTAGCTTATTGTATAGCTTTAGCTCTGCTATCTGACTTGACGATGATTGAAGATTATTGATGGAAAGGGGAATAGAGGAGATTAAACAGCTTCAATGGAACAGCAAAGACGGAACACATTAATGACTGTCAACAAACTGCACATTTCTCTGTCAAGACGAAGATGTTTGGCACTTTAAACCAAAGATGAAATGTAGTGTGATGATTGTAAGAAGCCTGGGAAAATGATCTATTCATTAATGGATGCTCATTAAACTGTACACTGTGGTGGCTAAGAAACAAAATCATTTTTATTTAAAATGTAATTTCATAAAGTAAAATAAGACAAATTAAAATATGAGACAGAAACGTGCCACTTATAAAGAGATAGCCATGTGCCTCAGACGTTTGGAAACAAATGCAATAGAAATCGTCATTGTAGCTAATTTCAGTATAGCAATATGAAATGGGAAATGGGTTATAAATATAAATAAATAAATATGAAATGGGTTATAAAGGCTTCATAATGCCTTCATCAGCACAACATAAATGTGTTACAAAGCATCTGTAACCACAACTACTTCTCTGATAGAGTTCAGTGTGTCAAATCGGAGGGCCTGTTGTCCGTACCTCTGGCAGTCTCTATGGGGGTGCCACAGGGTTCAATTCTTGGACCGACTCTCTTCTCTGTATACATCAATGATGTCGCTCTTGCTGCTAGTGAGTCTCTGATCCACCTCTACGCAGACGACACCATTCTGCATACTTCTGGCCCTTCTTTGGACACTGTGTTAACAACCCTCCAGATGAGCTTCAATGCCATACAACTCTCCTTCCGTGGCCTCCAACTGCTCTTAAATACAAGTAAAACTAAGTGCATGCTCTTCAACTGATCGCTGCCTGCACCTGCCCGCCCGTCCAACATCACTACTCTGGACGGTTCTGACTTAGGATATGTGGACAACTACAAATACCTAGTTGTCTGGTTAGACTGTAAACTCTCCTTCCAGACTCACATCAAACATCTCCAATCCAAAGTTAAATCTGGATTTGGCTTCCTATTTTGCAACAAAGCATCCTTCACTCATGCTGCCAAACATACCCTTGTAAAACTGACCGTCCTACCAATCCTCAACTTCGGCGAAGTAATTTACAAAATAGCCTCCAATACCCTACTCAATAAATTGGATGCAGTCTATCACAGTGCCATCCGTTTTGTCACCAAAGCCCCACATACTTCTCACCACTGCGACCTGTACGCTCTCGTTGGCTGGCCCTCGCTTCATACTCGTCACCAAACCCACTGTCTCCAGCGCATCTACAAGACCCTGCTAGGTAAAGTCCCCCCTTATCTCAGCTCGCTGGTCACCATAGCAGCACCCACCTGTAGCATGCGCTCCAGAAGGTATATCTCTCTTGTCACCCCCAAAACCAATTATTTATTTGGCCGCCTCGCCTCTCCTTCCAGTTCTCTGCTGCCAATGACTGGAACGAACTACAAAAATCTCTGAAACTGGAAACACTTATCTCCCTCACTATCTTTAAGCACCAGCTGTCAGAGCAGCTCACAGATTACTGCACCTGTACATAGCCCATCTATAATTTAGCCCAAACAACTACCTCTCCCCCTACTGTATTTATTTATTTATTTTGCTCCTTTGCACTCCATTATTTCTATCTCTACTTTGCACATTCTTCCATTGCAAATCTACCATTCCAGTGTTTTACTTGCTATATTGTATTTACTTCGCCAACATGGCCTCGTTTTGCCTTTACCTCCCTTATCTCACCTTATTTACTCACATTGTATATATACTTATTTTTCTACTGTATTATTGACTGTATGTTTGTTTTACTCCATGTGTAACTCTGTGTTGTTGTATGTGTCGAACTGCTTTGCTTTCTCTTGGCCAGGTTGCAATTGTAAATGAGAACTTGTTCTCAACTAGCCTACCTGGTTAAATAAAGGTTAAATAAATAAAAAAATATATGTGTGTGACATAATCACCATTGTCATATTTGAGCTAATATGTGCTTAATAAAGGGTGTTGTGCTGAAAGATGGCACACGCTCTAAAGTGAAGTCATGTTAGTCACATTACACCTAAACTCATTCCCAGACGCCGCCTAAACTCGGCCTTCATTATTTAGGGTTACATTTAAAATCACATTTTAAGAAGATAAATTATAGAAATAAGCAGGTTTTAACCATAATTATGACTTTGTGGCTATTTTAACTAGTGACGACCAGGGGGAAGGTTTTTTCTAGCAAAGGACATAGCCTGATGACAAATACTTTACTCAGTAAGGTCACTCCCATACAATTTTATGGTCACTCCCACTTAAGGAAACTTTGAATGGTTGACGTCCCAGGATTATATGTGATGTGTGCGCAATAGCCTGGGAACAACGTTACACTAAGAAACAGTTACCTTGATGAAAGCAAAATAAGGAAATTAAAAGTAGCTTTTTTCTGGTACCAAGTTACATGTTCTTCAGTACACAAACATGCACAAAACAATATATAACGAACCATACCATGTTGTGTTGGTGGCCAGTCAGGTCTTTGACACATTCACCCACTCCCATGCTCGAAGATCAGCTACAAAATGTTGGCACCATTGTAACAGGTTGTAATCAAGCCCTGGTCTCCAACATGGGAACTGAAGAGGAATACCTGGTGCAGTAGACTTATTAGGTTGGACTACTCAAAATCATCTTGGTTCAGACATACACAGACACACACACACACACACACACACAAACGCAAGTTTTGCAGGTCCAACAACACATTTAAATACCTCTCACACCCTAGAGAAACCTGTGGATCATGAGAGAACCATCATAAATCAGAAGAACATTAATAACCTATTTATTGACACTTTACGTAGTGTCCTGTATACTTAGTTTGAAGTGAGACACCTTCGGTCATTCATAACACATCCATAAAGACTCTATATCGCATGGCGCTGCGAACTCATCACATGTGCACTTACTGCACTACATAAATAATGCTCATCAAACAATAGTGCAGGGCATGCACACTGAATTAAAGGGCAGCTACACACTAAAATCAAAGATTCTCAGCTTTTGCCCAGAACTCAAAAGTCATTCCATGATGTGGTTTAAGCATTGTTGTGAACAATCAAATTTAGTTGTTTTTCTATTTAATAAATGTGAAAAAACTGGGGGGAACCCTGAAAGTAATACAAGAGAGTAATACAATATAATATGAACAATTTAGCAGACACTTTTATCCACAGCGATTTACTGTCATGCGTGAATACATTTTTCCCTATAGTTGGTCCCGGCATTCGAACCCACTATCCTGCCTTTGTAATGCTTTTCCAAGATGCATGACAAGGTTATAAAGGCTTTGTGAAGCCTCAATTTAATATAATTTATAAAGCATTTATTAAGTGATGCTTATGCCAACCTCATATTTGACATAGTTGGTGGTTATGTCACACAGCTATACCACATTATGAACCCTTTACAGAGCATGACATACATAGATCGTTTGTGACACATTTATGTAGTGTTTATGAATTCTGCCATTTAACACGTTACTCTCGAACATACACTATACAGATTCAGGATTTTCGCTCTTTTCCTTTCAAGGTATGCACTTCTGTAGTATCCAGGATCCTGGGACTGCGCGCCTCCTTTCCCCCACTCCCTTCATCTCCAACTCCTCGCTGTCTCTAACAGGAGCTGAGGGCATTGTAGATTAGGATAAAAGCTTCACGCTGCCACAGTCACACCACAATGGCGTCAGGTTGGACGGCAAAGCCCATCTGAGTCACGTGCCCTGAGCTGGATTTAAGTGCTGTTTAAGCATTCCATCTGTATTATTAATGATGACGGGTCCTGCTGTAGCCCAATTCAGACCGGGTGGTTTGGACCAAGCACTAAATATCTGTGATTCTAATGTGTATAAAATTTTGATGTGAGGGAGTGTAATGTTAGATGTTTGATCTTGTCACATCTGCTCCTGCAACGCCCTCTACTGCTCATCCTGTGTCTCCTTGACCTGCCGCCACTCCACCAGTACTCTCTCCCTCTCTCTCTCTGTGTGTGTGGGATTGTGTGGGCGGAGACAGGTGTGCTGGAGTCAGAGCAGATCCCCACCAGCTGCAACCTGTTCCATAATCAAGACCTCTACTCAGCCCTGCCACTTCCAAGCTGCCAGATCGTAATCTCTGCTCAGTCAGTCTACGTTTCTAGCCGTTTGTTACTATTCAGATCCTGTTATCCTGTTGTGCCTGTTTTCCTTGCCTGATGCTGTTTTCCTCTCCACTACAGTTCGGCCTGCTCTGACTCTGCGTCTCTCTGGAAATCACCAGGAAAAGATCAGTTTCCACATAATCGACTGTCTTTACTCTCCCCTTGTTCTTGACCATCCATGGTTAAAGCTACGCAACCCACAGATTGACTGGACTGCCGGAAAGGTAAGCACTTGGAGTTCATTTTGTCACTCTAATGGTTTACATTCTGCCCTCCCCCTGCCTTGTCTGTGCCCTAGTTCATTCCAGAACCTCCGGACCCGTCATCAGTTCCTCCCGAGTATCACGATCTAGCTCCTGTGTTCAGCAAGCACCACGCCATGTCACTACCGTCTCATTGGCCGTACGACTGTGCCATTGACATCCAGCCTGGAGCTCCTCTCCCCAGGAGCCAGTTGTTTAACTTCTCTGGGATATGTGGGATGGTAGCGTCCCACCTCGCCAACAGCCAGTGAAATTGCAGTGCGCCAAAATCAAAACAACAGAAATCTCATAATTGAAAATCCTCAAACAGACAAGTATTTTAAATGTAAACTTCTTGTTTATCCAGCCACAGTGTCTGATTTCAAAAAGGCTTTACGGCGAAAGCACACCTTTCGATTATGTTAGGTCAGCGCCTAGCCACAGAAAATCATACAGCCATTTTCCAAAGAAGGAGAGGTGTCACAAAAGACAGAAATAGTGTTAAAATGAATCACTAACCTTTGATGATCTTCACCGGATGGCACTCCCAGGACTCCATGTTAGACAATAAATGTGTGTTTTGTTCAATAAAGTTCATCTTTATGTCCAAAAACCTAATTTCAAATTGGTGCGTTATGTTCAGAAATGCATTGTCTCAAACAAACATTCAGTGAAAGTGGAGAGAGCCACATCAAATGACATAAATACTCATAATAAACATTGATGAAAGATACAAGTGTTAAACACACAATTAAAGATAAACTTCTACTTAATGCAACTACTGTGTCTGATTTCAAAAAGGTTTTACAGTAAAATCACACCATGCAATTATGTTAGGTCAGCGCCTAGCCACAGAAAAACATACAGCCATTTTCCAACCGAGGAGAGGTGTCACAAAACTCAGAAATAGCGTTATAAATATTCACTTACCTTTGATGATCTTCATTGGAATGCACACGCAGGAGTCCCAGTTCCAAAATAAACATTTGTTATGTTCGATAAAGTCCATAATTTATGTCCAAATACCTCCTTTTTGTTTGCGCGTTTAGTTCACAAATCCAAATTCACAAGGCGCAGGCACTTAGTCCAGACGAAAAGTCTAAACAGTTCCATTACAGTTCGTAGAAACATGTCAAACGATGTATATAATCAATCTTTAGGATGTTTTTATCAAATCTTAAATAATATTTCAACCGGACAATTCCTTTGTCTTTACAAATGAAGGGAACGCAGCTCGCTCTCACGGCCGCACGAGTGACTGAAACTAATGGCATTCTGCCAGACACCTGGTTGAAACAGCTCATATTCGCTACACCTTCATAGTAGAAGCCTGAAACAAAGTTCTAAAGACTGTTTACATCTAGTGGAAGCCTTAGGAAGTGCAATATGACCCCATAGACACTGTATATTGGATAGGCAAAGACTTAAAACCTACAAACCTCAGATTTCCCACTTCCTGGTTGGATTTTTCTCAGGTTTTTGCCTGCCATATGAGTTCTGTTATACTCACAGTTTTAGAAACTGAGTGTTTTCTATCCAAATCTACTAATAATATGTATATTCTAGCTTTTTAGCCTCAGTAGCAGGCAGTTTACTCTGGGCACCTTATTCATCTAAGCTACTCAATACTGACCCCCAGTCTCAAAGAAGTTAACCTCTCTCGTCCCGAGCAAGAGGCTATGGAGAGGTACATCCAGGATTCTCTGGCTGCAGGACTTATCAAGCCATCTTCCTCCCAGTGGGTGCTGGGTTTTTCTTTGTGAAGGAAGATGGGTCAATGAGGCCGTGCATGGACTTCCGTGGGCTGAATAATATCCATGTTAAGAACAAGTACCCCTTGCCACTCATCAGCTCTGCTTTTGCCCCCCTCCATGGTGCCACGGTGTTTACCAAACTCGACCTCCAGAATGCCTACCACCTTTTAAGAGGGGGATGAGTGGAAGACTGTGTTCAACACACCATTTGGTCATGCCTTTTGGTCTTACTAACGCCCCTGCTGTTTTCCAGAACCTAGTCAATGACGTGCTGAGGGATGTGATTGGATTCTTCATTTTTGTCTATTTAGATGACATCCTGATTTTTTCCCCCAAGGACCCTGAGGCTCACCAGCAACATGTTCTTCAATGGTTATTGGAGAATAAACATTTTTTTTAAGCTGAAAAGTGTTAGTTCCATGCTGCCACTGTCTTTCCTGGGTTATATTATTGCACAGGGACAGTTACGTATGGACCCCGCCAAGGTCATGGCAGACCCAGAGTGGCCTGCCCTCTCCAACCTGAAGCAGCTACAGCGTTTCCTGGGGTTTGCAAATTTTTACAGACGTTTCATCTGCAACTACAGCCATCTGGTAGCATTCCTGGAACACCTCTGCTCCAGTCCTTACTCAGCCCGACCCAGAACTCCAGTTCATCGTGGAGGTGGACACCTCTGACACCGGAGTAGGTGCTATTCTGTCACAACATTCTCACTGTGATCAGAAGGTCCACCCATATGCATTCTTTTCCATAAGCTCTTACCTGCAGAGAGGAATTTTGATATCGGAAACTGGGAACTCCTGGCAGTTAAGCTGGCACTGGAGGAATAGTGTCACTGGCTGGAGGGCTCTGTAACCCCCTTCATCGTGTGGACTGACCATAAAAACCTGTCCTACATCCAGACCGCCAAACGTCTGAATTCCCGACAAGTCAGGTTATTTATTGCCCCGGTTCGAAGAATACCAAGCCTGATGCCTTCTCTCACCAGTTCACCACCGACAACACGGGTACCGAGCCAGAAGCCATTGTGCCATCCACCTGCATCATTGCCGCCGTCAGGCTCAGCAGAACCAGCCTGACCCGGGTAACCAGCCTGACCCGTAGTAATGCTCTGTTTGTTCCAGATTGTGTTCGCTCTGATGTTCTTCAGTGGGGCCATTCTACTCACCTGTCACCCTGGTATGAACCGGACCCTCACCTTCCTGCGTTAGTGCTTTTGTTGGCCCACCATGGAGAGAGATGTCCGGGAGTTTGTTTCTAAGCCTGTTCAGTTTGTGCCCAGAACAAAACCTCCACTAAAACTACTTCCGGTCTGCTCCGCCCTCTTCCCATACCCAGTCGCCCCTGGTCACACATAGCTTTGGACTTCATCACTGGCCTTCCCCCATCTAACGGTAACTCCGTCATCTTCACCATTATTGACATGTTTTCCAAAATGGCTCACTCCAAGCTCCCGTCCTCCAGGGAGACTGCGAACCTGTTAGTATCCCACGTGTTTCGTCTGCATGGCATGCCCATGTTTCCGACAGAAGACCTCAGTTTACCTCCCAGGTATGGAGATCCTCCTGTTCAGCTCTTGGTATCAATGTCAGTCTTTCTTCTGGATATCACCCCCAGACCAACGGCCAGACCAAACGGGCCAACCAAGAGATGGAAACTGCCCCACGCTGCATGACTTCTGATAACCCTTCCTCCTGGAGCGCTCAGCTACCCTGGGTTGAACATGCCCACAACACCCTCAACAATGCCTCGTCAAGTATGTCACCCTTCGAGTGTGCTCTGGGTTACCAACCCCCCTTGTTCCCCACCCAAGAGGTTGAGGTTGTGGTTCCCTCTGTCCAGGATCATCTGCGCCATTGTCACCATACCTGGAGGAAGGCCCAGGCTGCCATGACTCCAACAGGACCCAGTCCCAAGCCAACCTCGCCGGGCCTCAGCTCCAGTCTACACCCCGGGTCAAAAGGCATGGCTCTCATCAAAGGACCTGCCATTAAAATGGGCATCAAATAAACTTTCCCCCCAGTTCATTACTTACTTACTTACTGACTTTATTGGCCCCATGGGGAAATTTTGTTGCAGTGTCATGTACACATTTAAAGTGGCGTTTTAAATACAAAACAAAATTGACAACACAACTGCTGGCCTTACTGAGTCGATAGGAACATTAGCCCGAGCTATTTATGAGGGATATTACACCTGGCACAAATTATTGTCTAGTTCTGTTTTTCCTGCTGAGGGGTGCTCTATACCTGTGCCCAGAGGGGAGTAGTTCAAAGTCCGGGTACAGGGGGTGGCTTAGGTCTAAAATTATTTTTGGAGCCTTGCGGAGGGCCCTGACCTTAAAGATCTCATCCAGGCCTGTCTGTTTGACTCCAAGTACCTTGCTTGCTGTGGGGATAATCCTTATCAACATATTTCTCTGGCTGACATTGGCATTGCCAAACCAACAAACAATACAAAAAGTTAAAATTACTCTCAATGGAAGATTTGTTAACAGAGTCAGTATAGTACAGTCTATATTAAAAGATCCCAGATTTTTGAGAAAGTATAGTCTCTGTTGGCTCTTTTTGTAGATCAGATCTGTACATTTACTCTGAAGCTTATTGTCCAAGAGGACACCCAGGTATTTGTGTTCCTCTACAATCTCTATATTCTGACCTCTGATATATGTTGCAGAGGTAGGTGTTGTACACTTCCTGAAGTCTATGCACATCTCTTTGGTCTTGTTTGTATTGAGGACCAAGTGTGGTTCCCTCACACCACTCTACAAAGCCATCTAGGACCGGGCCATGATGTTCCTCGTAGTCATGCATCTAGGCTGATCACGGCAGTGTCATCAGCGAACTTAACGAGGAGTCTGCCAGGATGGGAATTAGTACGACTATTAGTATACAAGATGTACAGGAATGGGGACAAAACAAATCCCTGAGGAGATCCTTTATTGGTATTGTGTATGTCCGACACGTGGCGACCTATTTTGACTCGCTGTGAGCATTGGCTCAGGAAGTCCAACAGCCATAAAACCAGCCCCCCATCTAAGGAGAATTCCCAAATGAGTCTATGTGCCAGAATGTAGGGCTATATTGTGTTGAAGGCAGAAGAAAAGTCAACAAACAGAACCCTAACATGGGATTTGACACCCTCTAGATGTCTATAGAACATGTTAATCCCTTGCCAGGCCAGCCTTACGTTTCCTGAGAAGAGGGTCCTCTCCTCCCTTTGCTTGTATGCCGCATTGTCCACCAGTATGTCTTTGGATCTCACGTTGTACATCTCTTAAATGCTCTACAACAAAGCTTTCTTAGTGTCCAACAAGCATCCTCTACCCTTAACCTTGTTCTGAACACCTCCAAAACACCTCTTCCCACAGGTGTTACTACAACCTCTGAGGGTTTAGAGCTTGAGGTAGTAACCACATACAAGTACTTGGGAGTATGACAGTATGCACTGTCCTTCTCTCAGCACATATCCAAGCTGCAGGCTAAGGTTAATTCTAGACTTGGTTTCCTCTATCATAATCACTCCACTTTCACCCCTGCTGTCAAACGAACCCTGATTCTGATGACCATCCTACCCATGCTAGATTACGGAGACATAATTTATAGATAGGCAGGTAAGGGTGCTCTCGAGCGGCTAGATTTTCTTTACCTTTCGGCCATCTGATTTGCCACCAATGCTCCTTATAGGACACATCACTGCACTCTATACTCCTCTGTAAACTGGTCATCTCTGTTTACCCATCATAAGAGCCACTGGTTGATGCTTCTTAAAAAAAAAAACTCCTCTCTGAGATATCTACTGCAACCCTCATCCTCCACATACAGCACCCGTTCTGCCAGTCACATTCTGTTAAAGGTCCCCAAAGCACACACATCCCTAGTTCGCTCCTCTTTTCAGTTCGCTGCAGCTAGCGTTGTCATGCTGTGTTGCTACCATGCTGTGTTGTCATGTGTTGCTGCCTTAGTATGATGTTGTCTTAAGTCTCTCTTTATGTGTTGTCTCTCTTGTTGTGATGTGTGTTTTGTCCTATATTCCCCACAGGAGGCCTTTTGCCTTTTGGTAGGCCGTCATTGTAAATAAGAATTTGTTCTTAAACTGACTTGCCTAGTTAAATAAAATGTTCAAAATAAATAAATAAATACAAAAATAATCCTCACTGTGCATGGGGACAAGATACAGTACACTTGCGTCCAACACCACTTTTTTTGCCGTAAGAAGTGGTAAGTGGTATATACAGTGCATTCGGAAAGTATTCAGACACCTTGACTTTTGCCACATTTTGTTACGATATAGCCGTATTCTAAAATGTATATTAAAAAACATCTCATCTATCTACACACAAAATGCCATAATGACAAAGCAAAAAACGATTTTTAATTTTTTTTAAAATCTAGTAAAAATCTAAAAATGGTTTGCATAAGCATTCAGACCCTGTGCTATGAGACTCAAAATTGAGCTCTGGTGCATCCTGTTTCCATTGATCATCCTTGAGATGTTTCTACAACTTGATTGGAGTCCACCTGTGGTAAATTCAATTGATTGGACATGATTTGGAAAAACACACCTGTCTATATAAGGTCCCACAGTTGATAGTGCATGTCAGAGCAAAAACCAAGCCATGAGTTCGAAGGAATTGTCCTTAGAGCGCCAAGACAGGATTGTGTTGAGTGGCTAGTTGGAAGCCACTCCTTCGTAAATGGCACATGATAGCCCGCTTGGAGTTTGCCAAAAGGCCCATAAAGGACTCAGACAATGAGAAACAAGATTCTCTGGTCTGATGAAACCAATATTGAACTCATTGGCCTGCATGCCAAGCGTCACATCTGGAGGAAACCTGGCACCATCCATACAGTGAAGCATGGTGGTGGCAGCATCATACTTTGGGGATGTTATTCAGTGGCAGGGAATGGGAGACTAGTCAGGATTGGTGGAAAGTTGAAAGGAGCAAAGTACAGAGAGATCCTTGATGAAAACCTGCTCCAGAGCGCTCAGGACCTCAGACTAGGATGAAAGTTCACCTTCCAACACGACAACGACCCTAAGCACACAGCCAAGACAACAAAGGAATGGCTTCAGGACAAGTCTCTGGGTGTCCTTGAGTGGCCCAGCCAGAGCCCAGACGTGAACCCAATCAAACATTTTTGGATAGAGCTGAAAATAGTTGTGCAATGACGCTCCCCATCCAACCTGACAGAGCTTGAGAGGCTCTGCAGAGAAGAATTGGAGAAACTCCCCAAATACAGGTGTGCCAAGCTTGTAGCGTCATACTCAAGAAGACTCGAGACTGCAATTTCTGCCAAAGGTGCTTTAATAAAGTACTGAGTAAAGTTTTATTTTTAATACATTTGCAAACATTTCTAAAAACCTGTTTTCGCTTTGTCATTATGGGGTATTGTGTGTAGATTTATGAGGGGGGGAAATTATCTCAAAATAAGGCCATAACATAATCAAATGTGAAAAAATCAAGGGGTCTGAATACTTTCCGAATGCACTGTATACACCTACTCATTCAAGGGTTTTCCTTTATTTGTACTATTTTAATAATAGAGAAGACATCAAAACTATAAAATAACACATAGGGAATCATGCAGTAACCAAAAAAGTGTTAAAAAAACCAAAGTATATTTTACATTTGAGATTCTTCAAGGTAGCCACCCTTTGCCTTGATGACAGCTTTGCACTGTCTTGGCATTCTCTCAACCAGCTTCACGGGAATGCTTTTCCAACAGTCTTGAAGAAGTTCCCACATGTGCTGTGCACTTGTTGGCTGCTTTTCCTTCACTCTGCGGTCCAACTCATACCAAACCATCTAAATTGGGTTGAGGTCGGATGATTGTGGAGGCCAGGTCATCTGATGTAGCACTCCATTACTCTCCTTTGTCAAATAGCCCTTACAAAACCTGGAGGTGTGTTTTGGGTCATTGTCCTGTTGAAAAACAAATGATCGTCCCACTATGCGCAAACCAGATGGGATGGCGTATCGCTGCAGAATGCTGTGGTAGCCTTGCTGGTTAAGTGTGCCTTGAATTCTAAATAAATCACTGACAGTGTCATCAGAAAAGCACCCACACACCATCACACCTCCTCCTCCATGCTTCACGGTTGTAACCATACATGCGGAGATCATCCATTCACCTACTTTGCGTCTCACAAAGACATGGCGGTTGGAAACAAAAATCTAAAATTTGGACTCATCAGACAAAAGGACAGATTTCCACCGGTCTAATGACCATTGCTCGTGTTTCTTGGACAAGCAAGTCTCTTCTTCTTATTGGTGTCCTAGTAGTGGTTTCTTTGCAGCATCTCAGCTCTGAAATGTTGATCTTGAGATGAGTCTGTTACTTGAACTCTGTGAAGCATTTATTTGGGCTGCAATCTGGTTAACTCGAATGAACTTATCCTCTGCAGCAGAGGTAACTCTGGTTCTTTCTTTCCTGTGGCGGTCCTCATGAGAGCCAGTTTCATCATAGGGCTTGATGGTTTTGCAACTGCATTTGAAGAAACTTTTAAAGTTCTTGAAATGTTCTGCATTGACTGGCATTCATGTCTTGAAGTAATGATGGACTGTCTTTTCTCTTTGTTTATTTGAGCTGTTCTTTCCATAATATGGACTTGGTCTATTACCAAATAGGGCTATCTCCTGTATACAACCCCTACCTTGTCACAACACAACTGATTGGCTCAAACGCATTAAGAAGGAAAGAAATTCCACAAATACATTTTTAACAAGGCACACCTGTTAATTGAAATGCATTCCAGGTGATTACCTCATGAAGCTGGTTGAGTGAATGCTAAGAGCGTGCGAAGCTGTCATCAAGGCAAAGGGTGGCTACTTAGAAGAATCTCAAATATATTTTTATTTGTTTTTAAACTCTTTTGGTTACTACATGATTCCATATGTGTTATTTGATAGTGTTGATGTCTTCACTTTTATTCTACAATGTAGAAAATTGTAAAAATAAATAAAATCCCTTGAATGAGTAGATGTGTCCAAACTTTTGACTGTTACTATATATGTACAGAGTATCCTATTGAAGGCTTGAAATTATTATAGCAGCTCTATGGTGTCCATATTAGGACACAGTGAGGTAAAACAGTATTTGATCCCCTGCTGATTTTGTACGTTTGCCCACTGACAAAGAAATGATCAGTCTATAATTTTAATGGTAGGTTTATTTGAAGAGTGAGAGAAAGAATAACAACAAAAAAATCCAAAAAAACGCATGTCAAAAAATGTTATTTAATTGATTTGCATTTTAATGAGGGAAATAAGTATTTGACCCCTCTGCAAAACATGACTTAGTACTTTGTGGCAAAACCCTTGTTGGCAAAACCCTTGTTGGCAATCAAAGAGGTCAGACGTTTCTTGTAGTTGGCCACCAGGTTTGCACACATCTCAGGAGGGATTTTGTCCCACTCCTCTTTGCAGATCTTCTCCAAGTCATTAAGTTTTCGAGGCTGACATTTGGCAACTCGACCTTCAGCTCTTCAGCTCTTGAGCCTCTCCTTTGTTGCCTTGGTCGTGTGTTTTGGGTCATTGTCATGCTGGAATACCCATCAACGACCCATTTTCAATGCCCTGGCTGAGGGAAGGAGGTTCTCACCCAAGATTTGACGGTACAGGGCCCCGTCAATCGTCCCTTTGATGCAGTGAAGTTGTCCTGTCCCCTTAGCAGAAAAACACCCCCAAAGCATAATGTTTCCATAATGTTTGACGGTGGGGATGGTGTTCTTGGGGTCATATGCAGCATTCCTCCTCCTCCAAACACGGCGAGTTGAGTAGATGCCAAAGAGCTCCATTTTGGTCTCATCTGACCACAACACTTTCACCCAGTTGTCCTCTGAATCATTCAGATGTTCATTGGCAAACTTCAGACGGGCATGTACTGTATATGTGCTTTCTTGAGCAGGGGGACCTTGCGGGCGCTGCAGGATTTCAATCCTTCACGGCGTAATGTGTTACCAATTATTTTCTTGGTGACTATAGTCCCAGCTGCCTTGAGATCATTGACAAGATCCTCCCGTGTAGTTCTGGACTGATTCCTCACCGTTCTCATGATCATTGCATGATCTTGCATGGAGCCCCAGGCCGAGGGAGATTGACAGTTATTTTGTGTTTCTTCCATTTGCGAATAATCGCACCAACTGTTGTCACCTTCTCACCAAGCTGCTGGACGATGGTCTTTTAGCCCATTCCAGCCTTGTGTAGGTCTACAATCTTGTCCCTGACATCCTTGGAGAGCTCTTTGGTCTTGGCCATGGTGGAGAGTTTGGAATCTGATTGATTGATTGCTTCTATGGACAGGTGTCTTTTATACAGGTAACAAACTGAGATTAGGAGAACTCCCTTTAAGAGTGTGCTCCTAATCTCAGCTCCTTACCTGTATAAAAGACACCTGGGAGCCAGAAATCTTTCTGATTGAAAGGGGGTCAAATACTTATTTCCCTCATTAAAATGCAAATCAATTAATACAATTTTTGACATGCGTTTGTCTGGATTTTTGTTGTTGTTATTCTGTCTCTCACTGTTCAAATAAACCTACCATTAAATCTATAGACTGATCATTTCTTTGTCAGTGGGCAAACGTACTAAATCAGCAGGGGATCAAATACTTTTTTCCCCTCACTGTACATGAATTCTCAAAGAACAACATCAAACTTTATCCCCTTTCCCTCCTACACCAAAGTTATCATCATCAATTAAATGTGGGTGCTAAAATGATGAGGCTCCCCAGTGGGTTGTGGCGCAGCCGCTGCCCTGACAGTTTTATCTGAATGTAGAGCCTGCAAGAGATAGAAGGCCCTCTGTACACTGGTAACCAGTGGAGACCGCAGTCAAAGGAAGTTCCTTATCACCTCACTGTTTATACAGTGCAGGCTATAAGATAATTCCCCCTAGCAAGAAATGACATTATTTAGTATTCGTAAGGGAAGCACCAGCAGATTGGGCTCCCTTATCAATGTCCTGTGCTGTACTAGACGTAACCTAGTATTAAATCATTCGGCTTTTCTGCCAAGACAGAATATTAGCATTTTAAATAAATTGCAAGCCCTCTTTTTTTCTCACTCCATATATTCATCATCTTGCTGAGTGCTCTCTCCAGTGAGCCTCGAAATGGACTAGATAATGCAAAAAAGTCTATCTAGCTGTATGCGACTGTGCTACAACTGTGATTTCACAAAAGTATTGTCAAATACCACGAGCAAGCAGTCCATTATTAAGATGAAAATACTCAAATAGTACAGCAAAGATGTAAATAGTCAAATAGAACAGCAACAGCAACATAAATAAAAACCAGACAACTTGATTAACTTGATCTCCTTAAAATGTTCAAGATGAGCTGACAATGTGTATGCCACATAACATACGACAGTATGTGACTGTACTGTATGTGCGCTCATTTGTACTCTTTATGGTCAAGGGGCTGTGTGTGATGTGGTACAACATGTTCTATATAGATAGAGCTTTAACATCCCTGTCTTGTCTGTCCATGATAAAAGGGCCCCGGCCTCCAGCCATTGACTAATCTTTTGATACTGAGAGATTAGGTTAGATATCAGTCACATCAACAGCCAAGAGGGAACAAGCAGATAGCAATGAGCTCCTTTTATCTCCCGACTCATTGTCCTTTGTTAAAAAATAATGATCCTACAACCTATCCATTCAAATGAGAAGAGTGTACAAAGCAGGCCTTCCATAAAAGGAATGGCAGTTTGAAATCATTCAGAAAAACACATTCATATGTCAACAATGCTACAACTCATCACGCATGAAGAGATTGTGAGCAATCAAGAGTTAATGTGTTACAGCTGTATAAACATTTCACTAAATGGCCCAGATAGTGAATACCTCGAAATGATCCAGAGAGCACTCTTCAAAGAATGTGTTGATGAAGAAGTGGTCCATGGCAAACATGCTGTAAACTTCCATCAAATATGTATAAGACAAGTGGTGTTCTTTAAATTGAAGTACTATTGAAAAAGGTAAAACAGTTGAAAACAAGGTATTTTACACCAAACAAGAAACGTATGAATTTCCATACCTTTTGGAATGTAAATAAATCATAATTTGAAAGATCTATTGGGCCTAGGTCTATTGAGGTTCTAGGGTTCACAAATGATGGAACACATTTGTGAACACAAGTTGAGAAATGGAAGGACAGACAGATTGCCTCTGATTGTAAGCCAAGTCTACAATCACTGTTTCCAACTGGCTGTTATGCTCTTACATGATTCCAGGTGACAAGATATAATTAATTAAACACTGAAATAGGAATGACGGGGGAAAAAATATATATATATCCCAAGCTCCTCGTAATGATTCCAAAAACAGCATACAATATTGCGGCCAAGATAAAGCAAAGCAGTGCGACAAAATCAACAACACAGAGTTACACATAAACAAACGTACAGCCAAGTCTATGTACAGTAGAAAAATCTATGTACAGTATGTGCAAATGTAGAAGAGTAGGGAGGTAGGCAAAAATAGGCCATAGAGGCAAAAATAATTACAATTTAGCATTAATACTGGAATGATAGACGTGCAGATGATGATGTGCAAGTAGAGATACTGGGGTGCAAAAGAGAAAGAGGGTAAGTAATAATATGGGGATGAGGTAGTCAGGTGTGCTATTTACTGATTGTCTGTGTGCAGGTACAGTGATCGGTAAACTGCTCTAACAGCTGATGCTTAAAGTTAGAGAGGGAGATATAAGACTCCAGCTTCAGCGATTTTTGCAATCGTTCTGGTCATTGGCAGCAGAGAACTGGAAGGAAAGGCGATGGGGACGACCAGTGCAATATACCTACTTGAGCACATGCTACAGGTGGATGTTGCTATGGTAACCAGTGAGTGGAGATAAGGTGGGGCTTTACCTAGCAAAGACGTATAGATGACCTGGAGCCAGTCGGTTTGGCGACGGATATGTAGTGTCCCGCTCCCGAAATGTGTACTGACACTGACGGAGTGGGACACGTGGCAGAGGCTGGAATAGATGCTATGGCTGATTGATAAAGAGCTACGGGTGTTGCCGGGCTGACACTCAATGATGCTCTCTGTGGCCTCTGCCTGCAGCGAGGGGGAATGGCCAGGTCACAGTACCTGCTTCAGGTTGACTACCACAACAATCATCACAAACACTTTTCGCCCGCCTCCACTTTCATCCACCATACGAGTGCTCGTGGGAAGTTTTTGTTGTGGTCCTGCGGGTAGGATGGTGGTTGCCACGGTTACAGCTAATGGAGTTCTGGGTACGTGAATTGACAGTGGGCCAGCTTGTCTGGTCGATTTCCGAAATGTAGACATTAGCACCCAGCACCAAGGTTAGGACCTCTGCATGAGATCTCCCACAGCTGAAGTTGATCAACGTACAGTGGCTCTATTTGGAGTATCATTATTGTGGTTGATGCACTTCTGGTGCAATCAGGGCAGTTTTGCACACAATTATTAATATGAAATCATGTGGCATGTGAGTTACAGAATTGTACGAACCACCAGATGTTCATGGCTAGCAGGTTTATGGAGCCATTCTTCTTCTGTCAGAGTTGAGATCAGAAGTGTTAAATGTCACTCCTACAGACTGGTCTCACTCCTCACACAAAAAATGTATCTGCCATGAAGGCAGCTTTTGTAAAATGGAGAAAGACTTCAAAAACTGTGATTCAGCACTAGTCCCTTTTCACACATTAATTTAATATGTTCTCCTGTCTGAGTGAACTCTGTTAATCAGTCCATTCAAATTGGTTCAGAGGATTGACAAGCAGGAACATTATTAGACCTAAGTGGTAGCTTCTCTGGCCTCAGTTTGAGGCAATGAATTTCATCTGCTGATACAACTGGTTAAATCTAGCGTTTTGTCAGAAGTAGTTGTGACAGGATGGGTGGTGCTACTGTGTTTTAGCACCACTATGGAAATCTGCAGTGCCAGTGGAGCTAGAGTAACCAACATTTGTGAGGGGAAATACAGATTTCTAAGATGCCTGCAAAAAAAAAAAAAAATT
The DNA here is from genome assembly GCF_057628025.1 of Oncorhynchus mykiss. NCBI lineage: Eukaryota > Metazoa > Chordata > Actinopteri > Salmoniformes > Salmonidae > Oncorhynchus > Oncorhynchus mykiss. The sequence continues at coordinate 29,288,489 of NC_143031.1, forward strand.
CAACTGATAAAACCTCTAGCCTTCTAACTTTAACAAGTGATCATATTTTGCTGAATTGTTGTGCTCTTTTTCATCTATGAAACCAATGACCTAAGACCAAAGCATAGTACCAGCCCAACAGTTAAAGCACATGACTAATTCAGTCACTCTAGACAGCTTCTAATAAGTACTTGTCTCGATAGCCTTTAAAGGGACTCTTAAAGGCAACATCTCTAAATTACCACTTTTAAACTCTTCAAATCAATGTTACCTTGCTAATGGGTACAGGATATTATCTACTACCATTGGCCGTACTTTTGAAACTCCTCCATTTAAAACAAGCAACTTACCACATTTTCTAAAAAGTTAGTGGTGATCAATGTGAAACTCATTGTGAATACCAATGCTGTTCAAATGGAGACCCTCTAGATGTCTACTTTGCAAGAGGAACTACAGCATTGATCCCTTTTTCGCAGTTCCCGCCTCTGTTTCAATCAAAGCTGTCTGTCTTGTGTGTAGACCTTTTGTAATCGATATCCAAACGGAACTTATTTGAACTCTGTGATTTTATAAGCTTTCGAAATCTTCGATGAAATGAGTGACAAATCATGTTTTGATGTACTGTAGAAGGATAGAAAATATGTATCCAATTAGTAGGTATAATCTAAGTGGTAAAAATGTATTTATTTATTTTCAAGTATGCTTACTGCTTGCTGTGTTCCCAACCTACAATTAATTAACTTATGGCTCTTTGATAATAGCAAATCAAACATCAGTCAGACATGGAGTACATGCCCAAATATACTATAATTAGTTCCCCTTTGAAAGTTGTTCCAAGAACTATTGCTTCTTAATATTTAATACTGTTTTTCTTTCAAGAGCCTGCTCTGTGTTTAAATTATTTGTTTTCTATCTCTCTTTTCTCCTACAGTAAAGTAGATTGGCTTCAAATTCATCTATAAAGAAGATTAAGAGAGACAGTTCATAATGGAAAGGTGTGCATTGGGATTAAATCTTACCCGGTTGAGGGCTGGTGTGCAGATGATGCAGATGATGTGCAGATGATTAATTGAAGGGTAGTGTTGAGGCGAGGGAATGGCAAGTGAAGAAAAAGAGATCACAAGAGCAGACAACCTTTGTCATACATACAGTGCCTTGCGAAAGTATTCGGCCCCCTTGAACTTTGCGACCTTTTGCCACATTTCATGCTTCAAACATAAAGATATAAAACTGTATTTTTTGTGAAGAATCAACAACAAGTGGGACACAATCATGAAGTGGAACGACATTTATTGGATATTTCAAACTTTTTTAACAAATCAAAAACTGAAAAATTGGGCGTGCAAAATTATTCAGCCCCCTTAAGTTAATACTTTGTAGCGCCACCTTTTGCTGCGATTACAGCTGTAAGTCGCTTGGGGTATGTCTCTATCAGTTTTGCACATCGAGAGACTGACATTTTTTCCCATTCCTCCTTGCAAAACAGCTCGAGCTCAGTGAGGTTGGATGGAGAGCATTTGTGAACAGCAGTTTTCAGTTCTTTCCACAGATTCTCGATTGGATTCAGGTCTGGACTTTGACTTGGCCATTCTAACACCTGGATATGTTTATTTTTGAACCATTCCATTGTAGATTTTGCTTTATGTTTTGGATCATTGTCTTGTTGGAAGACAAATCTCCGTCCCAGTCTCAGGTCTTTTGCAGACTCCATCAGGTTTTCTTCCAGAATGGTCCTGTATTTGGCTCCATCCATCTTCCCATCAATTTTAACCATCTTCCCTGTCCCTGCTGAAGAAAAGCAGGCCCAAACCATGATGCTGCCACCACCATGTTTGACAGTGGGGATGGTGTGTTCAGCTGTGTTGCTTTTACGCCAAACATAACGTTTTGCATTGTTGCCAAAAAGTTCAATTTTGGTTTCATCTGACCAGAGCACCTTCTTCCACATGTTTGGTGTGTCTCCCAGGTGGCTTGTGGCAAACTTTAAACAACACTTTTATGGATATCTTTAAGAAATGGCTTTCTTCTTGCCACTCTTCCATAAAGGCCAGATTTGTGCAATATATGACTGATTGTTGTCCTATGGACAGAGTCTCCCACCTCAGCTGTATATCTCTGCAGTTCATCCAGAGTGATCATGGGCCTCTTGGCTGCATCTCTGATCAGTCTTCTCCTTGTATGAGCTGAAAGTTTAGAGGGACGGCCAGGTCTTGGTAGATTTGCAGTGGTCTGATACTCCTTCCATTTCAATATTATCGCTTCCACAGTGCTCCTTGGGATGTTTAAAACTTAGGAAATCTTTTTGTATCCAAATCCGGCTTTAAACTTCTTCACAACAGTATCTCGGACCTGCCTGGTGTGTTCCTTGTTCTTCATGATGCTCTTTGCGCTTTTAACGGACCTCTTAGACTATCACAGTGCAGGTGCATTTATACGGAGACTTGATTACACACAGGTGGATTGTATTTATCATCATTAGTCATTTAGGTCAACATTGGATCATTCAGAGATCCTCACTGAACTTCTGGAGAGAGTTTGCTGCACTGAAAGTAAAGGGGCTGAATAATTTTGCACGCCCAATTTTTCAGTTTTTGATTTGTTAAAAAAGTTTGAAATAAATGTCGTTCCACTTCATGATTGTGTCCCACTTGTTGATTCTTCACAAAAAAATACAGTTTTATATCTTTATGTTTGAAGCCTGAAATGTGGCAAAAGGTCGCAAAGTTCAAGGGGGCCGAATACTTTCGCAAGGCACTGTATGTACTAGATTCAGCCACGGGGCAATTTTCTCTTGAGTGGATGGTCGGGGTGCCGGAACCGCAAATTGACAACAAGAAGTCCAAACAGATACAATATTTGGCTGAAACATGATTGTTTCAAAACTTGCTTATATTTGTATAAGATCACGCTTCTCTCTATTATGCATGGGAGTTCTTGGGAACAGATTCCACAAAAAATGTAAGTAACTTGGAGCTGATATTCTGGTGTTTTTACAGTCATTTACACTGAGTGTACAAAACATTAGGAACACCCCCTTTTGCCCTCTAAACATCCTCAATTTGTCAGGGCATGGACAAGGTGTCCAAAGGGATGCTGGCCCATGTTGACTCCAATACTTCCCAGAGTTGTGTCAAGTAAGCTGGATGTCCTTTGGATGGTGGACCATTGTTGATATACACCATACCCCGTTCAAAGGCACATTCACCCTCTGAATGGCATACAGACACAATCCATGTCTCAATTGTCTCAAGGCTTAAAAATTTTTTTCCACCTGTCTCCTCCCCTTCATCTCCGCTGATTGAAGTGGATTTAACATGTGACATCAATAAGGGATCATAGTTCAAACCTGGATTATACTGGTCAATCTATGTCATGGAACGAACAGATGTTCCTAATGTTTTATACTGTCATGACTGTGCTATAAGGATTCAAATAGGTCAGGTCAGCTTTCCAATAAATTACTTCAACCAGACACTCTCAAACCCTCAGAGGGGGAGGGGGGGGGGGGACTGGTGGGGGTTGACAGCTCACACCCTGTGGTAAAACAAGGACAGAACATTCAGCTATCTCCCTCTCCAATGTTCACCACAGGAATGTGCCTTTGTCTACACAGAAATGTTTGTCGAAACTCTAGCGCGTTCTGAAGCGAATACTAGAACAATATTTCTAACATAGAACGTGGGGAATGGTCAGAGGTGATCTAAAGAATAACAATGTAATTTTGAGATGTAATTAAAAATGTTATAAAGGAAATACTGTAAATTGAAAAGTATGCACACTATACAGTATGTGTGAAGTGTCCATCCGATGTGTTGTGCATGAAATACGAAAAATGATGTGTTTTTGTTAAGAGATTAATGTGATTTTAGAACCTATAACAGGAAATTGTTTCTATAACTTTGTACAAGTCAGTAGTCAACACCCCCTTGAATTAAAATATCAGACCAGAGAGATGTTTAGCTGCAGCTGCACATTTAGAGTGGTCTAAACTTTGAATCTCAACAATCGGTAGAGACGATAGTCGCCTCCTGGACAATCAATGGTACGGCTGATTAACTGTCCTAAGTAAGTTATCTAGAAAAGCAAATTTAAGTGGGACCATTCTACTACACTTTTCAAATCTCCGTAGTATGCTACTTTCATCACTCCACTGAGAACCATGGGACACGGCTGGCTAGACTATCTTAAAATAAGCATATTCCGTGTAGTTCTGTTCAGGGCTACACGACAAGTCACCAGATACCAGACTGCTGAAGAGGAGAACAACAGTAGAAGATGGGTGTGGACCCCTTTGGACAATCAGAGTATTACAAGTGTGCCGTGGAAAGGCCCAACCAACCCCCTTTCCAAGAAGGCCTGATTCGAACAGAAATACACAAAGAAGCAAGACATTTACACGTAAATACATTCATGATTTCTTACTCCAAACAGGCAGCGGTTCGTGTGCTAAGTACAGTGCCTTGCGAAAGTATTCGGCCCCCTTGAACTTTGCGACCTTTTGACACATTTCAGGCTTCAAACATAAAGATATAAAACTGTATTTTTTTTGTGAAGAATCAACCATAAGTGGGACACAATCATGAAGTGGAACGACATTTATTGGATATTTCAAACTTTTTTAACAAATCAAAAACTGAAAAATTGGGCGTGCAAAATTATTCAGCCCCTTTACTTTCAGTGCAGCAAACTCTCTCCAGAAGTTCAGTGAGGATCTCTGAATGATCCAATGTTGATCTAAATGACTAATGATGATAAATACAATCCACCTGTGTGTAATCAAGTCTCCGTATAAATGCACCTGCACTGTGATAGTCTCAGAGGTCCGTTAAAAGCGCAGAGAGCATCATGAAGAACAAGGAACATACCAGGCAGGTCCGAGATACTGTTGTGAAGAAGTTTAAAGCCGGATTTGGATACAAAAAGATTTCCCAAGCTTTAAACATCCCAAGGAGCACTGTGCAAGCGATAATATTGAAATGGAAGGAGTATCAGACCACTGCAAATCTACCAAGACCTGGCTGTCCCTCTAAACTTTCAGCTCATACAAGGAGAAGACTGATCAGAGATGCAGCCAAGAGGCCCATGATCACTCTGGATGAACTGCAGAGATCTACAGCTGAGGTGGGAGACTCTGTCCATAGGACAACAATCAGTCGTATATTGCACAAATCTGGCCTTTATGGAAGAGTGGCAAGAAGAAAGCCATTTCTTAAAGATATCCATAAAAATTGTTGTTTAAAGTTTGCCACAAGCCACCTGGGAGACACACCAAACATGTGGAAGAAGGTGCTCTGGTCAGATGAAACCAAAATTGAACTTTTTGGCAACAATGCAAAACGTTATGTTTGGCGTAAAAGCAACACAGCTGAACACCCTGAACACACCATCCCCACTGTCAAACATGGTGGTGGCAGCATCATGGTTTGGGCCTGCTTTTCTTCAGCAGGGACAGGGAAGATGGTTAAAAATGATGGGAAGATGGATGGAGCCAAATACAGGACCATTCTGGAAGAAAACCTGATGGAGTCTGCAAAAGACCTGAGACTGGGACGGAGATTTGTCTTCCAACAAGACAATGATCCAAAACATAAAGCAAAATCTACAATGGAATGGTTCAAAAATAAACATATCCAGGTGTTAGAATGGCCAAATCAAAGTCCAGACCTGAATCCAATCGAGAATCTGTGGAAAGAACTGAAAACTGCTGTTCACAAATGCTCTCCATCCAACCTCACTGAGCTCGAGCTGTTTTGCAAGGAGGAATGGGAAAAAATTTCAGTCTCTCGATGTGCAAAACTGATAGAGACATACCCCAAGCGACTTACAGCTGTAATCGCAGCAAAAGGTGGCGCTACAAAGTATTAACTTAAGGGGGCTGAATAATTTTGCACGCCCAATTTTTCCATTTTTGATTTGTTAAAAAAGTTTGAAATATCCAATAAATGTCGTTCCACTTCATGATTGTGTCCCACTTGATTCTTCACAAAAAAATACAGTTTTATATCTTTATGTTTGAAGCCTGAAATGTGGCAAAAGGTCGCAAAGTTCAAGGGGGCCGAATACTTTCGCAAGGCACTGTATATGATTACTGTGAGAGTAGTTTCTAAATGTACCAAAGTATTATGTCTCTGTCCCTCTCTCTTACCATCTCCATGTCTTTCGCAACAAGCAGCCATATTTTTGTCAGTCTGCTAGGGACCTGTTTCTAATGTACTAAGTGCATATGTTGATCCTGTGTTACCATATCTCTGTGTCATACTGTATACTTCACTGGGTCACTCTCCACATCTGGAATTCACTCAACTCTCCACACCTTCCTTTGTACTGTCAAAGCACTTTGTTCAAAATAACATACCAGTAAAAAGACAGTTACAGTGCATTCAGAAAGTATTTAGACCCCTTGACCTTTTCCAGATGTTGTTACATTACAGCCTTAATCTTAAATGGATAGCATTTTTTCCTTCCTCAATCTACACACAGTAACCCATAATGACAAAGAGAAAACAGTTTATTTTTATCCCCCCCCCAAAGAAAATGTAAAACACAAATACCTTATTTACATAAGTTTTCAGACCCTTTGCTATGAGACTTGAAATTGAGCTCAGGTACAGCCTGTTTCCATTGATCATCCTTGAGATGTTTCTGCAACTTGATTGGAGTCCACCTGTGGTAAATTCATTTGATTTGATTAGGGCTCCTGAGTGGCAAAGCGGTCTAAGGCAATGCATCTCTAGTGCAAGTGGCATTACTACAGTCCCTGGTTCAAATCCAGGCTGAATCACATTTGGCTGAGATTGGGAGTCCCATAGGCTGGCGCACAATTGGTCCCAGGGTTGTCTGGGTTTGGCCGGGTTAGGCCGTCATTGTAAATAATAAGAATATTGATACCTCGACTTCGTCTGGGGCCTAAAAACACTTGTGCCAATATATCCTCCAAACACTGGCTTCTCGGGCGCCATCACCTAATTAATTGTTGTACTGTAGCCTACTCCATCTTCATTTCTGCAGTTGGCCTTGGTGAAAAAATGTCCAATCTTTTTTAGACTCTGTGGTATTTTGTAGGAGAGGAAATAAATATGTTATTGGCATGCAGGTTCTTCTTAGACTTGCCACTGTGTGTAGAAAATATATTCAACATTCACAAGAGGCATCAGAAACGCGAACTGTTAACAAGCCAGCTAAAGTTAAATTGGAATGCCTGGTTCCATAAGAGTATTTGTCATGGCACTAAACAGAAATCTTTTGGGTATGGGAAAACCCAGAAAGGAAAATTAACTGTTGTCAAATGTTCAGGCAAATGCTAAATTATAAATCCTATGTTCCGTGATATTGTGTTATTTGGTTTCTCTCTTTCAGGAGAGTGGCGACAACAACAAAAAGTAATTCTGACTCACCATGAGGAAAAGTAGTTTTTTATAAGATGCAGGCATCATTCTGAGATGCAGCTTTGATATGTACAGTCCATTCTGTAAATTCACTGGATCTGTTGATAGTTAGACAGAGGAATAAATAGGGCCACCTTTGTCCAATAGTCCTGCCTTTGCACCATACAAAAGTATGTGGACACCCTTCAAATTAGTGGATTAGGCTATTTCAGCCACAACTATTGCTGACAGGTGTATAAAATTGAGCTAACATCCATGCAATCTCCATAGACAAGCATTGGCAGTATAATTGCCTGCACTGAAGAGCTCAATGACTTTCAACGTGGCACCGTCATAGTTTGCCACATTTACAACAAGTCAGTTAGTCAAATTTCTGCCGTGCTAGAGCTGCCCCGGTCAACTGTAAGTGCTGTTATTGTGAAGTGGAGACTTCTAAGAGCAACAACGGTTCAGCCGCGAAGTGGAAGGCCAGACAAGCTCACTGAACTGGACCACCGAGTACTGGAGTAGATATAGCGTAGAAATTAGCTGTCCTCGGTTGTAACACTCACTAATGAGTTCCTAACTGCCTCTGGAAGCAACATCAGCACACAAACTGTTCATCGGGAGCTTCAAGAAATGGGTTTCCATGACCGAGCAGCCACACACAAGCCTAAGATCACCATGTGCAATGCCAAGCGTCGGCTGGAGCGGTGTAAAGCTCGCCGACAATGGAGCAGTGAAAATGCGTTCTCTGGAGTGATGAATCTCACTTCACTGTCTGGCAGTCCGATGGGCTAATCTAGGTTTGGCGGATGCCAGGAGAATGCTACCTGCCCCAATGCATTGTGCCAACTGTAAAGTCTGGCCCTGTCCGGGGGTGTCCTCGGATGGGGCCACAGTGTCTCCTGACACCTCCTGTTTCAGTCTCCAGTATTTATGCTGCAGTAGTTGGGGGGCTAGGGTCAGTTTGTTATCTGGAGTACTTTTCCTGTCCTATTCGGTGTCCTGTGTGAATTTAAGTGTGCTCTCTCTAATTCTCTCTTTCTCTCTTTCTTTCTTTCTCTCTCTCGGAGAACCTGAGCCCTAGGACCATGCCTCAGGACTACCTGACATGATGACTCCTTGCTGTCCCCAGTCCACCTGGCCCTGCTGCTACTCCAGTTTCAACTGTTCTGCCTTATTATTATTTGACCATGCTGTTCATTTATGAACATTTGAACATCTTGGCCATGTTCTGTTATAATCTCCACCCGGCACAGCCAGAAGAGGACTGGCCACCCCACATAGCCTGGTTCCTCTCTAGGTTTCTTCCTAGGTTTTGGCCTTTCTAGGGAGTTTTCCCTAGCCACCGTGCTTCTACACTTGCATTGCTTGCTGTTTGGGGTTTTAGGCTGGGTTTCTGTACAGCACTTTGAGATATCAGCTGATGTACGAAGGGCTATATAAATACATTTGATTTGATTTGGTGGAGGAGGAATAATGATCTGGGGCTGTTTTTCATGGTTCAGGCTAAGGCCCTTAGTTCCAGTGAAAGGAAATGTTAATGCTACAGCAAACACTGGCATTCTAGACTATACTGTGCTTCCAACAGTTTGGGGAAGGCCCTTTCATGTTCCAGCATGACAATGCCTCCGTGCACAAAGCGAGGTTCAGAAAGAAATGGTTTGTCAAGATCAGTGTGGAAGAACTGGACTGGGCTGCACAGAGCCCTGACCTCAACCCCATTGAACACCTTTAGGATGAATTGCAACGCAGACTGCGAGCCAGGCCTAATCGCCCAACATCCGTGCCCGACCTCACTAATGCCCTTGTGGCTGAATGGAAGCAAGTTCCCTCAGCAATGTTCCAACATCTAGTGGAAAGCCTTCCCAGAAGATTGGAGGCTGTTATAGCAGCAAAGGGGGCACCAACTCCATATTAATGGCCATGATTTTGGAATGAGATGTTCAACGTGGTTAGTTACTTACTCTGCCAGAAAATGCTACATTATGAAAGAAAAACAACAATTAGTTTGATTGATTTCATCTTAATACTGTTCTGTTCTTAATCCCTTACTCCAGCACATCTCCCATACTTCTAGCATCCCAACATTTATCAGCCATCTTGATGGTAATACATTAATTCAAATGAAAATAAGGCATGAAAAACTGACAGCCTGACTAATATATATGTAGAGTACATCTCTGACTGAGTCAGCCTGCCCGCATCTGTCTGCATGCCTTAGCTAAGAGGGGAATAGCATCACAACAAACATCCGTCACTAGCCAGCCAGATAGAGGCTGAGGCTGACCCTCTTGACCCTTGACCTGAGGGGACCGGATGGGTCACTAACTCTGGTAGAATAATAATTCTATACAATTTCTAATGGAGTGCACTGAACATCACACTCACCAAGGAGAGGAAGTGTTATTGAGCAGAAAATAATTATAAATTGCATTAGCTATTAATCATGTATGAGACTTTTAGAGATCTCCTTGTGTGATTGACAAACTCAGTAAAAAAATAAACAACTTTTTCAGGACCCTGTCTTTCTAAGATAATTCATAAAAATCCAAATAACTTCACAGATCTTTATTGTAAATGGTTTAAACACTGTTTCCCATGCTTGTTCAATAACCCATGAACAATTAATGAACATGCACCTGTGGAACGGTCTTTAAGACACTAACAGCTTACAGACGGTAGGTAATTAAGGTCACAGTTATGAAAACTTAGGACTCTAAAGAGGCTTTTCTACGGACTCTGAAAAACACCAAAAGAAAGATGCCCAGGGTCCCTGCTCATCTGCGTGAATGTGCCTTAGGCATGCTGCAAGGAGGCATGAGGACTGCAGATGTGGCCAGGGCAATAAATTGCAATGTCCGTACTGTGAGACGCCTAAGACAGCGCTACAGGGAGACAATACGGACAGCTGATTGTCCTCGCAGTGGCAGACCACGTGAAACAACACCTGCACAGGATCGGTACATCTGAACATCACACCTGCGGGACTGGTACAGGATGGCAACAACTGCCCGAGTTACACCAGGAACGCACAATCTCTCCATCAGTGCTCAGATTGTCCGCAATAGGCTGAGAGGCTGGACTGAAGGCTTGTAGCCCTGGGCACAAACCCACCGTCACTGGACCAGACAGGACTGGCAAAAAGTGCTCTTCACTGACGAGTCGCGGTTTTGTCTCACCAGGGGTGATGGTCGGATTCGCGTTTATCATCGAAGGAATGAGCGTTACACCGAGACGTGTACACTGGAGTGGGATCAATTTGGAGTTGGAGGGTACATCATGGTCTGGGGCAGTGTGTCACAGCATCATCGGACTGAGCTTGTTGTCATTGCAGGCAATCACAATGCTGTGCGTTACAGGGAATACATCCTCCTCCCTCATCTGGTACCCTTCCTGCATGCTCATCCTGACATGACCCTCCAGCATGACAATGCCACCAGCCATACTACTTGTTCTGTGCATGATTTCCTGCAAGACAGGAATGTTAGTGTTCTGCCATGGCCAGCGAAGAGCCCAGATCTCAATCCCATCGCGCACGTCTGGGACCTGTTGGATCGGAGGGTGAGGGCTAGGGCTTGGGCCATTCCCCCCAGAAATATCTGTGAAGTTGCAGGTGCCTTGGTGGAAGAGTGGAGTAACATCTCACAGCAAGAACTGGCAAATCTGGTGCAGTCCATGAGGAGATGCACTGCAGTTCTCAATGCAGCTGGTGGCCACACCAGATACTGACTGTTTCTTTTGATTTGGTCCCCCGCTTTGTTCAGAGACACATTATTCAATTTCTGTTAGTCACGTCTGTGGAACTTGTTCAGTTTATGTCTTAGTTGTTGAATCTTGTTATGATCATACAAATATTTAGACATGTTAAGTGTGCTGAAAATCAACGCAGTTGACAGTGAGAGGACGTTTATTTTTTTACAGAGTTTAGTTGGAGGGAAAGAGGGGGACGGTGTTAGCCATTGTTTTATACTGTGCTTGAGCTGTCTCCCCCTGCATTTAAACAAGGATACGCTCTCCCTCTCCGCTAATTGCTTGTCAAACAAGGTGGGATGGCAACTCTTCTGAATAGAAATGTTATGCTATTGCTGTAAGTGACAGAACTGTATGACAATATTTCCCTTCCGTTTCTCAAGTGAAGTGTGTGTTGGTTAACTTTCCCTAACATTAGTGTGAAGTTTATACTTAAAAAATTATTGAAATCAATGATTGTACTGCTGACATTGTGCCAAAATCTATACCCATAAATGAATACCTGTAATAGACATAATGACCTGGAAGATGAACAAACATTAAAATGAATTCCTTCTTACAGTGTATATGATAGCAAAGTGCAACATTTATGATGCAACACTTGCAGAGATGAAACAGATCTAAAATAGCATGACAATATTCTATATGATGTTGGATCTGAGGCTCTTTCCCCTGTTGCCTCTATCATCCTCCAAATCCCACCAACATCAGCCGCCTCAGAGTGCAACTGGTCCTTGTTTGGGAACACACACACCAAAGCATGCAACAGGCTGACCAATTCAAGGGTTGAAAAATTGGTGGCCATCATGGCAAATTTGAGGATTTTTGATCCTGACAACGAGCCATCCTCAACAAGTTGGAAATTGACAGTGAAGTTGAGGCCTCAGAGTCTGATGTTCAAGAGGTGGACATTGAGGAGGTCCAGGGAGAAGACATGGAAGCCTGAGAGAAAGACAACCAAAGCTTTAGTTTCTAGACTATCATTTTACAGATGTATGTTGAAAACGTGTTTGGGAGATGTGATGGATCATTGGGGATCATTTAATATTCCCTTTCTTTTGTTGATCAGTGAAATCATCCCATGTGAAGAGCCAACTCATTTAACTAAAGTTCAATCGTAACTAAATTGTTTTTTGTAACGATATGCGCTGAGAGTCAGGAAGCAAGTACAGGGAGTGAATATTTAATAAAATAAAGGGAACATAATCAGGGAAGTGATGGAGTCCAGGTGAGTCTGACGATGCGCAGGTGCGCGTAACTATGGTGACAGGTGTGCACCATAACGAGAAGCCTGGTGACCTAGAGTTCGAGGGAGCACACGTGACAGAACCCCCTCACCGATATGCGGCACTAGCCGCAGGACCCCGACCAAAATTACGATCCCAGGAATCAGGAGTGGACCGATCACCTCTGCTGAGGCATGGGAAACCAGTCAGTCCAGCTGAGACGCTGGAGCATGGCAAACTAGAGCGCTGGAGAGAGCATACATGATGTTACCCACTCCCCGGTGAGTTCGGCTCCAGCCGCAGGACATCAAGCAAAGAGACGATCCCAGGGATCAGGAGCGGACCGGTCACCCCTGCTGATGTGCGGAACCTGTTGTCGGCTGGGGCGCGGGAACCTAACAGCCCAGCTGAGGCAGGCAAGCCTGGCGACCCGGCTGAGGCATGAGAGCCTGACTAGCTGGTGGGAACAGGGCAGCCTGGCAATCCGGCAGGGGAACCTGGTGATCCAGCTGAGGCATGAGAGCCGAAAGAACCGGCGGAGGCAGGGGAGCCTGGCGATCTGTCTAAGGCATGAGAGCCTGTGGTGCCTCCCGGACCCTACGTCATTCCCATCAACAAAATAATATATATATATATATATATATATATATATATATATATATATATATTTTAAACACTCCCTGAAGCTTCCCTTAGGTGAGACGTCATTCTGTAACGATATGTGCTGAGAGTCGGGAAGCAAGTTTCGGGAGTGAGTATTTTAATAAAATAAACTGACTATAATACAAAACAAGAAGCACTAACAGCACACAGACATGAAACTGAAACAGAAACAATGATGCCTGGGGAAGGAACCAAAGGGAGTGACATACAGTGTATATAGGGAAGGTAATCAGGGAAGTGATGGAGTCCAGGTGGGTCTTACACGGAATAAAAGCCGTGCGCTATCAAGCATAAATGTATTTTGTCCCCCTACACCAAACGCAATCACGACACGCAGGTTAAAATATAAAAACAAACTCTGAACCAATGTCATTAATTTGGGGACTGGTCGAAAAGCATTAAACATGAATGGCAATGTAGCTAGTTAGCTTGCATTTGCTAGCTAATTTGTTGTATTTAGCTAGCTTGCTGTTGCTAACTAATCTATCCTGGGATATAAACATTGAGTTGTTATTTTACCAGATATGCACAAGGTCCTCTACTCCGACAATTAATACACACATAAAACGGCCAACCGAATCGTTTCAAGTCATCTCTCCTCCTTCCAGGCTTTTTCATTTTTGAACTTATATGGTGATCGGCATCTAAACTTTCATAGTATTACCACGACCACCGGCAAAACAGTTCTTCTTTCAGTCACCCACGTGGGTATAACCAATGAGGAGATGGCACGTGGGTACCTGTTTCCATAAACCAATGAGGAGATGGGAGGCAGGACTTTCAGCGCGATCTGCATCAGAAATAAAATAGTTATATTTTAGCCCTTGGCATTGCAGACGCTCGTTGGCGCGCAAGAGCAGTGTGTGTGCAATAATTGAATAACATGGATTTCTACATTTATTTTGCGATGCTTGCACATGCGACTTGTCCAGTCTGGCCGCATGTTACGATGCGCAAGTGCGCGTAACGATGGTGATAGGTGTGCGCCATTACGAGACATAATTGCAGTTGGAATCCTTCCCATAGGAGGATTTAATAATTTGCAATAATGTCTACTCATGACAAGGTAAAGGGTTTATGTTTCTGTCTCCATATGATATTGTAAATATATCCCATGCAAAAAACATCTATATTTAAAAGGTATTAATATTAATTAGCATATATTTCCATTAATTCCAATATATTCCCGTTAATTCCCACAGAAAGTTTCTACCTCTGAATATTCCCCAAAATGTGCAATCCTACTCTAGAGTAAAGACAATTATTATCTATTCAAAATACATCATTTTGTAACCCAAGCACATTTACAGTTCCCATCGGGAAGGCAAAATAAGTCTATTGAAAAACAATTTGAGCTGCAGAGATGATGCAAAGCGTGCATAGCTGCAGTTTACAGTTAAGCTTTCATTATTTACTTCCCTGTTGGGGGCAATAATTTAACTTGTATTATAAAAAAAAGACATACTGTTCTTTCAGAAAGTATTCTCACCCGTTGACAATTTTAAAGTGGGATTAAAATTGATTTAATTTACATTTTCTGTCAATGATATATTAAAAATACTCTGTAACGTGGAGTTTTTTTTCATAGCAATTGTCAAATATTTATGAAATATAAAACACTAATATATCTTGATCCGATAAGTATTCACTGAGTCAATACATGTTAGAATCCTCATTGGCAGTGATTACATCTGTGAGTCTTTCTAGGTAAGTCTCTAAGAGCTTTGCACACTTGGATTGTATAATATTTGGTTACACCTGGATTGTGAAATATTTGTAAGTTGGTTGTTGATCATTGCTAAACAGCCATTTTCAAGTCTTGACATAGATTTTCAAGACGATTTAAGTCAAAACTGTAACTAAGGCACTCAGGAACATTCAATGTTGTCTTGGTAAGCAACTCCACTGAATATTTGGCCTTGTGTTTTAGTTTATTGTCTTGCTGAAAGGTGAGTTTGTCTTCCAGTGTCTGTTGGAAAGCACGCTGAACCAGGTTTTCATCTAGGATTTTGCCCTTCCTTTAGCTCTATTCCGTTTCTTTTCATCATAAAATCTCCCCAGTCCTTGCCGATGCATCCACCACCATGCTTGACAATATGAAGAGTGGTACTCAGTGATGTGCTGTGTTGGATTTGCCCCAAACATAACTCTTTGTATTCAGGTCCTAAAGTAAATTTATTTGGCACATTATTTGCAGTTTTACTTTAGTTCCTTATTGCAAACAGGGTTCATGTTTTGTCATATTTACTGAAAAAAAATAGGAACTCAACACGTCAAGTGTTGGTCCCATGTTTCATGAGCTGAAATAAAAGATCCCAGATATATTCCATCTGCCAAAAAGCTTATTTCTGTCAAATTTTGTGCACACATTTATTTACATCCCTGTTAGTGAGCATTTCTCCTTTGCCAGGTAGACGATATTGAACCGGTTCAACATGTGACAGAGAATATCATTAACCAGAGCCTGGAACCCAATATGGGCGTTGGTAAGGCCAAATGGCATGACCAGATACTCGTAGTGACCGCTGGTCGTGTTGAAGGCAGTCTCCCACTCGACCCCTTCCTGTATCCGCACCAGGTGCTAGGCATTCCTAAGTTCCTGCTTGGAGAACACGGTGACACCCTGAAGCAGCTCGAAGGCCAAGGAGATGAGTGGTAGCGGGTAGCGGTTCTTCACTATGATGGTGTTGAGACCCCGGTAGTCGATGAACGGGTGCCGGCGGGGGAAGCAGAAGGACGGATGAACCCTGCAGCTAGGGAGTCCTCAATGTAGGTCTCCATAGCCTTGGTCTCCGAACCCGACAGAGAGTAAAGTCATCCCTGGGGCAGAGTGGTGCCTAGGAGAAGGTCAATCCCGCAGTCATAGGGGCGGTGCGGTGGAAGCGAAGTGGCCCGGGCCTTACTAAACACCTCCCGGAGGTCCTGGTACTCCGCAGGAATGGCGAATAGGTTGGGGGCTACTTCTGAGCCCCTAGGAAGACGTCCCAAGGCAGGCTGCGCTGACTTCAGGCACTGACGTGGCAGAACAGGCTTCAACCCATGATGGCACCAGCAAACCAGTCAATAAGGGGATTGTGTTGCTGGAGCCAAGAGAATCCCAATACCACGGGAACCTGAGGAGACTTAATGAGCAGGAATTGGATTGTCTCGCTGTGGTTCCCAGATACCCGTAGGTTGATGGGGGTGTTATTGTGGGTGACCCGGCCTATAAAGCGCTCTAACGTCCATGGGAATGGAGAGGGGCTGAGTGGGGATGCCTAGCTCGAATGCCAGGGTAGCGTCCATAAAGCTCTCACCGGCCCGAGAATCGATGTGTACCCGGAGAGATTTCGGCTGGTTTCCCCACAGCAAAATGGCATGAAAAGGGGTGTGAGTAAGGGGAGAGGAAAAGTTATCCATATGGCGCACTAAATCAAATCAAATCAAATGTATTTATATAGCCCTTCGTACATCAGCTGATATCTCAAAGTGCTGTACAGACACCCAGCCTAAAACCCCAAACAGCAAGCAATGCAGGTGTAGAAGCACGGTGGCTAGGAAAAACTCCCTAGAAAGGCCAAAACCTAAGAAGAAACCTAGAGAGGAACCAGGCTATGAAGGGTGGCCAGTCCTCTTCTGGCTGTGCCTGGTGGAGATTATAACAGAACATGGCCAAGATGTTCAAATGTTCATAAATGACCAGCATGGTCTAATAATAATAATCACAGTAGTTGTCGAGGGTGCAACAGATCAGCACCTCAGGAGTAAATGTCAGTTGGCTTTTCATAGCCGATCATTGAGAGTATCTCTACCGCTCCTGCTGTCTCTAGAGTACTCATTACTACCGGTGAACGTGGAATTTTAGTGGACAGGAGACCAAATTACCAACAGTTCCGCAATACAGGCAACTCTTAGTGTGAATCCTGTAAAGCTGCACAGTTGGAGACAGCCTAGCTCTGCCTAGTTGCATTGGCTTGGGAAGAGGTGAATCTACAGCCTTCAGAGACTCTCGGGGGAACTCGGGTAGCCTCAGGTTCTCTTGGCAACTGAGCCGTCGGGGACTTCCGGGAGGCGAGGTGGAATACTTGGGCGGGCGAGTGAAATCAAATCTCCTCTCCTTCCTTCATTCCCATAGTCGCCCATCGATCCGAATGGTCAAGGCGATGAGCGAGTCGAGATCAGTCGGTAGTTCCCGGGCTGCAAGCTTGTCCTTTACTTCCTCCGATACTCCATGCAGGAACATGTCGAACAGTGCTTCTCGGTTCCAGGCACTCTCAGCTGCCAACGGTTGTAAATCCACCACATAGTCTGCCACACTGCGGGAGTCTTGTCGAAGCTGGAGTAACTTCCGGGCAGCCTCTTTCCTGGACAATGGATCATGTAAAACGTTCTTTACCTCTGCCACGAACTCCTCCAGACTGAAGCATACGGCCAAATGCTGTTCCCATACTGTCGTAGCCCAGCCCTCCCGGACATCAGCGTGATGAGGTACGCTATCTTAGAGCAGTCCAAGGGGAAGGAGGAGGGCTGCAGCATGATGATGAGGGAACACTGAGCGAGAAACGCCCGACAGGTGCCCGACTCTCCATCAAAGCATTCTAGGGAAGGTAAGTGGGGTTCCCGGGAAACCGGGTGGCCAGGGAGGCGGCACTGATAACGACCATGTTACTGAGGGGCTGGGTGGTTACCGTCGTGGTAGGCTGCCTAATAGGCAACCAGCAGAATTGCTCCAGCAATGTGCTCAACGCTCGGTCATGGCGTTCGGCCAAGGTCTGGAACCCTTCCATAAGACCATGAAGTAACTCCTTGTACCTTCCGATGGTGGCTCCTTGGAAGGAGATGGCGTTGCGGAGCTGGTCCGAGTCTGCTGGATCAGTCATGACCAGTTCGTACTATCACGTTTTAGGGAAGACCCAGATGCAGACAGTGTCAGTAATCGAGATCAGAGTCAAAAGGTACAGAACGACAGGCAGGGTCAGGACAGGCAAAGGTCAATAAGCCAGGGTGGTGTGACAAGGTACAGAACGGCAGGCAGGCTCAGGGTCAGGGCAGGCAGAATGGTCAAAACTGTGAAAAGGTGAAAAGGTGAAATCAGGATGTGTCAGCTTAGAAGCGAGCATTGAAGTAATTTAGCTCTTCTGGTAGGCTTGTGTCACTGGCAGCTCACGGCTCTGCTTCCCTTTGTAGTCTGTAATAGTTTCCCAGCCCTGCCACATCCGACGAGCGTCGGAGCTGGTGTAGTATGATCACTGTGGGGATGATGTCACGCCCTGACCTTAGAGAGCCGTTTTATTAGGGTGTGATGTGGGGTGGGCATTCTATGTTTTGTTTTCTATGTTTCATAATTTCTATGTTTTGGCCGAGTATGGTTCTCAATCAGGGACAGCTGTCTATCATTGTCTCTGATTGGGAATCATACTTAGGAGCCCTTTTTCCCTCCTTTCAGTGTGGGTAGTTAACTTTGTAAGCTTCACGGTTGTTTTTCGTTTCTTGTTTTGTTGGCGACATTTTAAATAAAAAGAGAAATGTAAGCTGACCACGCTGCACTTGGGTCCACTTATTCCTTCCAGGAAGACGGCCGTGACAGATGAAGCCAGTGACTGATGTGGTGTACTTCTCAATGCCATCAGAGGAATCCCAGAACATATTCCAGTCTGTGCTAGCAAAACAGTCCTGTAGCTTAGAATCTGCTTCATCTGACCACTTTCTTATTGACCGAGTCCTGCTTTAGTTTTTGCTTGTAAGCAGGAATCAGGAGGATATAATTATGGTCAGATTTGCCAAATGGAGGGCGAGGGAGAGCTTTGTATGCGTCTCTGTGTGTGGAGTAAAGGTGGTCTAGAGTTTTTTTCCGTCTGGTTGCACATTTAACATGCTGGTAGAATTAGTTAAACTGATTTAAACTTCCCTGCATTAAAGTCCACGCCCACTAGGAGCGCCGCCTCTGGGTGAGCGTTTTTCTGTTTGCTTATGGCTGTATACAATTCATTGAGTGCGGTGTTAGTGACAGCAATCTACTTCAATAGATTGATTTCCTTATATGAACTGTAACTCTGTCAAATCTTTGAAATTGTTAGACGATGCATATATCCTTCAGTATACAATGTTGTTGATCCAGCCTCAGTTTTCTGCTATCACAGCCATTAAACTCTATACCTGTTTTAAAGTCACCATGGCCTCATGGTTAATCTCTGAGTGTCTTCCTTCCTCTCTGGCAACTGAGTTAAGAAGGATGCCAGCATCTTTGTAGTGACTGGGTGTATTCATACACCATCCAAGGTGTAATTAATAACTTCACCATGCTCAAAGGGATATTCAATGTCATTTTTTTTTTACCCATCTACCAATAGGTGTCCTTCTTTGCAAGGCATTGGAAAACCTCCCGGCTGTTTGTGGTTGAATCTGTGTTTGAAATTCGCCGCTCAATTGAGGAAACTTACAGGTAATTGTGTGGGGTACAGACATAAGGTAGTTATTCAAAAATCATGTTAAACACCGTTATTGCATTATTGAGTAAGTCCATGCAACTTATGTGATTTGTTAAGCAAAATTTTAACTCCTGAACTTATTTAGGATTGCCATAACAAAGGGGTTGAATGCTTATTGACTCAAGACATTTAAGCTTTTAATAAAAAAAATATATATATATAATCTTTCGAAAAACATAATTCCACTTTGACATTATGGGCTATTGTGTGTAGGCCAGTGACAAAAAAAAATCGCAATTTAATCAAATTTAAATTCAGGCCGTAACACGACAAGATGTGGAAAAGTCAAGTGCTGTGAATACTTTCTGAAGGCACTGTAGTTGGTACTGACAGCCACTGGAAGATTCAGAGTCAGTGTTTCTGGATGTTGCTCTCCGCTAGTATGATCAAAGCTTGTAAGAAAAGCAACTTTAGAATCAATACATACCACTCCAACTACATGTGACAGTTTTCATTACATCCTACATATTGATCAACCACTTCAATGTTTCTATCATTTTACTGTCTGACCATTCCGTCAGTAATGTGGCCACATCCTAATCATGTGGAGCCCCTCAGGTTACTAAGCAACAATGCAACCTATGTGCTGTCGCCAGGGTTGGAGAGTAATTTATTCAAATCAAATCATATTGAATTTGTCACATACACATGGTTAGCAGATGTTAATGCGAGTGTAGCGAAATGCTTGTGCTTCCAGTTCTGACCATGCAGTACTATCTAACAAGTAATCTAACAATTTCATAACTACCTTATACACACAAGTGTAAAGGAATGAATAAGAATATGTACATAAAGATATATGAATGAGCGATGGCCTAACGGCATAGCCAAGATGCAGTAGATGGTATAGAGTACAGTATATGCATATGAGAAGAGTAATGTAGGGTACGTAAACATTATATAAAGTGGCATTGTTTAAAGTGGCTAGTGATACATTTATTACATACATTTTTCCTTATTGAAGTGGCTAGAGATGAGTCCGTATGTTGGCAGCAGCCACTCAATGTTAGTGATGGCTGTTTAACAGTCTGATGGCCTTGAGATAGAAGCTGTTATTCAGTCTCTCGGTAGGCGGGGACCGAGCGCCTACATATGATCAGTTTCATGTAATCTGATTACAAAAAAACTATCTGTAATCAGTTTAGTTACCAGAAAAAATATGCGAAATGGTATCAATAGGCAATATTATATTCACTAGGCTATATATAATGCCTAAAAAGACAGTGTATGCTTCTAATACAATTATAATAAAAACTAAGCAACTTGTTTTAAATATGCTATGCTAAACACAGTTAGAGGCACCATAATTGCCACCCATAAATGTATAATACAGACAAGGTAACTTAGACTATGGAGGGTTTGATGTAATATACACTAACCCTAAAATAGGCCTGTTATAACAATCATGTAGCCAATCTAGTTTTTTTTATTGGATTCAACATGGAAATATTAATCTACACACATTGCATTCGCATTTCGAAAATGCACTACATGCCTGAGACATGGAAAATTGGACATTGCCAAACATTATAGGGTTAGCCTACCATCACTGTTGATTTGGCCTATTGGTAACTTTGCCACGAGAAAGGTAAACAAACTAACAGGAAAATAGGCTAGGCTACAAGCAGATTTAGCACCAAGAACAGCAATCAGAATTCCTGGGATTTGACAGTTAGGTGCAACAGATGAAAGTGGAAGATGTAATTGTTTAACAAAATGATTAAGGAATAACTTGATGTTCCTAAATAGACTTCCTACAGTCACTGAAACCTTTCATTCAATAGGCATCGCACATAGGAACAACAAGTCCAAACTTACTAAGAAAAAACGGGAATATCTGTTGCTGCTTGTGATATTTTAATCAAACATTGGTTATGGGCTACTGATTAGGCTACTGTGCCCCCCTGGCTGGCAAAATCATTGCCATAACCAATTGTGTTACCGTTTAGACCAACTTTTGGTAAGTCTTAAACATTACCAGTAGCGCTGCTTGAAATTGGCACATTAGCACACGTCTTTAACGCCAGCCAATAATGGAGCCCCAAATGAGTTTGATATAGTCTTTTTGTCTTCTTCTAATGCCTCTTAAGGGGAAAGTTATTAGATTACATGACTGATTTTAGGCAATCCCAAAGTTATGTTACTGATTACAATTTTGGACAGATAACTATTAACGGATTACATTTAGAAAGTAACCTACAGCTCCAGACCACAGTCCATGTAACTCTAGGTACATAAGAGTGTCTGTGCAGAGGCAGAGGAGAGGAAGTCTTTGTCAGGCAGGCAGTGAGATGCTAAAGCAGTGCTCTAAAGCAGATAGTTTGTTCCCTCCACTGGGGCACAAGGCGCCTGCCAAGAGGAAACTTGACCTCCTCTAAAGGGTATCTTGTTAGGTCATTAGCTGAAATAATTGATTATTTCTACCCAGATCAGAGATGCCCTTGGTAACTGGCGATTGATTCATACAGTGCCAAGGACTGCCTGGCAAACAGTGTTTTCTTGATCACACGATGGATGGAATTGGAAAGGAGGAGCAGATGCTAATGGGAAAATGTTGAGGTGGTTAACTAGATGGGCAAATTCAGAGCTTTGTTTTAAGATTCTGTTTGGTGATTTAAAAGCATTCACAACTTCTTGCCAGAGGTTATCTGCACTCAGCCACCACCTTTCTGCAGTACATCTCACGAGAGCCCCGACTATCTCCGTCCACAGCGTGAATTTAAATAAGACTATCAAACAAGGTCGTAATTCTCCTTTTATCTGAGCCCACACGCTCGCCACTGATGACCCCCGGAGCATATACCGGATTCTCCCATTCAGGAGAGCAGCAGGGGGTCCAGGAATTAATATTTAGGAGCCTAGGTAGCAGATATTAAAGGGCAGGGATGGACAGGTTGGAACATGGACCCCCTACATGGAGAGTGTTGGTTCACGCCCGGCCTCATTGTTTAGTGACCAAGTGTGACTCCAGTGTCTTACATATGCATATGCACATATTGTTGAGGTATAGCCTGAATTTAAAATGGATAAAGTTTAGATTTTTTTGTAACTTGCCTAAACACAATAACCCATAGTTTTTACAAAATTAATAAAAAATGAAAAGCTGAAATGTCTTGAGTCAATAAGTATTAAACCCCTTTGTTAAGGCAAGCCTAAATAAGTTCAGGAGTAAAAATGTGCTTAAGAAGTCACATAGTAAGCATGGACTCCTTGTGCAATAGTGTTAAACATGATTTTTGAATGACTTCCTCATCTCTGTACCCCACACATACAATTATCTGTCAGGTCCCTCAGTCAAGCAGTGACTTTCAAACACAGATTCAACCACAAAAGGCCAGTGAGATTTTCCAATGCCTCGCAAAGGAGGGCACCTATTGGTAGATGGGTAAAAAATACATAAGCATAATCCCTTTGTGCATGGTGACGTTATTAATTACACCTTGGATGATGTATCAATACACCCTGTTACTACAAAGATACAGGCATCCTACCTAACTCATTTGCCGGAGAGGAAGGACACCGCTTAGGAATCTCACCATGAGGCCAATGGAGAATTTAAAACAGTGTGTAGATGGCGTTTAGATGGGCGAGAATAAAAAATAATTAAATACATTTTTAATTCTGGCTGCAACACAACAAAATGTGGAATAAGTCAAGGGGTATGAATAATTTCTGAAGGCACTGTAAGTCATCTTCATACTCCTGATCGCCTAACCAATCAAAGGCAGCTAAACTAATAATAAATCAATGAGGTTTGATGCTATACGATTCAAGTAACAATATTAACATGAAAGCAGACAGAAAAGTCTCAGCTATTGTCTGACTGATGCTTTCAGATGCACACATTTTGTTTGGTATACCTTTAGAGGGAAAGTTGCCTCACACTCTGATTCTTCTCTTGACAGCATTTATTATTTTTCCACCACTGTCTAACCTGTCAAGGCCCCACCAAAATATGATTTCTTTAGTTTGTGCTTGGTGCACATACAAGCAAACTTCCAATTCTCTAAAACGTGGGGGAAGAGAACACCATTGATAAATCTAAGGGCCGTCTGACAATGAAATATTTCATGAGGTGATTCTTTTTTCCTCTTCT
Source organism: Oncorhynchus mykiss (assembly GCF_057628025.1). NCBI lineage: Eukaryota > Metazoa > Chordata > Actinopteri > Salmoniformes > Salmonidae > Oncorhynchus > Oncorhynchus mykiss. The sequence goes on from NC_143031.1 coordinate 29,312,040, forward strand.
CGCCACAATTTTCCTGAACCCCATCCTTCCTTATCTTCCTCATAATTCTCTCTCCTTCACTCCACCCCCTGACTATATTCTCTCTTTCTTTAGAAGACAGACACATAACTTGGGGAGCAGTGAGTTGCCAGTGGTGCTGAGAGGAGCAAAGACGGTTCTAATTGTCTAGCTGCGGAACACCGTTTGTGTCTACTGTCTCTCCATCAGTAATCCGGCCTGCCTTTTCACATCCCTGCCCTGGAAACAACGCCCCATCAACGGAACACAGTAATTAAGCCACTCTGATTGTCTGGTGGAAGCGTGCCTGTCACGTGACTTTGTGCCCTGTGAGGCATGGATGACATGAGCTACTGGGAGATTTAATTTACATACATAGTACTATTGCCACAGAGCACACAACACACAGCTAACCCGTATTGTGTTGCAAATGATACTTAGACCACCACACTATTATATTTATTTGATGTTAATAAGGAACAGTGCCAAAGCACCAAAGTGACTATATCATAGGATCGGCCATCAGAAAGTACTCACAATTTAAAATGGATTAAATTTCGATTTTTGGTCACTGGCCTACACACAATACGCCATAATGTAGAAATGTTTACAAATTACTTAAGTATGAAAAACTGAAATGTCTTGAGTCAATATGCAACCCCTTTGTTTTGGTGAGCCTAAATAAGTTTGGGGGGTGGGGGATTGATGGTCATAGCTATTTGACTTAGAGTTTTAGGAGGCCTTTAGATAAAATATGTTGAATTTGGCCTTTGCTGCAGTAGCCCATAGAAACACACTGCATAACACATTCCTTAATAGCAATAAAGAAATTATAAGGTGTCATGCCCTGACCTTAGAGATCCTTTTTAGGTCTCTATTTTGGTTTGGTTGGGGTGGGCATTCAATGTTTTGTGTTCTATGTTTTCTATTTCTTTGTGTTTGGCCGGGTATGGTTCTCAATCAGGGACAGCTGTCTATCGTTGTCTCTGATTGGGAACCATACTTAGGTACCCTTTTTCCCACCTGTGTTTGTGGGAGGTTGACTCTGTTTAGAGCACTTTGCTTTTGAGCTTCACGGTTTGTTTTTGTAGTGTTAAGTTTGGCGTCATTTTGATTCAAATAAAGAAAATGTACGCTCACCACGCTGCACCTTGGTCTTCTCCTTTGAACAGCTGTGACAGAACCTCCCACCAACAAAGGACCAAGCAGCGTGGAAGAGAGGACTGGACATGGGAGGACATCCTGGACAGCAAGGGATCCTACACATGGGAGAGGATCCTGGCTGGAAGGGATCGCCTCCCATGGAAACAGGTGGAGGCAGCCAGGAGAGCGGAGGCAGCAGGAGAAGGGAACCAGCGGTATGAGGGAACACGGCTGGCAAGGAAGCCCGAGAGGCAGCCCCCAAATTTTTGTTGGAGACCTGAGCCCACTCCCAGTGCATACCTTGTCTGTTATGGTATAATTATGGTATAATGACATTCAATATGGTCTAGTGAGAAGTGATTCACCTTTCCATCAGCATTCTGTTGTCCTCAATAGGTCTCCCATCCAAGCAGTAACTAGCCCTCCCCTGCTATGTGCTGCTGCACTGAGCGGCAGGGTGGTACAGCTGCAGATGATTTTATCATAATAATGGTCATAATGGGGCCTTGTGTTCAATCATAAATATTGCATTATGTATTTACATTAACTGCTATTTACATTAATGGTTTGTGAGTCATGCGATTGTCATATTTCTCTGATCAGTTTTCTGCTGAATGATTATCAACCACATAAAGAATAACAAAATTAGCATTTCCGATTTTCTTCCTCCTGTGACAATGTAGAAAATACATTGTTAGTGTGACCTGGGGCTTTTGTATGAGTCAAGACTGTGTTGGCCCACTGAGCTGAAGCTGAGGCATTAACTCTCTTAGTTGAAATGATTATTCTAAAAGGCAAGGCTACTCATCACACAAGAGTAGATCACTGCACCTTTGCTATGTTAGGTCTAAAAGTATACTTGATTGGCTTGAAGTGCTTAGACCTGGCCAGACCCAACACCTCTCCAAATGTTTCACCTCCATCCAGGTTAGACCATAAAGCAGGCAGCCAGCACAAACACAAAGAGGAAGAGTGTGCACTCTTCCCAAGTGGGACCTTCAGGACTAAGAAAACGTGTTGAAGGACAGTGAGGGAGATGAAGAGACATCAAACAGGCTTAGGCCAGGAGCCAAGAAAACAAAGACGGGCTGTAAAAGTGAATCAAGGATAAAAGAGAGACATCATTTCCCAAGCGTGACAACATAATTGAGGGAGGAAGCTTGCATCAGCCTAGGGGCTGTCTACCCTATGAGAGAGAGACCTGCAGAGAGCCTAAATAAAACATTACACACCAAAGCACCTCTTTCTCTCTCCTTGTCACGTTCTATCGCTCTCTCATTCTCTCTTTTTCTGTCTCTATCTCTCTCTCTCTTTCACACACACACACACACACACACACACACACACACACACACACACACACACACACACACACACACACACACACACACACACACACACACACACACACACAAACACACACACACACACACACACACACACACACAAACACACACACACACCTAGCCGCTCAATGTGCTCTTATGAAGATTTTCGATATCCTAAAATGATACGTTTCAATGCAAATTGAAGGGTGAATAAAAGTCACGAACAGCATAACTGTTGACAAGTTTATTTGGATTTTAACAACCATCAAATTAAGTGTGTCATTGTAACCTTATTTTAGATGCTACTGGTGAACTATACAGTAGGTTGCAGGATTTTGCGACAAAACCACTTCCAAACTGATGCATTCTAGATAATGTTGTGGTTTATTGCTATCTAGCTGGCTAGCCAGCTCATATAATTACCACAACATCTGACAACATTTTGAGTTTAACCGTAGCCAACTTTTTATTCACCATAACAGGAACATTATTACAAGGTAATTACAAACAAATTATTTACAAGTATGGCGAACTACTAAATTACTGTTGTGAATGTAAAGAAATGAAAGAAGTGCATTGCATTCTGTTTTATCAGAGGAATTTAAAAGTTGATCAATGCTGCTTGCTGCATCAGGTTACCCTGTCAACAGTTGCAAAAAGTTTAATGTCTCTTGCTCAGTTTCCGCCTAAGAAACATGTATTTAACCACAAATTTTTGTCACTAAACAGTCTGTCACTATATTTTTTTGACTGGTACCGGGGGACCTTCAGATGAGTCTTCTGAGGCCTGTGGGTGTCCTAAAGCAAAACAACCGATATGTACGTGTTCATGAGAGTCTCATCATTACAGAGAGTCTCGCCATTAGTATGTAGCCCAAACTGTGTGTAGCCCAAACTGGTCGGATGCACAGACAGAAGTTGGCAGATCAGCTGTACAACCTTCGAACGAGTCACTAGGCGCATATTCATGAGAGTCTAATCTTTCCATAGAGGGGTAATAATAGTTTGTAGGCCAAACTGTTCGGACGCTACAGACGATTGTCATGACTGTCCTGTGAGGATCAAGATGGGTCAGATCAGCTTTGCAGCTTTGCAATGACTTCGGCCAGACCCCCTCTCACCTACAGAAGGGGGGAGAGGGGAGCTGGTGGGGGGTTGACAGCTCACACCCTGTTGTAAATCATGGATTAGAATTTTCAGCTATCTCCCTCTACAAATTCACATAGGAATGTGTCTTGTTCACAGACATTTTCCCGCCTAAACACTAAACACTAAATACTGGAACAATACTGGAACAATATGTCTAACATAGAATGTGGGGAATGGTCAAAGGCGATCTAAATAATTATGATGTCATATGGGTTGTTATTTTGTGATGTCATTAAAAATATTATAAAATAAATACTTTAACTTGAAAAGTATACACACTACATGTACGAAGTCGCCATCCTCCCCGTTGTGAATGAAATATGAAAAATGTTAAGAGAGGGACGTGATCTTAGACTCTATAGAGGATATTGTTTCTATAACTTCGTACAAGTGAGTAGTCATCGCCCCCTTGAGTGACGTCAGAGAGCGTGTCAGCCTGACCAACTGCCCCTTTTGAAGAACTGTATAAATTGAAGGCTTAAGAATGAACATATCAGACTAGAGAACTCCACACCCTTACCTTTTTTTAAAAGTTATCTGTGATCAACAGGTGCATATCTGTATTCCCAGTATTGTGAAATCCATAGATAAGGGCCTAATTAATTAATTTAAATTGACTGATTTCTTTATATGAACTGTAAATCAGTAAAAAAAAAAAAAAAATTTGCATGTTGCGTTTATATATTTGTTCAGTATGTTCATCATAGCGATTCAGGGGTAACATTAAAACATAATTATATCTCCAACATTAGACAACAATACTGAAATCCCAATCTCAAATAACTGAAATAATTAAATTCAAGCAATGAGAGAATAGTCAGATTAACTGATAACTAAAATAGCAGTGCAGATTGCACTCTTTTGTTAAGTGCAGAGGTATATTATAGGTAATGAGTGTGTAGGGCAGGGGTGTCAAACATATTCCACTGAAGGCCTAGTGTCAGCTGGTTTTTGGTTAAGACTTAGACAACCCGGTAGGGAGAGTTCTTTACTAATCAGTGACCTTAATTCATCAATCAAGTACAAGGGAAGAGCGAAAACCCGCAAACACTCGGCCATCAGTGGAATGAGTTTGACATGTGGTGTAGGGGACTTCTGAAATTCTACGGACTTTGCGTCTCAGCAGAAAGAGCAGCTTAGCCTGAATCTGGAGGTTGTGAGTTCAAATCCTAGGTGGGGTTATACTGAAAAGACACTACTAAGTAATCATGTCAAATGTAGCCATAATGTCATTGATTAAAGGTTTTTAAACTATTTTAGCTGAACAGCATACCACTTATCTTAAACCCCCCATACCATTTCATTATTTTATTTATAATAGTTTGGGACACCTGGGACCATCACGTGACAAAAACCTCTAGGGGACCATGACACAACATCACAAAAATGTACAGGAGACCTCCAGGGGGCCATGACACAACATTCCAAGAACCTCCTAAAAACGTCTTTGGAAACCTCCCCGGGGCAAACCAGGAACTAGACAAAACCTTCAGGGGACCATGACACAATGTCCCAAGAAAGTCTTAAAAACTTCCTTGGGGATTTCCCCGGTACAAACTGGGAACTAGACAAAAACTCCAGAGGACCATGGCACAACGTCCCAAGAACACCCTAAAAACTTCCTCTGGGATGTCCCTGGGGCAAACTGGGAACTAGACAAAACCTACAGGGGACCATGACACAACGTCTCAAAAACTTTTGGGGATCATGACACAATGATCCAAAAACATCCTACAAATTTCCCAGGGACAAATCGGGAACTATAAAAATGTCCCCCAGAGAACATTCCCTTGGGACCATCACATGACGTCCTAAGGACTAGTAAAATGAAAATCCTGACAACATCCTAAAAAGGTCCTTACATGGTCCAGACGATGTACAGGGAACTAGACAAAGGTCACCTAGAGAACATTCCCTTTGGACCATCACACAATGTTCTTAGAACGTTCTCAGAAAGTCCGTGGGATAACATTGAGTCGAAACCCTCAAGGGACCTAATGGGAAAGTCACCAAATGTCCTCAGGACGTCCCCTGTTTTCTGGGAAGCAACCTTACCTTAGGTCCAGCGCCAGCTCTGTCTTGCCTCCCTTGAGTCAGTGAGCCCAAGTGGATTATTATGTTTAAATGGTGACGAAAACAAATATATACAAAAATGAAAACTACAAACAGACATGCCTAAACTAAAGATTCAAAACCAAAGTGAAAGGACTGATGATCATCTTAATTGGCTGAACCAGATATACTTATCAAGGCTTCCTGGTTTGGACATGGTTGATGCTGCCACCTGGGGGATGGAGTGTGGAATCCTGGTAGCATATGTTGCCCTTCCCATTCCATAACATGGTGAAAAGCTCTTATTCTCTCTAATCATTCCTCCCATGGATGCACCAAGCTCCTCTCTAATTTGAGCCCAAATTATTTTCCCTTTTTTAGGGAAGAGGTGGGGTAAGGACACCGGCACAAGTAAACAGAAGCAATGGAAGCAATTTACAAGTGCCATGTGCAACGCCATGGGCAACGACCAAAATATAAGAAAATCAGGGGGTTAGCCTATCTAGGAACGGGGATCCTCTAGCGGAAACAAGGTTCTAAAGACTGTTGACATCTAGTGGAAGCCTTAGGAAGTGCAAAATGACCCCACAGACACTGTGTATTTGATAGGCCAAGAGTTGAAAAACTACAAACCTCAGATTTTTCTATGGTTTTTGCCTGCCATATGAGTTCTGTTATACTCACAGACATCATTCAAACAGTTTTAGAAACTTCAGAGTGTTTCTTTCCAAATCGACTAATAATATGCATATATTAGGAACTGGGACTGAGTAGCAGGTAGTTTACTCTGGGCACGCTTTTCATCCAAACGTGAAAATGCTGCCCCCTAGCTCAAACAGGTTTTAAAGAGCTTGAACCATGGTGTATTATTCATGCCAACAAAACGTAATAATGAATAACTGGATTCCTAAGTGAATGTTGGTCAAGAAATTAAGCATTGAGGCAAGTATTAGAGGCATTACATGCAGACAAAGGTCCAATACACAGAATAATGATTTTACTATACAATATAATAACTCTGCACGCAAGCACGCACACACACACACACACACACACACACACACACACACACACACACACACACACACACACACACACACACACACACACACACACACACACACAAAATCATATAAGTCGATTATGGTGGTTGGCAGCCAACTCTGTTCTTAATGCTCTGTCATTTTGTAATAGCCTAACTGGTTCCTGAAGGCCATAGACAAAACAATTCCTTTAAGATGGGATTTTTGTCCCTGGAGATTTTATGAAAAGGCACCAGAACCAGAGGGATTTGTATAGTTTGACAAAACACAGGCTGGTGGCCAATCAAAAGCTTCATACAATTGCAGCTAAAAGTGGTCTCAGCAAGAGAAGGCAAACAACACAGACCCTGCCCCAACATACGCTCACATACACGCACACCCTCCAGCAGGACTTAGAGTTGTCTCTAAATGAATGTGTAACTGTTAATGTGTAACTGTTAATGTGCCAGTGTGTGTGGAGACCAGATTCCATTAGTCTGAGAAACCCCAAGGGCTGCTGGGACACAACTGATGGTTATATGATGTGTGTGTGTGTGTGTGTGTGTGTGTGTGTGTGTGTGTGTGTGTGTGTGTGTGTGTGTGTGTGTGTGTGTGTGTGTGTGTGTGTGTGTGTGCGTGTGCGTGTGTGTATGTGTGTGTTTTGCTAAAGTTTAGATTTTTTATATTTTAGTGGAGGAGGGAGAGAACCATTCAAAGACAGGATGAGGTGGGATGAATGAATTCTCACCTTAGTCAGTTAGCAGAGGCAGCAGATCAGTGCAGTAGTTGACCTCTAGGAAGGCGGTGTGAGGGCATAATCCTCGCAGAGCTCTCTCTCTGGTTCAACATCAGTAACCGTGGCGCCGCTGCTAGTGCTAGCTGGAACTGATGATGATATGCCACCAATAGCAGCAGAGGCACTAATGCTACTGGTTTACGTTATAGCTAGGCTAATGCTAGTGGCTCTAGCCAGAATATAAAGAGGAGTGGGAGGCCAGCGTCCCGGAGTCGTCTCTTCACTGTTGACCTTGAGACTGGTGTTTGGAGGGTATTATTTAATGAAGCTGCCAGTTGAGGACTTGTGAGGTGTCTGTTTCTCAAACTTGACACTCTAATGTACTTGTCCTCTTGCTCAGTTGTGCACCGGGGCCTCCCACTCCTCTTTCTATTCTGGTTGGGGCCAGTTTGCGCTGTTCTGTGAAGGGAGTAGAACATAGTGTTGTTCGAAATCTTCAGTTTCTTGGCAATGTCTCGCATGGAATAGCCTTCAGTTCTCAGAACAAGAGTAGACTGATGAGTTTCAGAAGAAAGTTCTTTGAGCCTTTAATTGAACCCACAAATGCTGATGCTCCAGATACTCAACTGGTTTAAAGAAGGCCAGTTTCATTCCTTCTTTAAACAGGACAACAGTTTTCAGCTGTGCTAACATAATTGCAAAAGGGTTTTCTAATGATCAATTAGCCTTTTAAAATAATCAACTTCGATTAGCTAACACAACGTGCCATTGGAACACAGGAGTGAAGGTTGCTGATAATGGACCTATGTACACCTATGTAGATATTCCATTAATTAAAAATCATCCGTTTCCAGCTACAAGTCATTTTCAAAATTAACCATGTCTACACTGTATTTCTCATCAATTTTATGTTATTTTAATGAACAACAATTAGCTTTTCTTTCAAAAACCAGGACATTTCTAATTGATCCCAAACTGTTGAACGGTAGTGTATGTTCACATATATTTCCTTTGCAACTTTGAAGCTATTTGCAGATTTTGCTGCTGCTGAACCAACCTGCTGAAGCAAGATCGGAAAAGAGCAGTGAGCTGAGCTGAGCCTCGAGCAGAGAATGGGGGGGCCACGAGCGGAGAAATTATTACATTTTTGTTTATTACTAATACAGTGGGGAGAACAAGTATTTGATACACCTCCGATTTTGCAGGTTTTCCTACTTATAAAGCATGTAGAGGTCTGTAATTGTTATCATTGGTACACTTCAACTGTGAGAGACGGAATCTAAAACAAAAATCCAGAAAATCACATTGCATGATTTTTAAGTAATTCATTTGCATTTTATTGCATGACATAAGTATTTGTTCACCTACCAACCAGTAAGAATTCCGGCTCTCACAGACCAGTTAGTTTTTCTTTAAGAAGCCCTCCTGTCTCAAAGTCTCAAAGAAAATCATTAGTAACACACTACGCCGTCATGGATTAAAATCCTGCAGCGCACGCAAGGTCCCCCTACTCAAGCCAGCGCATGTCCAGGCCCGTTTGAAGTTTGCCAATGACCATCTGGATGATCCAGAGGAGGAATGGGAGAAGGTCATGTGGTCTGATGAGACAAAAATAGAGCTTTTTGGTCTAAACTCCACTCACTGTGTTTGGAGGAAGGAGAAGGATGAGTACAACCCCAAGAACACCATCCCAACCGTGAAGCATGGAGGTGGAAACATCATTCTTTGGGGATGCTTTTCTGCAAAGGGGACAGGAAGACTGCACCGTATTGAGGGGAGGTCATGCATCGCGAGATCTTGGCCAACAACCTCCTTCCCTCAGTAAGAGCATTGTAGATGGGTCGTGGCTGGGTCTTCCAGCATGACAATGACCCGAAACACACAGCCAGGGCAACTAAGGAGTGGCTCCGTAAGAAGCATTTTAAGGTCCTGGAATGGCCTAGCCAGTCTCCAGACCTGAACCCAATAGAAAATCTTTGGAGGGAGCTGAAAGTCCGTATTACCCAGCAACAGCCCCGAAACCTGAAGGATCTGGAGAAGGTCTGTATGGAGGAGTGGGCCAAAATCCCTGCTGCAGTGTGTGCAAACCTGGTCAAGAACTACAGGAAACGTATGATCTCTGTAATTGCAAACAAAGGTTTCTGTACCAAATATTAAGTTCTGCTTTTCTGATGTATCAAATACTTATGTCATGCAAATTATTTACTTAAAAATCATACAATGTGATTTTCTGGATTTTTGTTTTAGATTCCGTCTCTCACAGTTGGAGTGTACCTATGATAAAAATTACAGACCTCTACATGTTTTGTAGGAAGGAAAACCTGCCAAATCGGCAGTGTATCAAATACTTGTTCTCCCCACTGTATATATATTTTATTATTATGCCCAGTTTACCAGGCCCCTGATCATGTGAGACCTGAGGCAATTTCCTCTTCTTCCTAATTGTAAGTCCGCCACTGTTCATGCTCTTATTCTGTGTGTGTTTGAAATGGAAGGGGGGATTGTATACACATGAATCCCATGTGTGGACTACTATACATGACAAGGTGTCATTGGATGGAACTGGACAAATATTATTTGAGAAGTTATTAGCCAAACAAACTCTCTCTAAACACACACTAAAAGCTGCAGTTTAGCTTTGCATTTGTTTAATACCAATTGTTGGCTTCATATTTCCGATATGCATGGGGTGTTTGTTTCAGCATATTAGACCTTAGTGCTGTGTAGGTTTAATAATAATGACATAATGCTGATGCCAGATCAACCTTGGCTTGACTTTTGATTGAGTGCTATTATAACGGGTAAATAGTCTCACCCCGTAAAGAATCGGGCTTGCATTCAAAACATATTAGCAATCAATTTTGGTACTATTGCCCATCAAAATGGAACTCAATATTAGGCAGTGTGTATTTATAGATCTGCAGAGACGTAAACTTTTGAGGGAGAGAAATCAATCTGTCAGCACCAGAGCTACTTTCAAGTGACAGTTTGCAGAGCTAACTGGAACCCCAGGGGCTAGAGACAGAGGAACAGAGGAACAGAGGGAGGGAGGGAGAGAGAAAGAGGGGAGAGATAGGGAGAGAGAGAGAGATATTGAGAGACTGGCTAAAACTGTGGCCAAAGGACACATTGATTTACCCCAATATATTATTGGGAGCTTATATATATTTTACAAAACTGTAGGCTATATTTTTATAGTCTACAGTTTACTCACCTATAGTCAGCACCTCTACTAACTTTTTGGGGTGTGCGCCAGCTCATGCTTTTCAAAGGACAGCTGAAACCAACACAAACCAGCACAGTCTCTGGCATGACGTTGCCATGTGAAAGGCGTATAGAAAGTCAAACAAAGTGCATACATATTCATGAGCTAATTAAGCAATTAACATCCCATCATGCTTAGGTTCATGTATAAAAACAGACAGGAAGAGGCGAAGTGAGAGGGTTAACTGGGCCCAAAATCTGTGTTCTCCAGCAGGTGGCGTCTTTTTTTATTTATTCTTTTTTTACCAAGCAAGGAGTTTATATATAGAGGTCAATGAGAGTGTCGAATTTGGTTAACAAATAATCAAATGGCTAATTTGCTACATGTGTCTTATTTACGAGTGTACTGACATAAGTAGGACACGTGACGCCACGGAATCTCTGAGAAAAAACACTATATCGGGGTTGTGCTTGATCGTCACTAGTCACCACAACCACAAAGACATAAACCCCACCTATTTCTACAATTTCTCTTCTTAAAAAGTGATTTCAACCTAACTTTAACCACACTGTAAACATTATGCTGAAACGTAACCTTAAATTAAATCCAAAAAGCAGATTTGTACAATATAGACCATTATGACATTGTGGCTGAGGTAACTAGTGTAAACCATTGTGCCTGTTGTTCACATGCATATATTTTTTATTTAACCTTTATTTAACTAGGAAAGTCAGTTAAAAACAAATTCTTATTTACAATGATGGCCTAGGAACTGTGGGATAACTGCCTCGTTCAGGGGCAGAAAAACAGATTTTTACCATGTTAGTTCAGGGATTTGATCTAGAAACCTTTCGGTTACTGGCCCAACACCCTAACCACTAGGCTACCTGCTCTCTCATTGGCTAAAGCTGACAAGGTAAAAAATCTGTCGTTCTGCCCCTGAACAAGGCAGTTAAGCCACTGTTCCTAGGCCGTCATTGTAAAAAGAATTTGTTCCAAACTTACTTGCCTAGCTAAATACAGGTAAAACCCCCCACCCACCATATTATGGAATTTATTGTGGAAGAATGGTGTCGCATCCCTCCAATAGAATTTGGATGGTGTGTCAATACACCCAGTCATTACAAAGTTACAGGCGTCCTTCCTAACTCATTTTCTAGAGAGGGAGGAAACTGCTCAGGGATTTCACCTTGAGGTCATTGGTGACTTTAAAACACTTTCAGAGTTTAATGATAGAAGTGATAGGAGAATATGGAGGATGGATCAACAACATTGTAGTTTCTCCAGAAAACTAACCAAATTGACAGAGTGAAAAGAAGGAAGCCTGTACAGAATACACATATTCCAAAGCATATTCCAAAGCAAGGATACTGTTTGCAACAAGTACTTTACAAAGCGTTCTATTTGGGTCAAATCGAACACAACACATCACCGAGTACCACTCTTCATATTTTCAAGCATGGTGGAAGCTGCGGCTTGAAAATCTATGGCAAGACTTGAAAATTACTAATTTTGTACCATCCAGGTGTGCAAATCTCTTAGAGACATTACCAGCAAGACTCACAGCTGTAATTGCTGCCAAGGTGATTCTAACATCTATTGACTCTGGGGTGTAAATCCCAGCTCATTGGCTTTGTTTGACCCCAAAAGGTGCTTATTTGACAAAGATACAGTCGTTCAAGTGATGGCCGACCATGGCCTGCCATGAAGGCGTCGCTCTCTGACCAAATATGGTGTCCTATAGGATATACTACACCCCTAATAAAATAGTGAAGTCTTATTACCTTCAAGGATCTCTGAGGAATAGATACGAATGTGATTTGACTCGTTGAAACAACGTTTAGGGTGAGATTTTCACAGATTCCTTTCATTGCAAATTGAACGAGTGGAAATACAAAATCGATTGTGCATGCTATATGGACCTTTGTAGTAGAGGTCGACCGATTAATCGGAATGGCCGATTAATTAGGGCCGATTCCAAGTTTTCATAACAATTGGAAAATCTGTATTTATGGGTGCCGATTTAGCAGATTTTTTATTTATTTCACTAGGCAAGGTAGTTAAGAACACATTCTTATTTTCAATGACGGCCTAGGAACGGTGGGTTAACTGCCTTGTTCAGGGGCAGAACGACAGATTTTCACCTTGTCAGCTCGGGGGAATTAATCTTGCAACCTTACAGTTAACTAGTCCAACGCTCTAACCACCTGCCTCTCATTGCACTCCACGAGGAGACTGCCTGTTACGCAAATGCAGTAGAAGCCAAGGTAAGTTGCTAGCTAGCAGTAAACTTATCTTATAAAAAACTATCAATCAATCATAATCACTAGTTATAACTATACATGGTTGATGATATTACTAGTTTATCTAGAGTGTCCTGCGTTGCAACGCTGGGGGATGATTTAATACAAGCGTATTTGTGAAAAAAGCACAATCGTTGGACGACTGTACCTAACCATAAACACCAATGCCTTTCTTAAAATCAATACACAGAAGTATATATTTTTAAACCTGCATATTTAGTTAAAAGAAATGCAGGTTAGCTGGCAATATTAACCAGGTGAAATTGTCACTTCTCTTGCGTTCATTGCACGCAGAGTCAGGGTATATGCAACAGTTTGGGCTGCCTGGCTCATTGTGAACTAATTTACCAGGATTTTATGTAATTATGACATAACACTGAAGGTTGTGCAATGTAACAAGAATACTTAGACTTAGGGATTCCACCCGTTAGATGAAATAACGAACGGTTACGTATTTCACTGAAATAATAACGTTTTGTTTTCGAAATGATAGTTTCCGGATTCAACCATATTAATGACCAAAGGCTCGTATTTCTGTTTGTTATGTTATAATTAAGTCTATGATTTGATAGAGCAGTCTGACTGAGCGATGGTAGGCAGCAGCAGGCTCGTAAGCATTCATTCAAACAGTGTCACGTTCTGACCTTTATTTCCTTTGTTTTGTATTTATTTAGTATGGTCAGGGCGTGAGTTGGGTGGGCAGTCTGTTTGTTTTTCTATGATTTGGGTATTTCTATGTTTCGGCCTAGTATGGTTCTCAATCAGAGGCAGGTGTCATTAGTTGTCTCTGATTGAGAATCATACTTAGGTAGCCTGGGTTTCACTGTGTGTTTGTGGGTGATTGTTCCTGTCTCTGTGTTTTGCACCAGATACGGCTGTTTTTGGTTTTCCACGTTTATTGTTTTGTAGTGTTCGTGTTTATCTTTTTTTATTAAACTTGAATCAATATAACCACGCTGCGTTTTGGTCCGCCTCTACTTCACCACAGGAAAACTCTTACAGAATCACCCACCACAACAGGACCAAGCGGCGTGGTAACGGGCAACAGCAACAGCAGCGAAAAGAGGAATGGACATGGGAGGACGTTTTTGACGGCAAGAGTATGGACTATACTACTTGGGAGGAGATAGACAGGTGGGCGGTCGACCCAGGGAGAGTGCCGGAGCCCGCCTGGGATTCGCTGGAGCAGTGTGAAGAGGGGTATAGGAGAATGGAGTTGGAGAGACAAGCACGGCGGCGCGGAAGGAAGAGAGTCAGCCCCAAAAATTTATTGGGGGGGGCACACAGGAAGTGTGGCGAAGCCAGGTAGGAGACCTGCGCCAACTTCCTGTGCTTACCGGGGGGGCTAGAGAGACCGGACAGGCACCGTGTTATGCTGTGAAGCGCACGGTGTCCCCAGTGCTGGTGCATAGCCCTGTGCGGTACATTCCAGCTCCGCGTATCGGCCGGGTTCGTGTTTATCTTTTTTTATTAAACATGAATCAATATACCCACGCTGCGTTTTGGTCCGCCTCTACTTCACCACTGGAAAACCATTACAAACAGCACGTTCGTGCGTTTTGCCAGCAGCTTGTCGCAAGCACAGCGCTGTTTATGACTTCAAGCCTATCAGCCTAATGGCTGGTGTAACCGATGTGAAATGGCTAGCTAGTTAGAGTGGTGCGCGCTAATAGCGTTTCAAACGTCACTCGCTCTGAGACTTGGAGTAGTTATTCCCCTTGCTCTGCATGGGTAACGCTGCTTCAAGGGTGGCTGTTGTCGATGTGTTCCTCGTTCGAGCCCAGGGAGGAGCGAGGAGAGGGACGGAAGCTATACTGTTACACTGGCAATACTATAGTGCCTATAAGAACATCCCAGAGTCAAAGGTATATGAAATACAAATGGTATAGTCCTATAAATACTATATTAACTACAACCTAAAACCTCTTACCTTGGAATATTGAAGTCTCATGTTAAAAGGAACCACCAACTTTCATATCTTCTCATGTTCTGAACAAGGAACTCAAACGTTAGCTTTTTTAAATGGCACATATTGCACTTTTACTTTTCCAACACTTTGTTTTTGCATTATTTAAACCAAATTGAACATGTTTCATTATTTATTTGAGGCTAAATAGATTTTTATTCATGTATTATATTAAGTTAAAATAAGTGTTCATTCAGTATTGTTGTAATTGTCATTATTACAATGGTCCACCAATAATCGGTATCGGTATCGGCGTTGAAAAATCATAATCGGTCGACCTCTACTTTGTATGATATGAAAAATTATTTTTTCTAAAAGAATTACACTTCATGTTATCTCTGGGACCGTTTAGATGATAAATCAGAGAAAGATTTCAGAATGTAAGTACTATTATTATTTATCCTGCTTCCAGTCATTTATCCAAATTCCCGCCTATATATCTACCTCAAACTACTCAAGTGTCCCTGCACATTGTAAATGTGGTATTGAAACTGACCCTGTATATAGCTTCCACAATTATTTATTATTTCACGTGTTTTCTTTATTATATATATATATTTTTGTTATTAGTTATGCTATTTTATATTGATTACTGCACTGTTGGTATAGTATACAAGTTAAGCATTTCACTGTACTTGTGCACGTGACAATAAGCTTATACTGTGAATGAGAAAGAAGTGTGCATATACAGTACCAGCCAAAAGTATGGACACATCTACTCATTCTAGGGTTTTTCTTTATTTTTGCTATTTTCTACATTGTAGATTAATAGTGAAAACATCACAATTATGAAAAAACACATATGGAATCATGTAGTAACCAAAAAAAGTTTTAAATCAAAATATATTTTAATATTGAGATTCTTCAAAGTAGCCACCCTTTGCCTAATGACAACTTTGCACACTCTTGGCATTCTCTCAACCACCTTCATGAGGTAGTCACCTGGAATGCATTTCAATTAACAGGTGTGCCTTGTTAAAAGTTAATTTGTGGAATTTCTTACCTTCTTAATGCATTTGATCCAATCAGTTGTGTTTTGACAAGGTCGGGTGTTATACAGAAGATAGCCCTATTTAGTAATAGACCAAGTCAATTTTATGGCAAGAACAGCTCAAATAAGCAGAGAGAATCAACAGTCCATCATTACTATAAGAGATGAAGCTCAGTCAATCCGGAAAATGTCAAGAACGTTGAACGTTTTTTCAAGTGCAGTCGCAAAAAACATCCAGCGCTATGATGAAACTGGCTCTCGTGATGACCGCCACAGGAAAGGAAAACCCAGAGTTACCTCTGCTGCAGAGGATAGGTTCATTAGAGTTATCTGCACCTCAGATTGCAGACAAAATAAATGCTTCACAGAGTTCAAGTAACAGACTCATCTCAACATCAACAGTTCAGAGGAGACTGCGTGAATCAGGGTTTTATGGTTGAATTGCTGCAAAGAAACCACTACTAAAGAACACCAGTAATAAGAAGAGACTTGCTTGGGCCAAGAAACACGATCAACAAACATTAGATCGGCGGAAATTTGTCCTTTGGTCTGATTAGTCCAAATTTGAGATTTTTAGTTCCAACCGCCATGTCTTTGTGAGACGCAGAGTAGGTGAATGGATGATCTCCGCATGTGTGGTTCCCACCGTGAAGCATGGAGGAGGAGGTGTGATGGTGTGGGAATGCTTTGCTGATGACACTGTCAGTGATTTATTTAGAATTCAAGGAAGACTTAACCAGCATGGCTGCCACAGCATTCTGCAGCGATACGCCATCCCATCTGGTTTGTGCATAGTGGGACTATCATTAGTTTTTCAACAGGACAATGACCCAAAACACACATCCAGGCTGTGTAAGGGCTATTTGACCAAGGAGAGTGATGGAGTGCTGCATCAGATGACCTGGCCTCCACAATCACCCGACCTCAAGCCAATTGAGATGGTTTGGGATTAGTTGGACCACAGAGTGAAGGAAAAGCAGTCAACAAGTGTTCAGGATTTCAAGACTGTTGAAAAAGCACTCCTCATGAAGCTGGTTGAAAGAATGCCAAGAGTGTGCAAAGCTGTCATCAATGCAAAGGATGGCTACTTTTTAAAAATGTATTTTTTTAACCTTTATTTAACTAGACAAGTCAGTTAAGAACACATTCTTATTTTGAAGAATCTCAAATCTCAATTATATTTTGATTTGTTGAACACTTTTTTGGTTACTACATATGTGTTATTTCATAGTTTTCATGTCTTCATTATTATTCTACAATGTAGAAAATAGTAAAAGTCAAGAAAACCCTTGAATGAGTAGGTGTGTCCAAACTTTTGACTGGAACTGTACATGGAATACATGAGAGAAACAAAGGCCTTGGTTAAAGAGAGAGAGAGAAAAACCTGCGTTGACAAATGTTCCCATAAAGCCTGCAATATGCCCACAGGGATTTGTCAACGTTTTCAATAATTATCCATTTCTCATCCCTCCCTTCCTAGATATTTTAATTTAGTCCACTGAAAACCAAGAGTTAAGAAAATGAAATCTCAGAAGCTCATTAGTCAAAGCAGCCATCCATTCAACAGGCAAAAATCGCCATCGCTCATAAAGTCAATATTAGCCATGAAGCATGACAGCGTTAGTGTCACGTTACATATTTCTTTAGCTTTTTCTGCCCTCCAGTATTCAACAAAATATACACATGAGCTTGCAAATGTAGGCTACTTACAGAGTAGAATGTTGGAATAATCAGCCATGTTAAAAAGTAGCATCTAAATTCAGAAAACAAATATTACCCAGATGCTGTCAATGCTGCCAACGCAACTGCTGTTCCAGTCCCCTTGCTGGGAGAATCTGCATTAAAATGATATGCTGCATTATTGTGCACTTAACTGCGTGCCAGAGGCACTTGTGCTGAGTTTGTTATACCAGAGAATTCAGTGGCTCACGCCTGGAGATGGAAATCAAATAATTTATGAATTTGCATCCTGACTCATTTAATTTTCTCCACAACTCAAAGGGCCCCTGTGTCTGGTTTTCTCATCCCTGTAAACGGTACCAAGTGCACACTAAGCAGGAACATACACACAGACACACACACACAAATGCACACAGAGACACATACATACACATACACACACGCCTGCACATACACTAGTGATGTGCAGTGAGATCGTGGCTGGGTAAGCACGGGTTATTATCAAAGACAGA
The DNA here is from genome assembly GCF_057628025.1 of Oncorhynchus mykiss. Lineage (NCBI taxonomy): Eukaryota > Metazoa > Chordata > Actinopteri > Salmoniformes > Salmonidae > Oncorhynchus > Oncorhynchus mykiss. Next base: position 29,330,124 of record NC_143031.1, read on the forward strand.
TTTTCTCAAAGATTAATCTGATGAAAGCCAAGTTCATCATACAACAGCTCCAACAACCACAGTGACATAGGCTATTAACTGCAATTTACACAAATCTTTCACCAAATGTAAATATCAATGTACAGTAGCCAAAATACACAAGCGATAAAGTGATTCTGCCAGCAGGAGCAAAAAATATTTTTGCTATGTCAGATTGTTCGGGCAATTCTCACATATAAACTTTATTGGGAGGAAGGATGTTTGACATGTTTTTGACATTTGTATCACAAGCAATATTTTTTTAAATCATGATGAAAGTTGCCATTTTAGGCCCTACTGTTTACTGTACATGTCTCCTGTAAGACCCTATGATCTGTGAACCATACAAGATACAGACAAAATGTTGGTGTCATTATACTCCTTATAGTATGCTCTCAAATATGCACTATACATAGATTCTGAAAAAAAGGTACATTCATTTATTCAATTAAAAAAATATTAATATGAATATCTCAAAACTACCCTTTCTGATTTTTCTTATTTTTAGACATGTTGTTTGTAACAACTCTACTGGCGATAGAGAAGTCAGGCGCAGGAGAGCAAAGACTGTGTTCCAACGGCGCAGTGTAATGATAAAAACCACCGTGAACAAAACACAATGATCATAATGGGACAAAACCCCAGACATAACGTGCACAAGCACTTACATAAAACAATACCGGACAAGGACATGCGGGGAACAGAGGGTTAAATACAGAACATGTAATTGATGGGTTTGAAACCAGGTGTGTGGGAAGACAAGACAAAACAAATGGAAAATGAAAGGTGGATTGGCAATGGCTAGAAAACCGGCGATGTCGACTCCTGAACGTCGCCCGAACAAGGAGAGGGACCGACACGTCAAATTTACAAGGTGGGCTCTCATATTTTAAACATAGAAATGTACATTAAAGTCAACCAGTCACATTATGGTCATTAACCAATCACAGGATTGCAATCATAGGATTGCACATTCATCAAAGGGAGAGAGAGTTCCCTTTGAATCAATTTCATATTCACTGTGTTGGTGGTGTTCATCAAATGTATCAGACATTCAGAATTAGCAGAGCCCGCTCTGGAAATGTGATGCATTTGTACTGTATATTGTTCCAAACAATATGTCATAAAGGCCCCGTGCAGTCAAACATGTGATTTACCTGCGTTTATATACACTACTCAAAAAAATAAAGGGAACACTAAAATAGATCTGAATGAATGAAATATTCTTATTAAATACTTTTTTCTTTACATAGTTGAATGTGCTGACCACAAAATCACACAAAAATGATCAAATTTATCAACCCATGGAGGTCTGGATTTGGAGTGACACTCACAATTAAAGTGGAAAACCACACTACAGACTGATCCAACTTTTATGTAATATCCTTAAAACAAGTCAAAATGAGGCTCAGTAGTGTGTGTGGCCTCCACGTGCCTGTATGACCTCCCTACAATGCATGGGCATGCTCCTGATGAGGTGGCAGATGGTCTCCTGAGGGATCTCCTCCCAGACCTGGACTAAAGCATCCGCCAACTCCTGGACAGTCTGTGGTGCAACGTGGCTTTGGTGGATGGAGCGAGACATGATGTCCCAGATGTGCTCAATTGGATTCAGGTCTGGGGAACGGGCGGGCCAGTCCATAGCATCAATGCCTTCCTCTTGCAGGAACTGCTGACACACTCCAGCCACATGAGGTCTAACATTGTCTTGCATTAGGAGGAACCCAGGGCCAACTGCACCAGCATATGGTCTCACAAGGGGTCTGAGGATCTCATCTCGGTACCTAATGGCAGCCAGGCTACCTCTGGCGAGCACATGGAGGTGCTGTGCGGCCCCCCAAAGAAATGCCACCCCACACCATGACTGACCCACCGCCAAACCGGTCATGCTGGAGGATGTTGCAGGCATCTCCAGACTCTGTCACGTCTGTCACATGTGCTCAGTCTGAACCTGCGTTCATCTGTGAAGAGCACAGGGCGCCAGTGGCGAATTTGCCAATCTTGATGTTCTCTGGCAAATGCCAAATGTCCTGCACGGTGTTGGGCTGTAAGCACAACCCCCACCTGTGGACGTTGGGCCCTCATACCACCCTCATGGAGTCTGTTTCTGACCGCTTGAGCAGACACATGCACATTTGTGGCCTGCTGGAGGTCATTTTGCAGGGCTCTGGCAGTGCTCCCCCTGCTCCTCCTTGCACAAAGGTGGAGGTAGCGGTCCTGCTGCTGGGTTGTTGCCCTCCTACACGTCTCCTGATGTACTGGCCTGTCTCCTGGTAGCGCCTGCATGCTTTGGACACTACGCTGACAGACACAGCAAACTTTCTTGCCACAGCTCGCATTGATGTGCCATCCTTGATGAGCTGCACTACCTGAGCCACATGTGTGGGTTGTCGACTCCGTCTCATGCTACCACTAGTGAAAGCACCGCCAGCATTCAAAAGTGACCAAAACATCAGCCAGGAAGCATAGGAACTGACTGAGAATTGGTCTGTGGTCACCACCTGCAGAACCACTCCTTTATTGGGGGTGTCTTGCTAATTGCCTATAATTTCCACCTGTTGTCTATTCCATTTGAACAACAGCATGTGAAATTTATTGTCAATCAGTGTTGCTTCCTAAGTGGACAGTTTGATTTCACCGAAGTGTGATTGACTTGGAGTTACATTGTGTTGTTTAAGTGTTCCCTTTATTTTTTTGAGCAGCGTATATATGATCAACACTATTAGGTTGAAATAATACTGTAAAATTGTGAAAATAATGACAATGACCTTTTAATGTAAGAGCTGTTTGAAATGACTGCCTAAAATTTCAACCTGTTTTGATGGGATGGAGATTTGGCGGTAAATTAGTTAATAGAAAACTAATTTAACAGTTCCAAACCTCTCTGCCAATAATCGCTATCCACTTTCAGTTTTTCCCTTCCCACTCAGACCACTCCACGCAGTCCTAGCAAAATTATTGCCTGAGAAATTGCTCTTTGCTAAGAAGATATTTTTGTTTATTTTTGAATAGAAAACCATCACAGTAAGGTACACAATTGATACCCAGAGAGGATTTGATATTGAGATGAAAAATGGCTATATTGGACCTTAAAAATTACATCAATCAAAAAGGATAGTTTTGAGATATTAAAGGGATACTTTGGGATATTGACTATGAGGCTCTTTATCTACTTCTCCAGAGTCAGATGAAGTCATGGATACTATTTGTATGTCTCTGCGTGTAGTTTGAAGGAAGTTGCTAACTAGCACTAGTGCAATTGCTAACTATCATTAGCTCATTGACTGGAAGATACCATAGACTTCCAGACATTGTGCTAATGCTAATAGTATTGGCTAGCGAAACTACCTCTAATGGTATCCACGAGTTTATCTGACTCTGGGGAGTAACCCTGCAGTCAAATGACCAAATCGCTATCTAGTGTCCTCATGGGTGAAATGTTGATAATATTTTTATGGTTTCATAATTAATAAACATTATTTAACAAATATGTCAAACGGTGTTTCTACATTTCAGTCTTCTGTGATATATATAAAGTGCAATATTAGGATGCAACCTCAAAATGTAATACATTTCAACTCTATATCTGACATGATACAAGTGTCTTCCTCATTTTAAGCCCATAGTCATGTGTGTGAGGTGTATCATTTTGTTTCAAAGATTTGTTTAAGACTCACAAGAAACACTCAGTAAATGGTTAATATAAATATCTTTCATCTTGAATAAATTAGTCTGAAAATTTGTATTTCAGAATCAAGACATACTCCATATTTTAGAGCACACTATAAGGAGTATAATGACATCAATATGTTGTCTGTATTATGTATAGTAGTTCCTCCTTTAAAAGTTGAGTCATTCTGTGGCACACCTTGCAGAATTCTGTGGCACGTCATTTAATTCTCAGACATTTATTCTGTTATTGCTAGTTTGACCACCAGAGGTCATCTTGGAGAAGCATTTGATAGTACTCCGTATTGGCATTACCAGAGAATTTAAAACATTTTTTGTAATAACATAGTATATGGAATTCATTTTAAGATATGTAGCTAAATTAATTTGATTAATATTATGGGGTTTCTATTCAGAGAAAAGCTAAAAATGAAACCCTCAGGGTTTCCATTAGGATGGAATGGAAAATATGGCGCTGTACAATGTGATTGTCGGGAGTAGGCTACAGGATTGGAGGATTCTAAATTGTTTTCCTTCATTAGACAACTTTGTTCCAATATTTCTGTGAATCGGTGATATTTATTCCCATAGCAATTGGTTATGGATCCATAACTAAATCAACATCTGCATTATGAAAGAGTATTTTTTTATCATTACTTTATTAACAAAATGTGTTTATTTGTTTATTAGGCTACTGTGCAGTCTACAGTACATACTGTAGTAAACATGGGAAAGTGCCTAATTCCTTACATAAGGGAGAACAGGCCATGTCTGTACTACAGAATGCATGGCAAGCGGGAGACAGGTGTTATTTCAAAGTTTTGATGTCTTCACTATTACTCGACAATGTAGAAAATAGGAAAAATAGGAAAAGTCGTGGAATGAGTACAGTTGAAGTCGGATGTTTACATACACCTTAGCCAAATACATTTAAACTCCGTTTTTCAAAATTCCTGACATTTAATCCTAGTAGAAATTCCCTGTTTTACGTTAGTTAGGATCACCACTTTATTTTAAGACTGTGAAATGTCAGAATAATAGTGAATAGTGAGAGAATTATTTATTTCAGCTTTTATTTCTTTCAACACATTCCCAGTGGGCCAGAAGTTTGCATACACTCAATTAGTATTTGGTAGTATTGCCGATACATTGTTTAACTTGGGTCTTCCACAAGCTTCCCACAATAAGTTGAGTGAATTTTTTCCAATTCCTACTGACAGAGCTGGTGTAGCTGAGTCAGGCCTCCTTTGTTTGTAGGCCTCCTAGCTCGGACACGCCTTTTCAGTTCTATCCACAAATGTTCTATAATATTGAGGTCAGGGCTTTGTGATGGCCACTCCAATACATTGACTTTGTTGTCCTTAAGCCATTTTGCCACAACTTTTGAAGTATGCTTGGGGTCATTGTCCATTTGGAAGACCCATTTGTGACCAAGCTTTAACTTATTGACTGATGTCTTAAGATGTTGCTTCAATATATCCACATATAAATATAACGATGGTCATTATGGCCAAACAGTTCCAGTCTCCAGTCTCCAAGAGTACGATCTTTGTCCCCACATGCAGTTGCAAACCATAGTCTGTTTTTTTTTGGTAGTTTTGGAGCAGTGGCTTCTTCCTTGCTGCGCTGCCATTAAGGGTTATGTCGATATAGGACTTGTTTTACTGTGGATATAGATAATTTTGTACCTGTTTCCTCCAGCATCTTCACAAGGTCCTTTGCTGTTGTATGTTCATCTCTAGGAGACATAATGAGTCTCCTTCCTGAGCGGTATGATGGCTGCGTGGTCCCATAGTGTTTATACTTGCGTACTATTGTTTGTACAGATGAACGTGGTACCTTCAGGTGTTTGGAAATTGCTCCCAAGGATGAACCAGACTTGTGGAGGTCTTGGCTGATGTCTTTTGATTTTCCCCTGATGTCAAGCAAAGAGGCACTGAGTTTAAAGGTAGGCCTTGAAATACATCCACAGGTACTCCTCCAATTGACTCAAATGATGCCAATTAGCCTATCTGAAGCTTCTAAAGCCATTACATAATTTTCTAGAATTTTTCAAGCTGTTTAAAGGCACAGTCAACTTAGGGTATGTAAACCTCTGACCCACTGGAATTGTGATACAGTGAATTGTAATTGAAATAATCTGCCTGTGAATAATTGTTGGAAAAATTACTTGTGTCATGCACAAAGTAGATGTCCTAACTGACTTGCCAAAACTTTAGTTTGTTAATCTTATGGCTGTGGGGCAGTATTGAGTAGCTTGGATGAATAAGTTTCCCAAAGTAAACGGCTTGCTCTTCAGTCTCAGTTGCTAAAACATGCATATTACTATTAGTATTGCATAGAAAACACTCTACAGTTTCTAAAACTGTTTGAATGATGTCTGTGAGTATAACAGATCTCATTTGGCAGGCAAAATCCTGAGGAGAAATCAAAACAGGAAGTGAGAAATCTGAGCTTTGTATGTATTCACCACAGTTCCCAATGAAATCCCCTTGAGATATTAATGATGTTGCACTGCCTAAGGGTTCCACTAGATGTCAACCATCTATATAAATTAGAATGAGACTTCTACTGTGTTGTGGGAGTGAATGAGAGCAGAATCTATCAAGTGTCTGGCAGTCAGCCATTTTCTGATCACGCTTATTCCTCATGGTATCCACTTGCATTCCATTGCTCATGAAGACACAAAGGAATACTCCGGTTGAAACTTTATTGAAGCTATATGTTAAAAACATCCTAATGATTGATTCTGTACTTAGTTTGAAATGTTTCTTCGACCTGTAATTTAACTTTTTGAAGTTTTTGTCCGACTTAACTCTGACCAGAATGAGCGTTTGGATATGTATACCAAATGCGCTAACAAAAGAAGGTATTTGGACATGAATAACGGACATTATCGAACAAAACAAACATTTATTGTGGACCTGGGATTCCTGGAGTGCTTTCTGATGTAGATCATGAAAGGTAAGGGAATATTTATCATGTAATTTCTTGTTTATGTTGACGCCAATATGGCGGCTATTGTGACTAATTCTTCTGAGCGCCGTCTAAGATTAAATGCATGGTTTGCTTATTCCGTAAAGTTTTTTTGAAATCAGACACAGCGGTTGCATTAAGGAGCGGTATATCTATAATTCCATGTGTATAACTTGTATTATCATCTACATTTATGATGAGTATTTATGTTTAATGATGTGGCTATGCAAAATCACTGGATGTTTTTGGAACAAGTGAATGTAATGCGCCAATGTAAACTCAGATTTTGATGAATATGAACTTTATCAAACAAAACATACATGTATTGTGTAACATGAAGTCTTATGAGTGTCATCTGATGAAGGTGATCAAAGGTAAGTGATTAATTCTATCTCTAGCTGTGGTTTTTGTGACTCTGGCTGGAAAATCTTTGGCTGTAAAAATGGCTGTGTTTTTCTGTGCCTATGTGGTGACCTAACATAATCGTTTGTGGTGCTTTTGCTGTAAAGCATATTTGAAATCGGACAATGTGGTGTGATTAACAACAAGATTAGCTTTAAAATCTTATGAGATATATGTATGTTTGAGAAATGTAATTATGAGATTTTTGATGTTTTGAAAATGGCGCCCTGCACTTTCACTGGTTGTTGTCATATCATCCCATTAACGGGATTGCAGCCATAAGAATTAACAAGACATTTGTGGAGTGGTTGAAAAACTAATGTAAACTTCCGATTTCAACTGTATGCGTGTTCAAACCTTTGACAGGTACTTGCTTAATTAATTTGATTAATATTATGCTGTTTCTATTCCATGAAAAATTAAAAAAGCTCTGGGTTTCCATAAGGATGGAACAGAAAATATGTGACACTCATACATTGAGAGCATTGTCAGATTGTCAATTTGTAAATTCAGACCGTTTCAATAAGCAAGTAAATAATTAGCTAGCTATGTTACTTCAGCTGCATTGCAAGGCAAGCTTACATAATTGTACATTCAATTTGCAGTAAATCCTTTAGCTAGCTAGATTCTTTACATCCACTGTTTTGCAAGACAACAGCCTGTTTTGCTGATTTTCTCAGGAGTCCCTAAATCATTAAACAACAGAAATTACAAATGAATTCTCCTAACACTAGCTAGCTGGCTAATGTTAGCTAGTCAGATGACTTTCTAAATAGTGCTTTTCAAAAATTTACTTCATGATAAAAATATGCACAAACATTTGTCTCTATGCTAACATATTCCTCTCAATTGTAAATTTTTTGCTTGACTCGTTATGAGGTTATAACTACTTAGGTAATGTTTTGTCCGCCATCTTTGTTGAAGATCGCCACCAGGGATCAAATCAAATCAAATCAAATTTCATTTGTCACATACACATGGTTAGCAGATGTTAATGCGAGTGTAGCGAAATGCTTGTGCTTCTAGTTCCGACAATGCAGTAATAACCAACAAGTAATCTAGCTAACAATTCCAAAACGACTACCCCATAGACATAAGTGTAAGGGGATAAAGAATATGTACATAAAGATATATGAATGAGTGATGGTACAGAGCGGCATAGGAAAGATACAGTAGATGGTATCGAGTGCAGTATATACATGTGAGATGAGTATGTAAACAAAGTGGCATAGTTAAAGTGGCTAGTGATACATGTATTACATAAAGATGCAGTATATGATATAGAGTACAGTACATACATATACATGTGAGATGATTAATGTAGGGTATGTAAACATTATATTAGGTAGCATTGTTTAAAGTGGCTAGTGATATATTTTACATCATTTCCCATCAATTCCCATTATTAAAGTGGCTGGAGTTGAGTCAGTGTGTTGGCAGCAGCCACTCAATGTTAGTGGTGGCTGTTTAACAGTCTGATGGCCTTGAGATAGAAGCTGTTTTTCAGTCTCTCGGTCCCAGCTTTGATGCACCTGTACTGACCTCGCCTTCTGGTTGATAGCGGGGTGAACAGGCAGTGGCTCGGGTGGTTGTTGTCCTTGATGATCTTTATGGCCTTCCTGTGACATCGGGTGGTGTAGGTGTCCTGGAGGGCAGGTAGTTTGCCCCCGGTGATGCATTGTGCAGACCTCACTACCCTCTGGAGAGCCTTACGGTTGTGGGCGGAGCAGTTGCCGTACCAGGCGGTGATACAGCCCGACAGGATGCTCTCGATTGTGCATCTGTAGAAGTTTGTGAGTGCTTTTGGTGACAAGCCAAATTTCTTCAGCCTCTTGAGGTTGAAGAGGCTTATGTCAAAATTTGTCATTGGAACCACTCGATGTGATTGGTCTGTGGTGGTCTGGAGCAATGAAGCCGTGACGCTGGTTACCTCTAAGTCCTGCGGTGCAAGCTCGCAACTTTTAAAGGAGGAACCACTGTATGGTTCTCTTTCAAGTATTTTTTTCAGTATTTCATTATGGGATATGCCCCCAGCGTATTCGTCAGAAAACTTATTACACTACGCCAGCCATGATTGGCTGGACGTCGAGACGTGTGCGTCTGGGAAGGGTGTCCCTTCTACCCTGTACAGGGCCCAACGCAGCGTCTCTAAGTCAATCAAACACCTCTTCTCGCTTTTCATCAGAAAGCTTACCTTGACAAGACTGAATTTTCCAGAAATAGCTCAACTGTCCACCAACATAAGCATACAACTCACTCACCAGGCGCTATTCTCGGGATTGTGCGGTGGTGACAATTTTCCTTTCCCTTCACCACAGCTAGAGGAAAATTATTTGAGAGAGGAACGGGTACAGCTATGACACGGCTAATTCCTTCACGACCAAGTTAGCTGTATACAAACAGTGACTAGTCATCGGCAAGCTAGCCACCGCGCTAGCTAGCTAGCTTGTTTTTATTTTTACTTTGACAAGAAAAGTTTTTATTAGCTACACCAAGATATATTTTCTAACAACTCCTTTCGATAATGGTATCCGGCCATCTCACCGAGTGCCACTGTCAGAGATAACAAACTCTAATCGCTAGCTATCAGACTAGCCTAACACGCTAGTTTTTTTCTGACAAATAAAAACATAGCATCCAAGCATCTCCCAACCCAAACGAGGAGAAGCTCCCGGGACGAATCTGCTCCTGTGGAAATAAGATATTGGCCAAGGACACCCACTTGGTGTTCTCTGCATGCCTTGGGCTGCAACATGCCCAGGAAGCATTAGCCTCCCCCGGCTCCTGTCCACACTGTGCCTTCATCTCTGTGAAGAGCCTCCATCGCAGGCTAGCGAGCCACGCTAGCCTGAGTCAACAGAACCCTAACATGGTGATGGATATCCCTACAGGAGATAGTGGAGCGACTGCTAGCGCTAGCTGGGGCAACCAGCTCGACACCATTGCCCCGCTGTTGGAAGACTCCAGCAATGACCTCGTGACCCCCTTGCCGGGCTTCCTGATTGGAGATGACAACAACTCCACAGGGTTTTCCAACAGGCTCCTTTTGGAATAATCGGATGGAGATGAAGATTAATTTATCCCCTCAGGCCAGGCCACCAAGCCTCCTGCCGGGAATATGAAACCGAACACACAGGCGTGGCTCAATCCCCACCAGCTCTTGGTGTTGACCTGCAGGATGTGTCGGTCGTCAGAATAAGCTTGTCTGACAATACAGGAGTCAGAATAAGCTATAAGTCAAATAGCGAAACGAATACTTGAAAGAGAACTTTAGATTATGACTGTAACCCGGTTCTCTGATAGTATGAGTGAGGAAGAGGTGTGGCTTATTTTTGAATGACTTAGATATGCTGCATTGGGCCCTTTATAGGGTATGAGGGACACCCTTCCCCGATGCACATGCCTCGACGCCCAGGCAATCATGGCTGGCGTAGTGTAATAAGGCTTCTGACGAATACGCTGTGGTTAAAATGGTTACAATCGTAAACTAAAGTTCATTGATCATCGGGTCTTACAGGAGGAATGTATAGGTCTAAAAATTGTCTAAAATGGCCACTTTCATCAGGATATTCTCAAAAATGGTTTGTGATAAAAATGTTAAACATCCTTCCTACCAATGAAATTCCTGTGTGAGAATTGACAGAACAATTTGAGATACCCAAAATTATTTTCCACTCCCGCTGGTGTGGAATTGCCAGATAGGAAATATGCATGTTGCCATCAGAGGCTATCATCTGACATAATGACACACTGCTCAACTCAACTCAGCCATAGACCGATGTAGCATCCACAACTGATAGGTGAGCAATATATGGACTGATTTCATCCAAATATTTCAAGACGCAAACCTTTCAATGCGTGGCGCGTGCAAACACACACACAAAATAATGTTATTATGTGAAGTATTATTACACACACATTATATATCAAAATAAAAATGACTGAAAAATGCAGTTCAAAATGTTAGAAAAGTGTCTAACCAAAATTACATTTTAGCTTGATAAATCAAATGCATTCAAAGGGATGTTGTCTATTCTCATACTTCAACAGGAGCCTAACCCACAAATTGCAAACGAAAAAGCATTTAGGCCTACATTTACTTGTAAATTATGTCCATTCATCTGTGCTTCACTCTCAGTGACAACATTTTAGAAGTCACAGCAGAACCCCAAATCCATGATTTTATTCTGCATGCATACTGCAAGGCAGCCATACACGTAAAATGGATGTAGTTTAGTTAGTCGCTTCCATCTTGTAGAAGCCAAGGCTTTGGCCCGCATTGAGCGGCGGGAGAAGCCCCATTCCCACTAACTACATCCACAAAGCAAAAGTAAATGTCTAAGATGTGTAAAAGCCTGTCATGAATAAAGTCAAGTCTATTATTATAGTTGACGGTCCACTCTTCGAACCCTCCAAAAGCTAGCTAGCTAGTTTTGTTCAGTTAAAGTCAAGAGAGGCTAGCACCTTTCCTGAGGTTTTGATGCAGTTTTAGCAAATGTTGAGATTTTGAGCATAAAAATCACCAGAATCGTTAAGAAAAAAACATTAGATAACAAAAACAAAATATATATTTTATATATTGTACTTAAATGTATTTTAGATTTTCTTTTCATAACAGCTTTAAAAAAAATAGATTATCACCGGGTAAGCCCTTCCTACCCTTCTTGCACGTCACTAGCATACATAGCATACACCCACACACATAGTTTTGGAAGGAACATTAACAAACATAAATTTCCAAAGGGAATGATGAAACTGAGAAGCCACTTTCCAAAATCTAAGAACTTGACCAAGTCAATTGTTCTGCCAGAAATCTTAAACTAAGAGCAATGATTCAGATTTTTTTAATCCACATAAAGTGCAGGTACAATAGCTAAACCTGACAGGTGCCATTCACATTACATATAACATGGTAGCTATACTCCTCAATGCCTGAAGAATTATGCCTACCCCACTAGGTGTGACAGCAGAGTGAAACTAAATTTAAAACACCATCAGTTCAAGAATAGAACTAGATACAATTGATGGTGCTCAGAAATTGTGTTAACTCTACTTGTGTCACGAGTCCGACCGAGGGTGGTTTCCCTTCCCGGGCGGGTGGCGCTCGGCGGTCGTCGTCACCGGCCTATTAGCTGCCACTGATTGTCTTTCCTCCCCCTCCTTGTATGTTTATTGGTAGCACCTGTTTATGAATGATTAGTTTGTCTTTATTAGACAGCCGGCCCGCCTGGCTGTTGTGCGGGATTATTCATTGTAAACCTTCGGCTCTGTTGTAGAGGTACGTGTTAGTGCCTGCTCGTGCATTTTCATTCCCTGTGTTTGGGGCCGTTACTATTGTGAGCACCCTGTGGTGCGTTGGTGCTATTAAAGAAGCACATCATTGCACTCTCTGTCTCCTGCGTTTGACTCCACACCCACGACACCCGGAGCATTACAGAATCCCGCACCAGCAAATTGAATGGAGTCAGCAGGAGCAGCAGCCAAACCTCTCCCATCGATGGAGGAACGGGTTCTCCACCACACCACCGTCCTCCATCGGATCGGATCCGCGATGGATCAAGTGATGGAGAGAATGGGCCGATGGGAGAGGAGTGGTCTCCTCTCTCCACCTTCGGCACCCCCGGCTCCGGACTCCCCATCTCCCGACTCCAGCACCCTCCGTCTGACGCTACCGAGGGCTTATGATGGAGCGGCGGCGGGTTGCCAGGGGTTTTTGCTTCAGCTGGAGCTATACCTGGCCACCGTCAGACCCACTCCCTCGGGAGCAGAGAGGGTGAGTGTCCTCATCTCCTGCCTCACGGGTCGTGCTCTGGAGTGGGCGAACGCAGTCTGGAATGGCCCAGACTCAGCGTGGGAGCACTACCCAGAGTTTTGGGAGAACGACTATTTCATCTCAGGCAGGAGAGGAGGAGCGCCCAGGATTACGCGCTGGAGTTCCGGACCTTGGCAGCAGGATCTGGGTGGAACGACAGGGCCCTTATGGACCACTACAGGTGTAGTCTCCGAGAGGACGTCCGCCGGGAGTTAGCGTGTCGGGACACCACTCTGTCACTGGATCAGCTGATTGACATGTCCATTCGACTGGACAATCTGCTGGCTGCCCGCGGGTGTTCAGAGAGGGTCCTGTGCGTTCCACCACCCAGCCCCTCCGCTCCCATTCCGATGGAGTTGGGAGGGGCTGTGCCGAGGGGTCCCGGAGGAGGAGGCCTCCCCTGCACCAACTGTGGTCGGAGAGGACACACGTCTGATCGGTGCTGGGGGGGTCCGTCTGGGAGTAGAGATGGCAGGCGGAACGCTTCTCGGTCACCCCAGGTGAGTCAGCATCAAACTCACCCAGAACCCCCTGTTGGCCACATGTTTGTCTTAACCTTTTTTCTTCACTTTTTTCCCTCTTCCCAGCATAGGGCGCTAGTCGATTCAGGCGCAGCTGGGAATTTTATGGATCGCGGACTCGCCCTTAAGTTAGGGGTTCCGCTGGTTCCGATAGATTCTCCTTTCCCCGTGCACTCCCTAGATAGCCGGCCATTAGGGTCAGGGATGGTCAGGGAGACCACGATCCCACTGGACATGGTGACGCAGGGGAATCATAGGGAGCGTATCAGTTTTTTTTTTATTGATTCGCCTGTGTTTCCAGTGGTGCTGGGGATTCCCTGGCTGGCCCGGCACAATCCTAAAATTTTGTGGAGACAGGGGGTTCTCCAGGGGTGGTCAGAGGAGTGTTCTGGAAGGTGTTTGGGAGTTTCCATCGGTGCCACGTCGGTGGAGAGTCCAGACCAGGGTTCCACGGTGTGCATTCCCCCCGAGTAATCGCTTTCAGTAAAGTGAAAGCGACTAAATTACCACCTTATCGACCGGGAAGGGATTGTACGATAGATCTCCAGGTAGACGCTGCGCTTCCCAAGAGTCACGAGTACCCGCTGTCCCAGGAGGAGACGTTGGCAATGGAGACATATGTCACGGAGTCGCTGGGACAGGGGTACATTCGGCCCTCCATCTCACCCGTCTCCTCAAGTTTCTTTTTTGTGAGGAAAAAGGAGGGAGGTTTGCGTCCGTGTATTGATTATAGAGGTCTAAACGCCATCACAGTGGGTATAGTTACCCTCTACCTCTCATCGCTACGGCGGTGGAATCATTCCACGGAGCGCAGTTCTTCACAAAACTGGATCTCAGGAGCGCGTATAGTCTGGTGCGTATTCGGAAGGGAGACGAGTGGAAAACCGCATTTAGTACCACATCAGGCCACTATGAGTACCTCGTCATGCCGTATGGGTTAAAGAATGCTCCAGACGTTTTTCAATCCTTTGTAGACGAGATTCTCAGGGACCTGTGCGGGCAGGGAGTGGTTGTTTATATCGATGACATTCTGATCTACTTGGCCACTCACACCGCGCATGTGTCTCTGGTGCGCAAGGTGCTTGGTAGACTGCTGGAGCATGACCCAAACGTCAAGGCTGAGAAATGCGTGTTCTCTAAACGAGCCGTCTCTTTTCTGGGTTATCGCATTTCCACCTCGGGGGTAGTGATGGAGGGCGACCGCATTAGGGCCGTGCGAAATTGGCCGACTCCGAACACGGTAAAGGAGGTGCAGCGGTTTTTGGGTTTTGCCAACTACTACCGGAGGTTTATCCGGGGTTTTGGCCAGATAGCGGCTCCCTTTACCTCACTGCTGAAGGGGGACCCGGTGTGGTTGCAGTGGTCAGCAGAGGCGGACGGAGCATTCAACAAGTTGAAGGCGCTGTTCACTGATGCACCCGTGTTAGCGCATCCGGACCCCTCTCTAGCATTCATAGTGGAGGTGGACGCGTCCGAGGCTGGGGTGGGTGCCGTGCTATCACAGCGCTCGGGTACGCCACCAAAACTCTGCCCCTGCGCTTTCTTCTCAAGGAAGCTCAGCCCAGCGGAGCGTAACTATGATGTGGGGGACCGGGAGTTGCTAGCGGTGGTTAGAGCTCTGAAGGTGTGGAGACACTGGCTTGAGGGGGCTAAGCACCCTTTTCTCATCTGGACCGACCACCAGAACCTGGAGTATATTGGGGCAGCTAGGAGACTTAACCCACGTCAGGCAAGGTGGGCCATATTCTTCACCCGGTTCCGGTTTACTTTGTCTTATAGACCGGGCTCCCAGAACGTAAAGGCTGACGCACTGTCCCGCCTTTACGACACGGAGGATGGGTCCACCGAACCTACTCCCATCCTTCCCGCCTCAAAACTGGTAGCACCAGTGGTATGGGAGGTGGACTCGGACATCGAGCGGGCGTTACGGGCGGAACCCGCGCCTCCTCAGTGTCCAGCGGGGCGAAGGTACGTGCCGCTTGGTGTTCGGGACAAACTGATTCGGTGGGCTCACGTCCTACCCTCCTCGGGTCACCCTGGGGTGACGAGGACAGTGGGGAGCCTTCAGGGGAGGTATTGGTGCCTACTTTGGCTAAGGACGTTAAGGGTTATGTCTCCTCCTGTTCAGTGTGCGCCCAGAGTAAGGCTCCTAGGCACCTTCCTAGAGGGAAGTTACAACCCCTCCCCGTTCCACAGCGGCCATGGTCACATCTGTCCATAGATTTCCTGACCGATCTTCCGCCGTCTCAGGGGAACACCACGGTTCTAGTGATTGTGGATCGGTTCTCTAAGTCCTGCCGTCTCCTCCCGTTGCCCGGTATCCCTACAGCCCTACAGACTGCGGAGGCGTTATTCACCCATGTCTTTCGGCACTACGGGGTGCCGGAGGACATCGTTTCTGATCGGAACCCCCAATTCACATCTCGAGTATGGAGGGCGTTCATGGAACGTTTGGGGGTCTCTGTCAGCCTGACCTCCGGTTATCACCCCGAGAGCAATGGGCAGGTGGAGAGAGTGAACCAGGAGGTGGGTAGGTTTCTGCGGTCATATTGCCAGGATCGGACAGGGGAGTGGGCACGATACATTCCCTGGGCTGAAATGGCCCAGAACTCACTACGCCACTCCTCTACTAACGTGTCCCCTTTTCAGTGTGTGTTGGGGTACCAGCCGGTCCTGGCACCATGGCATCCGAGCCAGACCGAGGCTCCTGCGGTGGAGGAATGGGTACAGCGCTCCAAGGAGACCTGGAGGGCCGTCCAGGAATCGCTACAACAAGGGAGTGGACGGCAGAAGAGGAGTGCTGACCGCCACCGCAGTGAGGCCCCCGTGTTTGTACGGGGGGACAGGGTCTGGCTCTCGACCCGAAACCTACCCCTCCGCTTGCCCTGCCGGAAGCTGGGTCCGCAGTGTGTAGGGCCCTTTAAAGTCCTGAGGAGAATAAACGAGGTGTGTTATCGATTACAACTCCCTTCCTATTATCGTATTAACCCCTCATTTAATGTGTCTCTCCTCAGGCCGGTGGTAGCTGGTCCCCTGCAGGACAGTGAGGTGCCGGAGGTCCCCCCCCCCCCTCTGGACATCGAGGGGTCCCCGGCGTATACGATCCGGGACATTCTGGACTCAAGATGCCGGGTGAGGGGCCTGCAGTACCTCGTGGACTGGGAGGGGTACGGCCCGGAGGAGAGGTGCTGGGTACCGGTGGGGGACATCTTGGATCCATCCATGTTGAGGGATTTCCATCACCTCCGTCCGGATCGCCCTGCACCTCGTCCTCCGGGGCGACCTCGAGGCCGGTGTCGGCGCGCTGCGGGAGCCGCGCGTCAGGGGGGGGGGGTACTGTCACGAGTCCGACCGAGGGTGGTTTCCCTTCCCAGGCGGGTGGCGCTCGGCGGTCGTCGTCACCGGCCTATTAGCTGCCACTGATTGTCTTTCCTCCCCCTCCTTGTATGTTTATTGGTAGCACCTGTTTATGAATGATTAGTTTGTCTTTATTAGACAGCCTGGCTGTTGTGCGGGATTATTCATTGTAAACCTTCGGCTCTGTTGTAGAGGTACGTGTTAGTGCCTGCTCGTGCATTTTCATTCCCTGTGTTTGGGGCCATTACTATTGTGAGCACCCTGTGGTGCGTTGGTGCTATTAAAGAAGCACATCATTGCACTCTCTGTCTCCTGCGTTTGACTCCACACCCACGACACCCGGAGCATTACAACTTGTCAATAACTACCACAGTGAATGATGTGCCTAAACAACCAGTCAAATCAGTCAACAAAGTGGTGATTTTTCAATGTCTTGTTTCATAGATCTATAATCATATTACAATCTATCTGCCAAGCCAATGGCCAGATCGAAGGTGACTCATGCCTTGATTTACCTTAATCAATAAACCATGATTCTTCCAATGTGATGTCTACCCGTATACACCATATGATCTTATGGGTCGACAAAATAATGCAAGGTCCTGATTTACAATAGATATGCCTTATATGCCTTATATACAGTGCATTCGGAAAGTATTCAGACCCCTTGACTTTTTCCAGATGTTGTTACGTTACAGGCTCATTCTAAAATTCATTAAATAAAACATTTTTCTCATCAATCTACACACAATACTCCATTATGACAAAGCAAAACCATTTAAAAAATGTATATTTCTGCTAATGTATTAAACATAAAACCAGAAATACCTTATTTAAATAGGTATTCAGACCCTTTCCTATGAGACTCAAAATTGAGCTCAGGTGCTTCCTGTTTCCATTGATCATCCTTGAGATGTCTCTACAACTTGATTGGAGTCCACCTGTGGTAAATTCTATTGATTGGACATGATTTGGAAAAGCACACACCTGTCTCTATAAGGTCCCAAAGTTGACAGTGCGTGTCAGGGCAAAAACCAAGCCATGAGGTTGAAGGAATCGTCCGACACGCTCAGAGACAGGATTGTTTCGAATCACAGATCTTGGGAAGGGTACCAAAACATGTCTACAGCATTGAAGGTCCCCAAGAACACAGTGGCCTCCATCATTGTTAAATGGAAGACTCTTCCTAGAGCTGGCTGCTCGGCCAAACTGAGCAATAGAGGGAGAAGGACCTTGGTCAGGGAGGTGACCAAAAAAACAGATTCTGACAGAGGTCAAGAATTCCTTTGTGGAGATGGGAGAACCTACCAGAAGAACATCCATTTCTGCAGCACTCCACCAATCAGGCCTTTATGGTAGAGTGGCCAGACGGAAGCCACTCCTCAGTAAAAGGCACATGACAGCTCGCTTGGAGTTTGCCAATAGGCACCTAAAAACTCTCACACCATGAGAAACAAGATTCTCTTGTCTGATGAAACCAAGATTGAACTCTTAGCCCTGAATTCCAACTGTCACGTCTGGAGGAAACCAGGGATTATCCCTACGGTGAAGCATGGTGGTGGCAGCATCATGCTGTGGTGATGTTTTTCAGCGGCAGGGACTTGGAGACTAGTCAGGATAGCGGGAAAAATGAACGGAGCAAAGATCCTTGATTTAAACCTTCTCCAGAGTGCTCAGGACCTCAGACTGGGACGATTGTTCACCTTCCAACAGGACAACGACCCAAATCACACAGCCAAGACAATGCAGGAGTGGCTTCGGGACAAGTCTTTGAATGTCCTTGAGTGGCCCAGCCAGAGCCCAGACTTGAATCCGATCTAACATCTCTGGAGAGACCTGAAAATAGCTGTGCAGCAACGCTTCCCATCCAATCTGACAGAGTTTGAGAGGATCTGCAGAGAAGAAGAGGAGAAACTCCCCAAATATAGGTTTGCCAAGCTTGTACCGTCATACCCAAGAAGACCCAAGGGTGTAATCGCTGCCAAAGATGCTGAGTAAAGGGTCTGAATACCTATGTAAATGTGATATTTCAGTTTTTTTTATTTTTTTTTCATTTTGCTTTGTCATTATGGAGTATGGTGGGTAGATTGATGAGGGAAAAATGAGTTGTAATGTAACAACAAAAAAAAAAAAGTGAAGGGGTCTGAATGTTTTCAAATCAAATCAAATTTGATTGGATACATACACGTGTTTAGCAGATGTTATTGCGGGTGTAGCGAAATGCTTGTATGCCTTATATAGTAACAACATGGTAATATCATGTATACACTGTCATACGCATAGACCCTGCAACTGTTTGACCCGTTTAGGGCTTTTCAGCTTGTAAGATCTGTGCTGTTAATTGGGACCGAAAGCAGTATTTCACATGAGCTGCTTTTACATAGGAAGCCCAAATATGATATTCTTTCCACTAATTGGTCTTTTGACCAATCACATCCTATCTTTTCACATCAGATCTTTTTCAGTCTAATCTGATTGGTCAAAAGACTGATTTGAAAAAAATTATATCAGAATTGAGCTGCATGTGTAAACAAAGCCACATTAGAACGTCTGCGTAGCCTAGTGGTTAGAGCCTTGGACTAGTAATCGCAAGGTTGCAAGATTGGATCCCCCAGCTGACAAGTTACAAATCTGTTGTTCGGCCCCTGAACCCACTGTTCCTAGGCTGTCATTAAAAATAAGAATTTGTTCTTAACTGACTTGCCAAGTTAAATAAAGGTAACATTTAAAAAATGCTAGCATTATCGGAATTTGAGGACAGATTGTATCTCTGGGAATAATTGAAATTGCTCATGACAAAGTTTCAGTGCAGCACCACATTGATCTAAATAACAACACAAGCACGATGTGAACATTGTCAGCAGGTTGTAAAATGTCTTGTTGCCATAGAGAATGACTCATGAATTAATAATAAAGGTGTACATTTGTTGAAGCAAACACATTCAGATATGGATGCACGCGACAACATACACACAGACACTGTGAGTACACCATCACAAACACACACACATAGACAAACGTACACACACACACACACACACACACACTGTATGTACAGTGGGGTCCAAAATTATTGACACCCTTGATAAGGATGATAAAAAATGACTGTATAAAATAAATAATTCAAATACTGAGCTATATTGTATGCACATTTTAGGGGGGGGAATTACATTATTTTAATCTAACAGTTTCTCAGAGAAAGAGATTTTGAATAACAAGTAATACTTTTTTTCTCAAAAAGGTAAGGGTAAAAACTATTGACACCACTATTTTCAACAACTTTCAATTGAGGATAACGGCACTGGGCCTTTTTCTAAAATGCTTTATGAGATGGAGAACGAATTGGGAGGGATCTTAGACCATTCCTCTATACAGAATCCTTCCAGGTGTGCATGGTCAAAGAGCTCTATCTTCATGTCATGCAACAAATGTTTGCTAAATGGCATTGGCACTTGAATTGGAGTACGTGCTTTGGTCAGATTACATGAAAACAGAGCTCTTTGGCCCCGCGCACCAGTGATGGGTTTGACGTCATAATGAGAATGCATTAGCAGAAATTAACCCCATACCTACTGTAAAATATGGTGGTGGATCTTTGATGTTATGGGATTATTTTGCTTCCACTGATCCTGGGGCCCGTTAAGGTCAACTGCATCAAGAACTTCACCCACCCAGGACCAGGACATTTTAGCCAAAGACCTGGTTGCCTCTGAGAGGATGCTGAAACTTGTCCTCAAGTGGATCTTCCAGCAACACAATAACCCCAAGCACACATCAAAATCCACAAAAATGGTTAATTGGCCATAAAATGTACATTTTGCCATGGCCATCTCAGTCTCCAGACTTAAAACCCATTGAAAACCTGTGGATTGAATTTAAAAGGGCAGTCCATAAGCACAGACAAAGGATATCAAGCATTTGGAAAGATTCTGTATGGAGGATGAATGGTCTAAGATCCCTCCTAATGTGTTCTCCGACTCATAAAACATTTTAGAAAAAGGCTCAGTGACATTATCCTTGCAAGGTGAGGTATTGAAAGGTTTTGAAAACAGTGGTGTCAATAACTTTGACCCCAACCTTTTCAGAAAAAAATTGTTCATTAAAAAAAATGTGCTACCTGAACAAAAAATATTTTTCTCTGAGCAATTGTATTAGTATAAAATAATACATGCAATAAATAATACACTGAGCCATATTTTATGCTAAAAAATTATAGTCATTTTTGCTCATCTTTATCAAGTGTATCAATCATTTGACATACAGTACCAGTCAAAAGTTTGGACACACCTACTCATTCAGGGGTTTTTCTTTATTTTGACTATTTTCAAAATTGTAGAATAATAGTGAAGACATCACAACTATGAAATAACATATATGGAATTGAGTAATAATCAAAAAAGTGTTAAACAAATCCAAATGTATTTATGATTCTTCAAAGTAGCCGCCTTGATGACAGCTTTGCACACTCTTGGCATTCTCTCAACCAGCTTCATGAGGAATGCTTTTCCAACAGTATTGAAGGAGTTCCCAAAATTCCATACAAGACACTGCCAAGAAACTGAAGATCTCGTACAACTCTGTGTACTACTCCCTTCACAGAACAGCGCAAACTGGCTCTAACCAGAATAGAACGAGGCCCCGGTGCACAACTGAGCAAGAGGACAAGTACATTAGAGTGTCTAGTTTGAGAAACAGACGCCTCACAAGTCCTCAACTGGCAGCTTCATTAAATAAAATCCGCAAAACACCGGTCTCAAGGTCAACAGTGAAGAGGTGACTCCGGGATGCTGGCCTTCTAGGCAGAGTTGCAAAGAAAAAGCCATCTCAGACTGGCCAATAAAAATAAAAGATTAAGATGGGCAAAAGAACACAGACACTGGACAAAGGAAGTCTGCCTAGAAGGCCAGCATCCCAGGGTCGCCTCTTCACTGTTGATTGTTCACTGTCACAGTTTTCAGCTGTGCTAACATAATTGTAAAAGGGTTTTCTAATGATAAATTAGCCTTTTAAAATGCTAAACATGGATTAGCTAACACAATGTGCAATTGGACCTTTGTACACCTATGTAGATATTCCATAAAAAGCTACAATAGTCATTTACAAGATTAAGAATGTCTACACTGTATTTCTGATCAATTTGATGTTATTTTAATGGACAAGAAATGTGCTTTTCTTTAAAAAACAAGGACATTTCTAGGTGATCCCAAACTATTGAACGGTAGTGTATATTTTCAAAGGAGCTTGGATCATCATTATTTGGACCGTATAGGTTAATAAACCATATCTGTTTATCGTCCAATAACATATTTAAAATAATCCATCTACCTTGATGATCTGTTTGGACAATTTGCACTTTTGGATCAAAATTACTGTTAATTAATATTATCACCCATTTTGAATTTCTTTGCCCTTCATCTAAAATTGTTGAATGAGTTTCCTGTAAACAATAGATATTATATTCCTTCTCTTTTAGCCAGGTAAATACTGATAGTCTTTTCTTATTATCTGCGCCATCGTGCATCCATTTATGTTTTCCCCCCCACACCAAACGCGATCACGACACACATTTTAAGATATCAAAACAACCTCTGAACCAATTGCATTAATTTGGGGACAGGTCAAAAAGCATTTAACCTTTATGGCAATTTAGCCAGCTTGCACTTGCTAGCTAATTTGTCCTATTTAGCTAGCTTGCTGTTGCTAGCTAATTAGTCCTGGGATATAAACATTAAGTTGTTGTTTTACCTGAAATGCACAAGGTCCTCTACTCCGACAATTCATCCACACATATAACGGTCAACCGAATCGTTTCTAGTCATCTCTCCTCCTAGGCCTTTTCTTCTCTTGACTTTATATTGCGAATGGCAACTTTCATAAATCAGGTGCATTACTGCCACTGACCTCGTTCGTATTTCAGTCACCCACGGGGGTATAACCAATGAGGAGATGGCACATGGGTACCTTCTTCAATAAACCAATGAGGAAATGGGAGAGGCAGGACTTGCAGCACAATCTGCATCAGAAATAGAACTGACTTCTATTTTAGCCCTTGGCAACGAAGACACTCGTTGACGCGCTTGAGCAGTGTGGATGCAATAATTGAATAATATAGATATCTAAATGTATTTTGCAACGCGCATGCGACGCGAGCGGTGTAGTCAGCTTGTAAGCCATTACAATTATAACTGGCTATACTTATTTCACCATAATGAGACACAAGGTTAAATTCTATTTATCTATTAAATATATGTTTTTAAACGCACCATTAAAAAGTAACATTATGATTGAGTGTCTATATAGCTGTTCCATGATATTTGCATTGCTACTAAGTAAACCTCCAATTGGTCACCACTATTCCACCCTCTAAAACCCCTCCTCATCCCGAGTTGGGTTGTCATCCCAATGCCCGGCAGACCACCCCCGACCCCCCGGATCCCAAGGCCCCGGAGAGACCCTTCCTTTGAAAAGAGCACACAGTGCCACCCACAGAACAGAAACAGATCAACCGCCAAATGGATTTCCGTCGCCCTTACCTCGATTTGCATTATATACAGTCATAAAATAAAAAATATATATACATATTTATATATATATTTTTAATCCTGTTTATCTTATTTTCCATAATTAGCTATTCATATTAGTAGTAATGTACAAAGCCAAGTTTGCACATCTACAAAGTTTGCACCCATTTCTATCAGTAGAGAATAAAAAAACTAATACAAAGCTAAAAACATGAATTCTTGACAGTAGTTTTCACTGAAACAAACCAATCATTCAGTAGAGAGAGTTACAGTTGTCATAAGAGAGATACAGTTGTCATAAGACAGGGTCTGTGATTGTCCTCAGACAGACAATGGAAGCATATAGGTACATTGACAACCAGACAGAGGACCATTAAAGTGTGTTTTCTATGTTATTTCCTAAATCGAAGGATACCGGCTTCATCTGTGAGCATTCAAAAAACAAAAAAGGACAACTCTTCTTATTATTTATTCATAATGGTTTCGCAAACCCCCATTAAGTATGTATTCACATTTATTTGAGACTTGCCTTCTGGTGCTTAGTTTGAACTTTCCTCCTCCGAGCCCTGCATCCAGGTTAGGGTTTTGTTCTTGCGGGACTTCAACAGAAATGCGATAATTTTGTATATATTATGTAATTATTTAACTGGGTTTTACGGTTGTACTTTTTTAAACACAAATGCATGTGGAGTCCCACCAATTAGAGGAGGTCTGGTTGCCTGTTCATTAGTCAAGGCAAAGTCAGTCTCCAGTTTCCTCTGCCCTCAAAGCACAGTTGATATCTACTCCTCACACGGCCCAAACATGATTCAATACTACAGTAAGAAGGGCTCCCAGGTGACGCAGCCGTCTAAGGCACTGCATCTCAGTGCTAGAGGCGTCACTACAGACCATGGTTTGATTCCAGGCTGTAACACCATTGGCCGTGATTGGGAGTTCCATAGGGTGTAGCACAATTGGCCCAAAGTCGTCCTTAGGGTTTGGCCGGGGTAGACCGTCATTGTAAATAAGACTTTGTTCTTAACCGACTTGCCTAGTTAAATGAAGGTTAAAAAGAAGAAAACACAGTAACAGAAAATGTAGGCCTACCCAGAATAGACTGCTTTTCAACCTCATTAGAAGCCTGGCAATAACAAAAAAAACTTTTTTTAAATAACCAAAAAGAAGACAAAATATTTCCTAAAGGCTGGCTCAGTCACAGTCTGTTCCAGAGATAGGAAGTGCATTTTATTCATATCATCAACATCATATTCCTCATTTTATGACACACACAGAACTTTCTGAATGTAACAAGAACACTGAGTAGTGAGGTCAGATATGTAAAAGGGCTTGAGTTGTTTGAGGGGCAATTCTGTATCGAATGGTGAGGCAAGGGTATCTTTGCTGTCTTTGGCATTTAATAAAGTCGTAAGACTTTCAGGTGATGTCCTTTTCAATCTAATGTGCTTACTCTGTTTGTGTGTGTTTGTGCATGTGTGTGCGTATGCTTATGTATGAACAGTCACAGACAGGGAGCTGTTAAAATCGAAACACTTTACCTACTATGATGCAGTATGCATCATCAAAGGTGTAAATTCCATCTCAAACACTTTCCACATTTCTGTAATCACAGCATCTTCTACAACAATATCATAATCCAGTAGGAACCTCAGCGTTGCCCTGCACTGTGCAGCCCCTGCTGCTCTATAACATCCCAAATCAAACTTTGTGTCAGTATTTTACATAAATAAGTATCTACTTCTGTGAGCAGCAATTTTCCCTCTACTGCATCTTTCTAGAGCCGGACCAATACTAAAGGCGGAAGCACAGCGCAAACTTATCTTCAGCAGGTGAACAAAGTAGCTAATTCTGTCTATCTGTTATTTGATTTCCTCCAGACACATGGAGGGATCTCTCTTCAGTGGCCGGGTAGGATACCAACTTGCCCCCCAAGCGCTCATTACACATTCATTCCCAGTGAAATGTAGTAATTTTGGGGATAGATTCTCTCCCTCCGAGGCCAGGCACTGGTAACAGGCAGTTGCAAGCCACAGAATAGGTGTATATAATCACACGTCTCCCCTCTGGGCATGTATGCATCCTGCACAGTGTGAACTCCATACAGAAGGGAACTGTGGGATATGCATCAGGCCAGCATTTATGTGTGTATGTGTGTCACTTAAAGTACAGAGAGATCTCTCACTATCAGAGAGTAACGGAAGAAGGCATAACCAATATTAATCCACCTCTCTCTTCACCCGACCGTCTCATTCTAGTATGTAACCCCTCTCCTTTTTGCACTGAGAGAGGATTCTTTCTGGGGAGACACTATCACATAGTGTCCAAATGAGAAAACATTCAAAACAGTGACAAAGAACACGAGCCCAAATCTCCAAATACTCATTGTAAGAAACTGTTCAGTCACCTAGAGTAAGCACCCTTCTTCTCAAGTACCATGTAATCTGCATCCATTATCAAATGATTTACAGTATTTTAATTTGACTCCTGACTTGATAAAAGTACCATGTGCGTGCTGAGATGAAATGCTAGTATTATTTATGTTCACTGCAATAAAGCAGCAGATTTAAAGCTTTCCAGACTGAAACTGACTTCTCATCCTGCATGTGGAAGAATTAGACGTTTTTGGGAATGTATCTATGTCACCATTCATCTGTGTCAATGAGCTGGTCATAATCCTCTCGAACAGTACCGAAGACAGAGCAATGGTTTACTGTCGTACAAGTGTAAGTGGGACATTTTTTCTTTTTAAAAAATACAATTAAAAACTAACCATACATCAAACTGCACAACATTTGGCAAACCCCTCCCTTTGATCAAAATGTCACTGAGTGTGATCATTTCCTGAAGAAGAGTACAGTTATTTCAACAGTATGCAGTGCAGAAAACAAACAAACCAAAAAAACATATGATAAAGTAAAACAAGAACCTACCTCTTAGTCAGATGCCAAAAATCACAGTCTTGGACAAGTCAGAAAACCATAGAGCTGATGAGCAGCCAGTGTTTCTTTTCTCTCGGTTTGGCTTCTAAGAAGGAATTCCTTCTAATGTATATCTACAAAAGCATGGAATCCAGCAGCGGACTGTGCTCCATGGGGCTCTAGAGCAGCAAGGCTGTCATTGCCTCCGGTGGCTGTGCACGGCTGACTGTTAGGCAGGTAGAACTGAAACAGAAGGATACAAGTGCTCAACAGTAGTCCTCTTTTCTGTGGCTTGGGCAGGAGAGGGAGAACTGAGCATCTTTTTGTGATGTAGAAATCCCAGTGTGAACACCGCCACGCGCCTTTAATCCTCACACGTTTTCAAAAGCAGGTAGGAGATTAAGAAGGTTGGGTAGCATCAACATTGTTCTTCCTAAAGCAGCAACCTCTCTCTTTCCCCCACATCCTTCTGTGCCTCTTTATTTATTTGGGACTGGAGCTATGAGAGAGAGAGTGTGTGTGTTTGTTTGTGTGTGTGAGAGAGTGTGTGTGCGAGAGAGAACAGGGAAAAGGCGAGAGAGGGAGTGAGAGGAGGGGAGTAGGAGAGAACGAGGGAAAGCGAGAGTGTGAGCAGGAGAGAGAGAAGCAGAAGAGAGCACAACAGAGAGAGAGAGCAGGAAAGAGCGAGGGAGGAAGAACACTTGCACTGTCAGTGACTACATTAGCAGCGCTGAGTAGGTGGAGTTCTTTGCAGCAGAGAGGATCATGATTTGAAATCCAAAGGAGGAAAGAGAGAGAGAGAGAGAGAGAGAGAGAGAGAGAGGGGGAGAGGGGGAGAGGGGGAGAGAGAGAGAGAAGACTGGATGGAAGAGGAATAGAAAGGCAGGATGAGAGAGAAGGAGGTGTAGAGGTTAAGGAAACACACAAGAGGAAGTGAAAGGATGAGAGAAGCGAGAGTGCGAGGGAAGAAGAGAAGGCAGAGAGAATTAACAGAGTGTTTCCAGCTGTATTGAAGTTGGACAATTGCCTGCATGATTCCCACTAGAGGTCATACACATTGATTAGAATATTTAAAGGAACACACACTGCATTTAAGAGCCAGTCGGAGAGGGAGGCTCAGCCAGAGTCAATCAATACCATTCATGAAAAGGATCATTGTTCATTGTTTCATGAAAATAGGAGTGGATATGAAGTTGTTGTATTACTCCATAGGCAATTGGGTTCATTTTAATAGGGGTCCAATGGAGTTTTCCAGTTTAAAGACTGTAATCTGTACATGCAATTAAAGGCAGGGTTGTCTGATGGTAACTATCAATCAATATTAATGGGGTTTGGAGCTGAAGACACATTATCTGGTATACACTGAGTGTACAAAACATTAGCTCTTTCCGTGACATAGACTGACCAGGTGAATCCAGGTGAAAGCTGTAATCTCTTATTGATTTCACTTGTTAAATCCACATCAATCAGTATAGATGAAGGGGAGAAGACAGGTTTAAGGATTTTGTAGCCTTGAAACAATTGAGGTATGTGTACCATTCAGAGGGTGAATAGTAGATGCCAGGCGCACCGGTTTGTGTGTCAACAACTGCAATGCTGCTAGATTTTTCGCACTCAAAAGTTTCCTGTGTGTCAATAATGGTTCACCATGCAAAGGACATCCAGCCAACTTGACAACGGTGGGAAGCATTGGAGTGTACATTGGCCAGTATCCTGGTGTAGAACGCTTTCAACACCTTGTAGAGTCCATGCTCCAACGAATTGAGGCTGTTCTGAGGGCAAAAGGGGGTGCTACTCAATATTAGGAAGGTGTTCCTAATGTTTTGTAATCTCAGTGTAGATCTGCTACTCAATAACACTTAACTCAATAACATTGTCCCAGACACACTCCATGACTGACACCAATGAGATCATTACTGGATATGTATTTTTGTGTAACTACAAAACAATACATGAGATCTGTAGAAAAATATGTTTTTGGCTGTCTGACATCAAGAATAACTCCACTCACATTACTAACATGACATGTTATAAATCATTGTTGATCTATTCAGGATCATGGGCGCCTGTGATGCCTGGTACCATGGTCTGACACCTGATGCCATAATGAGGCCAACGTAACAGCCTAATAGTGTAGGCAAACACATACACATACACATGCATGGACACACACATATACATGACATACTGGAGCAGACACATACAGTACATACTGTACACACACACACACACACATACACACACACACATACATGACAGACTGGAGCAGACACATACAGTACATATTGTACACACACACACACACATACATGACAGACTGGAGCAGACACATACAGTACATACTGTACACACTACAAAACACATACAGCTGAACAGACGTACACGTACAATCCCAGGCACGAAGCCCTCACCTCGCCCCAGGCAGGAGGGTGGACATGACTAAAATCTGCCACAGACAGAGTTTATTCACACACACACACACACACACACACACACACACACACACACACACACACACACACACACACACACACACACACACACACACACACACACACACACACACACACACACACACACACACATACACACAGATGCCTGTGTGCCTTTGACTGGAGATTTTGGGATTCCAAGAATGGAGGCAATAAGTTATCATTATACAACACCCCCCTCCCCCTCACTTCCCATCCAACTCAATACAATTTTTCCAGTACTTCTTGGCTCTATCCCCATGGGGCTCATAGCTAAAGTACAAATTAATAAATTAACTCAGGCTTCTTACTTCCTCTGACACCAGAACAGAAACTTTCCCATCATTGACAGATATAATATGGACACTTTAGACAGCCCTGTAGAGAACCACAAAGACGTGTTTGTACGCTTCCCATTGAGGATGTGGGTCCCTAAGGTCCACCAGAGCTGTAGACGATGTGTGCCAAGCATGTGTCAATTTGTATCACGCCAATTGGCACAAAGAGAAGGACACCTACTCTAGATACTGGAACTGGAAGAGGGAGGGACGTGGTTGTTGTGTTTCCAACCCACAGTACGCCAAGAATGGAGACAATAATGAAGAATGGAGCAGCCATGTTCATATGGAGGGCACACTGGGACACTTTTATATTTGTTGTAATTTTATACCTCTCAATGCGGAATGTATTTACTTCTAGAAATCTTTGGCAGGCATCTGGTAGGTGTCACTGCAGTACCTGGTTCAAATCCAGGCTGCATCACAGGCTGGGAGTCCCATAGGGCAGAGCACAATTGGCCCAGCCCGGGTTTGGCCAGGGTAGGCTGTCATTGTAAATAAGAACATGCTTTTACCTGACTTGCCTAGTTAAATAAAGGAAAAATAAAAGTTTAAGTTCACCATTCCACTATGAAAACAGATATAGCCCGCAAATCTAATAAGCAAAATTCCACCACCATCTTCCAACATTGGGCTTTCTCCCTTTGTTATGTATGTATATATTATAAGCAGAATATTCATAAACTAATCGAAATGCAGCAATGCATCCCACCTGAACACAAGACATTATAACATCACCTTCAGTGAAAAATAAATGGAGACAGATGGAGAGAATGCCTTAAAGCCCTACTCATCTTTCTGCACTGTTTCAATGAGAAGATGTTTATCAATCTATTTTCATAATAGTTATTTCATAATATCAAAGGTACAGTACACAGTGTCTGTCTGTCTGTCTGTCTGTCTGTCTGTCTGTCTGTCTGTCTGTCTGTCTGTCTGGGCTGGGCTGGGAACAGATTGTCCTGTCTCAGCTAGCAACCTGGTCTCAGACGTAACATAGTAGAAGTAAATCCGGGACACTCCAAATAGTATGATCTGTTACCTTTCATATGGTACGTGTTAATTTGAGGATGACCATCATCCATTTCGTGTCATATGTTACGAATTACAATTAGTATTATACAGTATGTTAGGAATTGCAATTCATATAATATGTTACGAATTTGCAAAACGTATGATATGTTATGAATTCCAATTTAAATTTAGGGTTAGGAGTTAGGTTAAAGGGTTTAGACGTTAGGGTTAGCTGACATGCTAAGTAGTTGTATTAGTTCAAAGGAAGCAACCTTTGGGTTGCTAGACCTTCACATTATACGCCCATCCATTCACCCACAATAAACGCTCTGCCACCATGCTACAGACAGCCATGGTACACACACAAGTGGGTTAAGGAGGATTCGGCAATGTATGAGCAAATTGAAGTGTGAACCCACTAAATGGCTATTCAGAAACGGATAATGACAATGTTATCTTCATCACAATTACCCAAAACATCTCATGAGGGTAATAATTGATACGTAAAACAGTTAAATCAAAAGACTGCATGTATGTAGTCGGATGAGTACAAGGGTGAGCGACATGTTTTTTAAAATGATCTCTAACTGTTCAAAACATCAGCACTGATGAAAGGCACTGATGAATAATTTATTTATTTGACCTTTATTTAACTAGGCAAGTCAGTTAAGAACAAATTCTTATTTTCAATGACGGCCTAGGAACAGTGGGTAAACTGCCTATTCAGGGGCAGAACGACAGATTTTCACCTTGTCAGCTCAGGGGTTTGAACTTGCAAACCTTCCGGTTACTAGTCCAGCACTCCAACCACTAGGCTACCCTGCAAGGATGACTGAGAATGCTGTTCTTCCTTCCAGACTACATTCGCGTTATTATTTATTAACACAGAATATCTTCATCTCAATGCCAAGACACATACCAAGTACATAAAATGTTGCTAATCCTAGTTACTTATATTACATTATATAGTCCATCATCCTGCATTAACATTCATTGGTCCAGTCTCAGCCAAATGTGCCGTAATAGTAAAAACGATCATGTGACTGACTCTCTCCCCTCTAGCCTATGTCATGCACTGTTAAACAGCACCATAACCATTTGGTGATGCAACAAGTACTGTATCATCCTCTTTAAGTGTAATAAGGCTTGTATCAGCTGCTCAGTATCAAAATATAGCTATAAAAATATGAATGTGTCATTTCCGATAGTAAAAGAAAACCTTTTCTACTAGGTAACCGTAGGAATCAAGGCCTGACTACACGTATCACTGCCCTTCAACAGGAAGCCACAGTATGTACTTTAATACATTTTCTCAGAGTGGTGCAGGTCTACAGAGAAGGCACTGTAGAGTGAGGAGCAGAGAGAAGGCGCAAATGGCATAATTGGAGAAAAGCAGATAGATAAACATCACTGGCCAGCAGAGGGACGTTGGGGCTCACTCAGAGAGAAAAAAGGCATTTCTCTGCTATTCTCTGATCTGCTCTGACTCCCTTCTTTCTGTTGCACACACACACAGGCTTACATGTATGCATACACCACATATATACACCACACATATGCAGCACACACATACAATACACACACACATACAGCACACACATACACCACACATAGACACCACACACATACACCACACATATACACCACACATATACACCACACACATACACCACACATATACACCACACACGCATGTGCACACACTCACGCACACATGCATGCACACACACAATGTAGCTGCATGTGTAATACCCAGTTCCCTTAAAATAGCACCACCATTAATGGTATACACTGCACTCTGCTGAACTGTGAGGGTGAAGGGACGATAGTGGCACTAGGAGACTGAACTTACAACAACTCTCAGTCTCTCAGCTTTCTGTCAAAACAAGAGCAAGTCTGGGAGTGCTGTGTGCTACACCCCCTAGCTACAACTCAACTAGGCAAGATGCAGTAGATGGTATCAATTACAGTATATACATATGAGATGAGTAATGTAGGGTATGTAAACATTATATTAAGTGGCATTGTTTAAAGTGGCTAGTGATACATTTTTTACATGCATTTTTCCGATATTAAACTGGCTGGAGTTGAGTCAGTATGTTGGCAGAAGCCACTCAATGTTAGTGGTGGCTTTTTAACAGTCTGATGGCCTTGATGATCTTTATGGCCTTCCTATGACATTGGGTGGTGTAGGTGTCCTGGAGGGCAGGTAGTTTGCCCCCGGTGACGCATTGTGTAGACTCACTACCCTCTGGAGAGCCTTACGGTTGTGGGCGGAGTAGTTGCCGTACCGCGTGATACAGCCCAACAGGATGCTCTCAATTGTGCATCTGTAAAAGTTTGTGAGTGCTCTTGGTGACAAGCCAAATTTCTTCAGCCTCCTGAGGTTGAAGAGGCGTTGCTGCGCCTTCTTCACCACGCTGTCTGTGTGGGTGGACCAATTCAGTTTGTCCGTGATGTGTATGCCGAGGAACTTAAAACTCACTACCCTCTCCACTACTGTCCCATCGATGTGGATAGGGGGTGCTCCCTCTGCTGTTTCCTGAAGTCCACGATCATCTCCTTTGTTTTGTTGACGTTGAGTGTGAGGTTATTTTCCTGACACCACCCTCCGAAGGCCATCACCTCCTCCCTGTAGGCCGTCTCATCATTGTTGTTGGTAATCAAGCCTACCACTGTAGTGTCGTTGGTAATCAAGCCTACCACTGTAGTGTCGTCTGCAAACTTGATGATTGACTTGG
Source organism: Oncorhynchus mykiss (assembly GCF_057628025.1). NCBI lineage: Eukaryota > Metazoa > Chordata > Actinopteri > Salmoniformes > Salmonidae > Oncorhynchus > Oncorhynchus mykiss. The sequence continues at coordinate 29,362,879 of NC_143031.1, forward strand.
AGGCGTGCATGGCCATGCAGTCGTGGGTGAACAGGGAGTACAGGAGAGGGCTCAGAACGCACCTTTGAGGGGCCCCAGTGTTGAGGATCAGCGGGGTGGAGATGTTGTTACCTACCCTCACCACCTGGGGGCGGCCCGTCAGGAAGTCCAGTACCCAGTTGCACAGGGCGGGGTCGAGACCCAGGGTCTCGAGCTTGATGACGAATTTGGAGGGTACTATGGTGTTAAATGCTGAGCTGTAGTCGATGAACAGTATTCTGACATAGGTATTCCTCTTGTCCAGATGGGTTAGGGCAGTGTGCAGGGTGGTTGCGTGTAGTCAATTCGCAAGTGGCTGAATCTCACCGGAGAAATCATCCAAGCGAGGGAAACAGCACCCCTCCATCTTAGTGCGTGCAGGTCATGTATCTGATGCTGTCTGGACCAAAAGAGTATAACATGTTGACGCCGTAGCATTTGATTGATTGATGCCAGCAAGCATTTGGACTCCCTTGTTAAAAAATGTATAAAATAATAAGCCAATCAGCATTAGGCTGAGCTCAACTGTTGGTTGTCCTGGTGCAGCAAAACACCCCTCAAGGGAGGCCAGTTTGGATTTGGCATCAGATCAATCAAACCACTTCCTTTGCAAAATGTCATTTTCAGAAATTGTGTCTGTTTCTGTGCTGCTTGTGTTCATGTCCTGTAGTAGCTTATGTTAACTAGCTAGTTAGTTAATTTAGCTGATTCATTGTTGCCCATGGGAGGAAGTCAGCCTACATAGCCTTCAAATCGGAAGAAAATGGAGCTCACAAAGCAAACAGCATGACGTCCTTTACACGTACACAGTTTAGCAAATGGTATAGTGGGTACAGAGACATTCTTGAGTTACTAGCTCCTAATAGTGCAGTAAAAATGTCAGACAAATAATTTTCAAAAACTAGAAACAAGAAATCACAAATGTCAGGACAGATATATTAGCTACATTACAGAGAGCTATATCAAGAATCCAGGATATAAATATGCGGTTTGTATAAACCATGTAACCAAAATGCAATGTACAGTAGTAGAGATGTTATAATTTTTACACAAAATACTTTTTAATGGCAAAATGAAAGAATAATTCTAACATTTGTTACAAATGTATGACAAATAAAATACTATATATCTTGATTAGATCATATCCTCTTAAGGATCGGACCCTTTCTTTAAATTTTCGCTTAAAATGACATACCCAAATCTAACTGCCTCTAGCTCAGGACCTGAAGCAAGGATATGCATATTCTTGATACCATTTGAAAGGAAACACTTTGAAGTTTGTGGAAATGTGAAATTAATGTAGGAGAATATAACACTTTAGATCTGGTAAAAGATAATGCAAAGAAAAAAATGTTATTCATTATTATTATTTGTTTTTACAATTATCTGTGAAATACAAGAGAAAGGCCCAAATGTATTATTCCAGCCCAGGAACAATTTAGATTATGGCCACTAGATGGCAGCAGTGTACGTGCAAATGTTTAAGACTGATCCAATGAACCATTGCATTACATTACATTACATGTTTTTTCTCGCCTGAATGACATGAATCTAGAATTACAGAGACTCTCCGCAACTATATTCAATGTGTGGGACATAATTGAGGCTATGATTACGCAGTTGGAGCTCTTGGACAACACACAGGTCTTTCCATCATTGTATGATTTTTTTGTGTGTAAATGAACTCAAGCTTACAGACAATGTCAAATGTGATATAGCGAAGCACCTGAGTGAGTTGGGTGCGCAATTACGCAGGTACTTTCCTGAAATGGATGACACAAACAACTGGATTCGTTATCCCTTTTATGTACTTGCAACAATTGGTTCTGTGAAAATTGAATTGAATCAGAAGCCACTGCCAGATTTCTGGATTGGGCTGCGCTCAGAGTATCCTGCCTTGGCAAATTGCGCTGTTAAGACACTGATGCCCTTTGTAACCACGCACCTATGTGAGAGTGGATTCTCGGCCCTCACTAGCATGAAAACTAAATACAGGCACAGACTGTGTGTGGAAAATTATTTAAGACTGAGACAATTTCCAATACAACCCAACATTGCAGAGTTATGTGCATCCTTTCAAGCACACCCGTCTCATTAACCATTTTCGATGAATGAATAAGGTTTCATATGTAACATGGTTAAATAAAGAGCAAAATGATTTATTATTATTATATTATTATTTGTGCCTTGGTCCTATAGGAGCTCTTTGTCACTTCCCACGAGCCAGGTTGTGACAAAAACTCACATAGCCAGGAGTGGTGGGTGCGGAGTCAAGTGCAGAGAGCAGATAATGGGGGAAACAGAACTTTATTGCGGTATCCACAATTAATGCCAAAAACAACAGGCGAAAGCAAAAGTGTCCAACCCAAAACTGGGCACAAACAGATAGGGAACACAACAAGCAACCAACCTAGACTAACAGAAAACAAGCCCACACAAAAGCAGGTGGGCTTAACAGGCTTAAATAGTCCTGAACCAAAACAGGTGCAACCAATAAAACATAACAAAAAGAAAAGGAAAAGAGGATCGGTGGCAGCTAGTAGACCGGCGACGACAACCGCCGAGCGCCACCTGAACAGGCAGGGGAGCCAACTTCGGTGGAAGTCATGACAGTACCGCCCCCCCTGACTCGCGGCTCCTGCAGCGCGATGGAGGCTGTGGAACTCCCTCAGTAGTGATGGATCCAAGATGTCCTCCACCGGTATCTAGCACCTCTCCTCCGGACCGTACGCCTCCCAGTCCACGAGGTACTGAAGGCCCCTCACCCAGCGTCGAGAGTCCAGAATGGAACATACAGTGTACGCCGGGGACCCCTTGATGTCCAGAGGGGGCGCGGAGGGACCTCCGGCACCTCACCTTCCTGCAGGGGACCAGCCACAACCGGCCCGAGGAGAGACACATGAAACGAGGGGTTAATACAATAGTAAGAAGGAAGCTGTAACCTATAACACACCTTGTTTATCCTCCTCAGGACTTTGAATGTCCCCACACACTGCGGCCCCAGCTTCCGGCAGAACATGGCGGAGGGGCAGGTTTCGGGTCGAGAGCCAGACCCGGTCCCCCGGTGCAAACACGGGGGCCTCCCTGTGGTGGAGTCCGGGCTCCTCTTCTGCCGTCCACCAGCTTGTTTAAGTGATTCCTGGACGGCTCTCCAGGTCTCCTTCGAATGCTGCACCCACTCTTCCACCGCAGGAGCTTCGGTCTGGCTCTGATGCCATGGGGCCAGGACCGGCATGTAGCCCAACACGCACTGGAAAGGTGACATGTTAGTGGATGAGTGGCGGAGTGAATTCTGAGCCACCTCCGCCCATGGGACGTACCTCGCCCATTCAACGGGCCGGTCCTGGCAATACGACCGCAGAAACCTACCCACATCCTGGTTCACTCTCTCCACCTGCCCATTACTCTCGGGGTGAAAACCCGAGGTCAGGCTGATCGAGACCCCCAGACGCTACATAAACTCCCTCCAAAGTCTTGACGTGAACTGGGGACCCGATCAGAAACGATGTCCTCAGGCACCCCGTAGTGCCGGTAGACATGGGTAAACATGGCCTCCGCAGTCTGTAGGGCCGTAGGGAGACCAGGCAATGGGATGAGAATGCAGGATTTAGAAAACTGATCCACAACGACCAGGATCGTGGTGTTCCCCTTAGACAGGGGAAGGTCGGTGAGAAAATCCACCGACAAATGTGACCACGGCCGTTGGGGAACGGAGAGGGGCTGTAACTTCCCTCTAGGCAGGTATCTAGGAGCCTTGCTCTGAGCGCACACCAAGCAGGAGGAGACATAAAACCTCACGTCCTTGGCAAAAGTGGGCCACCAGTATCTCCCCCTAAGACCCCGCACTGTCCTCTCAATACCAGGATGACCCGAAGAGGGAAGCGTTTGGGCCCATCGAATCAAACGATCACGAACACCAAGCGGCACGTACTGAACATCCGCTGGACACTGAGCAGGTGCAGGTTCCAACCATAATGCCCGCTCGATTTCCGCGCCCACCTCCCATACCACTGGTGCTACCAGACATGAAGCTGGAAGGATGGGAGTAGGATCGATGGACCGCTCCTCGGTGTCATAGAGACGGGACAGCGCGTCGGCCTTAGTATTAAGGGAGCCTGGCCTATAGGAGATCGTGAACCGAAATCTGGTAAAAAAAACATGGCCAACCTTGCCTGACGCGGATTCAATCTCCTCGCTGCCTGGATATACTCCAGATTACGATGGTCAGTCCAGATGAGGAAAGGGGGCTTGGCCCCCTCAAGCCAATGTCTCCACACCTTCAGAGCTTTTACCACAGCTAAGAACTCCCGGTCCCCCACGTCATAGTTTCGCTCCGCCGGACCGAGCTGCCTCGAGAAGAAAGCGCAGGGGCGGAGCTTCGGTGGTGCGCCCGAGCGCTGTGACAGCACGGCTCCAACCCCAGCCTTGGATGCATCCACCTCCACTATGAACGCCAAAGAGGGGTTCGGATGAGCCAGAAAGGGAGCGTCGGTGAACAGCTCCTTCAGACGACTGTAGGCTCTGTCTGCCTCCGCTGACCACCGCAAACGCGCCGGCCCCCCAATTCAGCAGTGAGGTAATGGGAGCAGCCACCTGACCAAAACCCCGGATAAACCTCCGGTAGTAATGGGCAAACCCTAAAAACCGCTGCACCTTCTTTACCGTGGTCGGAGTCGGCCAATTACGCACAGCTGTAACGTGGTCACACTCCATCACCACACCAGACATGGAAATGCGATAACCCAGGAAGGAAAAGGCTTGTTTGGAGAACACACATTTCTCAGCCTTGACATACAGGTCATGCTCCAGCCCAAGTACCTTACGCACCACAGACACATGCGCGGCGCATGTGGCAGAATAGATCAGTATATCATCGATATACACCACCACACCCTGCCCATGCAGGTATCTGAGAATCTCGTCTACGAAAGATTGAAAGACGGCTGGAACATTTTTCTACCCATACGGCATGACGAGGTACTCATAATGGCCAAATTTGGTACTAAACGCGGTCTTCCACTCATCTCCCTCCCGGATACGCACCAAATTATTCGCACTCCTAAGGTCCAGTTTTGTGAAAAATTGCGCTCTGTGAAATGATTCTACTGCCGTGGCGATGAGAGGTAGCGGGTAACTAAACCCCACTGTGATGGAATTTAGACCTCTATAATCAATGCACGGACGCAGACCTCCCTCCTTTTTCTTCACAAAAAAGAAACTCGAGGAGACGGGTGACGTGGCGGGCCGAATGTAACCCTGTCCCAGAGATTCAGTGACATGTGTCTCCATAGCCACTGTCTCCTCCTGGGACAACGGGTACACGTGACTCCTGGGAAGTGCAGCGTTTACCAGGAGGTTTATCGCGCAATCCCCTCGTCGATGAGGTGGTAATTGGGTCGCCTTCTTTTTAACAAAAAGCGATAGCATAATCGGCATATTCAGAGGGAATGCGCACAGTGGAAACCTGGTCTGGACTCTCCACCATCGTTTTACCGATGGAAACTCCTCTGCACCTACCTGAACACTCCACTGACCACCCTAGGAGAGCCCCCTGTTTCCATGAAATTTCAGGATTGTGATTAGCCAGCCAGGGAATCCCCAGCACCACTGGAAACGCAGGTGAATCAATAAGGAAGAGACTAATCCGCTCTTTATGATCCCCCTGCGTTACCATGTCCAGTGGAACCGTGGCCTCCCTGACCAGCCCTGACCCTAATGGTCGGCTATCTAAGGAGTGCACGGGGGAAGGGTTGGTCTAGCGGCCCCAACCTTAACGCGAGTCCACCTTCCATAAAGTTCCCAGCTGCGCCTGAATCGACTAGCGCCTTATGCTGGAGAGAGGGAGAAAACTCAGAGAAAGAAATTAGTAGGAACATTTGACCAACAGGGAGCTCTGGGTGAGTCTGGTGCTGACTCACTGGGGGTGACCGAGAAGTGCTCTGCCCGCCCTCTCGACTCCCAGACGAGCTCCTCCAGCACCGATCGGCAGTGTGTCCTCTCCGACCACACCTGGTGCAGGAGGAACCTCCTCCTCCGGTCCCCCTTGATGCGGCCCCCCCTAACTCCATAGGGATTGGAGCGGGAGGACCATGAGGTGGAACTAACAGGGCCCGTTCTGGACACCCGCGGGCAGCCAGCAGGTTGTCCAGTCAGATCGACATGTCAATGAGTTCGTCCAAGGAGAGGGTGGCGTGCCGACAAGCTAGCTCCCTGCGGACGTCCTCCCGGAGGCTACATCGATAGTGGTCCATCAGGGCCCTGTCGTTCCACTCTGCTCCAGCAGCCAAGGTCCGGACCTCCAGCGTGAAGTCCTGCACGCTTCTTCGTCTCCTGTCGAAGGTGAAACAACCGTTCACCCGCCGCTCGGCCCTCTGGTGGGTGGTCGAACACGGCCCGGAAATGGCCGGCGAACTCTGGGTAGTGGTCCCTCGCAGAGTCCAGGCCATTCCACACTGCATTGGCCACTCCAGGGCTCTACCCGTCAGACAGGAGACGAGGACGCTCATGCTCTCATCACCATATGGAGTCGGACGAATGATAGCCATGCACCTCAAGCTGTAGTAAGAACCCTGGCACCCAGCCGCTGTTCCATTGTAATCCCTGGGGAGCGCCAGATGCAGAGCACTGGATCCGGACGCCGCCGTAGGAGTAGGTAGAGCCGAGCGGAGGAGGAGCTGGGGGTGAGGTAGGGAGACCACTCCTCTCCCATCGGTCCATTCTCTCCATCATTTGATCCATTGCAGACCCAATTCGGTGGAGAATGGCAGTATGATGGAGGACACGCTCCTCCGTGGATGGGAGAGGGGGTGCAGCTGCTCCTGCTGACTCCATGGGTAATGGTGTGGGCTTCTGTCACACAGCCAGGAGTGGTGGGTGCGGAGTGGGGGAAACCAAACTTTATTGCGGTATCCACAATTAACACCAAAAACAACAGACGAAAACAAAAGTGTCCAACCCAAAACTGGGCACAAACATACAGGTAACACAACACGCAACCAACCTAGACTAACAGAAAACAAGCCGATTCAAGCAGATTCAAGCAGATTTAAGTCAAAACTGTAAGTCAGCCACTCAGGAACATTCACTGTCTTTGTAAGCAACCCCAGTGTAGATTTGAAACGTGAATTCATCTCCCAGAGTCTGGTGGAACTAAACCAGTTTTTCCTCTGGGATTTTGCTTGTGCTTAGCTATATTCCATTTATTTGTTATCCTGTGAACTCCCCAGGAGTTAACAATTACAAGCATACCAATAACAAGATGCAGCCACCACTATGCTTGAAAATATGGAGAGTGGTACTCAGTAATGTGTTGCATTGGATTTGCCCCAAAAATACCACTTTGTATTCAGGACAAAAAGTTAATTGCTTTGCCACATTTTTTACAGTATTACTTTAGTGCCTTGTTGCAAACAGGATGCATGTTTTGGAATATTTATATTCTGTACAGGCTTCCTTATTTTCACTCTGTCAAATAGGTTAGTATTGTGGAGTAACTACAAAGTTGTTGATCCATCTTCAGTTATCTCCTATCACAGCCATTAAACTCTGTAACTATTTTAAAGTCACCATTGGCACAAGTTGAAATCCCTGAGCTGTTTGCTTCCTCTCCAGCAACCAAGTTAGGAAGGACAGCAATATCTTTGTAGTGACTGCGTGTATTTGTAGTGACTGTGTGTACCACCAAAAACTCTGAAATCTCCATCCCCAACTACAGCATTTTCAGACAAGATAGAACGGCCAAAAGGGGCGGTGTTGTAATCTACTGCAGAGATAGCCTGCAGAGTGCTGTCCTACTATCCAGGTCTGTACCCAAACAATTTGAACTTCTACTTTTAAAAATCCAACTCTCTAAAAACAAGTCTCTCATCGTTGCCGCTTGCTATAGACCACCCTCTGCCCCAGCTGTGCTCTGGACACCATATGTGTACTGATTGCCCCCCATCTATCTTTAGAGCTCGTGCTGCTAGGTGACCTAAACTGGAACATGCTTAACACCCCAGCCATCCTACAATCTAAGCTTGATGCCCTCAATCTCACACAAATTATCAATGAACCTACCACCCCAAAGCCATAAACACGGGCACCCTCATAGATATCATCCTAACCAACTTGCCCTCTAAATACACCTCTGCTGTTTTCAACTCAGCGATCACTGCCTCATTGCCTGCATTCGTAATGGGTCAGCGGTCAAGCAACCTCCACTCATCACTGTCACACGCTCCCTGAAACACTTCAGCGAGCAGGCCTTTCTAATCGACCTGGCCCAGGTATCCTGGAAGGATATTGACCTCATCCCGTCAGTAGAGGATGCCTGGTTATTTAAAAAAAAAATGCCTTCCTCACCATCTTAAATAAGCATGCCCCATTCAAGAAATTTAGAACCAGGAACAGATATAGCCCTTGGTTCTCTCCAGACCTGACTGCCCTTAACCAACACAAAAAAATCCTATGGCGTTCTGCATTAACATCGAACAGCCCCCTGTGATGTGCAACTTTTCAGGGAAGTTAGAAACCAATATACACAGGCAGCTAGAAAAGCCTCCTCCCAGCTGCCCACTGCACTGAGGATAGGAAACTCTGTCACCACTGATAAATCCACTATAATTGAGATAATAATTGAAATATTGAAATAATAAGCATTTTTCTACGGCTGGCCATGCTTTCCACCTGGCTACCCATACTCCGGTCAACAGCACTGTACCCCCCACAGCAACTTGCCCAAGCCTTCATTTCTCCTTCTCCCAAATCCAGTCAGCTGATGCTCTGAAAGAGCTGCAAAACCTGGGCCCCTACAAATCAGCCGGGCATGATAATCTGAACCCTTTCTTTCTAAAATTATCTGCCGAAATTGTTGCAACCCCTTTTACTAGCCTGTTCAACCTCTCTTTCGTGTTGTCTGAGATTCCCAAAGATTGGAAAGCAGCTGCGGTCATCCTCCTCTTCAAAGTGGGGGACACTCTTGACCCAAACTGCTACAGACCTATATCTATCCTACCCTGACTTTCTAAGGTCTTCGAAAGCCAAGTCAACAAACAGATTACCGACCATTTCGAATCCCACCGTACCTTCTCCACTATGCAATCTGGTTTCAGGGCTGGTCATGGGTGCACCTCAGCCACGCTCAAGGTCTTAAACGATATCTTAACCGCCATCGATAAGAAACAATACTGTTCAGCCGTATTCATTGACCTGGCCAAGGCTTTCAACTCTGTCAATCACCACATCCTCATCGGCAGACTCGATAGCCTTGGTTTCTCAAATTATTGCCTCGCCTGGTTCACCAACTACGTTTCTGATAGAGTTCAGTGTGTCAAATCAGAGGGCCTGTTGTCCGGGCCTCAGGCAGTCTCTATGGGGGTGCCATAGGGTTCAATTCTTGGGCTGACTCTATTCTCTGTATGCATCAATGATGTTGCTGTTGCTGCTGGTGAGTCTCTGATCCACCTCTATGCAGACGACACCATTCTGTATACTTCTGGCCCTTCTTTGGACACTGTGTTAACAACCCTCCAGACGAGCTTCAATGCCATACAACTCTCCTTCTGTGGCCTCCAACTGCTCTTAAATACAAGTAAAACTAAATGCATGCTCTTCAAACGATCGCTGCCTGCACCTGCCCGCCCGTCCAGCATCACTACTCTGGACGGTTCTGACTTAGAATATGTTGACAACTACAAATACCTAGGTGTCTTGTTAGACTGTAAACTCTCCTTCCAGACTCACATCAAACATCTCCAATCCAAAGTTAAATCTAGAATTGGCTTCCTATTTCGCAACAAAGCCTCCTTCACTCTTGCTGCCAAACATACCCTCGTAAAACGGACCATCCTACCGATCCTCGAATTCGGCGACGTCATTTACAAAATAGCCTCCAATACCCTACTCAATAAATTGGATGCAGTCTATCACAGTGCCATCCGTTTTGTCACCAAAGCCCCATATACTACCCACCACTGCGACCTGTGCGCTCTCGTTGGCTGGCCCTCGCTTCATTCTCGCCAAACCCACTGTCTCCAGGTCATCTACAAAACCCTGCTAGGTAAAGTCCCCCCTTATCTCAGCTCGCTGGTCACCATAGCAGCACCCACCTGTAGCACGCGTTCCAGCAGGTATATCTTTCTCGTCTAGCCTCAGAGCAGTGGGTAGCTGGGAGGAGGTGCTCTTATTCTCCATGGACTTTACAGTGTCCCAGAACCTTTTTGAGTTGGTACTGCAGGATGCAAATTTCTGTTGAAAAAAGCTAGCCTTAACTTTCCTAACTGCCTGTGTATATTGGTTCCTAACTTCCCTGAAAAGTTGCATATCACGGGGGCTATTCGATGCTAATGCAGAACGCCACAGGATGTTTTTGTGCTGGTCAAGTGCAGACAGGTCTGGAGTTAACCAAGGGCTATATCTATTCCTGGTTCTACATTTTTTGAATGGGACATGCCTATTTAAGATGGTGAGGAAGGCACTTTTAAAGAATAACCAAGCATCCTCTACTGTCGGGATGAGGTCAATGTAATTCCAGGATACCCCGGCCAGGTCGATTATATTTGATCTGAGTACTTTGTTATGGAGGGCTTTGAGTCAAAGCAGCCCAGTAACTTGTTCTCGTATCTAAGGCGGGCTTATACAGAAAAGTGCAGTGTGTGTGCTTGTGTGCTTGTGTGTGTGTATGTTTGTGTGTGTGCGTGTGCATAGAGTCAGTGCAGGAGAGTTAGTGCAAAAAGGGTCAATGCAGGTATTCCGGTTAGCCACTGCTATTTAGCAGTCTTGTTTAACAGTCTTATGGCTTGGGGAAGTTTGGGATGATGTTGTTGATGTAAGCCATGACCAGCCTTTTAAAGCATTTCATGGCTATAAATAGTTATTGTAGGTTGGCTTCTGTCAAACTATCTTTCACACCTTGTTGATTTATGAGAGGGGTTGGACTTCACAGTAGGACGTGAATATCACACCCACATGACTTCACATGATGTAGGGTTTGTTCTGTCAAACTGTATTTTACATCTCTTTATTTATGAGGAGGGCGCGGCAGGAATTAATAACATTTGGTAATTCAATTAGACAACCACGTGGTCACCACATGTTGTATGTAAACATATTTGATCTGAGTACTTTGTTATGGAGGGCTTTGAGTCAAAGCAGCCCAGTGACTTGTTCTCGTATCTAAGGGGGGCTTATACAGAAAAGTGCAGTGCGTATCAGCTGTTGCACACCTTCTGTGGCTGCCATCAGGGAGAGGGAGAGGATTTTTGTGATACTCACATGCACTCTCTCAGATACTTAGTTCAGTACTGAAACAAGAACAAGACGCCTTTCCTAAGGATAAGGTTGTTAAAACTGTCAGAAACCAGTTCACTGAGGGCATCATAGATCCTGCTCTCAAGAGAGAGCTGCGGAAGTTAGTCAGGAAGAGGCCGTCTACTCTGTTTGATGCGTGTGAGGAAGCCGTCACTGGAGGACCAGCCCAGTAACACTAAGGTTGTCAAGAGTAGGAATGTGGTGTGTGACAAGACAGTGACAGGGAGATTCAGGGATTCTCAACCATTGATGTACAAGAGAAACCAGTTGTCTCTTTGGAAGATGTTCTTAAAGTGGTGGCTGAGCAGAGTAAAGCCATTGGGGAGCTAACAAAGGCAGTTCCGGGGTCTTGCTCTGAACATAGAGAAGACTGGTAATGACACAGGTGGGAAACCTAGAGCCAAACCAAAGTTTACTAATGACGGTCAGCCCATCTGCTTCAAGTGTAAAGGGGTGGGACACATTGTTAAGCAGTGCACAAAGAAGAACATGTCAGCAAATGAGTCCATTACCACACACGCTGCTAGTGTGCAGGAAAACTAGCATCCTTGGTTGCCAAGAGCCCGGCAATTCGAGGAAAATCTGTAGGCTTACCCGACAGTACTTGTAGTCGTGACAGATTTCTTGATGAGTATGCAGCGGGCAAATGTCCAGTTGTAGATCTCAAGTTTGGGGGGGGTCGCTGCAAACTGTTTGCTGGATACTGGGAGCCAAGTCAGCACTATCCATGAGTCATTCTTCAGAGAACACTTATTAGAGGAAGATGAAGACATGCTTTCTACAGCAGGATGGCTTAAGATAACTGCAACTAACGGGTTGGACGTCCCTTACCTAGGTTACCTTGAGTTAGACATTGAGACCATGGGGACAACTTTACCCGAGTGTGGCTTCCTGGTAGTCAAAGATCCTCAATAGTCACAGACTACAGTACCAGGTCTCCTTGGAATGAACATCATCAGCAGATGCAGACAACTAGTCCATGCTGAGTTTGACACAATTCTAGGCTGTGAGTTGGATTCTGATTGGAAATAAGCATTTCAGCGAGTACAGAAATGTGATGTGATTGAAAGTCTTTAGCTGCCCTTGTGGCTGGTAGGGATACTGTACATGTACCTGTGTCTTCCGTAGTCACAGTCTTTGCAAAATATTAAAACTCTCTCGGGAGACAGCACTAGGATGCTATTGGAGCCAGCTAACACACTGTAGCCAGGTGGTCTCCTGGTTGTTCCCACACCTGTGGATTCAAAGAGTCATTTGTTTCCAGTTCTAGTTGTACATTTCTCTCAGGAGGATGTGTGGTTGAACCCTAGGACCCGACTTGGCATTCTGACTCAGGTTCAATGTATTGACAGTGATCCATGTGAGGTGCGGTTCGAGTGTATCTCTGCTGACACAGAAGAAGTGACTGTTGACAGAAAAGAAGATCAAACATCTGACAGTGACATTCAGTTGATATTGGACAGCCTACACATCGGTGGAACAGGAAGAACAAGCCGTGCTAGCTGCTCTTTTGCCCAGTTACTCAGACGTGTTTGCTTTCCAGGATGAGGACCTGGGTTGCACTGATAAAGTCAAGCACAAGATTCATTTGGTCGATGTTAGAGGAATTAGATTCCTATATGTTTATTAACAAATTCAATTAATACACTCAGCCCATTTCTAAGGATTTGTAAGATACTTATTTGCATAAAATGGGCGGAGACCATTCTCAAAATCAAGCATTAGCGTTTATTCTCCATAGTACTGAACATGATAATATTTAAAACAGGTTATAAACTGAAAATGACGTCATTAGGTTTCAAACTGTCCCGTCCCTCCTCCACTCCGGTACAATGGCAGTATAGTTCTCAGGCCTTCGAGTAAAAGAGCAAGATGGGTTGTTGTACCGTGTAATTGAGGACACCAATGAAGGTGAATGTCACCAGCTCCTGTTGCCAGCTTGCCTGAAAGAACCAGTGCTTGATAGTGTACATGATCACATGGGACAACAGGGGATAGAACCACATAGAACCTACTTAGAGAGAGATGTTTCTGGGTTGGGATGTATGAAGCAGTGGGTGAAGAAATGTCAGAGATGTATTCTGACCAAGACGCCAATGAAACCCTTCCTAGCTTCACTGTTCCCTACTCATGACCAGAAAGCGCATACTACAGCTAACGTCCTGCTCAAGGAGTTCATGAAGTATGGGGTGCCTGAGAGAATGCATTCTGACTGAGGGAGAAGAGAGTGAAGTCATTGCTGAGTTGTGAAAGCTTTATGGAGTCAAGAAAACCTGCACGACCCCCCATCATCCTGAGGGGAACGCACAGTGCGAGATGTTTAATAATGCGCACACTGCCTCCAGAAAAGAAGCGCCGTTGGCCCGGGCAGTTGGTGTATGCCTACAATGTGACTCCCCATTCCACCACTGGGTATTCACCGTGCTTTTCGGGGTCCATTCACACCTTCATGTTGATGCTTTGTTAGGGCAAGAGCAGGTGCTGGGCAAGAACAGGTGCTCAACAAGAAACATGACAGGTTGGTTGTTCACCAGGAGCATTTGAACGAGGCACATGAAAGAGCAAGAGAGTACACAGAACAAAAAGCAGCAGAGAGAGATGAACTTCACAAAGACAAAGTGTACTGTCCACCCATTTATGTAGGCCAGCTGGTTTACTTACGCCTCAGACCTAACGGTAGAAACAAGATTCAGGATGCTTGGGGTCCTACTGTGTACAAAGTGATTAAGGTACAGGGTATTACACATGCAACCGAGCTGTTAGAGGTTGGGCCTGTAAAAACAGTTCATAGGGTTAATCTAAGGCCATGTGTGAAAGACCTTTCTGCCCCCACTCCTAGCTGAGCGAAAAATAGCGTGCCAGTAACCCACATGACCCCTCCTGTTAAGTCTTTGCCAGAGCCTTCTACACCTGAGTTTGTAGACTTAGAAGAAGTCTCCTATCGAAAGCTAACTCGAGAGGAAAACACAGAACCTGTGGGTAACCCTGATAATGACAGTAATTTTGCTGGTAGAGAGGAGCATGAAGATGTTACTGAGAAAAAATATGTTTCTTAGCTAGTTCATGCAGATGATTCTGTGAATGAACCAGAGATTGAAGTGCCTGTTCCTGCTCCCCGCAGATGTACCAGAGCAAACGCTGGGGTGCACTCAAACCTGCCCACAAACGTTCCTAAATCAGCTAGTAAATAAAATAAAATACAATTTTATTAATAATGCAGCTTCATTCAGTCCCGAAGTGTTGTTCAAGGTTATAACCAGTCTGGGTACTATATTCTTCAGAGAACCTGTAAGAGAAGTTAGAAATGTGTGCTAAGTCACCAAGGACATTGACTTTGTATAAGGGGAAAATGAAGCCAGGTGGTAAAAGCACGTAGATGTATTCATTTATATCCACTAGATGGCACTGTCCCTTTAAGAGATCCATAAATAATGTGTGCAAGTGGTTATGGGATTGTGCATGTGTAAGAGTGAGAGCAAGCAATTACATTGGAGAGCTGTTGAAATCCATTGTGGGTCCAACATTACTTTAGATGGGTAAATAAATATTTAATATTATAAAATAAATATTTTATTTATATTTTATATCATCTGCATTGTATACGAGTTTATTTTGTCATATTTATGCCAGATGGTCATGCTAGCTTGTTGATACTTTCAGATTGACATGAGGATGTTAGCTTTTTGCTAGCTGAATACCAGTGCTCTCAGAACCACGTTGTAGAGTTGATAATAACATTATTTGAAGCGTGTGTAATTATCAGAATTACATTCTATTTCATGTAAATCTTCAGGGTGTTGTATTTTGTCAAATGTTTTAATTGTAACTTATATGTTGACATGGCATTTCCCCCAGTGCTTCATGGGCGAGATGAGAATCTACTGTTCCATGTCAGGTTAGGGTATCGTGTGAACAGTGTGTTTGTAAGTATTCCTGCGGGTTTATGACAATGTATTTTTTGTTTATCATGCACAATGTAATTTTGTTTATGGAAATATTGTACTCAGATATTTGAAATGTTAGAAAGTCCATTCTAACTGTGAACATTGCGGTCTTTGTATTTTATTTGTATCTTTTAAAGAAAGCAGAGCCACTACGGTTTACGCATTTCACTTTGTACAGTTGAAGTCAGAAGTTTACATACACCTTAACATCTTAACCAAATACATTTCAACTCAGTTTTTCACAATTCCTGACATTTAATCCTAGTAAAAAATGTCCCTGTCTTAGATCAGTTAGGATCACCACTTTATTTTGAGAATGTGAAATGTCAGAATAATAGTAGAGAATTATTTATTTCAGCTTTTATTTATTTCATCAAATTCCCAGTGGGTCAGAAGTTTACATACACTCAATTAGTATTTGGTAGCATTGCCTTTAAATTGTTTAACTTGGGTCAAACGTTTCAGGTAGACTTCCACAAGCTTCCCACAATAAGTTGGGTGAATTTTGGCCTATTCCTCCTGACAGACCTGGTGTAACTGAATCAGGTTTGTAGGCCTCCTTGCACACACATGCTTTTTCAATTCTGCCCACAAATGTTCTATGGGATTGAGGTCAGGGCTTTGTGATGGCCACTCCAATACCTTGACTTTGTTGTCCTTAAGCCATTTTACCACAACTCGTAAGTATGCTTGGGGTCATTGTCCATTTGGAAGACCCATTTGTGACCAATCTTTAACTTCCAGAATGATGTCTTGAGATGTTGCTTCAATATATCCACATATAATTTTCCTACCTCATGATGCCATCTATTTTGTGAAGTGCACCAGTCCCTCCTGCAAACAAACATCCCAACAAAATGATGCTGCCACCCCCGTGCTTCATGGTTGGGATGGTGTTCTTCAGCTTGCAAGCCTCCCCCTTTTTCCTCCAAACATAACGATGGTCATTATGGCCAAACAGTTCTATGTTTGTTTCATCAGACCAGAGAACATTTCTCCAAAAAGTACGATCATTGTCCCCACGTGCAGTTGCTTTTTAATGGCGGTTTTGGAGCAGTGGCTTCTTCCTTGCTGCCCGGCCTTTCAGGTTATGTCGATATAGGACTCGTTTTACTGTGGAAATAGATACTTTGTACCTGTTTCCTACTGCATCTTCACAAGGTCCTTGCTGTTGTTCTGGGATTCATTTGCACTTTTCGCAACAAATTCCGTTCATCTCTAGGAGACAGAACGCGTCTCCTTCCTGAGTGGTATGATGGCTGCGTGGTCCCATGGTATTTAAACTTACGTATTATTGTTTGTATAGATGAACGTGGTACCTTCAGGCATTTGGAAATTGCTCCCAAGGATGAACTTTTTTTTCTGAGGTCTTGGATGATGTCTTTTAATTGTCCTATGTTGTTTGAAAGTAGTTCTTGAAATGCATCCACAGGTACACCTCCAATTGACTCAAATTATGTCAATTAGCCAATCAGAAGCTTCTAAAGCCATGACGTCCTTTTCTGGAATATTCCAAGCTGTTTAAATGCACAGTCGACTTAGTGTATGTAAACTTCTGACCCACTGGCATTGTGATACAGTGAATTATAAGTTAAATAATCTGTCTGTAAACAATTTTTTGAAAAATTGCTTGTGTGTTGCACAAATTAGATGTCCTAACCGACTTGCCAAAACTATGGTTTGTTAACAAGAAATGTGTGGAGTGTTTGAAAAACAAGTTTTAATGATTCCAACCTAAGTGTATGTAAACTTCCGATTTCAACTGTATGTACGTATGATCACTGTGGGGATGACGTCATCAATGCACTTATTGATGAATCCAATGACAGATGTGGTGTACTCCTCAATGCCATTGGAGTAATTCCGGTACATATTCCAGTCTGTGCTACCAAAACAGTCCTGTAGCTTAGCATCTGCTTCATCTGACCACATTTTTATTGATATAGTCACTGGTGCTTCCTCCTTTAATTTTTTGCTTGTATGCTGGAATCAGGAGGAAAGAATTATGGTCATATTTGCCAAACGGCGGTCGAGGGAGAGCTTTGTATGCATCTGTGTGTGGAGTATAGGTGGTCCGGAGTTATTTTCCCTCTGGTTGGACATTTAACATGTTGATAGAAATTATGTAAAACGGATTTAAGTTTCCCTGCATTCAAGTCCCCGGCTACTAGTAGCGCCGCATCTGGGAGAGCGTTTTCTTGTTTGCTTAAGGTGGAATACAGCTCATTCAATGCTATCATGGTGCTAGCCTCTGACTGTGGTGGTATGTAAACAGCTACAAAGAATATAGATGAGAACTCTCTTGGTAGGTAATGTGGTCTGCAACCTATCATGAGAAACTCTACCTCAGGCGAGCAATGGCTCGAGACATCCTTAAATATCGTGCACCAGCTGTTGGTTAGAAAAATGACATATACCACCGCCCCTTGTCTTACCAGACGCCGCTGTTCTATCCTGCCGGTACATCGTATAACCAGCCAGCTGTATGTTGATATTGTCGTCGTTCAGCCACAACTCCGTGAAGCATAGGATGTTACAGTTTTTAATGCCCCGTTTGTTGTTTAACCTTCCCAATAACTTGGACATTTTATTGTCCAAAGATTGCATGTTTGCGAGCAGAATTGAGGGGATTGGGGATTTATTCGATCGCCGCCTACTCCTCAGAAGGCAGCCCTCCCTCCGGGCTCTCTTTCTCCACCTCCTCTTCACGCACATCACTGGGGTCAGGGCCTGTTCCCGAGGGAGCCATATATCCTCCGCCTCGGGCTCGTCAGAGTTGTGAAAGAAGAAAAAGGATTCTGCTAGTCCAGGGTGAATAATCTCAGTCCTGATGTCTAGAAGTTATTTTCTGTCATAAGAGATGGTAGCTGCAACATTATGTACAAAAATAAGTTTATTATGTAATGTATTGATTGTTGCTGCCAGGTCTCCCTTGAAAAAGAGACTTTGGGTCTCAATGGGCTTTTCCTGGTTAAATAAAGGTTAATTAATAAGACTAGGGGGACACCGGTTGTCAACATCCCGTGAAATTGCAACATGATTTTGAAAGTATTGCAATGTGAGACTATGCTAACCCTAATGTCTAACCCTAGCCTTATATTAAGACCAAAAAGCTCATTTTAGTTTTCATGAACTTTTATGATATAGCCAATTTTGACTTTGCAGCTGGCAGAAACCGCTCAGGTCTGCCTCCAGGGCAAGACTCGTGACAATAAATGTCAACCGGCGTACAGACCAGTCCTAGAGAAACCTAATTTTCTCTTATTCTCTCTGTCTCCCACTTAAACCACAGATACACATGGTTGTGACACGTTTAATCAAGACACGTTGTTTATCGCGGTTGGCAGCGGGAAGAGCTTTTTGTTGGTTTCTACATCTGTGGGTTGTATTATGCTTTTAAAGAACTGTGTTTTATTGTCCTTTATAGATCACAAGCGCGACTCAGCAGGACATTGTTGTAAAGCAAATGTATGGCTGCACTAAGCTTATCCTTAGGAAACGTATGTTTTATGTGTGGTTGTGAATTACAACAGGCCCAATTTGTCATTTCTATTATATGCACATTTCAAGTAACAAACATCAAGGAACCCAAACACAAAAAAACAACAGTATAGCAAAATAAAGGAAATGAATGACATACAGTACATTTTTCATAGAAGTTATTGTAGCGAGAGCTTAATATCACTGTATTGTCTACTTGGCATACGCAATATTCCATTTGACAGTACGCACAACGCACATCAACAATTAATTTACTGCACGAGAGGGAAGGGAGAGTGGGAGCACGTGCTCAACAGAGCAAGCTAATACATTTAAAAGTTATTGTGTTTACAATTCACAGAGACAATGTCCAGGAGAGAGGATGTCCCAGGTAGTGGCATGCCCCAGGCTGTCTGTCTTTGCTGGGGTGTTGACACTGTTCCACCCTTTAGGGGTTGGCTGGCTGGGATGAGAGTGAACAATGCTGGTATTACCAATCATTTCACTGAATTGAAAAATCGGTGCTGCACAAGCACCAAGATGTGCTCATCGCAAGTCGGAATAAATTGAAACAGACTTTTCCAGAAGAAAGCAACATTTGACCTCCAGTTGCTCCATGCTATTCCCTAAACCCTCACAATTTCACCCCCTTTATTGGCACACTCCTTCTAAGAAGGAAATAACATGTTACCACCCTGTTGATATTTACAGCGTGAGGATGGCATGTCATAATAACATGTTTTATCTTGTTCGACCCACGACTCCACCTCCTCTATATCTCCATCCACATCCATCTTCTGGCACGCACCCATGCCGCATGCACACCGCCCACTCTCCAAGGGTGTCTTAGGGGGAGTTAGGATATGCAAAAAACACATGAAACAGGACAAACATAAGAACCCACACACACACACACACTGAGGCGCTGCATCCAAGCTGCAGTGGGTACCAGTGTAAAGGACAAAATGCTGCTTGCTTAGCGAGTAATACTTCCTCCTGATTCAGGCCATACCTGGCGTGAACTCAGGACCTGTGCCTCGCAAACACACACAACCACCCTCCTCAGGTGTCTTAGTCGATCACACCACCTCAAAAGCTACAGTAGATGAGGCGACGAAAGCTGGAGACTTAAGTCCAGTTTAAGAGAGACTTAAGGCTGAGGAGTAAGTTTCACACATTCCCACGTGCTAGACCAGTACTGGAGGTGAAGAGAGGAGGTTTGTGGGTTTTAGAGCCCATATTATAATTCATGCATAATGAGCAGGTTTTTTAAGGCAGACATGGTGGTCAACCCTCTTTTAAATCATTGATATCGATGTGTTAGATTAAGTTCAGTGGATTCTGCAATTCAACAACAACTGACATACAAGGCACAAATTCAGAAACAAAACCATTTCAAAGACTCCTCAGAAGTATCAGAAGTAGGGAAATGAATTGTGGATGAAATACAGTACCTGGCAAAAGTATTGAGACCCTTTGGATTTCTTTACATTTTATTGTGTTACAAAGTGGGATTAAAACGGATTTAATTGTCTCCTTTATTCAACAATCTACACACAATACTCTAATGGCAAAGTGGAAGAAGAATACATTTAACTTAAAGATGAATACAAGTAACTCAAATATAGTTGTTGCATAAGTATTCAGCTCCCTGAGTTAATACATATTCGAAACAACTTTGGCATCGGTTACAGCTGTGAGTCTTTTTGGGTAAGTCTACAAGAGCTTTGCACACCTGGATTGCACCATATTTACCCATTATTCTTTAAAAAAATCTTCAAGCTCTGTCAAGATGTTGGGGATCATGGCTAGACAGCAATTCTCAAGTCTTGCCATAGATTTTCAAGAAGATTTAAGTCAGAACTGTACTCAAAAACATTCAATGGCTTCTTGGTAAGCAACTCAAGAGAACATTTGGCCTTGTGTTGAAGGTTATTGTCCTGCTGAAAGGTGAATTCCTCACCCAGTCCCTGGTGTTACATGATGAACATGCACCATCGCATTCATGACACCCAGGTTTAAATATAAAAAACAACTGTGAACCAACTATATTCATTTGGGCAGAGGTCGAAACACATATGAAACATTTATGAACTTTTAGCTAGCTTGCTGTTGCAAACTAATATGTCCTGGGAGATAAACATTGGATTATTTTACCTGAAATGTATATTTTCCTTTTTTTGCTGGATCTTTGTAGAATTTTGAAAAATTTGGAGTCACATTAAATCGTGTGTACGCTGCTCCAACAATTAATCCACAGATAAAGGGGGAAACCTAATTAGTTTTTAGTTCGTTTTCTTTGATTAATCTCTTCTCGTTCATTCTTCTTCTTTTGTGGATTTTAAATGGCATTTGTCATCCAACTTTAATCGCTAAGAGTACCCGTGCATGAATCTAAGTAACATAATTTTCTTTAATCCCCATCAAATTTGTCAGTTTAATAAGCTAGAGATATCAGTTTTTTTTGCATGGGCTGCGTCTCAATCAACCACATCCGCCTATGTCGACCTTCCGTATCTGTGTTGGAAGGTGGCCGAGCTATAGTGGAACGTCTGTAGAGTTCGACAGGTTTGGCCTAAAAACTATTATGACCACTCTATGGAAAGGGTAGACGTTTTGTTTTACGACCCCCACAAGTGTCATGGGACTTGTCTGAAGGTAACCCATACAAAAAATAATGGAAGTATGCAGGTAGCGTTGTGCCAACAAAAATAAGGGGTTAAATACAGTGCCTTCAGAAAGTATTCAGACCCCTTGACTTTTTCCAAATTTTGTTAGGTTACAGCAATATTCTAAAGTTGATTAAATATGTTTTTTCCCTCATCAATCTACACACCCATTATAACAAAGCAAAAACAGGTTTGTAGAAATGTATAAAACATGTAAAATATGACTCTCCTGTGAGGATCCAAAAGATCAGGTTACTGTGGATCAGCTCAACAGAGCTCTCTCTCTCCCGCAGAGGGGGAGAGGGATGGATGTGGGGGTTTTATGACACCTCATGTCGATCGTAAACCATAGGCAGCAGATGATTAATTTTGGGGCCTAGTTTGAGTGATCGGATTGTCTTTGCGTCATATGAAGAGTTACCGCCCATCATTCCCAAATTACCGCCCCAAAACTACAACATCTAACCGTGGACACTGGGACAATATATTTCAACATCCAAATATTGGGAATGATGAGATATGGAATATGGAAAATTAATGTCTATTTTGTGGTGTCATTAAAAGTTGCCTGAAGACGTTATAACGAAAACATTGTAACTTAAAAGGTTTTGATTCTGTGCAATGTATATCATGTTTACATGCTTTACATTGTGTGGAAAATATCCAGGATAAAGATAATATTTTTGTGACGATTGTGATTTTAGTTCTCTAACGAGATCATAGTAAATTGTGAGAGCGTGTCAGCAATAAATTACGTAAACGCCCCCTTTTTACCCGAGAGTATAAAACATTTGAGTTAAGAATCAACATATCAGACTAAAATGTACCACAGCAGCAGCGTGGGCTAAGACGGAAAACGCAACACGAGGTTGAAAATGACAAAATAACCTCTTACTTAACAATCAATGCTATGGTTGAGTAGCTGAATATAAGTACTGTACCTAAGAAGGTGAATTTAAATAGGACCATCCAGTTATTCTCTTCAAATCATCGTGTCCTACACTGCTTTCATCACCACTCTGGGATCATCGACACGGCTGATTAGCCATCCTCAGGATAACACTCTTCCAGAGTGAGTGCAAGTAAACAGACTACAACTAAGGACATTGTGTCATCTTGTGGACAATCAGAGACTACACCTGAGAACGTAAGACTAGACCATCCGAAGAGGGCCCAACAGAGATGAACAAGGAAGACCTTCAACACGTAAATACATCATTACATTACTTCGTATCCAAAGGAACGGCAGTTCGGGGCAAGGTATTAGGGCTACTGTAAGCGTAGTTTACAAATGCATCCAAGTCTTACTTCTCTCTCTCTGTCTCTCTCTCTCTCTCTCTCTTTAAATCTCAATCTTGCGTAACAAGTGACATATCGTGTTGGTCATCTAGGGACTTGTTGTTGCTGTTTTAAGTTTCCAATCAATAACCTATACTGTGTGTGTGTGTGTGTGTCTTATGTTATCATTTAGTTTGTTAATAAATAAATAAATAACTCAATTTGTGTGGTACAGAATGATTAGTACGACTCGGGTTTGTACAGATTTACGAAGTCAAAGATGTTCAGCATGAGACTGATATGAGGAAATTATTAATTGGTGACTTGTATGATATCTACAGTTGAAGTTGGAAGTTAACATACACTTAGGTTGGAGTCATTAAAACTCATTTTTTAACCACTCCACAAATGTATTGTTCACAAACTATAGTTTTGGCAAGTCGGTTAGGACATCTACTTTGTGCATGACACAAGTAATTTTTCTAACAAATGTTTACAGACAGAGTTTTTCACTTATCTGCATCACAATTCCAGTGGGTGAGAAGTTTACATACACTAAGTTGGCTGTGCCTTTAACTTTTTTGGGGTATCCCCCCTTCTTCTCAATTTCCGCCTGAAGACATACCCTAATCTAACTGCCTGTAGCTCAGGCCCAGAAGCAAGGATATGCATATTCTTGGTATTATTTGAAAGGAAACACTCTGAATTTTGTGGAAATGTGAATTTAATGTAAGAGAATATAACACAATAGATCTGGTAGAAGAAAATACAAGGAAATAAACATACGTTTTCTGTTTTTTATTGTTGCTGCATCATCTTTCAAATGACCAAGAACAGCCAAACATACAGATAGGATGCTGGGGATGATTTTAATGAAGGACATAAGATGGCAACAATAGTTGAGCAAAGTTTTAGACAGATAACTTACAAAATGAGCAAGCTACATGACATTGAGCATGAAGTCACCCAGGTGTCCCACACAAATGTAACCAAATGTACCCAAGTGGCCGAATTGGTAAAGTGATACATTTTGAAGGAAAGAACTATATACAAAATACATAAATACTATTCTAACACACCCCCAAAAATATATATATATTTTTTATTTAAAAAAATAACAAGGGTAACTATTTACTCGGTCTCACTTTCTCTACCAATTTCCTCTATAATTGGGGTTAAATCTGTACACCTAGACTTGGTTTTAGCTTTTCCTGATTTATTCACCATAATTTTAAATATATAAACTTGCTGAAAATGCTATTGACTATGTACTGCTATGCGTAACACTTGTGGCTCTGTCAAGTAGGATTTGCAATGGCGAATGAACCTCTTTTACGCCAGAGTTTACGACAAAGGCTGGTCTTCGAACGTATAACCATTACATATTGCCGTTTACCTCAGCTCATTGGCTAGATTTCAACATGATCAGTGGTCATTGGGCCAAAATACAGTCAATCAACGATAGACCGGTCCTACCATTGGTGCGCAATAGGTCATTGATTGGTGTCTTCAAATCGGTTTGTTTCGGTCAATACGTCCCGGGAAAATAACCATCACGTATGGTTGTGTTAGTAACAACCAGAGGATTGCAATGAAACCAACCATGACTGGATAAACGTTTGTTTAGTGTGTGTAATTCCCACGAATGCTTTGTCCAAAGTTGAATGAGACAAAAATCACGACGCAAGCAGTTTATAAATGTTTCGTGTTAGGCTATGAAAATGGATGTTATCAAACAAAATGAACATTCACTGTGTAGTTAGGACACTTGGCATTGTCACCAGAGGAAGTTCTTCAAAGCGATTTATTTTAATGTAATTTCTGACTTTCGTGATGCTAATGCTTGGTTGGAAAATGTTAATAATACTTGTGTGTGCGGGGAGCTGTCCTCAGAAAATCGCATGGTTTTCTTTCGCAGTAAAGCCTTTTTGAAATCTAACACAGCGGCCGGATTAATAAGAAGTTCATCTTTTAAATGATGTAAGATACTGTACATGTATTTACAATAATGTTTACTATAACAAATGGTGTATTTAGAATGTTAGCGCTCTGCAGTTTCACCGGATGTTGGCCTGGTGGGACGTTAGCATCTCACCTACCCTAGAGAGGTTAAACAGCTTGGAAAATTCCAGAAAATTATGTTATGGCTTTAGAAGCTTTTGATAGGCTAATTGACATAAATTGAGTCAATTGGAGGTGTACCTGTGGATGTATTTATAGACATACCTTCAAACTCAGTGACTCTTTGCTTGACATTATGAGAAAATCAAAATAAAACAGCCAAGACCTCAGAAAAAAATTGTAGACCTCCACAAGTCTTGTTCATCCTTGGGAGCAATTTACAAATGCCTGAAGGTACCACGTTCATCTATACAAACAATAGTATGCAAGTATAAACACCATGGGACCACGCAGTCATCCTAGGAAGGAGACGCGTTCTGTCTCCTAGAGATGGATGTACTTTGGTGCGAAAAGTGCAAATCAATCCCAGAACAACAGCAAAGGACCTTGTGAAGATGCTGGTGGAAACAGGTACAAAGTATCTATTTCCACACTAAAACGAGTCCTATATCGACATAACCTGAAAGGCCGGGCAGCAAGGAAGAAGCCACTGCTCCAAAACCGCCATTAAAAAACCAGACTGCAGTTTGCAATTGCAAATGTGGACAAATATTGTACTTTTTGGAGAAATGTCCTCTGGTCTGATGAAACAAAAATAGAACTGTTTGGCCATAATGACCATTGTTATGTTTGGAGGAAAAAGGGGGAGGCTTGCAAGTCTAAGAACACCATCCCAACCGTGAAGCATGGGGGTGGCAGCATAATGTTGTGGGGGTGCTTTGCTGCAGGAGGGAAAGGTGCACTTCACAAAATAGATGGCATCATGAGGAAAAACAATTATGTGGATATATTGAAGCAACATCTCAAGACATCAGTCAGGAAGTTAAAGCTTGGTCACAAATGGGTCTTCCAAATGGACAATGACCCCAAGCATACTTCCAAAGTTGTGGCAAAATGGCTTAACTTTTTATGGCTGCAGGGGCAGTATTGAGTAGCTTGGATGAAAAGGTGCCCATTGTGAACGGCCAGCTCCTCAGTCTCAGTTGCTAAAATATGCATATTATTATTAGTATTGGTGTCACGCCCTGGCCTTAGTTATGTTTGTTTTCTTTACTATTTTGGTTAGGTCAGGGTGTGACATGGGGGATTTATGTGTTTTGTCTGGTCTAGGGGTTTTTGTGTGTTTAATGGGCTGTTACCTTTCTAGGTAGTTTGTAGATCTATGGTTGCCTAGATTGGTTCTCAATTAGAGGCAGCTGTCTACCGTTGTCTCTGATTAGGAACCATATTTAGGCAGCCATATTCTGTGGGTATTTTGTGGGTGATTGTCTTCTGTCTTTGTGTCATTGCACCAGATAGGACTGTTTCGGTTTTCACATTTGTTGTTGTGTATTTTGTAGTGTTCTCATGTATGGTCTTTATTAAACATGTTGAACTCTAACAACGCTGCATTTTGGTCCTCCTCTCCTTCAACGGAAGAAACCCGTTACAATTGGATAGAAAACACTCTGAAGTTTCTAAAACTGTTTGAATTATGTCTGAGTATAACAGAACTCATATTGCAGGCAAAAACCTGAGAAATTCCACTTCCTGTTTGTATTTTTTCTGGGGTGGCAGATTTTCAACCAAGCTCTCATTGAAATTACAGCGAGATATGGATGAGTTTTCACTTCCTACGCCTTCCACTAGATGTCAACAGTCAATAGAACTTTGTCTGATGACTCTAATGTGAAGGGGGTCGAATGAGACAGGAAATAGTCACCACTGCCACGAGTTGACCATGCTTTCACCATGCACGTTCACAGGTGAAGGACCTGCGTTCCACCGGTAATCTGAAGTCATTCTAATTCTGTGGTTGGAACGCTATTTAAGATATATGTAAACAACATTCTAAAGATTGATTCTGTACATCGTTTGACATGTTTCTACTG
This sequence comes from Oncorhynchus mykiss, assembly GCF_057628025.1. Lineage (NCBI taxonomy): Eukaryota > Metazoa > Chordata > Actinopteri > Salmoniformes > Salmonidae > Oncorhynchus > Oncorhynchus mykiss. The sequence goes on from NC_143031.1 coordinate 29,389,549, forward strand.
ACTGTTATGGAACTTTTGGATATTTCGTCACGTTACAGTGGATGCGCTTTGTGACTTTGGAATTGATAACCAAACGCGCTAACCAAAGTAGCTAATTGGACATAAATAACGGACATTTTTGAACAAATCAAGCATTTATTGTGGACTTGGAATTCCTAGGACTGCATTCTGATGAAGTTCATCAAAGGTAAGGAAACATGTATCATGTATTTTCTGGTTTCTGTTGACTACAACATGGCGGCTAATTTGGCTACTGTTCTGAGCTCTGTCTCAGATTATTGCATGGGTTGCTTTTTCCGTAAACTTTTTTTGAAATCTGACACAGCGGTTGCATTAAGGAGAGGTATATCTATAATTCCATGTCTATAACTTGTATTATCATCTACATTTATGATGAGTATTTCTGTTGAAACGATGTGGCTATGCAAAATCACTTGATGTTTTTGGAACTAGTGAATCTAATACGCCAATGTAAACTCAGATTTTTTTATATAAATATGAACTTTATCAAACAAAACATAACATGAAGTCCTATGAGTGTCATCTGATGACGATAATTCAAGGTTAGTGATGAATTTTATCTCTATTTCTGCTTTTTGTGAATGCTATATTTTGCTGGAAAATGGCTGTGCTTATTGTGGTTTGGTGGAGACCTTACATAATCGTTTGTAGTGCTTTTGCTGAAAAGCATATTTTAAATCGGATTTGTGGGCAGAACTGAAAACTATTGTGCGAGCAAGGAGGCCTACAAACCTGACTCAGTTACACCAGTTCTGTCAGGAGGAATGGGCCAAAATTCACCCAACTTACTGTGGGAAGCTTGTGGAACGCTACATGAAGCGTTTGACCTAAGTTAAACAATTTAAAGACAATGCTACCAAATACTAATTGAGTGTATGTAAACATTTGACACACTGGGAATGTGATGAAAGAAATCAAATCTGAAATAAATCATTCTCTCTACTATTATTCTGACATTTCACATTCTTAAAATTAAGTGGTGATCCCAACTGACCTAAGACAGGGAATTTTTACTCGGATGAAATGTCAGGAATTGTGAAAAACAGAGTTTCATGTATTTGGCTAAGGTGTATGTTAACTTCCGACTTCAACTGTATATGTTCTTGAGTTAATTCGGGAGACGGTACGTCATTAAATAAACTTTTACCATGGTACCTCAAATTAATTGTTAATTGTTACAATATTAATTTAATCGGGTAATAATTCAGTGTAGTAGTTAATTATTCAATAAATAGCAGTCATCACGTTAATGATAATCACGTCACGACAGCAGTTGCACTAGTATTCAGACCCTTTACTCAGTACTTTGTTGAAGCACCTTTGGCAGCAATTGCAGCCTTGAGTCTTTTTGGGTATGACGCTACAAGCTTGGCACACCTTTATTTGGGGACTTTCTCCCATTCCTCCCTGCAGATCCTCTCAAGCTCTGTCAGGTTGGATTGGGAGCGTCGCTGCACAGTTATTTTCAGGTACTTCCAGAGATGTTCCATTGGGTTCAAGTCTGGGCTCTAGCTGGGCCACTGAAGGACATTCAGATACTTGTTCCCAAGCCACTCCTGTGTTGTCAGCATGATTCAGCCCACAGCATGATTCAGCCACCACCGTTCCTCACCGTAGGGATGGTGCCAGGTTTCCTCCAGATGTGATGCTTGGCATTCAGGCCAAAGAGTTTAATATTGGTTTCATCAGACCAAAGAATCTTTTTTCTCATGGTCTGAGTTTCTTTAGGTGCTTTTTGGCAAACTCAAAGCGGGTTGTCATGTGCATTTTACTGAGGGGCTTCCATCTGGCCACTTGCATAATTGGTGGAGTGCTGCAGAGATCGTTGTCCTTCTGGAAGGTTCTTCCATCTCCACAGAGTACTCTAGAGCACTGTCAGAGTGACCATCTGGTTCTTGGTCACCTCCCTGACCATGGCCCTTCTCCCCCGATTGTTCAATTTTGCCAGGGTAACCAGCCCTAACAAGAGTCTTGGTGGTTCCAAACATCACAGATTTCAGAGTGATGGATGCCATTGTGTTCTTGGGAACGTTCAATGTTACAGAATGTTTTTGGTATACTTCCCCAGATCTATTCCTCAACACAATCCTGTCTCGGTGCTCTTCGGACAATTCCTTCAACTTCAGGGCTTGGTTTTTGCTCTGACATGCACTGTTAATTGAATGCTAGTAAAACTAAGTGCATGCACTTCAATCAATTGCTGCCTGCACCCTCCCGCCTGACTAGCATCACTACTCTGGATGGTTCTGACCTAGAATATGCGGACAACTACAAATACCTAGGTGTCTGGTTAGACTGTAAACTCTCCTTCCAGACTCACATTAAGCATCTCCAATCCAAAATTAAATCTAGAATCGGCTGCCTATTTCGCAAACAAAGCCTCCTTCTCTCATGCTGCCAAACTTACCCTCGTAAAACTGACTATCCTACCGATCCTTGACTTTGGCGATATCATTTACAAAATAGCCCCCAACACTCTACTCAGCAAACTGGATGTAGTCTATCACAGTGCCATTCGTTTTATCACCAAAGCCCCATATATTACCCACCACTGCAACCTGTATCCTCTCATTGGCTGGCCCTCACTACATATTCATCGCCAAACCCACTGGCTCCAGGTTGTCTATAAGTCTTTACTAGGTAAAGCCACGCCTTGTCTCAGTTCACTGGTCACCATAGCAACAACCACCCGTAGCACGCACTCCACCAGGTATAATGCACTGGTCAGCCCCAAAGCCAACACTTCATTGGCCGCCTTTCCTTCCAGTTCTCTGCTGTCAATGACTGGAACGAATTGCAAAAATCTGAAGCTGGAGTCTTACATCTCCCTCTCTAACTTTAAACATCAGCTGTCTGAGCAGCTTACCGATCACTGTACCTGTACACAGCCAATCTGTAAATAGCACACCTGACTACCTCATCCCCATATTATTACTTACCCTCTTGCTCTTTTGCACCCCAGTATCTCTACTTGCACATCACCATCTGCACATCTATCACTCCGGTATTAATGCTAAATTGTAATTATTTTCACCTCTAGGGCCTATTTATTGCCTACCTCCCTACTCTTCTACATTTGCACACACTGGACATAGATTTTTATATTTTGTATTTTCTTTTGTGTTATTGACTGTACACTGTGTTGTTTTTGTCACACTGCTTTGCTTTATCTTGGCCAGGTCACAGTTGTAAATTAGAACTTGTTCTCAACTGGCCTACCTGGTTAAATAAAGGTGAAATAAAATAAAAAAATAGAAAACAGGACCTTATATAGACAAATCATGTCCAATCAATTAACTTTTTACCACAGTTGGTCTCCAATCAATCCGAAGGCATTGTATGTGTCCCAAACAAAAATAAATCCTGAGCTTTCTTATATCTCCTAGATAACACTTCAAAACCTTATTCCTTATGATATATTTTTAACTGTATTTTTTGCCGTTCATGAATGTGGTGCTATTCTATGCGTTTCTGTTGGCTGTATTAGGAAAGCTCAAATTCAATATTTTATCCCAAAAAATGTATATATATATTTATTTTACACCTAAAGGTCCTAAAATTATAAATCAATAGCTAAATGATCCATCGTATTTCCATCTTAAAACAATTCCATATTTTAGCTCAGTACACTCTTCCACTTTGACATTCCTGAATATTTTATGTAGATTTTTTACAAAAATGAGGGCTCAATCCATTTTAAACCCACTTTGTAACACAATTAAAAGTGAAGAAATCCAATGGGTCTGACTTTTGCAAGGCAATGTATCTTTTGACAATCTTTTGCTGCTTCTTCAGAAAACTGCCCAATCAGTCAAACCTCAACAGTAATAAATCAGCAGTGACTTGTAACAGAGTCACTGCCAAAATTGTGGGACGTTCCCAGCTTTTTCAGTAAAACCCTACAATAGGACATGTCCTCAGCGCTACCTAGATCATCCAAAGACTAACCGTGTTGCCATGGCAGATCTCAGATCACACACACACAGAGCAAAACCTCTGAATGAACCCTTGTTTCAAACACACATCAAACACAGGCCCTCTGACCATTTCAAACACTCAAAATGGCGATACATTGCAGATGTCCTTTGGCATTTCCGAGGTAAACCTTGACTGGATTTGTGTCTGCCAGGGACAATTTTTTGTGTTTCCTTCCCCTGTCATATATGGACATCTCCCGTTCTAAAAGGTAATGTCCCAGGCATAACACCTGAAAGAAAGAGAGAAAGGTCAGGCCAAACTCATCTGTCTGGGCTTTGCTCCCGAGTGGAGCAGCGGTCTAAGGCACTGCATCTCAGTGCTGGAGGCATCACTACAGACCCTGGTTTAATCCTGGGCTGTATCACAACCGGCCGTGATTGGGAGTCCCATAGGGCGGTGCACAATTGGCCCAGCGCCGTCCGGGGTAGGTCGTCATTGTAAAATAAGATTTTGTTCTTAACTGACTTGCCTAGTTAAATAAAGGTTAAATAAAAATATCACCATGCTTCACGGTTGTGACATTTCATAGCAGGTTAGTGTTACGGCTGGTTGAAGGACTGGACCATGGTGCAGCACGGTAAGCGTACATTCTCTCTTTATTGAAAATTATGCCGACAAAACAAAGAACAAAACTAAACCGTGAAGCTTTGGGCTATGTGCCCTGAACAAAGACAAAGTTAACTTCCCACAAAACAGGTGGGGGGGAAAGAGTAACTAAGTATGGTTGTCAATCAGAGACAACGATAGACAGCTGTCCCTAATTGAGAACCAGGCCAAGACATAGAAATACAAAACATAGAAAAAAGGACATAGAATGCCCACCCTAGTCACACCCTGGCCTAACCAAAATAGAGAATAAACAGCCTCTCTATGGCCAGGGCGTGTCAGTACCCCCCCCCCCCCCCCAAAGGTGCAAACTCCGGCCGCAAAACCTGACTCTAAAGGGGAGGGTCCGGGTGGGCCTTCTTACAGCGGCTGCTCGGTGTGAGATGTGGACCCCGCTCCACCTCAGTCTTGGCCCACTTAGGTGGTGCTTCTAGAGCGGGGACCCTCGCAGCGGGCCCCGGACTGAAGACCCTCGTAGAGGGCGCCACTGGACTGAGGGGCGCCTCCGAACTGAGGGGCGCCTCTGGACTGAGGGGTTGCGGCTCTGGCAGCTCCGGACAGGAGGGCGGATCTGGCAGCTTCGGACAGGTGGGAGCACCTGGAGGGAGGAGAGGAGAGACAGCCTGGTGCGTGGGGCTGCCACCGGAAGCCTGGTGCGTAGTGGAGGCACCAGATACACAGGGCCGTGGAGGCTTACTGGTGGTCTCGAGCGCAGAGCTGGCCCCACCCGTTCTGGCTGGATGCCAGCTTCCCCCCGGGAAATGCGGGACGCTGGCACCGAGCATACCGGCCTGTGAATACTCCGCCTCGGTACCGTGCCCATCACCCCATAGCACTTGGCCTGACCAGTCCCATGCTCGCCACGGTAAGCACGGGGAGTTGGCTCAGGTCTGCTTCCTGACTCTGCCACACTCCCCGTGTGCCCCCCAACATTTTTGGGGGGGCTGCCTCTCGGGCTTCCTTGCCAGCCGGGTTCCCACATACCGCTGGTTCCTCTCTCTGGCTGCCTCTGCTCTCCTAGCTGCCTCCACCTGTTCCCATGGAAGGCGATCCCTTCCTGCCAGGATCTCCTCCCATGTGTAGACTCCCTTGCCATCCAGAACGTCCTCCCACGTCCAGGAGTCCACCTTACCATGCTGCTTGGTCCGTTGGTGGTGGTAAGTTCTGTCACGGCTGGTTGAAGGACTAGACCAAGGTGCAGCATGGTAAGCGTACATTCTCTCTTTATTGAAAATGACGCCAACAAAACAAAGAACAAAACCAAACCTTGAAGCTTTGGGCTATGTGCCCTGAACAAAGACAAAGTTAACTTCCCACAAAACAGATGGGGGAAAAGGGTACCTAAGTATGGTTCTCAATCAGAGACAACGATAGACAGCTGTCCCTGATTGAGAACCATACCAGGCCAAGACATAGAAATACAAAACATAGAAAAAAGGACATAGAATGCCCACCCTAGTCACACCCTGGCCTAACCAAAATAGAGAATAAAACGGCTCTCTATGGCCAGGGCGTGACAGTTAGGAGAACATTTTTAGCTAACCCTAATCCTTTTCCTAACCTTAAACTAATTATCCTAACCTGATACGTTAATTATCCTAACCTGCTGCATAAGTTCTCCAAACCTGCTATGAAAAAGTCACATCTCTTCATAACTGTACACCATTGAGTAAACACCCTGATTCAGTTAGCAGACAGACTGGGCCAGTAGACTATTTAAAGGTAGAGGTTGTAAAATAGGACCTCTACTGGCTCACAACTCAGTCTGATGTCAGAAGTGAGTGCCTAAGGAGGAATGGAAAGGGGTGCAGATGGATTCAAATGATATCTTTAGCTCATGTTGTCGGCTGCTGGCACATGTACATGAATTAATGAATGAGGAGACACACTTGCAAGACAGACAATTACCATTTTGATAATTTGCTATTTAACTCAACAGTTTTTGTGACAACTATTGGTAGTGTTGAAAATGAGATGAAAACACACTGAACTTTAGATTTTTATTCTTTTTTTAAAAATAATGTTTTATTTTTACCCCTTTTTCTCCCCAATTTCGTGGTATCCAATTGTTGTAGTAGCTACTATCTTGTCTCATCGCTACAACTCCCGTACGGGCTGCGTCCTCCGATACACAACCCAACCAGCCGCACAGCGCGCATCCAACCCGGAAGCCAGCCGCACCAGTGTGTCGGAGGCTACACCGTGCACCTGGCAACCTTGGCTAGCGCGCACTGCGCCCGGCCCGCCACAGGAGTTGCTGGTGCGCGATGAGACAAGGACATCCCTACCTACCAAGCCCTCCCTAACCCGGATGACGCTAGGCCAATTGTGCGTCGCCCCACGGACCTCCCGGTCGCGAACCCAGGGACTCTGATGGCACAGCTGGCGCTGCAGTACAGCGCCCTTAACCACTGCGCCACCCGGGAGGCAGATTTTTATTCTTTACATGAAAACTTAAGTGAAAAAGTACATTTTGTGTGCACTTCACCATCACGCACTGATTTTTATCAGTCTGTTTGGTGGAAGCTCTACTGATATAAAAATGTGCATGAAAATATTTTGCCTATTGTATGGAAACCTAACTAGTATGTGCCCTATTTTATACCTGCCCCCTTGGCAGGTCTGCCATACCTGGGCCTGATTGAATAACGAGCTACCTGAGCCCCTTACAATGGACCTCCCAGCTCACATCTGGGCGGCTGCTGGAGGAGGAAGACCACGTCGAACTCAGCCACTGATAACCTTGCAGCCAGAGGTGGATTAACCTCTTGAAACTCTAGGGGCAGTATTTCATTTTTGAAAGATATTTTGTCACGAAAAGATGCTTGACTATGCATATAATTGACAGCTTTGGAAAGAAAACACTCTGACGTTTCCAAATCTGCAAAGATATTATCTGTGAGTGCCACAGAACTGATGCTACAGGCGAAACCAAGATGAAATTTCAAACAGGAAGTACCCCAGATTTTGGAGTCTCCTTATATGGCTGTGAATGCGCAAGGAATGAGCCTACACTTTCTGTCGTTTCCCCAAGGTGTTTGCAGCATTGTGAGCGATTTCTCCTACACAAATAATATTTTTGGAAAAACTGAACATTTGCTATCTAACTGAGAGTCTCCTCATTGAAAACATCCGAAGTTCTTCAAAGGTAAATGATTTTATTTTAATGCTTTTCTTGTTTTTGTGAAAATGTTGCCTGCTTAATGCTATGCTAGCTATCAATACTCTTACACAAATGCTTGTTTTGCTATGGTTGAAAAGCATATTTTGAAAATCTGAGATGACAGTGTTGTTAACAAAAGGCTAAGCTTGAGAGCCAATATATTTATTTAATTTAATTTGCAATTTTCATGAATAGTTAACGTTGCGTTATGCTAATGAGCTTGAGGCTATACTTAAGATCCCGGATACGGGATTGCTCGTCGCTAGAGGTTAAACATGTCAGTGTGGTCTAATACTTGTGTTCAGAATGGCTCCCTGCTCATGCATGTTTTTCTCTCCCCCCTCTGTCGCCATTATTGGACTGGACCATGGACTGGGTGCCACAGATGCTTGATGACAACAGACGACGAGGAACGACTGCCAAATTACTACCACGGACATGAACAAGCAACGGCAGATGAGCGACTGACATGTGGTGGCGGTGGCCATCTTAATGACCCTCCAGAAGCATGAACTGTGTGGTGACCTGGCATTTTCAGTACCTGTTTGTGACACTCACAATGCACATTTAAATATTGCAGCAAAAGTTTTTCTACATTTCCCCCTTTTTATATTCATCAGCTCTGACATTAACATGCACAGAGTATCTGTTATTCTGCTAGCAGCTAGCCTCAACTTGCCTTAGAGCTGTTAAGAGCTGACATGTTGGGGGCAGCAACCTAATGAAACAGTGTCAGGCTAACACTGCCGCTAATGTTAACATAGGCTAGCATTGTGGCATGATGCTGTTACTGCTGCATGGCCCCTGCTTTACTGTATTACACCACCGACGCCTCCTGGCCAGGAGAATAAAGGCTGCTGTCTGTAATTCAATGAGCCAAGCTCAGGCTCCCTGGCCCTGGAGCAGCGTCTGACTATTAATAAGAGTGGCAGCAGAGGCTCCTCTTGTTTGCGAGGATAGGCTGATTCTCACACTGCTGAGGCAGAGGGAGAGGAAATGTGATGTGTAGTACAGAATGTGATTTGTTTTATGATTTATGAATGTGGTGAATCTGCTCTATAAGATGGAATACAGTATGGCATAGGTATTAGCATTGCGAGTTCACCGATAATTAATGAGTAGAATAGCCATTTTAATATACAGTTTCTCATCAAAGTCCTTGTTCAAGAGGTTGACAACCAGGTGTCTCCTTATGTCTCAACACACTGTATGCATCAACACACTGCATTACACATCTCTATCAATTATGCTTAATTTCAGGTCTCTTACATTATTACAATGGGATGAATAACAAAACTGAAGAGAGGACTGAATTGCAGATAGATTTTTGTTTTACCCTACACTTTTGCAACGGCCTATTCTGAAATCAAGTGTCCACTCCATCCAATCAATGCAGAAAATCTAATTTCTGCAATGATTGAATTAAGGCCACAGTTCCATGTGAGTTTGTTTCAGACCACAGACCTAACACCCAGCCACATTCATTGAACTGGATGTTGGTACGTTCAGATTGTGCTGATTCTGTTCTTTTGCCCTGTCAGCTGTCAGTGGCTGGGCTAGTGCCGGCCAATATCAGTTAGGCTTTTATCCGACGAGGCATTCTAACGAGGGTTCCCCGTCAGGGTCCATTTATCTTACACATGTAGTGAATTGGCATGGCTCTGGATTTTCTGTCCCCGTTTTTCCTCTGGGTATTCAATTCCCCCACAACTGTCTGCCAGAGGAGGAGTGAACTGGAGCATTGGGTCTTAATTGGATATACATAAATGCATATACTGTATTTATGTACAGTATGGACGCACACGTGTTCGCATAACACACACACACAAACATACCTTAAAATGCACATATGCATGTGTACACGCAAAAACACACGCATATACACACATGGATGTACACATACAGACACCTCACAAATCTGCAGAAGAGCAAAGCTTTTAATCACACTGTATAAGAGATGTCAAAACATATCAAAGCGTTAATAATATCCCCATGCCTCCAGATAAACATAATATTATAAAAGAGATTATGGACGGCTATTACACGTGGAGAGATAATCCCTAGATTTTCACAACCTGTCATGACAAGTCACAACCATGCCTATGGTCGCTTTATGTTAGATGTGGATTGTATCTGCATTGAGGGATTTTGAAAAATAGATTAATAGAAAAAAGTAAAATTTAAGAAGTGGAGGAGAACAAAACAAACTATGTTTACAAGCTATGTTTACTGCAGTTCTATCGATGTTTTAAAGAAACAAAGTTGCCTGTGTTGACTTTATTCCCACTAAAAGTCACTTCAGTCTGTTGCCATTTATTGCCCAGGGCTTGGTAAGAAAATGCGGGCAGATAAAAGCTGTAAAAAGTGACACTCAAGAGGAAAATGACTCCCCTGTGAATGTACAGTAGCAGACTGCTGCTTGACCTTGATAGCAAATACTCCGTTCTCAAATAAATATTCAGTGAGTAAGGAGTGATGGTACGAGCCTCCTCACCGTGAGATAAGGAGTTGTCTGAATGTGGGGGCCAGCCACATTTTGGGGGTGGGGGGGTTTAATCGGCCACAAAATCAACATTTTGTGGTCTCTGGACTTCAAACCCATTGAAAACTTGTGGCTGAATTGAAGAATGAAGTCCATAAGTGCAGATGAAGGACATCAAGGATCTGGAAGTATTCTGTATGCAGGAATGGTCTAAGATCGCTTCCAATCTCATAAAACATTTTAGAAAAATGCTCAGTACCTATTGAAAGGTATTAAAAAAAAGGGTGGCAATAATTTTGACCCCTACCTTCCTGAGAAAAATATAAAAACTTGTTAAACAAGATCTCTTTCTCTGAGCAATTGTATTAGTATACATTTTCCATTTATTGTTGCATACAATATAGCCCAGTATTTGAATAATTTATTTTATACAGTCATTTTTCTCATCTTTATCAAGGTAGTCATTTCAGACCCCACTGTATGTGGACCAAATATACGTGATCGACCGACTCGATTCGGTCTTATGTAGCAAAATTTGAAAATTAGAAAATTTCTCTTTAAGGGTTGATCCGAACATTCTGTCCTAACAACAGCAGTCAAGCACTCAAGAAAACTGGCTAACGTTGGCTAGCTACTTCCGGACACAGATGAGAGAACAGATCACTCTGACCATGTTCCTCACCCTAGCAGAGCTGGTAAGGATGTTTTTAGGTTATCCAGTTGGTGACTGCAACTGTGCTGCTGGCAACAATTGACGCTTTTTTTGCCAACGTTTGCTGACACCGGCCATATTCAACAGGTGTTGAGTGTAAATTCGTTAGTTATTCTGTGCTCTGGCAGACTCAGATGAGAGTGCTCTGAAGTGCTCTGTAGGGTTCCCACTTTGGGTTGCAAAATTCTGAAAACTTTCCTAAGGAATTGGTAGGTGTGGTCCCCCACTATATCAGAGCACATTAATTCAATGAATTAATAGCAATTCATTAGGGAATAAGCATTTGTTTTTGATAGATACTGGGGCTGCCAATATTTTGGGGGGCTATTAGACTTCAGTAAGCTAATCAAAAGAAGCCTGAGAAAATTATAAATACATGGGACATTCCTAACATTAGGACACCATGCATACTATGATGACTGGGCTGTCACCTCACACAAAAAAAACACACCTTTCTCCATACTCATATGACATTTCATTGCTTATGTGTTAACACATATTTGTGCACAGTAAGTGCAGTGAGTATAGCAACACAGAGAGCAGCAGCAGCGTCCTGGCTCCTCTCCTGCAGATGCCCTTTGAAGAGTGATATGTGTGATTATGGCCATGCCCCAGAGGTTTCCCTCACTCTCGTCTCCCTATGCACAGTCATTTGTTTCTCACCAAGTAATTAAGCATCCTGAGTGAGGAGGCCTGCTGTTAAGGAACACATATTTCATTACAGACAGAGGACTCTATCCCTCCATCTCTCAACTTCTTCCACCTCTCTTGGTATATGAGGAGAGAGAAAAAGAGAATGGATTCGAGAGGAAGAGGTACAGGGGTTAGAAGGAGAAAATGAGGGGGTTGGGAGTGAGAGAGTAAGAGAGAGAGAGAGAGAGAGTAAAAGAGAGAGAGAGAGAGAGAGAGAGAGAGACCCCAGAGGCAGTACATGTGAGGCAGTAGCACTATCGTACCGGTGGGCTGTTGCTGAAATGTACCTGGATGAACTTGGCTGACACTGATTTCATATAGAATTTGGATAAGGGTGCAGTTTTATGATTCTAGGGAAAATGTGTTGTGGTATCAACTGCACTCAGACAAACTAGAACAGAATGTCCCTTAGAGACAAGGAATTGACATAGAATTGACAATATGGCAATGAAACAGAAGGGGAGAGAGCCTTAGGATGCTCTGATGCAGCTGGGAAATAGAGATAAACATACAGAATAATGTTTACAGTGCTGTGATACATTCTAATGAAGACAGTCTCTGAAACATGACTTACTGATCTGAAACTGGAGAGCATTACTGTATTGTTGAATCAGGTCAAAGTCCCACAAAACATAAATCAGCAACATTTGTATTGTATAGTATGTCAATGGTAGTTCTTTACTTTATGTTGTCTTAAAACAAAATGTGTAACCAGCCATGTGCTTCTGGCCATGTAAGAGAGAGCATAGTTCCTGGTGTTCCCCTCATCTGCTCCTGACGTTGAGTTATGGATCCTTGTTCTACAGTGCATTTGTTAGCCTGCAACACAGGCACACGCACGCACACACAAACACAGAGAAAAGCAACCCACATACACACAAATTCATTGTTTGTGCATTATGATTATCACTTCACCTGCAATGAACTTGATGCTGAGATGTTGAGAGCATGCCTTCTCCTTGGCCTGATCTACTATTCAGTTGTAACATATTGAAGTGGAGTTACTTGGCCCTACTTCACGTCTCCTTTCACAAGGAAAAGAGCGAAAGAGGAGAACCCACCGCCCCCCTCTGAGTCAGCCAGTCAGTCAGTGTTCCTAGGCAGGGTCAGGTGAGGGTTACTGCCTTCCCCATTCAGGATGGTTTCACCGGGATTTTCTTTGTCACACAGGGTCCCTGTGTAAAGAATTTCTTATTTTTTTCTTTCAATAGACGGCAAAAGGATGGTCTGCATGGAAGGAGCGGGGAAATTTGAGGGATGGAGGAATTGAGGGGACTGTGTGTGTGTTTGTGTGTGAAAGAGAGAACGCAGAAGGGGGCTTGTTGGTTCTATTTAGAGAAACCAATTAGGAAATCTCTAAAGTGAGTGTCATTCAAAACAGTTGTTTACAATGGCAACGCCTTTGGATATAGACACATGACAGACTCTGTCTGTGTGGCTTTTACATATGTGTAACTGTGTCATGACTATGATTCACCTTTTTGGGATAGGGGGGATAGGGGGCAGCATTTTCACTTTTGGATGAATAGCGTTCCCAGAGTGAACTGCCTCCTACTCTGTCCCAGATGCTAATATATGCATATTATTATTAGTATTGGATAGAAGTTTCTAAAATTGTTTGAATGATGTCTGTGAGTATAACAGAACTCATATGGCAGGCGAAAACCTGAGAAAAATCGACCCAGGAAGTGGGACATCTGAGGTTTGTAGTTTTTCAAAGCTTGGTCTATCGAATACACATTGAGATATGGATGAGGTTGCACTTCCTAGGGCTTCCACTAGATGTCAACAGTCAATAGAACTTTGTCTGATGACTCTAATGTGAAGGGGGTCGAATGAGACAGGAAATAGTCACCACTGCCACGAGTTGACCATGCTTTCACCATGCACCTTGGTCTCATGACGCGCGCTCCTGACAGAGTTACCTCCTCGTTCCAGTGCTTCTCTGAAGCCAAAGGAATTCTCCGGTTGGAACATTTTGATGTTTTATGTTAAAAACATCCTAACGATTGATTCCATACATCGTTTGACATGTTTCTAAAGGACTGTAACGGAACTTTTCGAGATTTTGTCTGGATGAAATGCTCGCGCCTCATGAAGATGGATTACTGGACTGAACACGCTAACAACAAGTGGCTATTTGGACAAAAATGATGGAACTTTATGGAACAAATCAGTCATTTATTGTCGAACTGGGATTCCTGGGAGTGCCTTCTGATGAAGATCATCAATGTTAAGTGAAGTTTTATGGTGTTGTTTCTAACTTTGTTGATTCCAAAATGGCGGATATTCCTCTGGCTGTTTTGGGGTCTGAGCACTGATCTTTTCCCATAAAGTTTTTTTTAAATCTGACACAGCGGTTGCATTAAGGAGAAGTCTAACTTTAATTCTATGAATTACACTAGTATCTTTTATCAATGTTTATTATGAGTATTTCTGCAAAATCACCGGATATTTTGGAATCAAAACATTACTGCACGTAAGGCGTCAATGTAAACTGAGATTTTTGCAAATAAATATGCACATTATCAAACAAAACATACATGTATTGTGTAACATGATGTCCTATGAGTGTCATCTGATGAAGATCATCAAAGGTTAGTGATTCATTTTTATCTATATTTCTGCTTTTTGTGACTCCTATCTTTGGCTGGAAAAAATGGCTGTGTTTTTTCGACTTGGCGGTGATCTAACATAATCATATGTTGTGCTATAGCTGTAAAGGATTGTTGAAATTGGCCATGATGTGTAAATAAACAAGATGTTTGTCTTTCATTTGCTGTATTGGACTTGTTAATGTGTGAAAGTGACATATTTCCAAAATATATTTTTGAATTTCGCGCGCTGCCTTTCAGTGGAATGTTGTCGAGGGGTTCCGCTAAAGGTTAATGACCCATTAAAGACACATAGTTATCCCCAAGGGAAGGTGATCAAATCAAATCAAATCAAAAATCAAATCAAATTTTATTTGTCACATACACATGGTTAGCAGATGTTAATGCGAGTGTAGCGAAATGCTTGTGCTTCTAGTTCCGACAATGCAGTAATAACCAACAAGTAAACTAACCAACAATTCCAAAACTACTGTCTTATACACAGTGTAAGGGGATAAAGAATATGTACATAAAGATATATGGATGAGTGATGGTACAGAGCAGCATAGGCAAGATACAGTAGATGGTATCGAGTACAGTATATACATATGAGATGAGTATGTAAACAAAGTGGCATAGTTAAAGTGACTAGTGATACATGTATTACATAAGGATGCAGTAGATGATATAGAGTACAGTATATACGTATACATATGAGATGAATAATGTAGGGTATAAAAACATTATATTAGGTAGCATTGTTTAAAGTGGCTAGTGATATATTTTACATCATTTCCCATCAATTCCCATTATTAAAGTGGCTGGAGTTGAGTCAGTGTGTTGGCAGCAGCCACTCAATGTTAGTGATGGCTGTTTAACAGTCTGATGGCCTTGAGATAGAAGCTGTTTTTCAGTCTCTCGGTCCCAGCTTTGATGCACCTGTACTGACCTCACCTTCTGGATGATAGCGGGGTGAACAGGCAGTGGCTCGGGTGGTTGTTGTCCTTGATGATCTTTATGGCCTTCCTGTAACATCGGGTGGTGTAGGTGTCCTGGAGGGCAGGTAGTTTGCCCCCGGTGATGCGTTGTGCAGACCTCACTACCCTCTGGAGAGCCTTACGGTTGTGGGCGGAGCAGTTGCCGTACCAGGCGGTGATACAGCCCGCCAGGATGCTCTCGATTGTGCATCTGTAGAAGTTTGTGAGTGCTTTTGGTGACAAGCCGAATTTCTTCAGCCTCCTGAGGTTGAAGAGGCGCTGCTGCGCCTTCTTCACGATGCTGTCTGTGTGAGTGGACCAATTCAGTTTGTCTGTGATGTGTATGCCGAGGAACTTAAAACTTACTACCCTCTCCACTACTGTTCCATCGATGTGGATAGGGGGGTGTTCCCACTGCTGTTTCCTGAAGTCCACAATAATATCCTTAGTTTTGTTGACGTTGAGTGTGAGGTTATTTTCCTGACACCACACTCCGAGGGCCCTCACCTCCTCCCTGTAGGCCGTCTCGTCGTTGTTGGTAATCAAGCCTACCACTGTTGTGTCGTCCGCAAACTTGATGATTGAGTTGGAGGCGTGCGTGGCCACGCAGTCGTGGGTGAACAGGGAGTACAGGAGAGGGCTCAGAACGTGCCCTTGTGGGGCCCCAGTGTTGAGGATCAGCGGGGTGGAGATGTTGTTGCCTACCCTCACCACCTGGGGGCGGCCAGTCAGGAAGTCCAGTACCCAGTTGCACAGGGCGGGGTCGAGACCCAGGGTCTCGAGCTTGATGACGAGCTTGGAGGGTACTATGGTGTTGAATGCCGAGCTGTAGTCGATGAACAGCATTCTCAAGCAATTCTCATGATCAAGACTGTGTATGTAAGGGTGTGAACTGGCGGCAGAGAAGTCAGACACAGGAGAGAAATAACTGTTTTTCCAACGGCGCAGTTTATTTAAAAAACCCACCACTTACCTCTGAGAAAGTGCCTAGGAGCCTTACACTGGGCGCACACCGAGCAGGAGGAAACATAAACCCTCACATCCTTTACATGGGCCACTCCTCTGTGTCATACAGCCGGGACAATGCGTCTTAATGTTCTGGGAGCCTGGTCTGTCAGAAAGGGTAAACACAAAACGGGTCAAAAACATGAACCACCTTTCCTGGCGAGGGTTCAGTCTCCTTGCTGCCCGGATGTGCGCCAGATTGCGGTGGTCAGTCCAGATTAGAAAAGGGTGTCTAGCCCACTCAAGCCAATGTCTCCACGCCTTCAAGGCCTTGACGACAGCCAACAGCTCCCGGTCCCCCACATCATAGTTTCGCTCCACCGGTCTGAGCTTCTTAGAGAAGAAGGCACAGGGGCGGTGCTTCGGTGGTGTACCCGAGCCCCGAGAGAGCACAGCTCCTATCCCAGCCTCGGACGCATCCACCTCCACTATGAACGCCAAAGAAGGATCCGGATGGGCCAGCACGGGAGCCGAGGTAAACAGAGCCCTCAGGTGACTAAAAGTCCTGTCCGCCTCAGGTGTCCACTGCAAGCGCACCGGCCCCCCGTCAGCAGTGAGGTAATGGGAGCCGCTACCTGACCAAAATCCCGGATAAACCTCCGGTAGTAGTTGGCAAACCCTAAGAACCACTGCACCTCCTTTACCATGGTGGCAGTCGGCCAATTACGCACAGCTGCAATGCGGTCAATCTCCATCTCCACCCCTGATGTGGGAATGTGATTCCCTAGGAAGAAGAAGGACTGTTGGAAGAACAGGCATTTCTCAGCCTTGACGTGCAGGTAATGCTCCAACAGGCGACCAAGCACTCAAGGGACACATGCTCGTGTAGTGGAGTATATCAAAATGTCATCAATATACACCACCACACCCTGCCCGTGCAGGTCCCTGAAAATCTTGTCTACAAAGGCTTGGAAGACTGATGGCGCATTCATCAACCCGTACGGCATGACGAGGTACTCATAGTGCCCCGAGGTGGTACTAAAAGCCGTCTCCCTCTCAAATGCGCATCAGGATGTAAGCGCTCCAGAGATCTAGTTTAGTGAAGAAGCGTGCCCCGTTTCCATAGCCTTCGTCTCCGTCTGTGAGAGGGGATACACGTGACTCCTGGGAAGTGCAGCGTCTACCAGGAGATCTATCGCACAATCGCCCCGTCGATGAGGTGGTAATTTAGTCGCCTTCTTTTTGGAGAAGGCGAGAGCCAAATCTGCATATTCAAGGTGAATGCTAACGGTGGAGACCTGGTCTGGACTTTCCACCATAGTAGCACCAACGGAAACCCCTAAACACCTACCTGAGCACTCTCGCGACCACACCGTGAGAGCCCTCTGTGGCCAAGAAACAGTGGGGTTATGACAAGCTAACCAGGGTAGGCCCAGCACCACGGGAAACGCAGGAGAGTCAATAAGAAAGATACTAATTCTCTCCGTATGACCCCCCTGCGTCACCATGCCCAAAGGAGCGGTGACCTCCCTAATCAACCCTGACCCTAATGGTCGACTATCTAAGGCGTGAACAGGGAAGGACACATCCACGGGAACAATGGGGATCTAACGGGGAGCTAACGCTCTATCAATGAAATTCCCAGCCACGCCTGAATCGACGAGCGCCTTATGCTGGGAATGCGGGGAAAACTCAGGAAAAGTGACAAACACAAACATATGTGCAACAGAGGGCTCTGGGTGAGAATGGTGCCGCCTCACCTGGGGTGACGCCAGAGCGCCCTGCCTGCTGCCTCGATTCCCAGAGGAACCAACCCGGGAACCGACCGACAGTGTGACCTCTGCGGCCACAGATGGTGCACAAGCGGGTACCCCCTCCGGTCTTCCTGCACACCGCCCCTCCCAGCTCCATGGGTATAGGTGAGGGGGTGCGGGAGGATGGAACCACCAGACCCCGATCTGAACGTCCGCGAGTAGCCAGCAGGCTGTCCAGGTCCTAAACTCCAAGGCGAACTCCTGGACGCTCCTCGTCTCCTGCCTCAGATGGTAGAGGCATTCACCCGCCGCTCTACCCTTGGGTGGTCGAAGACTGCCTGGAAACGGCGGGTGAACTCCTCAAACTGGTCCAACGCCGCATCTCCCTCTCTCCACACGGAGTTGGCCCACTCCAGGGTTTTCCCGGTGAGGGACGAGACGAGGGCGGCCACCCTCTCATTGCCCGATGGAGCCGGGTGGACAGTGGCCAGGTAGAGGTCTAATTGTGAGCCGCACACTCTAGGAGCTCAGATGCAAAAATTTTATTACCAACGTTTCGACAGCCAAGTTGTCTTCATCAGGGTATAATCACAAACACTGCGGGATGACTCATTTATGTAGTGTCAAAAGACACAGGTGTCTGTAATCATGGCCAAGAGTTTTCTCCTGACAGGTGTGGCATATCAAGAAACTGATTAAACAGCATGATCATTACACAGGTGCACCTTGTGCTGGGGACAATAAAATGACACTCTAAAATGTGCTTTTTTTCACACAACCCAATGCCACAGATGTCTCAAGTTTTGAGGAAGCTTGCAATTGGTATGCTGACTGCAGGAATGTCCACCAGAGATGTTGCCAGATAATTGAATGTTAATTTCTCTACCATAAGCCTCAACGTTGTTTTAGGGAATTTGGCAGTACACCCAACCAGCCTTACAACTGCAAACCACTTGTAACCTTGCCAGGCCAGGACCTCCACATCTGGCTTCTTCACCTGCAGGATCGTCTGAGACAGCTGATGAAACTCAGAAGAATTTATGTCTAACAAACCCCCTTTTTTTGGGAAAAAAAACGTTCTGATTGGCAGGTCCTGGCTTCCCAGTGGGTGGGCCTATACCCTCCCAGGCCCACCCCCCTCATGCCCACCCTTCCACATGACTGCGTCCATGCCCAGTCATGTGAAATCCATAGACTAGGGCCTAATAATTGACTGATTTCCTTATATAAACTGTAACTCAGTAAAATCATTGAAATTGTTACGTGTTGCGTTTATATTTTTGTTCAGTATATATAGGAAATAAATACATGCAATAAATAAATAATTTAGGGTAAACATGTGGTCTTAGCTCCTGAAAGTTATGTACAAGATAGGTGTCCTGTCTTGTCTGGTACAGTACACTGCCATGCTTTGAGCTCCGAGACGGACAGCTCTGTCAGTGAATTGTGATATTAACAATGTGTGTCTCTCGTGACAAAGGACATTGTACAATATATCGACACTTGCTCTCTCTGAGCCAATTCAAACTTACCCTGTCCTCTCCTGTCAGCATCCTACTTCAAACGCTGGTGTGGTGCTAGACCATACAAACTCTCACACACACACACACTCATGCAAGCACACACACATACACACACACACACACACACACACACTATATATATATATAGTAGTGCTGGACCTAATCAGGTTTTGAACTTGAGTGTAATCAAAACACATATGGGGTGAGCAGTTGTTCCCATTCTGTGACAGCTGGTAATTTTCCTGGAGAGCAACTAAAGCATTCGTTTCAATTAGCAGAGAGTGGTTAAGCAGAGTAACCACGCAGTCCAATAAGGCTAAGGACATGTTAACATGGAGATGAAAAATGACACTGCAGATAAATGAAACCTTGTTGGATTTGAGATTGAAAAGTGGAACTAAGTTAATTATTGAGGGAGGCTCTGGACATTCTCTGTGTCTTGGGAATGAAATGTGGTGGGAGTAAATAATAAAAAAGTTGCCTGAAGGCTCTTTCTAGTGCCTGTAAATAACAAAAATACATCACCATAACGCTGACAGACGCCTTGGAGTAAATAAGGGGGAGGAGAGCAAGGCCATTCTCCATATATGACCTCAATGGTTATAAGGTTCAAGACCATGGGGGATATTAGATTAGCAGGCTCTTACCACACTGCCACTTTGAAGACAGGGTTGTGGCATTGTTGCTCCAGACTCAGAGTGTAGTAAGTTACATGTAGAGTTACTGAAGGGGAATGTGTGAATGGAAGTCTTTCCTCCATTTTATTAATTTACATCAGAATTATTTTATTTTTGACCATTCAGTTGAATGAACCGTCCTGAAAAGTGGACCACATTTCATATGCATTAGCACCTTTTTTTTTTTTAATGTATTTTTATGTCTTATAAACAGTTTTAACATGTTGCTAACAACAACTTAAAAAACTGACATACAGTACATTAAGTCTTTTTGATAAACAGCAATGCAAATACCCTGGTGATTTTTTAAATTGTATGATCTTTCAACTCGATAATTTGTGTGTGGTCTAAAAGGAAACGCTTATTTCGCATATTACGTCTCAGAGCTAAAATGTGCTTATCTTTTACAACGTGCCGTGCACCATGCATTTTGATGAAGGAAATTATGCGTGCATTGATCCAGCTTATTGACCTGCTTACAGTAACAACTGAATCAAAATTAAAAAAGTTAATTAATACGATGAGGTATCACCGTATGCCAATATTTAATGATGCAAAAAAGGAGTGTGCTTGGAAAGTTGAGGTAAACTAAGTGATTATCCTAAACAAAAAAAATACAAAGGAATGATTTTAGGCAATAGACATCAGCACTCTCTGCTAGATACCAGCTGGAATCCTTAAGTGCTGAATAGTCTTTCCTTCGAGATGAAGCATGTAGCCACAATAAGATGGGAAATTCAATCTGATGAAAGGCAAGGAGGATGATGCTACTGCCTGGAGAGATTCCATGCCTTGCCATTTAAGGAGTGCAATGAAAATTAAAATGGACTTAGCTAAACAGCGATGAGCAAACCACAATCTGAGCACTTCAAGTGTGGCATATACCATACAGCGAAGCCCTGATTGTGTCTCTACAGTTACGGCCTGCAGTCAATCACTGTTGAGCTGGTAGAAAGGGAGAAATATGGGAGAAAGAAAACATTGCAAGAGTTTAGGGTAGATGTCTCATTAATTGCTCCATGGGCAGGAAATTACTCCAGGCACCGAAGCTATCTCAAAACCACATTGCAATTATCATTCTTGCAAAACGGACAAGACAATGACAATCTAAACCTCTGAAGGACACTGTCACAGGATCGTCTTGGTGCAGCTAGTTGGACAAATGGTTTGTTTAGGAAGAGGAATGATGCAGCACAACAATTGCATTTGATTTGACTGAGACGCCTCAATCCATTACACAAACAAGTGTCGACGAGCACCTCCTGGAGAGCAGCTCTTCAATTCATTCCTGCCACCTTGATAAGTATTGGTAGGGATGATTCTCATTGCCTCATTGTGTTGTAAATGGCATCGGGCCGCACCATGGCGCTAATCAGTAAACAGATGTGACAGCACTCAGCGAAACTCCCCAGGCAGCCCAATCCGGTGAGCTCACCTCTGTGTGTGTTTGCTCTAAAGCAGCTCCTGCAGCTCCCACACCCTGGAGGAAAGCTTAATATAAATCCTCCACTTTGAGAGATCTCATCTTTTTAAATCTATGCTAAGTGCGGTTTGGGACTGCTGGAGTGGTACAGGCCTCTCTTAGAGAGCAGTGGTAATGAGCAGAGGAGAGGTGCACTGGAATAATTTACATTCCTCTACCTCTCAAGCCAAACGGAGGAGTGTCTTCTCAGGTAAGAAAAACACAAAAAGTTGTTTACTTGTTCTTCATTCTCATTACCTTGAGAGCTGAAGGTCAGACAGTGCCCTTGCTTGGTTATATACATTTTTTCGAGATGGTTTCAAAAATCAGTTTCAAGAACTGATATGCCCATAATCTTGAATGTCAACGCTACCCTTAGAAAAGTGGAGTGGGGTCAGAATACATCGAGTCAGAGAGGGGGAAAGGTCTTGCATTTTTTGAATAGGAGAGGAAATGTGAGATGCATGTTGATAACATTTTTCTGCCACTCCAAAAGTTTAGTATAAATCATTAATAGTGTTGTTGTGACTTGGCTATCATTCATGTGATGACTGCTATTTATTGACTAATTAACTACTACATTTAATTATTACTTGACTAAATTAATAATGCAACAATTAACTCAATAGGAATTTGTGGCACCATGGGAAAAGTTTGTTTAAATATATTGTCACTCTGTCCATTGTTTGATGATGTAGTTTTTGGCTGTTTAAAACTTCTTGACGCACCCATCCCGTTAGCAGGATAATTTTTTATCAACATCAGCTGATTTGCAGAGCGCCAAATTCAAATGAAATTACTAAAAATATTTAATTTTCATGAAATCAGAAGTGCAATATAGCAAAACACAGCTTCGCTTGTTGTTAAACCACCTGGCATGTAAGATTTCAATAAAGCTTTTCGGCGAAAGCATAACAAGCGTTTATGTGAGAACATCTCTCTCAGTAGACAAAATATTACAAACAGCTAGCAGCCAAGTAGATTGATCACGAAAGTCAGAAAAGCAATAAATTAAATTGCTTACCTTTGATGATCTTCGGATGTTTGCACTCACGCGACTCCCAGTTACACAATAAATGTTCCTTTTGTTCCATAAAGATTATTTTTATATCCAAAATACCTCAACTTGTTTGGCGCGTTATGTTCAGAAATCCACAGGCTCGAGCGGTCACGACATCGCAGACGTAAATTCCAAATAGTATCCGTAAAGTGCGTAGAAAGACGTGAAATGTTTTTTATAATCAATCCTCAAGTTGTTTTAACATTATATAATCGATAATATGTCAACCGGAATGGAGCTTCTTCCATAGGCGAGAGAGAGAAAATGGCTGTTGAGCATGAAAAACTCTGCTGGCACCCAGCCATCCACTGACGCGATGGGTTCTTTCTCGCGCATTTTTCAAAATAAAAGCCTGAAACTATGTCTAAAGCCTATTCACAGCTTGAGGAAGCCATAGGAAAATGAATCTGGTTGATATCCCTTCAAATGGAGGCAAGGCATCCAATGGAACAGAGAGCTTTCAGGAAAAACAACACTTCCTTGTTGGATTTTCCTCAGGTTTTCACCTGCAATATCAGTTCTGCTATACTCACAGACAATATTTTGACAGTTTTGGAAACGTTAGAGTGTTTTCTATCCTAATCTGACAATTATATGCATATTCTAGTTTCTGTGCCTGAGAAATAGGCAGTTTCAAATGGGTACGTTTTTTTAGCCAAAAACGAAAATACTGCCCCCTACTCTCAAGAAGTTTTAACTCTTCATAAGGCACACAGACAGTCCGATCACCCAAACTAGGCCCCAAAGGACTCGTTTGCTGCCAAATGGTTTACGATCGACGTGAGGTGTCATAAAAACTCCACATCCATCCATCTCCCCCTCTGAGGGAGGGAGAGAGCTCTGTACAGTAGAACTGATCCACTGTAACCTGATCTCTTGGATCCTCACAGGAGAGTCATGACAGTGTATACCTTACAAATTCATGGAGCCTAATGAAAAATGCTGTATTGTGATGACAAATTTGATTATAACATTGAATCAACTAACACATCTCGGGCCAAGTCCTAAATTCATTGGCAGGGAATTCTGAACCGAGTTAAGCACGAGTAAATGAAACTTAATTCCCTTTTAATCCACTTTTCTCTATGCATATTCTGACCTTGAATTTATGCATGAGAACAGCGTGCTATTCACCAGCTATTCGTTGGGGTGGAGATCTAAGAAATGAAGGTATTCTGACCTTGACCTTATTCCCTCATAATTCCACCACCTTTACGCAAGAGGAAACCATGAATAAGGTCGAGCGAACCTGCCAGTTCCAAGTAGAAAAGCATCTACTCCATTTTTTCAGCATTCATGCACTGTAATTTATAAATTGCTAAGCGCTATTGATAAGAGTAAATTAGTAATCCATTTGGAGAAGGGGATTGTAAATACACATTGAAATTGTTTTAGATTGTTTATCTTTATGATCCCTGGAGATTAATGTGAAATCAGACATATGGAAGCAAACTGAAAATCATATCACCATGACATGTATTGCGGCCCCTTTTCCACAGTGGAGTAGGCTATAAATAGCTGTGCAATTCTTCTGTAGGGCCTATTCAGCGCTTGTTTTCTCACATAAACTGAAATTGAGCTAACAGTGAATTTTAGTCACCAGGAAATGAGTGATTTTCACTAGATAACACAGCCAAAAAGTCAGAACAGCTCCCCCAGTTTGACAACAGATGCCGCTCCGGTGTGAGATATCAAAAGGCGAATATCACAGCCAATCACAACACGGGCGTGTAAGTAGTACTGTGAAACACTATCATTCTACTATTAGCACCAGATATATGATGTACATTTTCAGAATTTACAACGCAAAAATCCCCCACAACTATAAATTCTGTGTAGCACCATTAAATTCTGCATAATAGCACAGCATTTCATAAACTTTACTATGGGAAAATTGATACATTGTTATGCTTCAGCTTGCTGCCCTATGACTGGTTTCAAATATGTCTTTTTTCAGCGATTTAAGATCAAATATATGTACAGTGGTTGCTCAACTAAAAATGTTGTGATTATACTGCGGGACTTAGAGGTGGTTTAGTACCGTACCCTGCGACTCTACTTCTTTGCTCCAGACCAGCGCAAGAGGGAATTAGAGCACTGATTAAGGTTTAGGGTCCCAAGACGCTACTGTGTCTCTAAAAATACACTTCTTTTTTTGTTATTACTGGTCAGTATTACTAAGGATTTTATTCTAAGAGAAACGTAGACTTCAATTAGGGTGTGAAAATGTTAGGATTATTTTGCTCTTACTGTGGTACTGTAGCCTACTCCTGACCGGTCATGTTTTACAGCACCTGAGTGGCGCAGCAGTCTAAGACACTGCATTGTTGCTACAGATTCTGGTTCAATACCCGGGGACCCATGAAGTGATGGTAGGCTTTTGATTTCTCTCCCTCTAAAAACAGAAATAAATCATTCTAAATAACTTAATTTACAAATTAGTAACAATGTTTCACCCCATGTTCAAGAATGGCCTTTTTCTCGCTCAACTGTACATTATTTGAAAACAAAATAATCTCCAAAATATCGCTATATTTGCAATGCAAATCCGGGCGGAAGTGTGTTTTGGGTCATTGTCTGCATTTGGAGAAGAAAAAAATACATTTAGCCTAACAGCCAATATTTGGTACAATACTAGAAATATACATATAAATAGGCCTAAACATAACAAAATATTGCTATAATCCTACCTTGAAAGAAACAATGTGGTCCCAGAAACTCCTCTCTGACATAGGGTCCAGCATATCTCTTGATGATTTCTTCCTCAAAGAAATCTCGAGACATGATACCTGAAAAAGGAGGCAACAGTGATTTATTGTGGAACACAGCAGTCCGTGAGGTGTAAGGCTACAATATTTTATGTACCCTTTGCTTGGTAAATAGCCAAACTTACCATCCAAAATCGCCAGCTTTGATCCATGCCTGGGCCTGCATGACGCGAAGGTCTTTGTTTGTCAGACGAATCATTGGGTCGAAACTACAGAATAGTACAAAGCAAACGATCACACATGGTTAATGTTCTGAAAAAAAACCAAATATATATATATATATAAAACATGTCTTACCGAGCCTTTCCATAAGACAGCGCAAGTTTCTTCAACTGTCTTCTGACTGTGATTAGAGCGATGTTGATGTTGTACAGTGATGCCAGCAGATTACACATGGCCTTTGCCGATCGCTCATCATCTTCATTCATCAGTGAGTCGATGGTTTGAAATTTCACGCTGGAAATGGAATACAATGTAAAAATGTGCAGCATACAGTAAAGACCTTCAGTCGATTTATTTAAGCATTATTTTTAGCATTATTAGGCCTACTTTACAGTATTGTCACCTACTGTACCTGTTAATTTTCCTGTGCTTTTGCGTTCGGCGTAGCACAGACATCTGATGATAGTGTTTGTGAATAGCACTGTTCATTATCAAAATCCCCAAGTCTACAAGTATTTTTGAAATGTCTCCAGTAGATTTACCGTTCCTCCTGAAAGCCCTAATCTGCTCACTTAAATGAATAAAGATCCTGGTCATGGTATGTTGTTACAGCATAATCAAAGTGAGGACAATCAGTGATCTGTTGTGTACTTACGGGTAGCACCATAGAAAGAAGCTGGCTCTGAGTTTGGGACGGGGTGAGGAGTACTGGAAAAGTACGACTTTCAGCTTACAAAAAGTCACACCTTTCCAGTACTCCTCACCCTGCCCCAAACTCCACCCTTAATTAACACAGTTACCATTAAAAAACGAGCTAATTTTTTTTATGACGTTGCGACCAAAGAGAACAGACGAAATTGACATAGTTTTCATCAAACCAGGTTCTTTCTATGGTGCTACTCGTTCTAGGGTTAGGACCGTAAATGAGACGCTGCTGAGAGGATCACAAAAACTAAAGGTATTTTGGATTCAGTGCATTTTCTTTAAAAAAAATTATATGGCCTATCAATGTGTGTCATAAAATCAATAATTAAATAAAGGTTTACCCTGACATTTTCATTTCTCTTCCGACAACAGAAGTTGACCAACTGCTCACCATGCACAGCAAGGGAAGTCCGGACCGTTATGCTGTTCTGCTATTCCAAGGATGTGTTACCGAAGAGAGATACCACGAGTGGACACAGAATACCAACTGGGATATATCCCGAGGTAAATGTGGCTTACCAGTGATCCTCCGGCTGTTCATCATTAATACTGTGTCTCGGAAATTTCTATCCATGACCAATGCAACTCGAAAAAGCCTTAAAGACAGAGTTAATGAGTACTTGAGGTCACCAAGAAAGTCTGGACATGGCCTGTTCTCCCTTATGTAAGGAATTATGTCAGGCACTTTAACATGTTTATTACAGTACTGTATGTACTATAGGCTATGTTTAATTGTCAGACTGCACAGTAGCCTAATTAACATATGCAGGCGGCAAATTCTATCGTCAAGAGAATTCTATTGTCGAATGTATTTCTTAGTTAGGTTGGCTGTATCACAACCGGACGTGATTGGTTGCAATTTCAGTTTAATCCACCAGAAAAAAAAACACAAGAAATAATATAACAAATATTGTGGTTAAACTCAAATATCCTATTTGATAAAACATTCGTATCAATTAAATTGGAACCTTTAACCTTTGGAAGGGGGAAAGTATTATTATTATTAATATTATTATTATGTATCACATCTGACCGTGATTGGGAGTCCCTTAGGGCGGCGCACAATTAGCCCAGAGTTTCTTGCCCTCTAAAAACATAAATACATGTTTTGGCCTTCACAAATATTATTTTGGCCTTTTTTCAGATTACAATCGCTCACTTTCATTTTTTTGAAAACAAAATAAATATTGTTATGTTTAATCAAGTTGATGGCACAGTCATATAGCCCCAGCACTTACATGAAGCTGAGTGATTCACTCATTCATGGCTTTGGATCAAAATAAATAAGTACCAACATTCTTTCTGATAGTCTTTAATAAAGACATTGTTTGGTTATCTTGACCTGGACACCATGTACAGTATTTTTAATAGCCCATTACGTATTTTGTGGATGGGGCCTCCCGAGTGGTGCAGCGGTCTAAGACACTGCATCACAGTGCAAACTGAGTTGCTACAGATGCTGGTTTGATACCCTTCCCCGGGAGACCCATGAGGTAGCTTTTGGTTTTTCTCACTTTAAAAACAGAATAAATAACAAACTGGCTTTATTTACGTTAAGTTAGTGAGTATGTCTCATCCCATCATCAATAATGGCCTTTTTCTCACTCACTCTAGGTTAAATGAAAATTAAATCATCATCAAAACATCATAAATTTTTAAACAAAGCGATTATTATTATTATGAATTAATTTAGAATTATATGAAAGCCCCTTAGAAATGAGTCTCACCAGTGTTGAGTAATGTGCTGTTACAAGTAGTGTTAGTCTGTCATGCCCTGGCCTTGGTTATCTTTGTTTTATTTATTATTTTGGATAGGCCAGGGTGTGATATGGGTGATTTATGTGTTTTCTCTTGTCTAGGGGTTTTTGTAGATTTATGGCGTTGTGTTCAGTTTAGGTGTCTAGGTAAGTCTATGGTTGCCTAGATTGGTTCTCAATCAGAGGCAGGTGTTTATTGTTGTCTCTGATTGGGAACCATATTTAGGCAGCAATATTCTTTGGGTATTTTGTGGGTGATTGTTTCCTGTCTTTGTGTTTTATGCACCAGTTAGGACTGTTACGGTTTTCACGTTTATTGTTTTGTAGTTTGTTCATGTTTGAGTTTTCTTATTAAAGAACCATGAACTATAACCACGCTGCGTTTTGGTCTGCCTCTCCTTCCCTGGAAGAAAGCCGCGACAGAATCACCCACCACAACAGGACCAAGCGGTGTGGTGACAGGCAGCGCCAGCAGGAGCAGCGCAATCAGGACTTCTGGACGTGGGAGGAAATCCTCGACGGGAGAGGACCCTGGGCAAAGCCAGGGGAGTGTCGCCGCCCCAAGGTGCAGCAGGAGAAGCGGCAGCAGGAGCGGCGCAAGGAGGAATGGACATGGGAGGACGAGTTGGACGGTGATGGACCCTGGACACAGCCGGGGGAATATCGCCGCCCCAAGGCAGAGCTGGAGGCAGCCAAAGCGGAGAGGCGGCGGTTTGAAGAGGTAGCACGGAAGCAGGGCAGGCACCGTGTTATGCTGTGGAGCGCACGGTGTCCCCAGTGTGGTACATACCAGCTTCTCGCATCGGCCGGGCTAGAGTGGGCATCGAGCCAAGTGCCATGAAGATGGCTCTACGCATCTGGTCTCCAGTGCGTCTCCTTAGGCCGGCATACATGGCACCAGCCTTACGCATGGTGTCCCCGGTTCGCCTGCACAGTCCAGTGCGGGCCACACTGGCAGGGCGACCGGGAGCATTCAACCAGGTGAGGTTGGGCAGGCTCGATGCTCAGGAGCTCCAGTTTGCCTGTACAGTCCGGTCTATCCAGTGCCACCTACATGCACCAGCTCTCCGGTGGCAGCCCCCCGCACCAGGCTTCCTGTGCGTGTCCAGAGCCCAGTACTCCCTGTTCCTCCTCCCTGCACTCGACCTGAGGTGCGTGTCCTCGGCCCAGTACCACCAGCGCCGGCACCACGCACCAGGCCTACAGTGCGCCTCGTCTGTCCAGAGCTGCTAGAGTCTCCCATCTGTCCAGAGCTGCTAGAGTCTCCCGTCTGTCCAGAGCCGCTAGAGTCTCCCGTCTGTCCAGAGCCGCTAGAGTCTCTCGTCTGTCCAGAGCCGCTAGAGTCTCCGTCTGTCCAGAGCCGCTAGAGTCTCTCGTCTGTCCAGAGCCGCTAGAGTCTCCCGTCTGTCCAGAGCCGCCAGAGTCTCCCGTCTGTCCAGAGCCGCTAGAGTCTCCCGTCTGTCCAGAGCCGCTAGAGTCTCCCGCCAGTCAGCATGGAGCCGCCAGAGCCGCCAGTCAGCATGGAGCCGCCAGAGCCGCCAGTCAGCATGGAGCCCCCAGACCCGCTAGTCAGCCAGGATCCGCCAGAGCCGCCAGTCAGCCAGGATCCACCAGAGCCGCCAGTCAGCCAGGATCCACCAGAGCCGCCAGTCAGCCAGGATCCGCCAGAGCCGCCAGTCAGCCAGGATCCGCCAGAGACGCCAGTCAGCCAGGATCCGCCAGAGCCGCCAGTCAGCCAGGATCCGCCAGAGCCACCATTCAGCCAGGATCTGCCAGAGTCGTCAACCTGCCTGAGCTACCTCTTAGTCCTGAGCTACCCCTCGGTCCTGAGCTACCCCTCGTTCCTGAGCTTCCTCAGTAATGAGGCACCCCTCAGTCCAGGTGGGCCCTTTGTTAGGGTTACTAGGCCAAGGTCGGCGGCGAGGGTCGCCACTCAAAGGACGCTATAAAAGCGGACCAAGACTATGGTGGAGTGGGGTCCACGTCCCGCGCCAGAGCCGCCACCGTGGACAGACGCCCACCCAAACCCTGCCCTATGGGTTTAGGTGTGCGGCCGGGAGTCCGCACCTTTGGGGGGGGACCTTTGCCTAGATTGGTTCTCAATCAACCTAAATGCTTCTCAAAGATGCCCTCTGGTGGTCAAACTAGCACTAACTAGGATTAATGGTAAAAATGTCTGACAATAAAATAAAGTGCCATAGAATTCTGCTGCAGACAGTGGTGTTAGTGTGTGTGTCTGTCAGAGCCAAGATGATTTGGAGTGGTCCTACCTGAGACTACTGCACCAGGTATTCCTCTTCTGTTCCCGTGGAGGCCAGGTCTAGATTACAACCTGTTACAATGCTGCCAACATTTTGTGGCTGATCTTTCAGCGGGGGAGTGGGTGAATGTGTCAAAGACCTGACTGGGCCCAGCACCGCACAGTTTGGCTGGTTATATTGTGTCAAAGATCTGACTGGGCTCAGCATCGCACGATATGCCACATTATATTGTTATGTGCATGTTTGTGTACTGAGGAACATGTAACTTAGCTCCAGAAGAAAGCCACTTTTAATTTCCTTATGTTGCTTTCATCAAGGTATATGTTTCTTGGTGTAACGTCATCCCCAGGCTATTGCCCACACGGGGCATATAATCCTGGGATATCAACCATTCAAAGTTGGCCTTAGTGAGAGTGACCACAAAATTCTGTGGCAATGACCTTACTGAGTAAAGTATTTTTTGTTAGGCTATGTCCTTTACTAGCAAAAACATCACTAGTTAACATAGGCACAAAGTCATAATTATGGCTAAACCCCACTCATTTCCACAATTTATCTTCTTAAAATGTTATTTCAAACACAACCCTAAACTTAACCACACTGCTAACCTTATGCTTAACCCTAAGACCAAAAAGCTCATTTTTGTTTTCATGAATTTTTACATTATAGCCAATTTTGACTTTGTGGCTGTGCTATCTATGGGAAAACATTCCCCCTGGCCTCCAGAGAGAGTTAGAAAAACAACAGGTCCTACCTTTCAGCTAGGTAATTAGCAAAGGATATAGCTAGCTAGCTAATGGCTTCACTCTGAAGAAGAAAGACTAGAACCTTAAAATCTGTAGCTGATTTCTATCACGCTTGTGGGGAAAACTATTCCAATAAGCGTTACAAACACAATATCTTTATTGCCAAGGCGTCGAACTGATACCACAGAGGTGTACAAGACATGTGGGGGAAGGTGCTGTGGGAGATGATTGGTTGGTAAACTAAGCCAATTAGTAATGTGCTGGGAGATTCTCCCTACACTCTGTATTGGCTAACGAAGGCTGTGCATTTGGGCAGAAGTGTCTGGGAACGAGGATAGCTATAATGTTACTAACATGACTTCACTTTAGAGTGTGTGCCATCCTTCAGCACATCATGTCACCCTTTATTTATTCCATATTTAGACCTAGTCGGTTATATCACATTTGACATTGGTGATTATGTCACAGTTATGCCACATTTATGAACCCTTTATAAAGCATGACATATGGTTATAAATGCTTTGTAACACATTTATGTTGTGCTTATGAAGGCATTATGAAGGATTTACGAAGCCTTTATAAGCTGAACATCATTTAAAGCGGGGCCTACTTTCCTAACCCTAACAGAGTATTTTTAAATCTATAAGTTGGTGCTGAAACAGAGATGACTGTGCATATATTTTGATGGCTTTCTTTTACTGATCCCTATATTCTGACCCCGTTCTCTCTATGTATTCTAGTGAGCCTGTCGACAAAATTCCAATTAAAAGGTACACCGTATTTAAAGGGATGGTTTAAGGTAAGTTTACTGAAAACCCTATTGAATGAGAACTCCATGAGAAAATCTGTTGGCCAGCAAGTAGAAATGTTTTCAGCAGTTTAATTAAATCTATTCAGCATGCGCAAGGGAACCACGCCTGTAAAATCAGTTGTGCCCCTGCATAAGGTAAGTCTGTATACCAACTACTAAGAAGTGCGTAGGAAAGGCGTGTGTAGGAAAGACGTACATATCCTATGTCTGAATCTGGGCCCTAATGAATAATGTCCCATGGGTGAACGCTACTTCACCTGCAAGTTCAACAGACCAGGACAGTCGACAGACAAAGGGCCTGTCAGAGCCATTTCATTTTGACCCTGTCACTGGATCCCCATCGCTGTTCCCTTCTCACTACCTACTTGACAGCACAGTCAGAGTCCAAATAACCTTTGGTGGACTGCCGGTGAGATTTGTTTGACTAATCACGTCCGAATAAGGCTCACCATTTACAATTGTCAGTGTCACTTAGTCCTGTCCCTCTATCAGACAGCTGAACATAGCTGGTAAAAGGTCAGCCGCCAGGGAGGATTAACATCCCCTACCTTCAGACTGATTGCTTCATTATATAAGTGCCATGCAGATTGGATCAGTATATATAACTTAGAGCAGTCATGACCTGTGCGCTGCTGTCACTGAGAAGTTGTGCTGTACTGTAAGTCAAAAATGATATTGTTACAGACAGCGCGTTTGATGTGCTGAGCAGTGTCCCTGGATGTTTTTTTATAGCATTCCAGTGGCATGACCTGTTCAGTACTGCATCCGGTGCATGCAACAGGACTGCCATTTGAAATCAAGTGTCAACTACCTCCATCCAGAACATAATGCTTTGAAAATCCAGTGCACTTCTGAAATGCACAATAGATAAAAACCTTCTACATCAATAGAATTTAGCCCTATGTACTCCACAAGTGTGCATCATGCCGCATACAAAATATACACACAAACAGACACACACTCGCACAATGTTGCTGCATTTGTAATACCCCATGAAAATCTAATTGAAAACCTTGTACTGTATTTTGGAGGATAGCAGAGACAGAGGAGAGAGCGAGCCAGTGCACCCAGATGATCAGCAATATGTCAGGTCTCTGGGGCAGACCCTGGTTCAATCACTCCACCCAAAGGTAAACGGATAATGCTCCCTCCACCCATTTATTGTCTTACAGTGCTGCTCCACCATTCATAAGCAGGCTCAATCTATCTTTCTCGTTCCCTTTCACACTCTCTCATTTTCTCTCTTCAACCTCCCAGGGCCAGGCCAGGCAGAGTCAGAAATGATTTCCTTTAAATGCTAAAAATGTATTCCCCATTGGTATTTTGTGCTAATGCGCTTCCAATTAGTCTTACAATATATATATTTTCACCCCTTATTTCAATAAAAACAACGTGTCTCCATTTCCAGTTCCAGAAATATAATTAATAGAACGGCCGTCCCCATTCAAGTCAATGATGGCATAATGGGTTCCACGGTTGATGGTCAAGTCAGAGCGTACCCAGGGTAGCTGTCGCTTTAAGCTACCCTGGGTCATTTCACATTCAAGCCAATCACTGCACAGCATTATTTTCAGCGTCAAACCAATCAGAGCACAGAATTTTATGCCGCACTACATGAACATGGAGCCTTCTGCTGGTAAGTAGCTACCTAGCTTATTTCACCTTTGCATACATATCCATTTCCATTTCCTACATTTATTAGCGATTGTAAGTAGACTATTTAATAAATATAAACGTAACAACTTCATTGTAAAAATGAATGATAAGCTAATGAATGGTAAGCTAAGGGTAAAGATGAACTATAACTAGCTACGTTAGATAACGTTAGCTAATTTAGCTGCAAGGTAGTGACTAGCGAATCTAGGATACAGTTTTGTGTTTTGAATTATTTTATTGCTGAACTATACGGTAGCTCTTGCCCATTATTCATTAATATTTTAGCTATCTAGCTAACTAGGACATACAGCTAACTAGCTAGCTAGATATGATATGCCAGGACTGTCACAGAGAGAGAGGTACAGGGGAGCGTTGGAGAGAGAGTTCGTAAGGTTAGTGTGTGTGTGCACTTTAATTCTAGCTAATCACTACCACTAAAACACCAGACAAGCTTAGTATCAACTAAGTATCAAGCCCTTGATTGGCTTATTAGTGTGTTACTGCTGGGTTGGAACAACATGCTCAAACATCTCCGAGACCAGTAATAATAAGAATCCCTGATTTACTGGTGACCAAAGACATGTTTTAATTGCAGAGAACATAAGCCCAGAGGAGCAGGAGATGATTCAGCTGGCAGAGGATGTAGAGAGGAGTGCAGGTATGTAGATGGCTCTACCCAATCAATTATCTAGATAAAAAGGCAGCCTATCTCCTGTTTCTGTAGCGTGAGGCAGCCTGGACAGGACGTTAGTCTGTTGCAGTGCCTTGAATACCTAAAACATATGGTGTGTCGTCTCTACTCTGTTGTCCATTATTTCCAGATAATGTACAGAGAGTCTGTGGTTATTCCTTTAACGAATAGGTTAAAACTGTAGGCTACAGTACATGTCAGAAAAGCAGGACAGTCAATATGGATTTAAACATTTGTACTTCTCTTTTGAAGGCATAGGAGTAAAAAAGAGGACATACAGCATCAGTTTAGAGGAGATTAAGAGGCGTACTAATGGGAGAGAGGGAAGCCATAGTTGGTGAGGCCATTTGTGGCATCCATGAAGACCATGGCCTTACCATAGGCCATGACATTTTTCCTCATTTATTTTGTAATCAGTACAAGGACAAGGTGTTGTTTGTTGTGGATGTATTGTTTATAAAATACTGTTTCCACTGTGCTTCCTTTGGATTTCCGAGACACTAATGGCATAATTTTTGTCCATATGTTTTCTCTGCATCATGAACGGATGTTTTGTATGTCCCCTGATGTCACAAAGTACTCTCGCTTGTTCCCGGCACTTTGCCTTTGTGCCTAGGCCCAATTCTGTGTGGGGGTTTTATAACACCTCACGTCAATCGTAAATTATAATGCAGCAGACCGACTCCTTTCTGGTCTCTAATTTGTGTGATTGGAATGGGGCGGCAGGGTAGCCTAGTGGTTAGAGCGTTCTACCCCTGAACAGGCAGTTAACCCACTGTTCCTAGGCAGTCATTGAAAATAAGAATTTGCTCTTAACTGACTTTATTTCACCTTTATTTAACCAGGTAGGCAAGTTGAGAACAAGTTGTCATTTACAATTGCGACCTGGCCAAGATAAAGCAAAGCAGTTTGACACATACAACAACACAGAGTTACACATGGAGTAAAACAAACATACAGTCAATAATACAGTATAAACAAGTCTATTTACGATGTGAGCAAATGAGGTGAGATAAGGGAGGTAAAGGCAAAAAAAGGCCATGGTGGCAAAGTAAATACAATATAGCAAGGAATGGTAGATTTGCAGTGGAAGAATGTGCAAAGTAGAAATAAAAATAATGGGGTGCAAAGGAGCAAAATAAATAAATAAATAAAATAAATACAGTAGGGAAATAGGTAGTTGTTTGGGCTACATTATAGGTGGGCTATGTACAGGTGCAGTAATCTGTGAGCTGCTCTGACAGTTGGTGCTTAATGCTAGTGAGGGAGATGTGATTCCAGTTTCAGAGATTTTTGTAGTTCGTTCCAGTCATTGGCAGCAGAGAACTGGAAGGAGAGGCGGCCAAATAAATAATTGGTTTTGGGGGTGACTAGAGAGGTGGGAGATGCTATGGTGACCAGCGAGCTGAGATAAGGGAGGACTTTACCTAGCAGGGTCTTGTAGATGACATGGAGCCAGTGGGTTTGGCGACGAGTATGAAGCGAGGGCCAGCAAACGAGAGCGTACAGGTCGCAATGGTGGGTGGTATATGGGGCTTTGGTGACAAAACGGATTGCACTGTGATAGACTGCATCCAATTTGTTGAGTAGGGTATTGGAGGCTATTTTGTAAATGACATCGCCAAAGTCGAGGATTGGTAGGATGGTCAGTTTTACAAGGGTATGTTTGGCAGCATGAGTGAAGGATGCTTTGTTGCGAAATAGGAAGCCAATTCTAGATTTTGATTCTAGACTTTGGATTGGAGATGTTTGATGTGGGTCTGGAAGGAGAGTTTACAATCTAACCAGACACCTAGGTATTTGTAGTTGTCCACGTATTCTAAGTCAGAGCCGTCCAGAGTAGTGATGTTGGACAGGCGGGCAGGTGCAGGCAGCAATCTGTTGAAGAGCATACATTTAGTTTTACTTGTATTTAAGAGCAATTGGAGGCAACGGAAGGAGAGTTGTATGGCATTGAAGCTTGCCTGGAGGGTTGTTAACACAGTGTCCAAAGAAGGGCCAGAAGTATACAGAATGGTGTCGTCTGCGTAGAGGTGGATCAGAGACTCACCAGCAGCAAGAGCGACATCATTGATGTATACAGAGAAGAGAGTCGGTCCCTGTCGGTCCCTGAATTGAACCCTGTGACACCCCCATAGAGACTGCCAGAGGTCCGGACAGCAGACCCTCCGATTTGACACACTGAACTCTTATCAGAGAAGTAGTTGGTGAACCAGGCGAGGCAATCATTTGAGAAACCAAGGCTGTCGAGTCTGCCGATGAGGATGTGGTGATTGACAGAGTCGAAAGCCTTGGCCAGATCAATGAATACGGCTGCACAGTAATGTTTCTTATCGATGGCGGTTAAGATATCTTTTAGGATCTTGAGCGTGGCTGAGGTGCACCCATGACCAGCTCTGAAACCAGATTGCATAGCAGAGAAGGTATGGTGAGATTCGAAATGGTCGGTAATCTGTTTGTTGACTTGGCTTTCGAAGACCTTAGAAAGGCAGGGTAGGATAGATATAGGTCTGTAGCAGTTTGGGTCAAGAGTGTCCCCCCCTGTGAAGAGGGGGGATGACCGCAGCTGCTTTCCAATCTTTGAGAATCTCAGACAGTTTCGTGTCGAAAGAGAGGTTGAACAGGCTAGTAATAGGGGTGGCAACAATTTCGGCAGATAATTTTAGAAAGAAAGGGTCCAGATTGTCTAGCCCGGCTGATTTGTAGGGGTCCAGATTTTGCAGATCTTTCAGACCATCAGCTGACTGGATTTGGGAGAAGGATAAATGGGGAAGGCTTGGTCAATTTGCTGTGGGGGGTGCAGTGCTGTTGACCGGGGTAGGAGTAGCCAGGTGGAAAGCATGTTCAGCCGTAGAAAAATGCTAATTGAAATTCTCAATTATCGTGGATTTATCAGTGGTGACAGTGTTTCCTATCTTCCGTGCAGTGGGCAGCTGGGTGTTCTTATTCTCCATGGACTTTACAGTGTCCCAGAACTTTTTTGAGTTAGTGTTGCAGGAAGCAAAATTCTGCTTGAAAAAGCTAGCCTTGGCTTTTCTAACTGCCTGTGTATAATGGTTTCTAGCTTCCCTAAACAGCTGCATATCACGGGGGCTGTTCGATGCTAATGCAGAACGCCATAGGATGTTATTGTGTTGGTTAAGGGCAGTCAGGTCTGGGGAGAACCAAGGGCTATATCTGTTCCTGGTTCTAAATTTCTTGAATGGGGCATGCTTATTTAAGATGGTGAGGAAGGCATTTAAAAAAAATACCCAGGCATCCTCTACTGACGGGATGAGATCAATATCTTTCCAGGATACCCCGGCCAGGTCGATTAGAAAGGCCTGCACGCTGAAGTGTTTCAGGGAGCGTTTGACAGTGATGAGTGGAGGTCGATTGACCGCTGACCCATTACGGATGCAGGCAATGAGGCAGTGATTGCTGAGATCTTGGTTGATGTTACGGTGCGTGAATGAGGACCCAAAAGCGAATTAACTTAAACAGAGCTTCTTTAATTACCAAACATAGGTAGGCTCAGACGGACCGGCAGATTCCGACAGGACAAGACAAGGTTACAGCAAACATGACGACAGTCTGGTTCAGGCATGAAACACAACAAACAAGAATCCGACAAGGACAGGAGCAGAAACAGAGAGAGATATAGGGGCCTAATCAGAGGGAAAAAGGGAACAGGTGGGAAAAGGGGTGACGAGGTGGTTAGGAGGAGACAAGGCACAGCTGGGGGAAAGAGGGGGAGAAAAGGTAACCTAACAACGACCAGCAGAGGGAGACAGGGTGAAGGGAAAGGACAGAGACAAGACACAACATGACAGTACATGACAGTACCCCCCCACTCACCGAGCGCCTCCTGGCGCACTCGAGGAGGAAACCTGGCGGCAACGGAGGAAATCCTCAATCAGCGCACGGTCCAGCACGTCCCGAGAGGGAACCCAACTCCTCTCCTCAGGACCGTACCCCTCCCAATCTACGAGGTACTGGTGACCACGGCCCCGAGGACGCATGTCCAAAATTCTACGGACCCTGTAGATGGGTGCGCCCTCGACAAGGATGGGGGGGGGGGGGGGAAGACGAGCGGGGGCGCGAAGGACGGGCTTGATGCAGGAGACATGGAAGACCGGGTGGACGCGACGAAGGTATCGCGGAAGAAGAAGTCGAACTGCGACAGGATTAATGACCCGAGAAATACGGAACGGACCAATGAACCGCGGGGTCAACTTGCGAGAAGCCGTCTTAAGGGGAAGGTTCTGAGTGGAGAGCCAAACTCTCTGACCGCGACAATATCTAGGACTCTTAGTTCTACGCTTATTAGCAGCCCTCACAGTCTGCGTCCTATAACGGCAAAGTGCAGACCTGACCCTCTTCCAGGTGCGCTCGCAACGTTGGACAAAAGCCTGAGCGGAGGGGACGCTGGACTCGACGAACTGAGATGAGAACAGCGGAGGCTGGTACCCGAGGCTACTCTGAAAAGGAGATAGCCCGGTCGCAGACGAAGGAAGCGAGTTGTGGGCGTATTCTGCCCAGGGGAGCTGTTCTGACCAAGACGCAGGGTTGCGAAAAGAAAGACTGCGTAAGATGCGACCAATAGTCTGATTGGCCCGTTCTGCTTGACCGTTAGACTGGGGGTGAAAGCCGGAAGAGAGACTGACGGAAGCCCCAATCAAACGGCAAAACTCCCTCCAAAATTGAGACGTGAATTGCGGACCTCTGTCCGAAACGACGTCTGACGGAAGGCCATGAATTCTGAAAACATTCTCGATGATGATTTGTGCCGTCTCTTTAGCAGAAGGAAGCTTAGCAAGGGGAATGAAATGAGCCGCCTTAGAGAACCTATCGACAACCGTAAGAATAACAGTCTTCCCCGCTGACGAAGGCAGTCCGGTGACAAAATCTAAGGCGATGTGAGACCACGGTCGAGAGGGAATAGGAAGCGGCCTGAGACGGCCGGCAGGAGGAGAGTTACCGGACTTAGTCTGCGCGCAGACCGAACAAGCAGCCACGAAACGACGCGTGTCATGCTCCCGGGTGGGCCACCAAAAACGCTGGCGAATGGAAGCAAGCGTACCCCGAACGCCAGGGTGGCCGGCTAACTTGGCAGAGTGAGCCCACTGAAGAACGGCCAGACGAGTAGGAACGGGAACGAAAAGAAGGTTCCTAGGACAAGCGCGCGGCGACGGAGTGTGAGTGAGCGCTTGCTTTACCTGCCTCTCAATTCCCCAGACAGTCAACCCGACAACACGCCCCTCAGGGAGAATCCCCTCGGGGTCAGTGGAGGCTACTGAAGAACTGAAGAGACGAGACAAAGCATCAGGCTTGGTGTTC
The DNA here is from genome assembly GCF_057628025.1 of Oncorhynchus mykiss. Taxonomy (NCBI): domain Eukaryota; kingdom Metazoa; phylum Chordata; class Actinopteri; order Salmoniformes; family Salmonidae; genus Oncorhynchus; species Oncorhynchus mykiss. Next base: position 29,429,072 of record NC_143031.1, read on the forward strand.
TTAGAGCCCGGACGATAAGAAATCACGAACTCGAAACGAGCGAAAAACAGCGCCCAACGCGCCTGACGCGCATTAAGTCGTTTGGCAGAACGGATGTACTCAAGGTTCCTATGGTCAGTCCAAACGACAAAAGGAACGGTCGCCCCCTCCAACCACTGTCGCCATTCGCCTAGGGCTAACCGGATGGCGAGCAGTTCGCGGTTACCCACATCATAGTTACGTTCCGACGGCGACAGGCGATGAGAAAAATACGCGCATGGGTGGACCTTGTCGTCAGAGAGGGAGCGCTGAGAAAGAATGGCTCCCACGCCCACCTCTGACGCGTCAACCTCGACAACGAACTGTCTAGAGACGTCAGGTGTAACAAGGATAGGAGCGGATGTAAAACGATTCTTGAGGAGATCAAAAGCTCCCTGGGCGGAAACGGACCACTTAAAGCACGTCTTGACAGAAGTAAGGGAATACCTAGGTATGTAAGGGCTGTGAGAGGAGCTGCCACCTGACCGAAATTACGGATGAAACGACGATAGAAGTTCGCGAAGCCGAGAAAGCGCTGCAGCTCGACGCGTGACTTAGGGACGGGCCAATCAATGACAGCTTGGACCTTAGCGGGATCCATCTTAATGCCTTCAGCGGAAATAACAGAACCGAGAAATGTGACGGAGGAGGCATGAAAAGTGCACTTCTCAGCCTTCACAAAAAGACAATTCTCTAAAAGGCGCTGGAGGACACGTCGAACGTGCTGAACATGAATCTGGAGTGACGGTGAAAAAATCAGGATATCGTCAAGGTAAACGAAAACAAAGATGTTCAGCATGTCTCTCAGGACATCATTGACTAATGCCTGAAAGACAGCTGGAGCGTTAGCGAGGCCAAAAGGAAGAACCCGGTATTCAAAGTGCCCTAACGGAGTGTTAAACGCCGTCTTCCACTCGTCCCCCTCCCTGATGCGCACGAGATGGTAAGCGTTACGAAGGTCCAACTTAGTGAAAAACCTGGCTCCCTGCAGGATCTCGAAGGCTGAAGACATAAGAGGAAGCGGATAACGATTCTTCACTGTTATGTCATTCAGCCCTCGATAATCTATGCAGGGGCGCAGAGACCCGTCCTTCTTCTTGACAAAAAAAAACCCCGCTCCGGCGGGAGAGGAGGAGGGGACTATGGTACCGGCGTCAAGAGCTACAGACAAATAATCTTCGAGAGCCTTACGTTCGGGAGCCGACAGAGAGTATAGTCTACCCCGGGGGGGGGGTGGTTCCCGGAAGGAGATCAATACTACAATCATACGACCGGTGTGGAGGAAGAGAGGTGGCCCTGGACCGACTGAACACCGTGCGCAGATCGTGATATTCCTCCGGCACCCTTGTCAAATCACCAGGCTCCTCCTGTGAAGAAGAGACAGAGGAAACAGGAGGGATAGCAGACATTAAACATTTCACATGACAAGAGACGTTCCAGGAGAGGATAGAATTACTAGACCAATTAATGGAAGGATTATGACAAACTAGCCAGGGATGGCCCAAAACAACAGGTGTAAAAGGTGAACGAAAAATTAAAAAAGAAATGGTTTCACTATGATTACCAGAAACAGTGAGGGTTAAAGGTAGCGTCTCACGCTGAATCCTGGGGAGAGGACTACCATCCAGGGCGAACAAGGCCGTGGGCTCCTTTAACTGTCTGAGAGGAATGTCATGTTCCCGAGCCCAGGTCTCGTCCATAAAACAGCCCTCCGCCCCAGAGTCTATTAAGGCACTGCAGGAAGCTGACAAACCGGTCCAGCGTAGATGGACCGACAAGGTAGTGCAGGATCTTGAAGGAGAGACAGGAGTAGTAGCGCTCACCAGTAGCCCTCCGCTTACTGATGAGCTCTGGCCTTTTACTGGACATGAAGTGACAAAATGACCAGCGGAACCGCAATAGAGACAGAGGCGGTTGGTGATTCTCCGTTCCCTCTCCTTAGTCGAGATGCGGATACCTCCCAGCTGCATGGGCTCAGCACCCGAGCCGGCAGAGGAAGATGGTAGTGATGCGGAGAGGGGGGCAACGGAGAACGCGAGCTCCTTTCCACGAGCTCGGTGACGAAGATCAACCCGTCGCTCAATGCGAATAGCGAGTTCAATCAAGGAATCCACGCTGGAAGGAACCTCCCGGGAGAGAATCTCATCCTTTACCTCTGCGCGGAGACCCTCCAGAAAACGAGCGAGCAAAGCCGGCTCGTTCCAGCCACTGGAGGCAGCAAGAGTGCGAAACTCAATAGAGTAGTCTGTTATGGATCGATTACCTTGACATAGGGAAGACAGGGCCCTGGAAGCCTCCTCCCCAAAAACAGATCGATCAAAAACCCGTATCATCTCCTCCTTAAAGTCCTGATACTGGTTAGTACACTCAGCCCTTGCCTCCCAGATTGCCGTGCCCCACTCACGAGCCCGTCCAATAAGGAGAGATATGACGTAGGCGACACGAGCAGTGCTCCTGGAGAAAGTGTAGGGCTGGAGAGAAAACACAATATCACACTGGGTGAGGAACGAGCGGCATTCAGTGGGCTCCCCAGAGTAACACGGCGGGTTATTGATTCTGGGCTCCGGAGATTCGAAAGCCCTGGAAGTGGCCGGTGGATCGAGGCGGAGATGGTGAACCTGTTCTGTGAGGTTGGAGACTTGGGTGGCCAGGGTCTCAACGGCATGTCGAGCAGCAGACAATTCCTGCTCGTGTCTGCCTAGCATCGCTCCCTGGATCCCGACGGCTGAGTGGAGAGGATCCGAAGTCGCTGGGTCCATTCTTGGTCGGATTCTTCTGTTACGGTGCATGAATGAGGACCCAAAAGCGAATTAACTTAAACAGAGCTTCTTTAATTACCAAACATAGGTAGGCTCAGACGGACCGGCAGATTCCGACAGGACAAGACAAGGTTACAGCAAACATGACGACAGTCTGGTTCAGGCATGAAACACAACAAACAAGAATCCGACAAGGACAGGAGCAGAAACAGAGAGAGATATAGGGGCCTAATCAGAGGGAAAAAGGGAACAGGTGGGAAAAGGGGTGACGAGGTGGTTAGGAGGAGACAAGGCACAGCTGGGGGAAAGAGGGGGAGAAAAGGTAACCTAACAACGACCAGCAGAGGGAGACAGGGTGAAGGGAAAGGACAGAGACAAGACACAACATGACAGTACATGACAGTTGAAGACAGCAGAGGTGTATTTAGAGGGCAAGTTGGTTAGGATGATATCTATGAGGGTGCCCGTGTTTAAGGCTTTGGGGAGGTACCTGGTAGGTTCATTGATAATTTGTGTGAGATTGAGGGCATCAAGCTTAGATTGTAGGATGGCTGGGGTGTTAAGCATGTTCCAGTTTAGGTCGCCTAGCAGCACGAGCTCTGAAGATAGATGGGGGGCAATCAGTTCACATATGGTGTCCAGAGCACAGCTGGGGGCAGAGGGTGGTCTATAGCAGGCGGCAACGGTGAGAGACTTGTTTTTAGAGAGGTGGATTTTTAAAAGTAGAAGTTCACATTGTTTTGGTACAGACCTGGATAGTAGGACAGAACTCTGCAGGCTATCTTTGCAGTAGATTGCAACACCGCCCCCTTTGGCAGTTCTATCTTGTCTGAAAATGTTGTAGTTTGGGATGAAAATGTCTGAATTTTTGGTGGTCTTCCTAAGCCAGGATTCAGACACAGCTAGAACATCCGGGTTGGCAGAGTGTGCTAAAGCAGTGAATAGAACAAACTTAGGGAGGAGGCTTCTAATGTTAACATGCATGAAACCAAGGCTATTGTGGTTACAGAAGTCATCAAAAGGGCCTGGATTCACCTCTAAATCGCCAGAGGAACAGAGGAGGAGTAGGATAAGGGTACGGCTAAAAGCAATAAGAATTGGTTGTGTGGAACAGAGAGTAAAAGGAGGTTTCTGGGGGCGATAAAATAGCTTCAAGGTATGATGTACAGACAAAGGTATGGTAGGATGTGAATACAGTGGAGGTAAACCTAGGTATTGAGTGATGAAGAGAGAGATATTGTCTCTAGAAACATCATTGAAACCAGGAGATGTCATCGCATGTGTGGGTGGTGGAACTAATAGGTTTGATAAGGTATAGTGAGCAGGACTAGAGGCTCTACAGTGAAATAAGCCAATAAACACTAACCAGAACAGCAATGGACAAGGCATATTGACATTAAGGAGAGGCATGCTTAGTCGAGTGATCAAAAAGGTCCAGTGAGTAGAGAGGTTGGTTGGGGTCACGGCGATGTAGCAAGCTAGCATAGGATGGAGGTCTGTTATTAGCCACCTTGTGCGTTTCCGTCGGTAGGATTAGTGGGGTTCCGTGTGTTAGAGGGGATGAATTCAAATCACACAACAACAAAAAAAACTATAGATATAGTTATAGAGGCCCAAGAAAAAAAGAAAAAAAAAAATAATAATATTAAATTGTCCGATAGGTCTATTCAGATAGCAGCAGATAAGACAGCTAACGGTTAGCGGACCGCAGATGGGCATTCAGGTAACATCGTGACGGAGGAGGCAGCCGGATAACTCCTTCGGGTAGATAACGTCGGTAGTCCAGTTGTGAAGGCCCGGTGGGGCTCCGCGTTGGCAGTAAAACGGGTCCGGATAGGTGATTGTAGCCAAGGAGTGATTGATGGAACTCTTCAGCTGGCTAGCTCTGGAATAATTGATGTTTGCTCCAGAATCGACGAAAGCCGATAGTCACACTGATAGCAGCTAGCTAGCTGCGAGATCCAGGTATGAATATCCAGAGTTAGCGGTTGAAATCCATGGACATGGAGAGAAAAATAGGTCCGTTATGTTCCGTTCCGAGCCGCGCCGTACAAAACTGGCGATAGATTTTCGAGCTAAAGGATAGCTGATGACCACAAACCATGGTTAGCTGAATACTAACGATTAGCCAGTAAAGAAGCTAACTAGCTTCTGGATTAGCTTCTGGCTAGCTTCTGGTTAGCTTCTGGTTAGCTTCTATGGAGGATTACAGATTTGAGGTAAATAATACTTTCTTTTTTAAAAAATATAAATTGGTGAGGCGGGTTGCAGTAGAGTGTTTTGAAGATGAGTTTATGGAAAATAAAAAAATATATATAAAAAGGTGTGCGAAAAAAGTTGTAAATATATATATATATATACGGGACACGACAAGACGAGGACAAAAGACGTCTGAACTGCTATGCCATCTTGGAACAGATGAACAGTGTAAATTCAGGAGACGGTAACTCGTTTAACAACTTTTCCCATGGTGCCCCAAATTCCTAATGAGTTAATTGTTTCATGATTTCATTAATTAATGATTTAGTTCATTGTTTCATTAATTTAATCTAATAACAATTAAACATAGGTCATTATTTGAATAACAGTCATCACATTAATGATAGTCACATCACAACATAGGTTTGCTGGTCACTTGAGCAACATGAGATAATAATGGCTCTGTTATTATTATTTTTAACGTTTATTTAACCAGGCAAGTCAGTTAAGAACAGATTCTTATTTACAATGACGGCCTAGGAACAGTGGGTTAACTGCCTTGTTCAGGGGCAGAATGACAGATTCTTACCTTGTCAGCTCAGGGATTTGATCTAGCAACCTTTCGGTTTTAGGCTAACGCTCTAACCACAACGCTACACTATATAATACTTTACAATTTCTTGAATTTGTTATGGATTTAGGGACTATGAAAAGACCCCTGGTGGCATATCTGTCAGAGCTGTGTGTAAGTTGAGTGTGTAAGTGTGTATGTTAAGGCTAGAGATCCTGGTTCGAGTCCAGGCTTTGCCGCTGCCGGCCGCGACCGGGAGGGTTAGGGGAGGGTTTGGCCGGCAGGGATGTTCTTGTCCCATCGCGCACTAGTGACTCCTGTGGCGGGCTGGGCGCAATGCACAATGACACGGTTGCCAGGTGAATAGTGTTTCCCCTGACACATTGGTGCAGCTGGCTTGCGAGTTAAGAGGCATTGTATCAAGAAACAGTGTGGCTTGGGTGGTTTGTGTTTTGGGGATCGCACTGCTTTCGACCTTTGCCTCTCCCAAGTCCGTACGGGAATTGCAGCAATGGGACAAGACTGTAACTACCAGTTGCATATCACGAAATTGGGGAGAAAAAGGGGTAAATAACATTTTGGGACAAAACTAGACCCTGCAGAACTTACTTTTTGGAGTGCCGGGTCAAAAAAGCAGAGCAACTCTTTATTATGGACAGACCCCTCCCCATCTTTACAACCATTGAATCTATATGTTTTGACCATGACAGTTTACAATCTAAGGTAACACCAAGTAGTTGAGTCTCCTCAACTTGTCCAATAGCCACACCATTCGTTACCAGATTCAGCTGAGGTCTGGAACTTAGGGAATGATTTATACCAAATACAATGCTCTTAGTTTTAGAGATGTTCAGGACTGGCCACCCATTCCAAAGCAGACTGCAACTCTTCGTTAAGGGTTTCAGTGACTTCATTAGCTGTGGTTAATGATGCGTATATTGTTGAATCATCAGCATACATGGACACACATGCAATGTTTAATGCCAGTGGCAGGTCATCGGTAAAAATAGAAAAGAGTAGAGGGCGTGGAGAGCTGCCCTGCAGTACACCACACTTACATGTTTGACATTAGAGAAATGTATTTATTTCAATTCACTGATTTCTTTTTATGAACCATAACTCTTTGAAATTGTTGCATGATGGATTTATATTTTTGTTCAGTATAGTTACCAGCCCTGCAAAGAAAGAAATGGCAAACAATATAGCACAATAGTACACTTCACAGAAAACAATACAACAAAACAACAGCCTGCTGTCAGTTATGCCTTTTATATCATAATGAATACATGGGCAGGGAGTCATGATCCTAGATCATCACACCTACTCTGCAATGTTTTATGAATACAGGACCAGATTATCACTTAATTGCATTTACTTTTACATAATTAATACCAACGATTACAAAACCCAAATGTCTTGTCCAATTGTTTCGGATAAACATGAAGTGACTAGGGGGTAAGGGTTGCTTCTGGACTGGAATATGATGTGGACAATTACAGTTTTACGCTATTATTTTGGCATATTGTTAGGAACATGCGTTGGGGTAGATAAACTCAGGTTGCACCCCTGACGTCTCGTGCTATACTCAGTCATGTCTAAGGGTAGCAAACTGAGGGTGTACTGACATCCCCTAAGCTGTAAGATCTGTTCCTTGTCAAAAAGGGTGGCATAATGTATGCTGCAATATCTTATATGTTGTGGGGTCGGGGGCACGGTCAGCTTGTTTTATCTGGTGTACTGTGTGGTCATACTGTAGGTACTAACCCCCTCCTTTCTCTTTCTCTGTGTCTCCTCTGCCAGAGGGCCTGAGGCCTTAGGACCATGGATGAGAGCTGTTACTGCCTCCTTTTGGATCTGCTTTCCTCTTTCCCTGCCAACATCAGGATGCTAAACTACAATACCACCACCACATATGGGCGGCCCTTATTTTGTCAGCAAACCCTATTCTTTCATACTTTGAGTTCCTTACTTGACCATAACTGTTATGGAATATTTGTTAACTGTTTTGAGTGCATAGGATTTCCCACATTTTGCCAAACCAATTGAGACATTTGTAATAAACTTGTATTTCACCACATTCAGGCTCACCTTTTCATTTATTTTGTTTGTGGCATGTTTCAGAAACTACCAGAAATGTTTGTGATGTTGGTTAATGTTGGTTAATCTCAACCTTCGTATCCCCTTTCACTGGGGTTTCGTCCCACACCATCTGCCATTCTGCCATACTGATATTGGCGTCTGCTTGCAAAACAAAAGAACACTACCTGTAGCAACCCCATACTTAAACCAGCTACCTGCATTACCCCCTGGACCGAAACTAACCCTGAAAACCTGCACCTCCCTACTCCCTGTGACGGGAGGCATTCACGAGGAGTGTGCCTTGTCTAAGAGAGCAAATTGAAACAGAAAGGGGTGGAACTGGCACAGAGGGTAAATATGTTTTAAGACATGTAGCTAGCTAGCTAATCAATGGAACATAATCCCAACTCATGATGTTACTACCCTGCATGAATCTGCAGGTAGCTAACCAACCAGGTCATATGGCTATAACTAGTCCAGCAAATGTGTCTGAGATACGAAGAATAAGATCATACACATAACTTTAGCTAGCGACCCAGCCAGCTAACGTTAGCTAGCTAACAGTACACTTGAAATGGAACCACTTTCTGTCAAAATTAGAAATGCGTAATATCTGAAAATCTTACCAGTATACATCGTGGTTGGACATGTCTCTAAACAAAGTGTATTTGTCACTTGGGCCGAATACAGTGAAATGCTTACTTACAAGACCTAACCGACAGTGCAATTATTAAGTAAAAAATAGGTATTAGGTAAACAATAGATAAGTAAAGACATTTTTAAAAGCATTTAAATGAATGTGAAAAATAACAGTAGTGAGGCTATATTCAGGTGGTACTGGTACAAAGTCACCGGTTAGTCGGGCTAATTGAGGTAATATGTACATGTAGGTATAGTTAAAGTGACTATGGATAGATGATAAACAGCGAGTAGCAGACAGCATCTCCTGTCTGATACCATGCATGCCTTAGTTTGATGATGTAATCCAGACTGGTGTTTTCTCCATCTCCTTAGCTATCATACTCAAATTCCACTGATTTCAAAACTCGCTCCTCCAGAAAGTGGAGAGCATACATATAATGTTACCAATCATGGCTAGGGAAGATCTGATGCTATACACATTTCTAGCAAGTGAATTGAACTATCAAATGAATACACAAACACTGACAAACATTTTTCTTGGATTTATTTTATTTAAACAATAGACAAGACAATAATCCGTAGGCTATGGGCTATTCATGTTAAATTGGAAACAGGATGGATCGGAGGCTTGAGTAAAAAGCTGATTATACACAAAACACATTTAGTCTCAGTAGCAAGTTTGCAGAAGTTTTCTAGACGGGTTTGTTTCATGTCACACAGGTAGCTAAATCATCATTTTTTGGGGTTACCTGTCAGTGAACGAGAAGCAAATCTTCCCATTCAAATCAAAAAATGTTGGTCACATACACATATTTAGCAGATGTTATTGCGGGTGTAGCGAAATGCTTGTTGCAAAGTTGCAGAGGAGCTAAAAGCAGAGCTGCCATGTCTGTCGTCACCATCTTTCATCCATTTTGAGTGTATTCATGCCTAGGTTGAAAATTAATGGTTAAGACGATGGGACTCTAATATTCCATAACTCTTTGCAACAATGGGGCTAGTTATACTAGTTAGCAACGGCGCTGGAAGTTAGCAACGGTGCTGGTTCCAGATTTGTGACGATGTTGTCTTAACCTGTATATTTCCGACTTAGGCCCATGCCAGGAAGTAAAAGCAGGAAGAGTCTACCCTTCAATCTGTGTTGGGATTTGTTGAGTCAACTCAACTGACATTACAAAAAGTATATTCCACTGCATGAGCCACATCAGTTACCATAATTTGAATTAACATTCTATGTTACCATGGCAATCCAGCATCAGTTGATAGAACAGCCTAAATTACCATGGAAATTATTGCATCACAATACCATTTGCGGTTGTGACCATGAGTTTACCAGTCAAATCGCCAGGGTTAGAACTTCCAAGCCCGTTCTATTCATTCCATTTCTATGTTTCTACCTGCAGATAACAGGTAAGTAACCAAAGATGTCACACCCTGATCTGTTTCACCTGTCTTTGTACTTCTCTCCTCTCCCCACCAGGTGTCTCCCATCTTCCCCTATTATCCCCTGTGTATTTATACCTTTATTTTCTGTTTGTCTGTTGCCAGTTTGTCTTGTTTCGTCAAGCCTACCAGCGAGTTTTTCCATACTCCTGTTTTCTCTAGTCCTTGTTTTCTAGTCCTCCCGGTTCCGACCTTTTCTGCCTGCCCTGACCCTGACCCCACCTGCCACACCGTTCTGCCTGCCCTGACCCCGAGCCTGCCTGGCGTCCTGTACCTTTCTGACTCTGACCTGGTTACGAACCTCTGCCTGTCCTTGACCTACTGATTGCCTGCAGTCCTGTACCTGCCTGACTGAGATTTGGATTACGACTCTTTGCCTGCCTTGACTTACATTTCGCCTGCCCCCTGTACTTTAATAAACTCTGAGACTCGTATCCACCTCCTGTGTCTGCACCTTGGTCTTAGCCTGAGCCTTGATAGTACAAACTGGCCATGACTGACCCAGCAGACTCAGACCAGCTCCGCAACGCTGTCTCCTCCCAAGGAGTCGCCATAGGCCCCTCATTCCTGGAACAATTCTGCTGATATTCTACTGTGCAGCAAGCGTCTACGGTAACCCCCCAGACTCTCAGTAACCCTGCTACCAGCAACGCTTCTCTTAGCTTCTCCGGAGCCCTACACTGTATGAAATTGCCTTTGATCGCCTGGGCGTCAGCAGTGTTGGAGCAACAATCGAGTTTGTGGCGGAGGTTAAGAAGGTGTTCTATTCTCCGTTGTCTGGGAGAGAGGCTGCTCAGAAGCTACCCCAACTGCGTCAAAACTCCCGTAGTGTGGCAGACTACGCGGTAGATTTTCGCATGTTGGCTGTTGAGAGTGCCTGGAACCCGGAATCTATTTTCAACACGTTCCTTCACACATTATCGGAGGAGGTTAAAGACGAGCTCGCAACACGGGAGCTTCACATGGACCTTGACTCCCTCATCGCATTGACTTTACGGATCAATGGGCGGCTACAGGGAACATAGGAAGGAGAGGAGGTCTGTTCCCAGTCACACTTGCTCGTCCACTACTCCCACCTCGCCTCCGAGGAATCCCGGAAGTTCCCGAAGTCCACCTTACTGAGGGAATCCAATGTTACCCGAGTGCCCCTGGGAATCACTGTGGGTGATCGACTCAACTTCCCCAGAGCCCAAGCTACTGGGTAGGGCTAGATGGTCTCCGGATGAACGTTTACACAGATTGAGCACCAGGAGCTGTATTTATTGCAGGACTACTGGACATTATATTTCCACCTGTCTACTAAAAAGATAAGGCTCATCAGTAGGGATTTTCCAATTTCCCAATCTACCATTACTCATACCCCTCTCCATGCCACCCTGTTGTTGGATGACCAGGCCAAATCTCTCCGGGTGCTCATTGACTAGGGCAGACGAGAGCTTTATCGACGCTAACTTTGTCTCGGAGCTGGGTATCCCCACTCAAACCCTCTCCATTCCCATGGATGTCAGAGTGCTGAATGGCAGAGTCACCCACAATATGGTTCCAATCAACCTATGAGTATCAGGAAATCACAGTGAGTGTATGGAGTTCCTGCTCTCCCCATGTACCTATGGTTTTGGGATATTCATAGCTCCAGAAGCACAATCCTCTTATCAACTGGACTGCTGGTACTATCATGGGATGGAGCCCGTTCTGCCACGCTTATTGCCTGAAGTCGGTGCAGCCTTCCCCAGGACATCTTCCTGTGGGCTCGGAAGAAGCCTCGGACCTCTCCAATGTTCCAGGATCTCCGGGAGGTTTTCAGCAAAGCCCGGGCCACTTCACTTCCTCTGCATCGACCCTATGACTGCAGGATCGACCTTCTCCCGGGTACCACACCACCCTGGGGATGGGGACCAAAGCAATGGAGACGTAGATCGAGAACTGCCTGAATGCAGGGCGTATCCGTCCTTCTGCCTCCCCCACTGGTGTAGGGTTCTTCTTTGTGGTGAAGAAGGACAAAATGCTGTGCCCGTGCATCGACAACCGGGGCCTAGATAACATCATGGTTAAGACCTGCTACTACTCATTGCCTCAGCTTTCGGGCCACTTAAGCTGCATCCCTGTGCCTTATTCTCCCATCGGCTTAACTCCATGGAGAGGAATTATGATGTGGATAACCAAGAACTACTCGCGGTGAAGATGGCCTTGGAGGAGTGAAGACACTGGTTAGAGGGGACTGAACTTCCATTTATAGTCTGGACAGATCACAAGAACATGGAATATCTCCACACCGCCAAGTGTCTCAACTCCAGGCAAGCTCGATGGGCCCTGTTGTTCACCCGGCTCAACTTCACCATCATTCACTTAACTAGGCAAGTCAGTGGGTTAAAACCAGTTGAGTCTATGGGGGCGCTATTTCATTATTGGATAAAAAAAACATGCCCGTTTTAAGCGCAATATTTTGTCACGAAAAGATGCTCGACTATGCATATAATTGACAGCTTTGGAAAGAAAACAGTCTGACGTTTCCAAAACTGCAAAGATATTATCTGTGAGTGCCACAGAACTCATGCTACAGGCGAAACCAAGATGAAACTTCAAACAGGAAATGAGCAGAATTTCTGAGGCTCTGTTTTCCATTGTCTCCTTATATGGCTGTGAATGCACCAGGAACCAGCCTGCCCTTTCTGTCGTTTCTTCAAGATGTCTGCAGCATTGTGACGTATTTGTAGGTATATCATTGGAAGATTGGCCATAAGAGACTACATTTTCCAGGGGTCCGCCCGGTGTCCTTTGTCTAAATTGGTGCGTAATCTTCAGCTGCGGGCATTTTCTCCTGGGATTCAGAATAGAAAGCACACTTCCACGAACGATATATCATCGAAGAGATATGTGAAAAACACCTTGAGGATTGGTTCTAAACAACGTTTGCCATGTTTCAGTCGATATTATGGAGTTCATTTGGAAAAAAGTTTGGCGTTTTGTTGACTGGATTTTCGTTTTTGTTTTGGTAGCCAAACGTGACGCACCAAACGGAGCGATTTCTCCTAAACAAATAATCTTTCAGGAAAAACTGAACATTTGCTATCTAACAGTCTCCTCATTGAAAACATCTGAAGTTCTTCAAAGGTAAATTATTTTATTTGAATGCTTTTCTGGTTTTTGTGAAAATGTTGACTGCTGAATGCTAACACTAACGCTAAATGCTACGCTAGCTAGCTACTGTTACACGAATGATTGTTTTCCTATGGTTGAGAAGCATATTTTGAAAATCTGAGATGACAGTGTTGTTAACAAAAGGCTAAGCTTGAGAGCTAGCATATTTATTTCATTTCATTTGCGATTTTCATGAATAGTTAACGTTGCATTATGGTAATGAGCTTGAGGCTGTATTCACGATCCCGGATCCGGGATGGCTAAGTGCTAGAGGTTAACTGGCATGTTCAGGGATAGAATGACAGATTTTTACCTTGTCAGCTCAGGGATTCAATCTTGCAACCTTTCGGTTACTAGTCCAAAGCTCTAACCACTAAGCTTCCTGCCACCCCGAGAAGCCCACTAGGCTACCTGCCGCCCGGGTAGCCTAAGCTGGGCGCGCTTTCTGTGTTCAATACAGCTAGCTTTCTGGTCATGCGCCTTTATCTAAGAGTACACTTAAAGTGACCCTCGTTCTGAACAGGACTACTTCTTCATTACACAAAGGAAAAACCTCAACCAATTTCTAAAGACTGGTGACAGTGGAAGCGGTAGGAACTGCAAGAACGTCCCTTAGAAATCTGGATTCCCAATGAAAACCCATTGAAAAAATCTGAATGGTTTGTCCTCGGGGTTTCGCCTGCTAAATAAGTTATGTTTTACTCACAGACATGATTCAAACAGTTTTAGAAAGTTCAAAGTGTTCTCTATCCAAATATACTAATAATATGCATATCTTATCTTCTGGGGATGAGTAGCAGGCAGTTGAATTTTGGCATACATTTCAACCGAATGTGAAAATACTGCCTCCTGTCACAGAGAAGTTAAAAAGGCCCTCGCTGTGGGCCCCGGACTGGGCACCCTCGCTGCGGGTCCTGGACTGGGCACCCTCGCTGCCAGCCACGGACTGGGCACCCTCGCTGGAGAAACACACAGGAGGCCTGGTGCATTGGATACACTGGGCCATGAAGACGCACTGGCGGTCTCGAGCGCAGAGCTGGCACAACCCGTTCTGGCTGGATGCCAACTTCCACCCGGCAAATGCAGGACGGAGCACACCGGCCTGTGAATGCTCACTCGAGTCACATGCTCCCCACGGTAAGCACGGGGAGTTGGCTCAGGTCTAAACTCCGACTCTGCCAATCTTCCCGTGTGCACCTCCCTAAAATGTTTTGGGGAGCTGCCTTTTGGGCTTCCATGACCGGGTCTTGTCCCTTGCCATTCTCTCCTCCCCGGTCCAGCTCGTCCTCCAGGTTGGCTCACGCTGCTTGGTCTTTTGGTGGTGGGTAGTTCTGTCACGGGTGTCGTTCGAAGGAGACCAAAGTGCAGAGTGGTGAGTGTACATTTTCTTTTTGTATTTAAAAATGTCGTCAACAAAACAACAAACGCAAGAAACAACCGTGAAGCTTACTGGGCTAAGTGCCACAAACAAAGTTAACTACCCACACTGAAAGGAGGGAAGAAGGGCTACCTAAGTATAATTCCCAATCAGAGACAACGATAGATAGCTGTCCCTGATTAAGAACCATACCCGGCCAAAACATAGAAATAAAGAAACCTAGAAAACAGAAAATAGAATGCACACCCCAGATCACAGGGCGTGACAGTACCTCCAAGTGGAGGCAGAGTCGCTGCTATTTAAGACAATTTTCCTGATGAACTGGAAGGACGGCCTTGCGATGTTGATTTTGGGGAGCACAAACTCTACCTGTATTTGGTCACCTTTATGCCGCATGCAAATATTGATGGATATATATCAATATTGATTATTTATACTGCAATGTTGAGGGAGCAAGCAGACAAGCATGTATGTGGCTACACCTTTTATACCTGCTGTAAATTGTGTACATATTAAAGTTTGATTTGCATTATTCAACGCAGTTAAAAAGGGAAACATATGGTGTGTGGGGGAGGATGTGTTTGTGTGAGCGTGCGTGTGTTTCAAATATACTATTTTCTATTATAGTTGTATTATTGTATAAATAGAGTTGTTCACTCATGTCATTTACTTATAGTTCAATTAATTCAATATCTGGCAGTTAGATTGATAATTCAGCACAGAGCATTAAATGTGCAGACAATTTCCCACCACTACAGATTTTCCCATTAGGCAGGACAAGTCTTTTAACCTCCTCTAAGATATTCAGATATGCAATCTTTTCTCACTCTCACTGACATTTCTCATCCTCATACATGGCCTTACATATTTGCTGAATGTGGACCTGCATGGCATGTAGGTTTCCATACATTTGCCGTTTTGGATTGGGAGATATTCCCCCAAGGCTGGAGTTACTCAATCTTCCCCTTCCTCTCCTTCTCTCCCTCTCTCATCCTCTCCCCTCCTTTTTTATCTCCTCTTTCTCTATTTCCCCCTCCGTAATCACTCTCTCTATTTCCCTGTCCCTTGTCCCTCTCTCTCTCTCTTAGCCATTAGCACTTCCATTCTCTTTAGCTAATAGTTGAGAGTGTCTGCCTGCTCCTCTGATGTGACTATTAGGCTGAGTGAACTGCAACAATGAGGATCCCAGCGCCGCAGTGTAATGTGATGAGCTTCCTCTTATCAATTCCAGGAAACATTAAAGGAGAAAAACTCATTTCAAACAGTTATAATTAAATGACACAGCTGGGTTGATAGTCCTTGGACCATCGTAAATTTAAATTACATAAATTAATGAAGAAAACCTCTTTTAACTATGATACCTAAGAAGCTAGAAAGCTTTGAAATCAACTTGAGATTTCTTTCAAGTTGGCTGCCTTTTGGCATGCCGTGTAGGTTTGTAAATTTGTATGAGAAAAGAGAAATATGTAACTGGCGTTTTTTTCTGCAATTATAACTGACTTTGATGCACTGAGGTGACTGTAATGAAAAGGTGATTCAAACTACAGTGTTGATATGTGGGGAGGGGACCCACCTAAAATCTTTTGGTACTTGTTGTAAACAACGTTGAAAAATAACAAATATTGAAGGCGAAGTGACAATGTGCCTCCGACAGATTTCAACAGAATAGTAATGCTAATAAACAGCATTTCACAATAAAATAAAAAATAACACATAGGAAGTTCCTCACTTAAGACAAGATATGGACATTTCTCCATGGTGATTCCTAGCTAAATTACAATCTTAAAACTTCTTAGGGCTAGGTTCCTTTTTTCTCAATTTCGGCATGAATAATGTGAACGTGAAGTAAACTGCCTGTTACTCAGGCCCTGAAGTCAGGATATGCATATAATTGGTACCATTGGAAAGAAACGTTTGTAGAAATGTTAAAATAATGTAGGCGAGTATAACACAATAGATAGGTAGGAGAAAATCCAAAGAAAAACCAACCGGAAATCTTTTTTTTTTGAGAGACCATGCTCTTCCAAAGTCAAGTATAAGGGCATACTCAATTCTAGCTTCCAGGATGCAATTCCTATGGCTTCCACTGGGTGTCAGCAGTCTATGTTCAAGGTTTCAAATAACAAAAAACAAATAAGAAATAACAGTTTTAGTACAGGAACACAGTCTTGGAAGTTCATGTTTTTGCACGCCATGAAGACAAGACGCACCTGCTAAAATCGGTTTCCTATTGAACATACTACTTTCCATAGGAAAAATTATAGTTTGATTACATTTTAGGGTATCTTGACTTGAAACGCATTTTGACTTGTTGAAACAAAGTTTAGGGGTAGATTTTTGGATTCCTTTCTCTGTATGTTGAATGAGTGGGTTACTCAAATCGATGGTGCCAACTAAACATACTTTTTGGGATATAAAGAAGGATTTTATCTAACAAAACCACACTACATGTTATAGCTGGGACCCTTTGTATGACAAATCAGAGGAATAGTTTCAAAAAGTAAGTGCGTATTTAATCGCTATTTGTGAATTTATGAAACCTGTTACGGTGGAAAAACATTTTGATATGGGGTGACGTCCTCAAACAATCGCATGGCATGCTTTCGCTGTAATGGCTACTGTATATCGGAGAGTGCAGTTAGATTAACAAGAATTTAAGCTTTCAACCGATATAAGACACTTGTATGTACCTAAATGTTTAATATCCATAATTTTAATGATTATTTATTTGAATTGCGCGCCCTCCAGTTTCACCGAAAGTTGTTCTGCTAGCGGGACGCCTATCCCTGAGATGTGGAAAAAAACTAACAATTAGCCAAACTTGGTACGAATTGCAATTCATAATATATAATACGAATTATAATTTGTAAAATATCATCCCAAATGGATTAAGGACAGATGACTCTCTCTCCTCTGTTCTCATCCTCCTAGATCTATACGCTGCCTTCGGCAACGTGAACTATCAGATCCTCCTCTCCACCCTTTCAGGGCTGGGCGTCACAGGCTCTGCGCACACGTGGATTGCATTTTACCTGGCAGGCCACTCCTACCAGGTGATGTGGAGAGGACCTGTGTCTGAACCACGTACTCTCTCTACTGGTGTCCCACAGGGCTCTTCTCTCTATACACAAATTCACTCAGCGTCATATCCTCACATGGTCACTCTTATCATTACTATGTGGATGACACTCAACTACTTTTCTACTTTCCCCCTTCTGACACCCAGGTGGCGACATGCATCTCTGCGTGCCCAGCAGATATCTCAGCTTGGATGTCGGCCCATCACCTCAAGCTCAACCTCGACAAGACAGAGCTGCTCTTCCTCCTAGGGAAGACCTGCCCGCTCAAAGACCTTGACAACTCCACAGTGTCGCCATTCCAGAGTGAAAAGAAACTTGGCGTGACCCTGGACAACACTCTGTCATTCCCTGAAAACATCAAAGCAGTGACTCATCCTGAAGGTTCATGCTCTACAACATCCGTAAAATATGACCCAAACAGGAAGTGGAGCAGGTCCTAATCCAAGCACTTGTCATCTCCCATCTAGACTACTGCAACTCGCTGTTGGTTGGGCTCCCCGCTTGTGCCATCAAACCCCTGCAAGTTATCCAAAACGCTGCAGCCCGCCTGGTTTTCAACCTTCCCAAGTTCTCCAAGCTCTTCTCAGTCCTGGTAACCCAATGGTGGAACCAGCTTCCCCCTGAATCTAGGACCTCAGAGTAATTTAAATAATCCCCCTCCTCACCTTTCATGAACTAACATTTGCCCCCCCTTCTAGCTCTGACTTTGATGATAACTACTTTATTGAGTTAAAGTGTACTTACTATGCCTGTGATATGTGGTTGTCCCACTGGATAAGAGCGTCTGATAAATTAATAAATTGTAAATGTATATAGCATGAAAGTTGAGTAATATATTTATGTAAATAATATTTGGAGGAGTGCTATTAGTTCCATTGTTAATTAAAGTCTTCTACAGCCTCATAATCATTCAAAACAGGCCTAAAGCAGCAGTAGATGGGTGCGGTATAATAAATGAATCTATTCCCATCTGGCCTTTGGGGAAGTGCTGTCATTCTGCTCAGAGGAAATCTTTGCCACTTCTATCATGCACTCATTGTGTGACCCCCAAATGATTAGTGTGCATTTTTCCAAGGGAGTATAATTGTTTGTCAGGTACGATAAGTTATTGTAGTCTCTCTCTGCATCCTGTTGTGCTGCGTTATAACCAAACCCAAACAGAATCTG
The DNA here is from genome assembly GCF_057628025.1 of Oncorhynchus mykiss. Lineage (NCBI taxonomy): Eukaryota > Metazoa > Chordata > Actinopteri > Salmoniformes > Salmonidae > Oncorhynchus > Oncorhynchus mykiss. The sequence goes on from NC_143031.1 coordinate 29,447,546, forward strand.
CAGGGATATTTCCATTTTCTGCGGTGATTTATGCGTAAAGCTTTTTTATCTTCTAGTGTTGTAACATTATTTAATAACATTGGGAACATGGTTTTATTTTAAACAAATGCTTAATTCTGTGAATTATTATTTATACAGGGCTAAGATTGAATCATACTACACCGGCTCCGACGCTCGTCTTATGTGGCAGGGCTTGCAAACTATTACAGACTACAAAGGGAAGCACAGATGCGAGCTGCCCAGTGTCACGAGCCTACCAGATGAGCTAAATCACTTCTATGCTCGCTTCGAGGCAAGCAACACTGAGGCATGCATGAGGGCATCAGCTGTTCAGGACAACTTTGTGATCACGCTCTCCGTAGCCGACGTGAGTAAGACCTTTAAACAGGTCAACATACACAAGGCTGCGGGGACAGACGGATTACCAGGACGTGTGATCCGGCATGTACTGACGAACTGGCAGGTGTCTTCACTGACATTTTCAACATGTCCCTGATTGAGTCTGTAATACCAACATGTTTCAAGCAGACCACCATAGTCCCTGTGCCCAAGAACACAAAGGCAACCTGCCTAAATGACTACAGACCCCTAGCACTCACGTCCGTCGCAATGAAGTGCTTTGAAAGGTTGGTAGTGGCTCACATCAACACCATTATCCCAGAAACCCTAGACCCACTTCAATTTGCATACCACCCAAACAGATCCACAGATGATGCAATCTCTATTGCACTCCACACTGCTCTTTCCCACCTGGACAAAATTAACACTTATGTGAGAATGCTATTCATTGACTACAGCTCAGCGTTCAACACCATTGTACCCTCAAAGCTCATCACCAAGTTAAGGATCCTGGGACTAAACACCTCCCTCTGCAACTGGATCCTGGACTTCCTGACGGGCCGCCCCCAGGTGGTGAGTGTAGGTGGCAACACATCTGCCATGCTGATCCTCAACACTGGAGCTCCACAAGGGTGCATGCTCAGTCCCCTCCTGTACTCGCTGTTCACCCACAACTGCATGGCCAGGCACAACTCCAATACCATCATTAAGTTTGCAGATGACACAACAGTGTCTGATCACCGACAACGACGACAGCCTATAGGGAGGAGGTCAGAGACCTGGCCGGGTTGTGCCAGAATAACAACCTATCCCTCAACGTAACCAAGACTAAGGAGATGATTGTGGACTACAGGCAAAGGAGGACTGAGCACGCCCCCATTCTCATCAGCAGGGCTGTAGTGGAGCAGGTTGAGAGCTTCAAGTTCCTTGGTGTCCTCATCACCAACAAACTAGAATGGTCCAAACACAGCAAGACAGTCGTGAAGAGGGCACGACAAAGCCTATTCCCCCTCAGGAAACGAAACGTTTGGCATAGGTCCTGAGATCATCAAAAGGTTCTACAGCTGCAACATCAAGAGCATCAAGAGCATCTGGTTGCATCACCACCTGGTAGGGCAATTGCTCGGCCTCGGACCGCAAGGCACTACAAAGGGTAGTGCGTACGGCCCAGTACATCACTGGGGCTACGCTGCCTGCCATCTAGGACCTCTACACCAGGCGGTGTCATAGGAAGGCCCACAAAATTGTCAAAGACCCCAGCCACCCCAGTCATAGACTGTTCTCTCTACTACCTCATGGCAAGCGGTTTTTACCCCCAAGCCATAAGACTCCTGAACAGGTAATCAAATGGCTACCCGGACTATTTGGATTATGTGCCTCCCCAACCCCTCTTTTTATGCTGCTGCTACTCTCTATTTATCATATATGCATAGTCACTTTAACTATACATTCATGTACATACTACCTCAATTGGGCCGACCAACCAGTGCTTCCGCACATTGGCTAACCGGGCTATCTGCATTGTGTCCCGCCACCCACCACCCGCCAACCCCTCTTTTACGCTACTGCTACTCTCTGTTCATCATATATGCATAGTCACTTTAACCATATCTATGTACATACTACTTCAATCAGCCCTGACTAACCGGTGTCTGTATGTAGCCTCGCTACGTTCATAGTCTCGCTACTGTATATAGCCTGTCTTTTTACTGTTGTTTTATTTCTTTACTTACCTATTATTCACCTAAAACCTTTTTTTGCACCATTGGTTAAAGCCTGTAAGTAAGTATTTCACTAAGGTTTTATTCGGCACACGTGACAAATACACTTTGATTTGATTTAATTAGGCAAGTCAGTTAAGAACAAAATCTTATTTACAATGACGGCCTACCCCAGTCAACCCCGGACGATGCTGGGCCGGATGTGATTCAACCTGGATTCGAACGAGGGACTGTAGTGACGCCACTTGCACTGAGATGCATTGCCTTAGACCGCTGAGCCGCTCAGGAGATGACACTCAACTACCAGACAATGAATTGTTAGATGACAATGAACCTACGGTTATCCTTCTAGTAAAATTCAGTAAAAAAATAACCTCTACACAGACTCCACCTTTGTATGATCCTTTTATCATAAATGTTTCTTTATGGAAAAATCTATACAGTGCCATCAACAAAGTGCAAAGGCATATAATGAAGCAATAAGGCACGAAGGGGTATGGTATATGGCCAGTATACCACAGCTAAGGGCTGTTCTTAAGCACAACTCATTGCGGAGTGCCTGGACACAGCCCTTAGCTGTGGTATACTGTCCATATACCACAAACCCCCGAGGTGCCTTATTAATATTATAAACTGGTTATCAACGTAATTAGAGTAGTAAAAATAAATGTTTTGTCATACCTGTGGTATACGGTCTGATATACCACGGCTGTCAGCCAATCAGCATTCATGGCTCTAACACCCAGTTTATAAAAACAAATAATACATTGTTGAATACATCTATAAATACATAAACACCAAATAGATTAGATTAACATTTCTGTCTCTTCATTCCATTCACCATTCATTAACTATTATCAAATTGCTTCAAACCAAAACACATAAAGAGGGGTGGAGTTGGTGGGGGTGTGTGTGATGCTATTATACTTTGCAATCAACAACACTTTAAAAATGTATCTGTGAGGCTCCTTCTACGCTGACTAAGTAGCATCTGATAATGTGAGAAAAGTCTCTCTACATCCACTGAGGTAGTGGGGAGGCACAGATGTATCGCCGCAATGTGAGCTAAGGATGGCGTCCTACCTAGCGGAACACCAGTCTGAGATCCCAAAAGATTGGACAGCTGCCGTGATCATCCCCCTCTTTAAACTGTTTTAGACCTATATCCATCCTGCCCTGCCTTTCTAAAATCTTCGAAAGCCAAGTTAACAAACAGATCGCCGACCATTTCGAATCCCACCGTACCTTCTCCACTATGCAATCTGGTTTCCGAGCTGGTCATGGGTGCACCTTAACCACGCTCAATCAAGGTCCTAAACGATAACATAACCCCATCGATAAAAGACAGTACTGTGCAGCCATCTTCATCTACCTGGCCAAGGCTTTCGACTCTGTCAATCACCGCATTCTTTTCGGCAGATTCAATAGCCTTGGCTTCTCAAATGACTGCCTCGCCTGGTTCACCAACTACTTCTCTGATAGAGTTCAGTGTGTTAAATCGGTGGGCCTGTTGTCCGGACCTCTGGAAGTCTCTATGGGGGTGCCACAGGGTTCAAATCTCGGGCAGACTCTTTTCTCTCTATATATCAATGATGTCGCTCTTGCCGCTGGTGAGTCTCTGATCCACCTCTACGCAGACAACACCATTCTGTACACATCTTGCCGTTTCTCTGGATACTGTGCTAACAAACGTCTGAACAAGCTTCAATGCCATACAACACTCTTTCCGTGGCCTCCAACTGCTTTTAAATGCTAGTTAAACTAAGTGCATGCTCTTCAACCAATTGCTGTCCGCATCTTCACGCCCAACTAGCATCACTACTCTGGACGGTTCTGACTTAGAATATGTGGACAACTACAAATACCTAGGTGTCTGGTTAGACTGTAAACTCTCCTTCCAGACTCACATTAGGCATCTCCAATCCAAAATTAAATCTAAATGCGGCTTCCTATTTTGCAACAAAGCCTCCTTCACTCATGCTGCCAAACATACCCTCGTAAAACTGACTATCCTACCGATCCTTGACTTTGGCGATGTCATTTACAAAATAGCTTCCAACACTCTACTCAGCAAACTGGATGTAGTCTATCACAGTGCCATCCATTTTGTCACCAAAGCACCATATACTACCCACCACTGCGACCTGTATGCTCTCGTTGGCTGGCCCTCACTACATATTCATTGCCAAATTCACTGGCTCCAGGTCATCTATAAGTCTTTGCTAGGTAAAGCCCCACCTTATCTCAGCTCACTGGTCACCATAGCAACATTCACCCATAGCACGCGCTCCAACAGGAATATTTCACTGGTCATCCCCAAAGCCAACTCCTCCTTTGGCCGCCTTTCCTTGCAGTTTTCTGCTGCCAATGACTGGAACAAATTGCAAATATCACTGAAGCTGAAGTCTTATATCTCCCTCTTTAATTTTAAACATCAGCTGTCTGAGCAGCTTACCGATCACTGTACCTGTACACAGCCAATCTGTAAATAGCACACCCAACTACCTCATCCGCATATTTTTACTTATCCTCTTGCTCTTTTGCACCCCAGTATCTCTACTTGCACATCATCATCTGTACATCTATCACTCCAGTGTTAATGCTAAATTGTAATTATTTCGCCTCTATGGCCTATTATTGCCTTACCTTCCTACTCTTCTACGTTTGCACACACTGTACATAGATTTTTCGATTGTGTTATTGACTGTACATTTGTTTGTGTAACTGTGTGTTGTTGTTTTTGTCGCACTGCTTTGCTGTATCTTGGCCAGGTCGCAGTTGTACATGAGAACTTGTTCTCAACTGGCCTACCTGGTAAAATAAAGGTGAAATAACGTTTTTAAAAAATAAACAGTTAGTGACTGAAACAGGTGAAGGCATGGGTGCTTCTCCAGCACAGTCTGCAGCTTTATTGAGCATGCTGCCATGGCAGACTGGAACAACTCAGTGCAGGAAAGCCTGTATTGCTCTGGAAGAAGCCCTAGCAGCTCAGTTCTATGAGGGCGCCAGCCACAGCTGTTCTGCCATTCTCAAACTGCATTTGCAAGTCCTCCAGCTTGCTGTCGATGTTGTGGGCTGTTGGCATAGAGGTCTCCTCCAGCTTTGTCAAGTTAGCCACTATCTCCACACTATGCTCCACAATGAACCCTGCCTGGGCCTTCAGCTGGGCCTTGTGTTCCTTCAGCAGCGCACAAAGGTCCTGGACACACTTTACCATTTCTGGTAAGGTCGTAATGAAGTTGGTGAGCACATCCAGGTACTCCACAGCACGTATCCAGGAGCCCCACCTGGTCTGCACAGCATACACAGGCATCACAGGAGAATGGCAATTTTCCAGCCTGAATGATCTCAGCTCCAGCTTGTTCACGTCCTCCAGCACCAGGCTCGGGAGATAGGCAAAGCAGGTTATGTGTCCCGAGTTAGGGAAGAGGCCCTTCAAGATACTGATGAAAGCTGTCTTCATGTAGATAGCTGAGTCGCTTACAAAAGTCGACACATTGTTTAAGTCAACCCCATTGTCGTTGAGACAGGAAAAAATACCTTGGGACACAGTTCTAAAGTTGACTTTATCCAAGAAAACCAGGTCTGCTGAAACAGGTCGCTCACCTACTGTCTGGAATAGGATGGTGAGTGCAGATTGTCTCATCAAGGATGACATAAATGTGCTTTCCCTCCACATTTTTGTTAAAATATTGAACCTTTATTGAACTAGGCAAGTCAGATAAGAACAAATTCTTATTTACAATGACGGCTTACTGGGGAACAGTGAGATAACTGCCTTGTTCAGGGGCAGAATGACAGATGTTTAACCTTGTCAGCTCGGGGATTCGATCAAGCAACCTTTTGGTTACTGGCTCAACGCCTTAACCTCTCTAACCTGCGGCCCCTGCAAGCAGGGGGATAGACCCTCCCTGCTTGCAGTGTTTCCTCATAAATGTGGATAACATTCTCAAGAGGTACAGTGCCTTGCGAAAGTATTCGGCCCCCTTGAACTTTGCGACCTTTTGCCACATTTCAGGCTTCAAACATAAAGATATAAAACTGTATTTTTTTGTGAAGAATCAACAACAAGTGGGACACAATCATGAAGTGGAACAACATTTATTGGATATTTCAAACTTTTTTAACAAATCAAAAACTGAAAAATTGGGCGTGCAAAATTATTCAGCCCCCTTAAGTTAATACTTTGTAGCGTCACCTTTTGCTGCGATTACAGCTGTAAGTCGCTTGGGGTATGTCTCTATCAGTTTTGCACATCGAGAGACAAATTTTTTCCCATTCCTCCTTGCAAAACAGCTCGAGCTCAGTGAGGTTGGATGGAGAGCATTTGTGAACAGCAGTTTTCAGTTCTTTCCACAGATTCTCGATTGGATTCAGGTCTGGACTTTGACTTGGCCATTCTAACACCTGGATATGTTTATTTTTGAACCATTCCATTGTAGATTTTGCTTTATGTTTTGGATCATTGTCTTGTTGGAAGACAAATCTCCGTCCCAGTCTCAGGTCTTTTGCAGACTCCATCAGGTTTTCATCCAGAATGGTCCTGTATTTGGCTCCATCCATTTTCCCATCAATTTTAACCATCTTCCCTGTCCCTGCTGAAGAAAAGCAGGCCCAAACCATGATGCTGCCACCACCATGTTTGACAGTGGGGATGGTGTGTTCAGCTGTGTTGCTTTTACGCCAAACATAACGTTTTGCATTGTTGCCAAAAAGTTCAATTTTGGTTTCATCTGACCAGAGCACCTTCTTCCACATGTTTGGTGTGTCTCCCAGGTGGCTTGTGGAAAACTTTAAACAACACTTTTTATGGATATCTTTACTCTTCCATAAAGGCCAGATTTGTGCAATATACGACTGATTGTTGTCCTATGGACAGAGTCTCCCACCTCAGCTGTAGATCTCTGCAGTTCATCCAGAGTGATCATGGGCCTCTTGGCTGCATCTCTGATCAGTCTTCTCCTTGTATGAGCTGAAAGTTTAGAGGGACGGCCAGGTCTTGGTAGATTTGCAGTGGTCTGATACTCCTTCTATTTCAATATTATCGCTTGCACAGTGCTCCTTGGGATGTTTAAAGCTTGGGAAATCTTTTTGTATCCAAATCCGGCTTTAAACTTCTTCACAACAGTATCTCGGACCTGCCTGGTGTGTTCCTTGTTCTTCATGATGCTCTCTGCGCTTTTAACGGACCTCTGAGACTCTCACAGTGCAGGTGCATTTATACGGAGACTTGATTACACACAGGTGGATTGTATTTATCATCATTAGTCATTTAGGTCAACATTGGATCATTCAGAGATCCTCACTGAACTTCTGGAGAGAGTTTGCTGCACTGAAAGTAAAGGCAACAGTATCAATAATTGTGCAACAACAGTGCAATAATTTTGCACGCCCAATTTTTCAGTTTTTGATTTGTTAAAAAAGTTTGAAATATCCAATAAATGTCGTTCCACTTCATGATTGTGTCCCACTTGTTGTTGATTCTTCACAAAAAAATACAGTTTTATATCGTTAAGTTTGAAGCCTGAAATGTGGCAAAAGGTCGCAAAGTTCTAGGGGGCCGAATACTTTTGCAAGGCACTGTATATCTGCTTTGATTAATGTTTTGGTGGTCCAAGATGAACTCCTTTCTCTTAGCTGTGGAGTGTTTACTCCTCAGCTGTAAATCTGGTAGTGTTTTGTTAGATACTGTACTTCTCTCCTCAAACATCTCACCCACACATGGGAGGGGCTACACCTCTGGCTACACTTTTTAGTGATTGAGATACATCAATGTAAATGTAGGAAAAACTTAAATTCAACAACAAATCAATTTTCATTTAACTTTGCTATCAGCTGGCAGCTTATTTAAAATTGTGCGGATTTTCGTCGGAATTCTGGGCGTGCGGATTCTATGCTGGTCTAGTTATAACCCACACAATTACTGACCTGTGTTTTGAAATGAATGTGTTCTAGGTAAAGTCAGCATTGAACACAAATGGGTTGACAAATTATTGTGAGATTTCAACCAGGTCGGATGATTGCAATTTAACAGAACTGTGTAGGTATAATTGCATTTGCAGACTGTTATGGAGTCGCAAAAGTTAGCATTGCTACTCTATTCTCTATTTCAGAGTATACTTGTGCAGCATGAAATGCACAAATATACTGTTAAGCATCAGACCATTTGTTTGAATTTGCAGCTTCATGTGAAAAGCATTTCTTCAGGTTAAGGAAATGATCCATCTCAATGTATTACAATAATGATATCTGTAATTGAATAAACAATAGCCATACACAACAACAAGGAACATTTCCCCCTCTACAAATTCCCTGCAGTGTTATTCAAATGAACATGTCATACTGTACATCATCCAAGAATTCTAATTCGGGTCAAATAAGCCTAGCTGCCGAGGAAGTGCTATTCTTCGTCCTGTTAATTTATAGTCATTATTTTGTCCACTGGAATTTTTTAAGATAAAACAACATCTCTGAATAACTTAACTTAGTAAAACAATGAGAGCAGCTTTCTGACTACAGCTACTCCCAATGCCTTGCATACAGGAGTCCCCTGTGTACTGTCCCAGCCCAGTAAAAGGCAGCTTGTATGGTTTTGTATTTATTTTCTTAGTCACCTTGTGTTCTGTTTCTTTGTGTTCTTGAACATAGCCTTGTTTTCCTTTTTGTTCATTGATTTCACCTGTGTTAGTTACTCACCTGGTCTCATCAGTTCCTTATTTAGTTCAATTCATTCTGTTTGTGCCTTTGTGAGGTATTCGCTCATTTTGACTCTACTAAGCCTTTTCCTAGCTCGTTTGTGAGAACCAATTACAGCCTTCAGTCCTAGTTTTGATTCACCTGCCTGTTTGCCTACCTGTGTATGACCATTGCCTACCTGTGACCACAATTCCTGCCTTCTGCAAATGCGAAATAAACACCTGCCCCGCTCTGCGCGTGAATCTACACCTGAGTATTCATTCCAAAGCTACTGTACATAAAGTAACACATGGCAGTACACTATCAGTCTAATTGGAGAGTCTGTTGAATGACAGGTGTCATTGAATCCACCTTGTTACATTGCATTCATCCCCATTCCTCCATCATCTGCATCTCTGGATTTCACAAGATGTATACAGTAGTATGACTTGACACAGACCCCCTTGAGGAACTACACAAACGGAGCAAAAGTTTTTATGGGTTTCTCAACTTTTAAGATGCATATTTTAATCCACTCCGAAGTCTTCACCCCTTGTTTAATCAACTAAACATACATTTACAGCCTACAGAATTAGAATTAGAAAACTTTATTGTCCATTAGGTTTGCACAAAATGTCAAATTGTCTTTGGCGCTCTTGGTATTGAAAGTATAAAACAGAAATAAAACATACGTTAAAAGGACAAAAACATTTTTAAAACATTTTTCTGTGCGAGTGGCACTCAGAGACCTAACCTGCGGTAGAGCATTACTCATCTTATTCCATTGTTCACATATTTTATCAAGATAAGGCATAATACCGCTGAACTCAGTCCACATTCTAAACAAAACCTGTAAATGTCACCTACCAATGCCCAACAAATAAGTTTGGAACAAGGCAGCGCTGTAAAAATTAATTTAATTCCTTTTATCGCAGTGAAAATATCAGCAGCTGAAATGTTTTAACTACCTTTAAAAGCCTCCAGCACATCATCCTAATTCAATTCCCTTTCCTGCTCATTAACTTATAGTTGTGTCATTAGTTAAGCCCAAGCCTGTTTGGAAAGGCACAACACTTTGGGTAAATTTACTGCAGAGCAGGCAATGCTGGGATGAATCCAGGTTCAAGGAATGGAGTACTGGTAATTGGAATATATTATGGATTGACCATGAATTAGCTGATAAATGTTTAGTAACAGTTTATAAATTATTTTAAAATATGTTTAGGAGATGGTCATTTCAAAGGTAGACAGACAATCAAAAAATAAAATGTGTGACCCAACTCCTCGATTCGGTCTTAACTTCTTGGTGACAGCGGGCAGTTTTTTCACGTCCGGATGAAATGCATGCCAAAATTCAACTGCCTGCTACTCATCCCCAGAAGATAATATATGCATATTATTAGTAGATTTTGATAGAAAACACTCTGATGTTTCTAAAACTGTTTGAATCATGTCTGTGAGTATAACAGAACTTATTTAGCAGGCGAAACCCCGAGGTCAAAGCATTCAGATTTTTTTTCTGAAGTCACTCTCTCTTCAAGGGTTTTCATTGGGAATACAGATTTCTAAGGGACCTTGTTGCAGTTCCTACCGCTTCCACTGTATGTCAACAGTCTTTAGAAATTGGTTGAGGTTTTTCCTTTGAGAAATGAAGAAGTAGCCCTGTTCAGAACGAGGGTCACTTGTAGTGTACTGTTTGTTAGAGGCGCGTGACCAGAAAGCATGCTACAGTTTGTTTTCCTCCTGTATTGAACACAGATCATCCCGTCTTTGATTGTATTGATTATTTACGTAAAAAAAAATACCTAAAGTTGTATTACAAAAGTAGTTTAAAATGTTTTGGCAAAGTTTACAGGTAACTTTTGAGATATTTTGCCTGTGTTTTTCTGGATCAAACGCGCCAAATAAATTGACATTTTGGATATATTGAACAAAAGGACCATTTGGGATGTTTATGAGACATATTGGAGTGCCAACAAAAGAAGCCCGTCAAAGGTAACGCATTAATTACATTTTTATTTATGCGTTTTGTGTCGTGCCTGCAGGGTTTAAATATGCTTTTCTCTCTTTGAATACGGAGGAGCTATCCTCAGATAATAGCATCGTTTGCTTTCGCCAAAAAGCCTTTTTGAAATCTGACATGTTGGCTGGATTCACCTAGTGGTATAGCCTAGTGGTTAGAGCGTTGGATTAGTAACCGAAAGGTTGCAAGTTCAAATCCCCGAGCTGACAAGGTCGTTCTGCCCCTGAACAGGCAGTAGGCCGTCATTGAAAATAAGAATTTGTTCTTAACTGACTTGCCTAGTTAAATAAAGGTAAAATAAAAAATGTGGTATCTTACATGTGATTTCATGAAAGTTTGATTTTTATAGTAATTTATTTGAATTTGGCGCTAGCGTCCCACATATCCCAGAGAGGTAGCAAAATTTGAAATGGTGTATAAAAGTAGAGACTTAGAGCTACAAAACAGTATATCATACACTGCATTTGAGGAAAGTAATTCTGCTTTGAAAGTTAATAAACTTGTAACCCCACTTTTGAGAAAATGTCCCTTGAATGTTTTGGTACACATACCAGAGAGCTCTTTTTTGTCTAAACCTATTCAATATTGTTCACAACCTCTTAAGCCTTAGCCCCACCCATCTCTTTACGATAAGGACAAACTACAGGTAAAAATACACTTTATCTAGTACTTGGCCTATATCCTAATCTGACTTTGAAAGTGTCCAGATAAAAATATTTTATGAATATTTTATAATTATTATATTATGCTTACACAGACACTTGTCTAAATGTATGGGTCATGTGAAATAAATTGTATATCCACCCCCAGCCACATCTAGCTAAGTGGATGGATCACTATTGTGTAGACATGTTCATGAAATACAATAGATGGCTAGCTAGCTAGCTAGCTAGCTAACATTAGGCTATAACTAGCAATGCAAATGGTTTCCTGAGATACAAATAATATTATCTAAGGTTCATTATCTAACATTTGGTTTGTAGCTACCTACAATTTGTTTGGCCTGTTGTTGTGTCAAGTTTCTTCATTTCACACTGACCTAGTCCATTGACCTTTGTCGATAGTGCCTGCTAAATTCTGTGCAGCAATGTTGCTGAGAGCAGTAGCAACACATTTGCAGATCCAAGGCTAACGTTATATCTTTCAAAAATATGCAGTAGCAAGGATTATCTACACATACTGAGCAGCTCATGTTATAGACAGAAGCATGCTACATGGCAGACCAATATGAACTCATCTCTCTGCATTTCCAGCTTATGCATTATCTCAGCTAATCATGGTCACATTTATGGTATTACGAAATACCCAGAGTAGAGGTTTGACATTATAGGAGGTAGGCTATACAAGCTTATGTTATTCCACATCCTAAATGTGTGAAAGTCAGTATGGAGACACTATTTTTCTACCATTGCTAAGTTGTGAAAGACTTTCCAACCATTAATCCCTTCACTTTACTCCACTTTCAAAATTATTTTTATTTTCTAGTGGAGAGAGCAGTATTTCCAGCCAAGGGAGATAAACACCATTGGGCTAAAGTTATATCTCTAATTAAAAAACATGGACAATACCATCTTTCTTACTTTTCAGGCAGATTTTATGACTAGATTAGTCATCTTCATTATGCCCCTAAGAAACATGACTATTTGCTCAGGCAGAGGTAGTTCACTGGAGGTCACAGAGATGGGGAATTGCCACCAGAGGAAATCGCCAGTCAGGAAACTGAAGAAAATAAGGGAAGCTAACAATGCAAGGATAATGCAATGAACACAACTACTCGGAGCAATCACTGTTAACACTGTACTGTATGTACTATGTGTTAGTAACTACAGTGTGGTGTTGGGAGTGTGAGGAAATGTATGGCCCACAACACCATGGACAGCACCTCACTACACAAGGCTTGGGCTTTGGGCTCAATTCACTGCATAAACAATTGATATGGAGGGTTGATAAATTCCAGTCTTCTATGAATTTCTGAGGATACTGTACAATCACAATAGTCACCTGTCAAGGTGGTCCTTATCTAAAATGTGAAGGTGAGGCTGTACTACAGCACAATTATCTATCTAAAGGGAGTTCTGCAGTCAGTCTAGCAGCATACGAAAGCAGTCACACCACCGTAGAACGCCATGGTGTGATGGTGAGAAGCCTCTCACCACCATGCGTTGATGTTATTGCGGACTACTCAAGGCGACAGCAAGTGACAACTCCATAAGCATTCATTAAGAATACTTAACAGTAATGATGGGTGACATAAGCTGTCATATATTGTGAGCATCTACATCAGCAGCAATAACAATATAATTACATGCCCGAGGGAGACCTTAATTGGAGATATTAGCTAGTTGCCCATGGAGTAATACTGACTTAATGAACAAGGGAAACCCATGAAAGCGTACCTTTTATAAAAGTGACTTCAATGGTGGTGTGATAGACTTTCAGGAAATAAATTAATTTCCCCAAAACGTAATACAGTGGAGGCATACTTTATTTCTATGGCTACAAACCACCGCCTTATGGTACAACATATCGCTAATTTAGGAAGTCCCACGTTGCTTTTTAGAAATGCATGCCATTAGCTTCCATGCCCTAAATGTCACACATAGACTTTTCTGTAACACTTGACACTCAGCGTCATAATATGGTCATAACACTGTCATGACCCATATAGTTACACCTGTTGTGACATATATTGTGTTATTTTATGGCTGGTTATGAAATCTACATAGGCGTGTCAAAACCCACATCTATTCAAATGTGTTCTTTCCCTGCCAAGAAGTTTCCTTTAGTTTGAAAGTTTATTTTTTAAGTCCTTTGTTTTTGCTGTAATGAATTATTTAGTCATATTTTAAATAACTTGCAGAAAAGACACTTAATTACACTGTCAAGAAGCATTATGATCCTCCAGTGTCACTTTACATGGGCTAAGAAAATACACTTTATGACACTGTCAAGAAGCATTACGACCATCAAAATCAGATAAGCCAGATAGACCTATCACGTACAGTATATACTGTACAGTTGAAGTCGGAAGTTTATATACACTTAGGTTGGAGTCATTAAAACTCATTTTTCAACCACTCCACAAATGTATTGTTAAAAACTTCTTAGGGCTGCAATCCCGTTAACGGGATCGATATGACAGCCAGTGAAAGTGCAGGGCGCCAAATTCAAAACAACAGAAATCTTATAATTAAAATTCCTCAAACATACAGGTATTTTATACCGTTTTAAAGGTAATCTTATTGTTAATCCCACCACAGTGTCCGATTTCAAATAGGCTTTACAGCGAAAGCACCACAAACGATTATGTTAGGTCACCACCAACTCACAGAAAGATTCAGCCATTTTTCCAGCCAAACAGAGGAGTCACAAAAAGCACAAATAGAGATAAAATTAATCACTAACCTTTGATGATCTTCATCAGATGACACTCATAGGACTTCATGTTACACAATACATCTATGTTTTGTTTGATAAAGTTCATATTTATATAAAAAATCTCAGTATAGTATATATAGCGCAATGCGTTATGTTCAGTAGTTCCAAAAACATCTGGTGATATTGCAGAGAGCCACATCATTTTACAGAAATACTCATTATAAATGTCAATGAAAATACAATTGTTAGACATGGAAATATAGATGTACCTCTCCTTAATGCAACCGCTGTGTCAGATTTAAAAAAAAACTTTACGGAAAAAGCAAACCATGCAATAATCTGAGACAGCGCTCAGAAAATAAATACAATTATCCGCCATGTTGGAGTCAACAGAAATCACATTATAAATATTCCCTTACCTTTGACGATCTTCATCAGAATCCACTCCCAGGAATCCTAGTTCCACAATAAATGCTTGATTTGTTCAATAATGTCCATTATTTACGTCCAAGTAGCTACTTTTGTTAGCGCGTTTAGTACACAAATCCAAACGCTCGTGCAGGTCCATCCGAACGTCGGACGAAAACTTCAAAACATTATATTACAGGTCGAAGAAACTTTTCAAACTAAGTATAGAATCAATCTTTAGGATGTTGTTATCATAAATCTTCAATAAAGTTCCAACTGGAGAATTCCAATGTCTGTAGAGAAGCCATGGAACGCAGGTCGCTATCATGTGAAATGCGGGAGACCAGGACCTGGCTCTCTGCCAGACCACTGACTCAAAGAGCTCCCATCCGGCTCCACAGCACAGTAGAAGCCTCATTCAAGTTTCTAAAGACGATTGACATCTAGTGGAAGCCCTAGGAAGTGCAACTTTATCCATATCCCACTGTGTATTCAAAAGGGGCTGGGTTGAAAATCGACCAACCTCGGATTTCTTCTCAGGTTTTTGCCTGCCATATGAGTTCTGTTATACTCACAGACATCATTCAAACAGTTTTAGAAACTTCAGTGTTTTCTGTCCAATACTAATAATACTATGCATATATTAGCAACTGGGACTGAGGAACAGGCCGTTTACCTCTGGGCACCTTTCATCAAAGCTACTCAATACTTCCCCTGCAGCCATAATAATTTATTAACAAACTATAGTCTTGGCAAGTCAGTTAGGACATCTACTTTGTGCATTACACAAGTAATTTTTCTAACAATTGATTACAGACAGAATATTTCACTTATAATTCACTGTATCACAATTCCAGTGGGTCAGAAGTTTACATACACTAAGTTGACTGTGCCTTTAAACAGCTTGGAAAATTCCAGAAAATGACCACGCAGCCGTATTACCGCTCAGGAAGGAGACGCGTTCTGTCTCTTAGAGATGAACGTACTTTGGTGCGAAAAGTGCAAATAAATCCCAGAACAACAGCAAAGGACCTTGTGAAGATCCTGGAGGAAACAGGTACAAAGTATCTATATCCACAGTAAAACGAGTTATATATCGACATAACCTGAAAGGAAGGAAGAAGGAAGAAGCCACTACTCCAAAACCAACATAGAAAAGCCAGACTACGGTTTGCAACTGCACATGTGGATAAATATTGTACTTTTTGGAGAAATGTCCTCTGGTCTGATGAAAGAAAATTTGAACTGTTTGGCCATAATGACCATTGTTATGTTTGGAGGAAAAGGGGGAAGGCTTGCAAGCCGAAGAACACCATCCCAACCGTGAAGAACGGGGGTGGCAGCATCATATTGTGGGGGCGCTTTGCTGCAGGAGGGACTGGTGCACTTCACAAAATAGATGGCATCATGAGGAAAAATTATTATGTGGATTTATTGAAGCAACATTGAAGCAACATCTCAAGACATCAGTTAAAGTTAAAGTTAATGCTTGGTCGCAAATGGGTCTTCCCAATGGACAATGACGCCAACCATATTTCCAAAGTTGTGGCAAAATGGCTTAAGGACAACAAAGTCAAGGTATTGGAAAGGCCATCACAAAGCCCTGAACTCAATTCCATAGAACATTTGTGGGCAGAACTGAGAAAACATGTGAGAGCAAGGAGGCCTGCAAACCTGACTAGGTTACAGCAGCTCTGTCAGGAGGAATGGGCCAAAATTCACTCAATTTATTGTGGGAAGCTTGTGGAAGGCTACTCGAAATCTATGATCCATGTTAAACAATTTAAAGGCAATGCTACCAAATACTAATTGAGTGTATGTAAACTGACCCACTGCGAATGTGATGAAAGAAATAAAACCTGAAATAAATAATTCTCTCTACTATCTGACATTTCACATTATTAAAATAAAGTGGTGATCCTTAACTTACCTAAGACAGGGAAGTTTTACTAGGATTAAATGTCCGGAATTTAAGGTGTATGTAAACTTCTGACTTCAACTGTAAATACTATCAGAGGTGAATGTATCAAACAGTTTGCATTGATAAAACTGTTTTGATGCTGTGCACTATCCTCAAACAATAGCATGGTATTTTGGGTTACTACATGATTCCATGTGTGTTATTTCATAGTTTTGATGTCTTCACTATTATTCTACAATACAGAAAATTATTTAAAAAATAAAGAAAAACCCTTGAATGAGTAGGTGTTGTAAAACTTTTGAACGGTAGTGTATGTATACTACCGTTCAAAAGTTTGGGATCACTTAGAAATGTCCTTGATTTGGAAAGAAAAGCAAAATTTTTTGTCCATTAAAATAACATCAAATTGATCAGAAATACATTGTAGACATTGTTAATGTTTTAAATGACTATTGCAGCTGGAAACGGCAGATTCTTTATGGAATATATACATAGGCGTACAGAGGCAACATTTACTCCTGTGTTCCAATGGCACATTGTGTTAGCTAATCCAAGTTTATAATTTTAAAATAATTTTAATTGATCATTAGAAAACCCTTTTGCAATTATGTTAGCACAGCTAAAAACTGTTCTTCTGATTTAAAGAAGCAATAAAACTGGCCTTCTTTAGACTAGTTGAGTATCTGGAGCATCAGCATTTGTGGGTTCGATTACAGGCTCAAAATGGCCAGAAACAAAGAACTTTCTTCTGAAACTCGTCAGTCTATTCTTGTTCTGAGAACGGAAGGCTCTTCCATGCGAGATATTGCCAAGAAACTGAAGATCTCGTACAATGTTGTGTACTACTCCCTTCACAGAGTAGTGCAAACTGGCTCTAACCAGAATAGAAAGAGGAGTGGAAGGCCCTGGGGCACAACTGAGCAAGAGGACAAGTACATTAGAGTGTCAAGTTTGAGAAACAGACACCTCACAAGTCCTCAACTGGTAGCTTCATGAAATAGTACCCGCAAAACACCAGTCTCAATGTCAACAGTGAAGAGGTGATTCCGGGGTACTGGCCTTCCAGGTAGAGTTGCAAAGACAAAGCCATATCTCAGACTGGCCAATAAAAAGAAAATATTAAAATTGGAAAAATAACACAGACACGGGACAGAGTAACTCTACCTAGAACACTAGCATCCGGGGAGTCGCATCTTCTCACTGTTGATATTGAGACTGGTGTTTTGCCGATCTGAAAATAGAGCACCTGTGAATATCTGTTGGACTTGACCTTTTGCCTTTGATCAAAGAGGCCTCCTTTGTATCGTATTAATATCAAATGATGAACATTCCGTTTTTACTCTGCCCTTTACTTTCTGCTCTAGATATGCAGCGGGAATTCATAACCTCTCCTGCTTTGTATTCAGAGGGTCTTGTATAAATTATTATGAGGCTGGCGCTGTTGAACAGTCAGCGGGACTGTTTTGGAGGGGTAGAGAGGCGTAATACAGTGTTCACGGTTTCCTGTGCATAGGCCTATTCCAGTGGACCCTTGCCATCCACAGGGGAATTCATGAATAAACACATAAGCTTAAACGTGAGATGGTATACCTCGGGGATTTGAGTGTGAGTATATTTATTCTTGCTCACAGATGAAACTGAAGAAATGCAAAATTGACATTACTAATGTCATTACTAATGACTAATTATCGCAAAACACGCATTTAAAATACATGTGACATAAATAGAATATTGACCAAACATTGGGAATTTTTCATGGTGGAAATTTTAATATTAAAATGTGATTTAAAAAAAATTGCATTTTTGGGAGAACAATTTAAGAGCTAGAGTTAGCAGTGGATAGCAGTGGATATTTGATATTTTATTAGGATCCCCATTAGCTGTTGCAAAAGCAGCACGCCTCATGGTGAGGATAGCTGTGCTCCAAGCCCAGCTTCAGACGCAATCGTTAGGCAAGGGTAATTTAAGTGTAGGAAAGGATGAAACAGTGTCTGTGCCACCAAGAAGTACAGATAGTAGTATAAATCCCTTCGCACAGTCCCCGCAGCCGGACAATTTTCTCATGGCTTCTGGAAGGAAATGCTGTAGGAATGCTCAACCGGTTGAAATTGAAAACCCTCTTAGGCGACTCCATTACCCGCAGTATTAGACTTAAAACGAATCATCCAGCGATCATACACTGTTTACCAGGTTGCAGGGCTACCGACGTTAAGGCTAATCTGAAGATGGTGCTGGCTACAGCTAAAACTGGCGAGTGTATTGAAAGTATAGGGATATTGTTTTCCACGTCGGCACCAATGATGTTAAGATGAAACAGTCTAAGGTCACGAAGCGCAGCATAGCTTCAGCGTGTAAATGAGCTAGAAAGATGTGTCGGCATCGAGTAATTGTCTCTGGCCCCCTCCCAGTTAGGGGATTGATGAGCTCTACAGCAGTCTCACAACTCAATTGCTGGTTGAAAACTGTTTTCTGCCACTCCCAAAAGATAGAATTTGGAGATAATTGGCTCTCTTTCTGGGACTCACCCACAAACAGGACCAAGCCTGGCCTGCTGAGGAGTGACGGACTCCATTTTAGCTGGAGGGGTGCTCTCATGTTATCTACGAACACAGACAGGGCTCTAACTCCTCTAGCTCCACAATTAGATAGGGTGCAGGCCAGGCAGCATGCAGCCTATTCAATCACTTTTTATAGCTACTGTTTACAGGCCTCCTGGAATTCCCCGAATTCCTATCGGACCTTGTATTCGTGACTTTAATAGTCACATGGAAAAGTCCACAGACCCACTCCAAAAGGCTTTCAGGGCCATCATCAACTCAGTGGGTTTTGTCCAACATGTCTCCGGACCTACACACCTTCACAGTCGAACTCTGGACCTAGTTTTGTCCCGTGGAATAAATGTTGTGGATCTTAATGTTTTTTCTCATAATCCTGGACTATCGGACCACCATTTTATTACGTTTGCAATTGCAACAAATAATCTGCTCTGACCCAAACCAAGGATCATCAAAAGCTGTGCTATAACCCAAAGATTCCTAGATGCCTTTCCAGACTCCATCCACCTACCCAAGGATGTCAGAATACAAATATCAGTCAACCACCGAACTGAGGAACTCAATTTAACTTTGCATAATACCCTAGATGCAGTCGCACCCCTAAATTCTAAAAATATTTGTCTTAAGAAACTAGCTCCCTGGTATATAGAAAATATCCGAGCTCTAAAGTAAGCTTCCAGAAAATTGGTACGGAAATGGCACCACACCAAACTGGAAGTCTTCCGACTAGCTTGGAAAGACAGTACCGTGCAGTATCGAAGAGCCCTCACTGCTGCTCCATCATCCTATTTTTCCAACTTAATTGAGGAAAATAAGAACAATCCATATTTCATTTTTGATACTGTCGCAAAGCTAACTAAAAATCAGCATTCCCCAAGAGAGGTTGGCTTTCACTTCAGCAGTGATAAATTCATTAACTTCTTTGATGAAAAGATAAAACTGTTGGCATGAGTTGTTTTTTTGTTGAAGCTCTTCTGGATTTTTCCAAGACATGACATTAAAGAGATGGGCCTCCAGTCACTCATTGTACATGGGTTTGAGACTTTAGGTATGGGGACACACTTTGGCAATCTTCCAGGCAGCAGGAACAGTCCCCTGCCAGTAGGAGGTGTTAACAATGTGTGTGATGACAGGGGAAAGATCTTCTTCATGCTCTTTTAGTAGCCAGGCTGGAATTCCATCAGGCCCACACGCTTTACGTGTCTGGTGAGAGCTTGCTTGCTTTATCTTGCCAATGCTGCACATCTCATCCTGCCTTGTAGGCATGGGCAGGGGGAAGATGGCAAGAGGTGTGGTGCTTGTCCATGCTTCAGCAAAAAATACCTTAAAAACATCAGCCATATCGTTGTCTACCATTCCCTCAACCTTTATTCTCCCTCCTGATGTTTTCCGTCATCCCAGTCCTTTGTTAACGTAGTCCCACCATTCCTTAGGTTTTTATTCTTTAGGTCCTGATTTTCGGTTTTATAGTAATTTGTCTTTGCTTCTTTGATAAGCGTTTGCACTGTGTTTCTCCATTTAAATGTTTTACCCCATCTGTTGAAAATCTTTTGTCTTTTCCTGATGGCGGCCTTTATTCCTTCAATCATCCAGGGCTTGTCCAGTTTTCTTGACCCCATATATGGCAGACCATTCAGTACTGGCCATACATCGTACCAATGCCTCCTGTCTGTTCTGGGTTACCAGACATCCTTTTTCCCGCTGCACCTCGCTTCTCCCACCTGATGTTGTGTTTGGGGAGACCAGCAGGCAGATCACTGGATCCGAGAGGAACAAGCATGGTGGGGGTGTTATAGTGATTTGTCATAATTGTAATGATCAGATCTAGTGTCAGGTATACTCCCTCTCTGGCCTCTAGGTCATCATGCTGCTGATTATCCCGCACACCCTTCACCATCGTCACACGCACCAGTGCCTCATGACACTCACCTGGACTCCATCACCTCCTTGATTATCTTCCCTATATCAGACATTCCCCTTGGTATTTCCTCAGGTGTTATTAACTCTGTTTTCATGTCGGAGCATTGTTTGGGTTATGTGTTCATTGTTTATTTGATTTATTAATTCTTGACACTACCCATCGTCAAGAATCAGCAATCATCAGCAACCGCTGAATAGCATAGCGCCACAGTCAAATAATATTACAAAAAAATATTCATATTCATGAAATCACAAGTGCAATATTGCAAAACACAGCCTTTTGTTAATCCACCTGTCGTTTCAGATTTTGAAATTATGCTTTACAGCGAAAGCAATGCAAGCGTTTGTGTAAGTTTATCGAAAGCATAACATAACATTATGTACACTAAGCATTAAGTAGCTAGGTCACGAAAATCAGAAAAGCAATCAAATTAATCGTTTACCTTTGATGATCTTTGGATGTTTTCACTCACGAGACTCCCAGTTACACAACAAATGTTCCTTTTGTTCCATAAAGATTATTTTTAGAACCAAAATACTTCCGTTTGTTTGTCGCGTTATGTTCAGAAATCCACAGGAAAGAGCGGTCACCACAACGCAGACGTATATTCCAAATAATATCCATAATGTCCACAGAAACATGTCAAACTTTTTTTATAATCATTCCTCACGTTGTTTTTAAAATATATATTCGATAATATATCAACCGGGTGTGTAGGTTTTTCAATAACACCGGGAGAAGCAATGGCCGCTTTACTCTGTAGCGCAAAACTCACTGAGAGCCCCCACCTATCCACTTACGCAATGTGATCTTTCACGATCATTTTTCACAATAAAAGCCTGAAACTATGTCTGAAGACTGTTGACACCTTAGGGAAGCCATAGAAAAAGGAATCTGGTTGATATCCCTTTAAATATGCATAGGATGCATAGGTTTCAAAATAAGAGGCACTTCCTGATTGGATTTTCCTCAGGTTTTCGCCTGCAATATCAGTTCTGTTATACTCACAGACAATATTTTTACAGTTTGGAAACGTTAGAGTGTTTTCTATCCTAATCTGACAATTATATGCATATTCTAGTTTCTGGGGCTGAGAAATAGGCCATTTCAAATGGGTACGCTTTTTTTTGCCAAAAAATGAAAATACTGCCCCCTACACGCAAAGGGTTTTAAAACACTCACTCTCTGAACTTGCTTCCCGACTCTCAGTGCACTTGTTACAGAATAACATCTCACCTAAGGGAAGCATCAGGGAGTGTTTTTTTACTTTATTTTTTGTGTTAGAGTAATGAAGTCGGGTCCGGGAACTGCTACAGGCTCTCATGCCTCATCCAGATCGCCAGGCTTCCATGCATCAGCCGGATCGCCAGGCTCCCCTGCCTCAGCCGGCACGTCAGGTTCTCATGCCTCAGCCGGATCCCCTGCCTCAATCGATTTGTCAGGTTCCGGCTCCTCAGCTGACTCGACAGCTTCCCATGCCTCAGATGGCATGACAGGTTCTCGCGCATCAGCAGGGATGACCGGTCCGCTCCTGATCCCCGGGTTCGTCCCCTTTGCCGGTGTCCTGCGGATGGAGCCGCGCGTCGGGGAGGGGGTACTGTCACGGTATTCCCTCTCCAGCCTCTAGTTCATCATTCCGCTGATTATCCCGCACACCTGTCACCATCGTCACGCACACCAGCGCCTCATGACACTCACATGCACTTCATCACCTCCTTGATTATCTTCCCGATATCTGTCACTCCCCTTTGTTCTTTCCTCAGGTGTTATTGACTCTGTTTTCATGTTGTTGTGTTGTTTGGGTTTGGTGTATATTGTTTATTTTATTTATTAAGACATTCACTCCCTGAACTTGCTTCAGAACTCTCAGTGCACTCGTTACATCTAGGATGGAGTCCTCTCTGGTCTTGTCTTTGGCCAATTGTTTCATGTCTGGATGGGAGTTTGTCAGCATCTTGATAGGTGATCAAAGTCTCCACACAGGATGAGACCCATTTGGGGATAGGACGTCCTGATCACATCGACAGTGTTGATGAGATAATCCACAGTGTTCTGCTGTAGTGTTTTCTAATTTGCCCATGGTGGATGGTAGAGTACTCTCACTAACAGAGTTGAAACTGAGCTGGGGAGTCATTTAGGACGGTGCTGAAGCCACATACTGTACACATTTATGAACATTTGAACATCTTGGCCATGTTCTGTTATAATCTCCACCTGGCACAGCCAGAAGAGGATTGGCCACCCCTCATAGCCTCGTTCCTCTCTAGGTTTCTTCCTAGGTTTTGTCCTTTCTAGGGAGTTTTTCCTAGCCACCGTGCTTCTACACCTGCATTGCTTGCTGTTTGGGGTTTTAGGCTGGGTTTCTGTACAACACTTTGATATATCAGCTGATGTAAGAAGGGCTATATAAATCAATTTGATTTGATTTACACACGTACAAAGCTCTCAAAATCCGACCACAATTCTATCTTCCTGATTCCTGCCTACAAGCAAAAATTAAAGCAGGAAGCACCAGTGATTCGGTCTATAAAAAAGTGGTCAGATGAAGCAGATGCTAAACTACAGGACTGTTTTGCTATCACAGACTGGAAGAAGTTCCGGGATTCTTCTGATGGCAATGAGGAGTACACCACATCAGTCACTGGCTTTATCAATAGGTGCATCGAGGACTTTGTCCCAACAGTGACTGTACATACATTCCCCAACCAGAAGCCATGGATTACAGGCAACGTTCGCACTGAGCAAAAGAGTAGAGCTGCCGCTTTCAAGGTGCAGGACTCTAACCCGGAAGCTTATAAGAGATTCTGCTATGCCCTCGGACAAAACATATTATGTGTCAGGGCTTGCAAACTATTACAGACTACAAAACGAACCACAGCCGTGAGCTGGCCAGTGACACGAGCTAAATCACTTCTATGCTCGCTTCGAGGCAAGTAACAATGAGGCATGCTTGAGAGCATCAGCTGTTCCAGACAACTGTGTGATCACGCTCTCCGTAGCCGACGTGAGTAAGACCTTTAAACAGGTCAACATTCACAAGGCTGCGGGGCCAGACACATTACCAGGACGTGTGCTCCGGGCATGTGCTGACGAACTGGCAAGTGTCTTCACTGACATTTTCAACATATCCCTGATTGAGTCTGTAATACCAACATGTTTCAAGCAGACCACCATAGTCTCTGTGCCCAAGAACACAAAGGCAACCTGCCTAAATGACTACAGACCCGTAGCACTCACGTCCGTAGCCATGAAGTGCTTTGAAAGGCTGGTAATGGCTCACATCAACACCATTATCCCAGAAACCCTAGACCCACTCCAATTTGCATACCGCCCAAGCAAATCCACAGATGATGCAATCTCTATTGCACTCCACACTGCTCTTTCCCATATGGACAAAAGGAACACCTACGTGAGAATGCTATTCATTGACTACAGCTCAGCGTTCAACACCATAGTACCCTCAAAGCTCATCACTAAGCTAAGGATCCTGGGACTAAACACCTCCCTCTGCAACTGGATCCTGGACTTCCTGACGGGCCGCCCCCAGATGGTGATGGTAGGTAGCAACACATCTGCCACGCTGATCCTCAACACTAGAGCCCCTCAGGGGTGCATGCTCAGTCCCCTCCTGTACTCCCTGTTCACCCACGACTGCATGGCCAGGCACGACTCCAATACCATCATTAAGTTTGCAGATGATACAACAGTGCAGATGACACAACCCAACAGTAGGCCTGATCACCAACAACGATGAGACCGCCTTTGGGAGGAGGTCAGACACATGGCTGGGTGGTGCCAGAATAACCACCTATCCCTCAACTTAACCAAGACTGAGGAGATGATTGTGGACTACAGGAAAAGGAGGACCGAGCACGCCCCCATTCTCATCAACGGGGCTGTAGTGGAGCAGGTTGAGAGCTCAAGTTCCTTGGTGTCCACATCACCAACAAACTAGAATGGTCCAAACACATCAGACAGTTGTGAAGAGGGCACGACAAAGCCTATTCCCCCCTCAGGAAACTAAAAGGATTTGGCATGGGTCCACAGATCCTCAAAAGGTTCTACAGCTGCACCATCGAGAGCATCTTGACTGGTTGCTTCACTGCCTGGTATGGCAACTGCTCGGCCTCCGACTGCAAGGCACTACAGAGGGTAGTGCGTATGACCCAGTACATCACTGGGGCTAAGCTGCCTGCCATCCAGGACCTCTACACCAGGTGGTGTCAGAGGAAGGCCCTAAAAATTGCCAAAGACCCCAGCCACCTCAGTCATAGACTGTTCTCTCTACTACCGTATGGCAAGCGGTACCGTAGTGCCAAGTCTAGGACAAAAATGCTTCTCAAAAGTTTTTACGCCCAAGCCATAAGACTCCTGAACAGGTAATCAAATGGCTACCTGGACTATTTGCATTGTGTGCGCCCCCCCCCCCCCCCCCCACCCCCACCAACCCCTATTTTATACTGCTTCTACTCTCTTTTTATCATATATGCATAGTCACTTTAACTATATACATTCATGTACATACTACCTCAATTAGCCTGACTAACCAGTGCCCACACACATTGGCTAACCGGGCTATCTGCATTGTGTCCAGCCACACACCACCCGCCAACCCCTCTTTTACGTTACTGCTACTCTCTGTTTATCATATATCCATAGTCACTTTACCCATATCTACATGTACATACTACCTCAATCAGCCCGACTAACCGGTGCCTGTATATAGCCCTGCTACTGTTATAGCCTCGCTACTGTTATTTTTCACTGTCTTTTTACTGTTGTTTCTATTTCTTTCCTTACCAATTGTTTACCTCATTTTTTAAAATTGCACTGTTGGTTAGAGCCTGTAAGTAAGCATTTCCTGTAAGGTCTACTTGTTGTATTCGGCGCACGTGACAAATAAACTTTGATTTGAAGTATTTTGCTTGGTGTTCAGGATACACATACTGTAGGAGGACATGGTGTGATCAGATGGATGGAGAATGGGTAGGTCTATGTTTGATGTACCGTTACTATTGAGAAGATAGTACTGAAGTAATTTTAATCATTAATTAGAAATGGCTGTCTATTTCTTAAAACTCTACCAAAGCTGAATTCCCTAAGTGAAATGTTTCTCTTTTTCATTATATGATAGTGTTTAATCTTCAATCTCTTCCTACATAACCTTGTCCCTATTTGTATGGAGGTCTTATGTAGTCTTTTTCAAAATGTAATTAGTGAGCATGGTATGCTATCTCCATAGCTTTATTTATAAAGAGCACCTTTAATTACACTGAGGTCTCAGTCTTAAATTAGAATTTCAACTCATTATCTCCTCAGATGGACCTTTCATGTCACTCAAGGAGATGGTGGAAATGGGTGATCTGTGAATTAATTGAGAAAAAACAGAAAATCAAATCAAACTTTATTTGCCACATGCGCCGAATACAACAATTGTAGACTTTACCGTGAAATGCTTACTTACAAGCCCTTAACCAACAATGCAGTTAAAGAAGAAGAAAAATTTACCAAGTAGGCTAATTATGAAAAGTAATTATAAAAAGTAACACAATAAGAATAACAATAACGAGGCTATATATAGGGGGCACCGGTACTGAGTCAGTGTGCAGGGGTACAGGCTAGTTGAGGTAATCTGTACATGTAGGTGGGAGCAAAGTGTCTATGCATAGGTAACAAACAAACAGCGAAGAGCAGCAGTGTACAAAAGGGATGGGGGGTTCAATGTAAATTGTCCTGTGGCAATTTTTTTTTTTTTTTTTTGTCTAATGGCTTGGGGGTAGAAGCTGTTGAGGAGCCTTTTGGTCCTAGACTTGACGCTCCGTGTACGCCATGCATGTGATGTCAGCTAATGCCTTGAGTGTAATTTTCCCACTGAAATTTAGAACTTGAATTGTTATCGAAATTAATAGTGAGTGCTTTCATTGAATACACAAGAGAAGTTTTGGTTTAGGAAAAGACACGGTTGAGGCCCTTGGCAGAGTATTTCTTTCTTCTCTTTTTCTCTTTTCGCTAGTGAGTGTCTAGGAGCTCTCTTCATTTGACAAAATTATAATAGTGAAAAGAATAACAACAGGGCATTGGGAATCATAACATGAAGTTCTGTTAAAGGAAAAGATAAAGAATGGTGTGGAAAGGTTAATTTGACATGGGCCGCCCTGCATTGGGCAAGTCGGAGCCAGAGACTTAATCAGCACACAGTCCAATGGAAAGGCCAATCAGTGTTTGTAAATGGTCACAACTTTAAACAGAGAGAGGGTGTGCGTCCCAATAATATCTCCTTTCTCCTGAGGTGTTCCCCATTCACTACTTCCTACAAATCTAAAAACATTGGATTGATGGAGGCATGAAGGAGCTGGAGTTTCCACCATATTTCATCTACAAGCTATTTCCTTTCAAATCAGTTAAGGGAGGTGAACAAGCAACACACTATCACAGATTATCGTGAAATAGACACTAATTCCTTATTCTAAATTTGTCACATGCACTACACAATATTCTAAGCATAGCTGCAGGAAATACAGTGGGGTTGCTGAGGGTGCTGCAGAACCCCCTGAAAAATAATGTAAAAAATATATATATGGTAACACTTTACTTGAAACCCAGCAGCATAACACGTTATGACTATGTCATAATATGTTATTAACAGCTGACAGAACTTGTCATAATATGGTCATAACCCTTATTTATTATAATGTGTTTTTTTGTTCCCAAGACGTTTCTTTTGTTTGAAAGTTTATTTCTCAAGTCCTTTTTTTTAAAATGAATTCTTTAGCCATGTTCTTTTTCCATCATAATTTAAATAACTTGTTGGAAAAAGCATTTTACTTGGACTAAGAAAATACACTTTTACATTGTCAGAAATCATTATGATAGTCACATATATCATGTACATGCCGTTTTTTTCTTTATTTTAACTAGGCAAGTCAGATAAGAACAAATTCTTATTTTTCAATGACGGCCTAGGAACAGTGGGTTAACAATAGATTTGTACCTTTTCAGCTCGGGGATTCGATTTTTCAACCTTTCGGTTTCAAGTCCAGTGCTCCAATGCTCTAACCACTAGGCTACCTGCCGCCCCCTTATGTCAGTCATCAGTAAAAAACAGGGTGTCTTATCCTGCTCCTGAAATCTGTCCCTGCATTCATTCCAGTCATTAGAAACAGAGCATTGGGGTAGGTGCATGTCTGACATCAATGTACGTGCAATTACAATGATAATTTAATATGGTCCATTTCAGAACATTTTATGTAACATAAACATACTGTTGACAAGTAGGCTATGATGTAAAGGAATGTTTTGCCTTGTGTGATAGGTTTTGACACTCTTATGTATGTGTCATAATCAGCCATAAAATAACACAATATTTCACAACATGTCTAAATATATGTGTCATGACAGTGTTATGACAAGTTATGTCCAATGTTATGGTATGTTATGATATGGTAAAGTAAAGTGTTATCAAAAATGTAAATAAAAAATATTATTTTATTTTGTAGAAAACAAAACAATTATTCACAAAAGTAGTGCACTGGGCCTTTACTAAAGTTTGATGGCAACTCTCTTTTTCTATGGTAGCAGTCAGCAGTTTCAAGCAGAGGGGGAATCGATTAAGACATGTATTGCTCAGTCTTTTGAGAGTTCCAACAGTACCACGGATGCATGGGTTAGGATAGCCCCTTAGGCCAGGACAGGGTTTAAGGCACAATCAGAAATGTCATTGGTAATTTCAATTAATGAAATACTCCCCTAGACCTATGACTCTATTATTTATTAACAGAAATCCCAGTGTGGCTTTAATGGAGGGCTTATGCGTGAGAACTGGCTGTGTACACGGCTATGGGTGATTAATAGGGTTTGCCATAGTTGAAGACAAGACAGAGTACGGGGAGTGTGGCGAAGTCAGGTAGGAGACCTGCGCCAACTCCCCGTGCTTACCGTGGAGAGAGGGGGACCGGGCAGGCACCGTGTTATGCCGTGAGGCACACAGTGTCATCGAGCCAGGTGCCATGAAGCCGGCTCAGCGCATCTAGTCTCCAGTGCGTCTCCCATGGCACCAGCCCTACGCATGGTGTCCCCGGTTCGCCAGCACTGCCCAGTGCGGGCTATTCCACCTTGTCGCACTGGCCTGGATACGGGGAGCATTCAGCCAGGTAGGGTTGGGCAAGCTCGGTGCTCGAGACCTCCAGTGCGCCTTCACGGTCCGGTCTATCCGGTGGCAGCCCCCCGCACCAGGCTGTCTCTCCGTCTCCTCCCTACAGGTGCTCCCGCCTGTCCAGCGCTGCCAGAGTCTTCCTCCTGCCCAGCACTGTCAGAGTCTCCCGTCTGTCCTGAGCTGCCAGAGTCTCCCGTCTGTCCTGAGCTGCCAGAGTTTCCCTTCTGAGCTGAGCTGTCAGAGCTGCCGGTCAGTCAGGAGCTGCATGAGCCGCCGGTCAGTCAGGAGCTGCCGGTCAGCTGCCGGAGCCGTCCGTTACTCCGGTGCTGCCGGAATCGCCCGTCACTCTGGAGCTACTGGAGTCTCCCGCCTGTCCGGAGCTGCCAGAATCTCCCGTCCATTCGGGACCCATTGCTAGTTGATGCTGTTGCTACTGTATGCAACCTCTTGCTAGCTAGTTAGAATAACAAATTACGAGTTAAACATTTTTTGGAGTGTTCTTAAATTCAATTTGGAGTGCCTGCGCTCATAAATTCATGGCGTTGTCAGATTGTCAGTTTGTAAATTCAGACGGTTTCGCTCTCGGAGTGCACACTTGACGTTTGGGCCGAGGAGTAGGGTTGATTTGAGCGCTCTGGCCTTACAACGGCAGTCAAGCACCCAAGCTAACGTTGGCTAGCTTGCTAGCTACTTCCAGACAGAAATGAGACCACTGACCATTTTACTTGCCCTAGCAGAGCTGGTTAGGCAGTTTTCGTGATAACCAGAGCGTTGATGACTTTAATGACGCTTTTTTGCAGACGTTTACTGACACCAGCCATATTCAACAGGTGTTGAGTACTCGTAAATTCATTATTCTCTGGTACACACAGATGAGAGTGCTCTGAAATCGGTGTAGATAGCCAGAGCGAATTTATGAAAACACCCAAATGTCCATTGAGAACGCACAACGACTATACCACTTAGCAAAGCTAAGAATGATGGGAATAATCAAGTCAATAAACGTTGGGTAGTTAGTTAGCCTATAGTTTATATACTGGAAAGTTTGATGTATAACGTTAGGTAGCTAGCTAACATACCAGTGCATACTGCTGTATGTGGTTCGAAAGGACAGTGTAGCTAACAAATTGTCAGCTAACATAACGTGGAAGGTAACTTATTTGAGAAGTCATTACTTTATTACATTGAGTAGCAAGCTACCCCTTGGTCGTTAGGGAAAATCTGGTCTGATGGGGGGGGGGGGGGGGGGGGGAAGAGTCACACCTAGCTCGGCGATTAGACTATTCCTTAGTGAAGGTTGAATAGTCTATTGTTAAGCTATTAGCCCCTCTCACCAACTTGTTGTTACTCCAATCTCGTTCTCTTCCACGCGTCATTCTGCGCCTGAGTGGCTCGCTTGTGGGCGTATTGGCAGAATATGGCAGCATCTTCGGTTATGCGTCAAGAATTCTGCAGAGCACATTTGTATGATGGTCTGGTTATTCACAGTCAAATTGTTATATGTCATGGAGGTACATCTGTGTCTTTTTGTCGAGAGCAAAACTTTTTTATTTTCAATCAAAAACAATTGTTTTGAAAGCAACTTTTTAGACTCAAATGAGGTCAAAGCGGACACCTACGAAGAAGGACTTTGAGATGGCATCTCAGGTAAGCAGCACTAAGTGTTCTTCTGTCCAACTTTTACATATCTAGTAGTTAGCTCCTACGATTGTTGGTTTATAAAATTTTACTACATTACATACATAGCGTAGAATGATAAATCATGCATTTATTATTCTCAAGCTAAACAAAAGCTACGAACGCCTAGTGGTTAGAGCGTTGGACTAGTAACCGGAAGGTTGCAAGTTCAAAACCCCGAGCTGACAAGGTACAAATCTGTCGTTCTGCCCCTGGACAGGCAGTTAACCTACTGTTCCTAGGCCGTCATTGAAAATAAGAATTTGTTCTTAACTGACTTGCCTAGTTAAATAAAGGTAAAATAAAAATTAAAAAAATAAGCAGGCCATGTCCTATTTGCTTCATAGTAGATACATAATCATATTTCATGACAGTGTAACGGTTAGCTTTTTTTACAGAAGGATGAAAGAACACAATATGTATGTCAGGGAATGCTATTCTCATATGTCAGATGAAGACGTACACCAGAAAGTCAGCGCCATTAAGGCAAGGATGCCCCATGCGGGCTTTAGAATGGTGAAAGAAAGTCTCAGAACAATGGGCCATCATGTACAATGGTGAAGAGTTAGGGAGTCTTTGCAGCGTGTAGATGGTGCAGGTATCACTGCCAGAATGATCCAACTTCGTAGCATAGCTTGGCAAAAATACCCTGTTCCTGCTCTTGTCTCTCGTCCACATTGATGCAAATCATAAATTGATAAGGAACTGAGATCTATAATGTCTCCATCAAATTGTGATGGCCCTGAATTTTTCTGAACTGTCTCAGTGCTTCTCTTTCCAATAGGGCGCTTTCCCTTTAATTCCCAATTAAATAGCCAACAAAAGTGGGGTTGTGATGGAGACATGAATGAGGATGTGTTCAACCCTCAGTTCCCGATGCTTTTCTATTCCGTTTGTTTTGTTGCGTCTGTGGACTACACCTCTCCGTTCTTTGTGACTGGAGATCTGTTGGCGGATTGGATTGTCTGACTACAACCTTTTTGTATGTGGTATTTCATTTGTTTTGATGTGATGTATACTGTGATGATTTATGTAGTTAGTTGTAGTTGAGGACTTAGTAAGAGTTGATACGCTTTAAAGTTCTGTGGTAAAATAATTGTTATATTGATTGTATGATTAATACTGGGTTTACGCTACAATTGAATGAACGGACAAACATTGCGTGGCAAAGGTCACTGGAGTTCCCTGAACTCCTTTACCAGGCTGGACTCTTTTTAGTCCCGAGGTACAGGACAATTCTGGAGGAATCCGAACTCATTGTGTTAAATTATTCTATGTGTGTAATACAACCCACTCAAAAGAATACAGTTGTTTTTGAAGTTCTTTCCAATGTTTTAAGGGTTTATGAAAAGTTTATTTACATCCTGACTTTTACATAAGTCCTTTGTATTGGTGTAGACTTGACGGACCAGATGGGACTCATTCCCTCCCAAACCAAATGGAGAAACCAATGTTTTCTCTGGTAGGCACAACCTACCTGGCACCCCTATAAATGATAACCTCAAGTCAAAACCGTTACATAAAAATGGCACCCCAGATGGGACCGCTCAACATTGAGAACTAACCAAAGCAAATATTTTGTGTGGAATTAAAACAATGGATACACCCCAAGAAAATGTGTTCATCCATATCCTACCTGTCAATGGGAATACACAGGGCTATTCTGACCATCAAGCTGAGAACTCAAATCATAATGTGAATGGATATAATGGAGTTGATTTGGGCCAGAGCCCTGGGAATCTGAATGCTCGATCTGGACCACCTGCCTGTCAGTTACTGACTTATTGACATGGATCTGTGTGGAAGTACTGAGCTAGCCCTCACTCTGACACCCAACCTTCCTCCATTGTCTGGTTTATCTCCAGAGGTTGTAGTCTTACAACTTCAAGGTGACATCCTTGATATTCGTCAGACTCAACAACATCTCCAAACTCTAATCCACCATAAATTCAAATGTCTGAGTGAAGAGCAACAACACTGAGCACTCTAACCCACACGCTGACAGAGCTCAGTGAGAGTGGAAGATGGGAAATTACTGGTGCCATGGACAGGCAGTTTGACTACCAACGAAACCAACACACTGCCACTCTCCAATGGCGCTTGCAACATCACCACACTGAGGTCCTCAAGGACGTTAATTCTGTTTTTTCTCCCATGGTTAACACTGTAGACCACTTGCAGACAGAACTCTCTAATTGTGTTAAAATGTTGGATGACGTGTCTGTGGACATGGCCTCCATTAGGCACAACTCCTTGCACAGAGTTTCTCTGGTGTCCACTTCTGTTCAGACCACTGAGGGCCAAGCTGGCACCTCTGAACAGCCAAGACAAGGCCATGCTGCAGCCACCCCTTGCAGGATGCAATCCACCATGCATCCTGGTGTTCATTTTCATGGTCCAATAACTCCACCCCACTCTACTTCCTCAATCCCTCCGAGCTCGTTTGTCCATGGTGATTTGAGTAGACGTCATGTGGGGCGATGCCCATTAAATTGCAATTTCCCACCTTTGGGAAAAAAGATGACAGTCCTGATCCGCTAATATATCTGGAAAGATGTTGTGACTTTCTTTCCCTCAATTCCCTGGCTGACGAAGAACTCCTTGCCACATTGAGGAATGTGTTGCATGGGACAGCTCGAGACTGGTGGGATGTGGCACATCTCACCAGTACCTTCTGGGCTGACTTTGAGGCCAAGTTTTCCTCTGCATTTTTGTCTGAGGACTACACAGATGAGTTGGCAGACAGAGTCAGAAATCGAGTGCAAAGAGAGAAAGAGAGTATCCGTGACTTTGCATACGGTTACCACTCCCTGTGCAGAAGATGGAAACCTGGCATTGAGGAGGAAGAGGTCATTAAATTGATCTTGAAGAACATCAACCCACTACTAGCCAGTCAACTCCGAGAACGAGTCACCACTGTCGATGGACTGGTTCGCTTGGGACAGCAGTTTGAGAAGGACAGAGAATGCCAACAGCAATATGACCAGAGAAAGAAACAGACACCCAAACAGTTACCCAAGACAGACCATCAACAACAGCCAGAGTCCCCAGCCATGACCCCTCTCATGTTCTGTTGGAGATGTAGCCAAAAGGGACATTCTTCAGCTACATGTCCAAGACCGTATCAAGTAAACCCTTCCAGAAACCACAAATCACAACAGGCCAACGCACCTAACTCTATTTGCAGGCATGACCATCCTACTCTGGGTAATTTAATCAGAGTTAAAACCACAAGAGTCACTGCCTACGCCCCTCCATCAACCTCCCCTTCCTTTCAGTTAATACCGCACCAACGGGTGTTACCCCTGTCCATAGGCCCATGGACAGGAAGAGCCATCTTGGATACCGGGTCATCCTACACACTGCTCAATGAGAAACTGTGGAATGTCCACAATACAACTTGAAGCCATGGACAGAAGGTCCACTCTATTTGGCTGATGGTGAGGCTAAACGACCACTTGGATGGAGTGAGGTAGAGTTCCGCCTGTGTAACCGCTCCTATATGATTCCTTCTGTTATCCTACAAACCAAGAACCTTGCTTTTCCTGTCGTGTTGGGAATTGATTTCATGTACTTCAGTGGTGTCCAGATTGATATCGCACACAATTGCTACTGGTTTCCATACAATCCGAGCAAGAAGCATTCCTTCCAATCAGAAGCTACGACATTACATGATTGGGGTTCAAATGTGGCAGTCTTCTCTGCCCTTGCTCCAGTACCACTGACCCTTGATAATCCTTCTGATGATCTCCTTTTACAGGCTGTGAGAAGAGCTCAGCTGGAACAGCCAGAGGAGTTAAGGCTGTTGGGACAGCTGCAGAATAATGCTGATGTATGTACTTCAAAGCTAGGATGCACCGGGCTCCTGAAGCACAACATATTCCTTAGACTGGAAATGCCGATCAAGCAACAGCCATATCATTTGTCCCCAGCGAAGCTAATCATCCAAAAGGGACTCATTAATGATATGTTAACACAATATATAATAGAACATTCCTCCTCTCCCTGGGATGCTCCTGTTGTCCTCATCCCAAAAAAGACTGGTGGTCTTAGATTGTGTGTGGACTATAGGAAGACCAACAATGTTTCCCAGACTGATGCCTATCCTCTTCCCACCATCCACAAGATCCTGGAGTCATTGTCTGGCGCTGTTGTGTTCACTACCCTTGACCTCAATAGTGGCTATTGGCAGGTTGAGATGGACCAGGAAAGCAAGGACAAGACTGCTTTTGTCTGTGCTGAGGGCTTGTTGTCCTTTAAGGTGATGCCTTTTGGATTAAAGAATACACCTGCCACTTTCCAAAGACTAATGGAGATTGCGTTAGGTGAGCTCAAAGCGAAGATCTGTTTCGTCTACCTGGACGATATAATTATCTACTCTCAGAACAGAGAACAACACTTTCAAGATCTTCAAGCAGTGTTGGTCGAGCTAAGAGAAGCTGGTCTGACCTTGAAAATGAAGAAGAGCAACTTCTGCCAAACCTCCCTGAAGTTCCTTGGCCATATTGTGTCTTTTGACGGCATTCATGTGGATCCTGAAAAGACAAAGGCTGTACAAGACTTCCCTGTGCCAACCACACTCAAGGCCCTTCAACGGTTCCTTGGTATGGCTGGATGGTACCATCGGTTTGTGTCGAACTTCTCCCAGGTGGCAGAACACCTCAACGCGTTGAAGCGAAATTCCAATGGACGGATGAGTGCCAGACCTCCTTTGAAACCCTGAAATGACACCTCGTCACACCTCCCATTTTAGGTCATCCCAACTCTGATTGACCTTTTGTTGTTTACACTGATGCAAGTGCTGTCCTAGTCCAACAGACTGGACTTGGCACTGAAGAAGTGCTAGCATTTGCCAGTCGGACATTGAATGGAGCAGAACGGAACTACTCCACAACCGAGCAAGAGTGCCTTGCAGTTGTCTGGGCTTTGGAAAAGTGGAGGTACTACCTGGAGGGAAGACACTTCACTGTGGTCACTGACCATTCCTCCCTTGTGTGGGTGTTCAAGACCAACAAACCAAGTACCAGACTCATAAGATGGGCTCTATGGTTGCAAGAGTTCACCTTTGCAGTAGAATACAGGAAAGGAAAATACAACACTGTTCCAGATGCCTTATCCAGAGCTCCTGGTTGTGGTAATGGTGACCCTCATCTTACATTTGCTACTGTCCTGTCAAGGAGTCGAGACACCCAAAACTGACTTTCCCATCTCTGATGAGGCCATTTGGAAAGCCCAACAGGATGATCCAGAAGTACAAGCTTTGTACCAGACTATCCTGGAAGATGGAGAAAAGATGGTCAATCCTACCACAAAGCTGACCATCATTGAAGACAAAGTCTACCGTGTTGTACAAGTACCTCATAGAACAATCTACCAATTGTACATACCTGAAACTCTACGCCTTCAACTGCTTCAACATTTCCATGAAGACCCATTAGCTGGTCATTTGGGCAGGTTCAAAACCTACAAGCGGTTGCAAGCGTTACTGTACGGGTTACTGTCCTCTTTGGGAGGAGATAGGGAAAAGATCTGACCCCTAGGGGGGCAGGTGCCCGGAAACAAGTCGATGGGGCAATCGTGAGGTCTATGGGGTGGAAGCATGGTGGCCCTCTGTTTGCTAAATACCGGTTTGAGGTCATGGTAACACTCGGGACAGGTCGATGGATTCTAGAGACTTGGGAGGAGAACTCAGGGAACTCGGGAAGATACAAGTGGCTTGGCACCACTGCTTGACAGTGCCCACAGATCAGTCGATGTGAGGGTTATGGCTGTAAAGCCAGTGGTAGCCAAGGATGAGAGGGAACTCGGTACAGGGGATCAGATGAAAGTTCATCACTTCCTGGTGTTGGGAAATTGAAAGTCGCAAGGGGGTAGTGACACGAGTGACAAGTCCAGATCCCAGAGGGCTTCCATCCAATGTAGTAACCCTCATGGGGTCCCTTAGAGGTTCAGAGGGAAAGCCATTCTCCTTCACCCAGATACCATCCATGAAGTTTCCTGCGGCTCCAGAGTCTACCAAGGCTTGAAGGGGAAGCTCATGGTTGTCCCAGGAAAGGGTGACTGGAATGAGCCGACGGGAGTTGGACGGATGGGAGGAGGTTATGTTTCCTGTTACAGTCCCCCCAGGCCTGCACGGGACAGTGCGTTTCCCTGGAGCCCGGGACACGTGGAGCGGAAATGGCCCGGTGTGCCGCAATATTGACAGCATCGCTCCCTCATCTGGCGGTCTCTTTCAGCCTGGGAGATGCGTTCTGGTGGAGCCAGCGAGGATAAAGGTGGGGACTTGGAGCTGGGACCGATAGGAGCTAGGGCGAGAGGTCTACAGTTGAGTTCTCTCTCTCAGAAGCTGGTCTATGTGCGAGGCCAATTTGATCAGGGACTCGAGGTTGTCCGGGGGTTTCCGAGTGGCCAGTTCATCTTGGATGGTGTCGGAAAGACCCTTCAGAAAGCACACTGTGAGCGCCTCATCGTTCCAGCCACTCACTGCTGCCACCTAGCGGAACTGGATGGCATAGTCCGTCACGCTGCGCCGACCTTGGCGGAGAGTCTGGAGCTGTTTGGCTGAGTCAGGGCTGCTGGTAGGACCTTGAAACACTCGCTTGAATTCCTCAGCAAAGGCAGAGTAGCTGGCACAGCAGGGACTTTGGGCATCCCACACAGCAGTAGCCCAGGCCATGGCTTTTACGACAGCAGGGTGATGATATATGTAATCTTGGACCGGTTGGTGGGAAACGATGAGGGTTGCAGCTCGAAGGAGAGAGAACATTGGGTAAAAAAAACCTTACAAGCACTCGGATCACCTGAGAACCGTTGTAGAGGCGGAAGACGAGGTTCAGGCAGGGGGTTAACTGCCACGGGAAATTGAATCTGAGGTACTGGGGCGGGAGCGGTTGCCGGGGGAAGTCGATCAGATATCTGCTTTATGGAAGTCAGCATCTCCGACAGAAGTTGAGAATGTCTAGCCATTCAGGCCTCTTGCTGAACCAGAGCGGCTTTGTGGCGTTGGACAGTCCCCTCGTGGTGGGACAGCGTGGCAAAAAGGTCCTGGGAACTGGCTGCCTCTGGGTTCATATTGGTTCTGTGTTTCTGTCAAGACCCGGTTACGAACTCGGGTCTCCGGTGTGAGAAACAGTCCCTTAGCAAACTGAGCCACTAATTGTCGGCAGAACCCAGAAGATGAGGCAGACACAGCAGTCCTTGAGACAGTGTTTTAATAAAGTAAAAAGGAAAGTTCTTCAGGCAAAAATATAAATCCACAATGTCAAAAGTCATTCCAAGAGAAAAGATAATCCACAAGGTGGTAGGTACAGCAGAAAAAAGCCTCAAAAGATAATCAAAAATAAATAAACGAGAACAAAAACAGAGTACCACAAGAGAGTCCAACTGGAGCAACAAATGTTCACAGCATCGCTGGGGCTGGGTGCTAACATTCGAACACAGAGCAAAGAACTGAGGAAAACTGAGGGTTTAAATACATTCAAGGGAAACGAGGCACAGGTGCAAATAATAACTGGAAACCAGGGAAAACAAAAGGGTCAAAAAGCACAATGGGGCATCTAGTGGCCAAAACCGGAACAATCCTGGCCAAATCCTGACAGAGAGTGTATCAATAACATATAAATACATACATTAGTGCCAGGATGCATGTTTTATTCTATATATATACACAATCCATAAATATACTTCTTTAACCTGTTTCCTCCCGTTCATCTACACTGATTGAAGTGAATTAAGGTGGTCTCACCTGAGAAAGAGAGAGAGAGAGATGGTAGGTAATATTCTAACTCACTGTAAATGTAGATTATTTCTCAAGTATACTAAAACTATTTGTAACAAGCTTAATGTCTTCCATTCTGCATGAAGAAAAGTTTCCTACCAAACCCTTTGCGCTGATGTTTCTGGAGATACTCTTGCTTGGCTGGTAGTGGGGCAGGGGGGATGAGTCTGTCGGGGTTGTTGCACTGTGGGAAACAATACATTTTTCTTGCTTCAATAGTACACGGTACAATGCAATTTCTTATTCCCTTGTAACTTCCACTATATCCTGTGCACATGCAGGCAGTGTGCTGATCAGGCAAACATAGCTAACTATTTTGGTCGATTACCAACAAAATAATTATTGAATCACAAAGTATAACAGAAAATGCATACAGTACTTCTTACCTCTGTGTTAGGGTTTACACAACCACAACTTGTACAGCTTCAGGTTCCCTCAAAATCAAACTCTCCGCCAGTAACTCACTGAGAAATACATGTTTGTGTGATGTTACTGTGCCGAATGTTATAGCTAGATGCATTTTTGGGGTTGGTCTCTGGGCCAAAAATGCTGTGAACCACCTAGCTAGCTAGCATTGTCATCTACAAACAAAACACACTAAGTTATCATGTTAGCAATCTGCATATCTAGCTTTAGCTAGGTGACGTTAGCTAGTTGAAATATAGGCTTTAGGCATCTTGTGGGGTTTATGCAGTGTAGCTACATGATGCTATCATTAGATTCCTTAGAGGTCGATACAGTCCAAATACAGATGTTAGCTAGCTAAATAGCTGTTGTTTGCTAGCTTGAACATCGAACACACTAAGGTTAGGAGCTAACGTAGCTGGCAACGTAACGCTGCCCAACACTTACCTAACGTTACATTTCAAAATGAATTGGCTTCTGGATTGGTCATGAGCTGTCATTTTCTCGTTTCTTTTTCTCTTCTGGGGTCAAGTTGATTCAGATCCAAGAAACCAAGAATGATGCTTGTTGGCTTTGTCTGCTCTGTTGGCTTCATCTTGTTTCTGGCAGCTGTAATGTTAGTCACTTGCAACCTATCACTTTCTCTCTACATTCAGTAGAATCAAATCAAATCAAAATCAAAAAGTCAGGAGAAACTATACTGAAAAAATATAGACGCAACATACAACAATTTCAACGATTTTACTGACTTACAGTTCATATAAGGAAATCAGTCAATTGAAATACATTTATTTGGCCCTAATTTATGGATTTCACATAACTGGGAATACAGATATACATTGGTTGGTCACAGATACACTCCCCTACTGTTTTTTAAGGTATCAGAAAACCAGTCAGTATCTGGTGTGACCACCATTTGTCTCAGAGCGTGACACATCTCCTTCGCATAGAGTTGATCAGGTTGTTGATTGTGACCTGTGGAATGTTTTCCCTCCCCTCCTCAGCGGCTGTGCGAAGTTGCTAGATATTGGCGGGAACTAGAATATGCTGTTGTATACGTTGATGCAGAGCATCCCAAACATTCTTAATGGGTGACATGTATGGTGAGTCTGCAGGCCATGGAAGAACTGGGACATTTTCATATTCCAGGAATTGTGTACAGATCCTTGTGACATGGGGTTGTGCATTATCATACTGAAACGTTATGTGATGAATGGCATAACAATGGGCCTCAGGATCTTGTCACTGTATATCAATGCATTTCCAATTGCCATAGATAAAATGTATTTGGGTTTGTTGTCCGTAGTTTATGCCTGCCCATTCCATAACCCCACCGCCACAAAGGAGCACTCTATTCACAACATTGATATGAGCAAACCGCTCATCCACACAATGACATACACGTGGTCTGCAGTTGTGAGGCCGGTTGGACGTACTACTAAATTCTCTACAATAGCGATTGAGGTGGCTTATGGTTGAGAAAATAACACTCAATTCTCTGGCAATAGCTCTGGTGGACATTCCTTAGTCAGCATGCCAATTGACATCTGTGGAATTGTGTTGTTTGACAAAACGGCACATTATAGGGTGGCCTTTTATTGTCACCAGTACAAGGTGCAACTGTGTAATGATCATGCTGTTGAATCATATTCTTGATATTCCACACCTGGCAGGTGGATGGATTATCTAGGCAAAGGAGAAATAGTCACTAACAGGGATGTAAACATATTTGTGCATGGGAATTTGAAAGAAATAATATTTTTGTGCATATGGAATATTTATGGGATCTTTTACTTAAGCTCGTGAAACATGGTACCAACACTTTACATGTTTTGTTTTTTATTTTTGTTCAGTATACTTGAGAGTTAGGTGATAGTAACGTTTGAAGCTTGGTCTCCCATGACAACTCTTAGGAAAGCCACCTTCCTGGAGCGAGAGCACAGATGCTTTGCCTGGCTGACCACTGGCAGCACACAGGAAGGGGGCAGAGTAGCTTTCAAACCCCCGTGGGGACAACCACAGAGTGGAGAGAAGGCGGGGGTGCGGGATTTGTCCATTAGACAAAAAGGTGAGCTGTCAACGATGACCATAGAGAGAGCACAAAGTACTGTCTTTACCCTGTCAATGTCTCAAAGTTAGAAATCTGGTATGATAGGATAAGAAAAGAAGAAAATATGACAGCAGTGTTGGCATGTTTGATAGGATATGATGAGCGTGTGTTTAAAGATCATTTTTGCAATAGAAAAGCACTACGCATACACGTAATTGATGTGTGTAGCCTCCAAAAAAATATTTGATAGAGGATGTTTTTGCGTTTCCATCTGTTCCATTATGACTAGCAATGCATAAAGCGCATATTCTGCACCACTGACATCAATTACATTTTATAATGTGCCAAATATGTTCCAAAGATAACGTGGTATATTACATGTGTTTCATACAGTATAGTCTGTTAAATATAAAAGTATATTTCATTGAATCAATTCTGACACATCATTAACAGTACTTGCAGAAACATATCATTTTTGCCAGATGTATTTAATATATTTTTTGTTCTCAATGGATCTGACTTTATTTATCTGACACTGAGAAATCCGATA
This sequence comes from Oncorhynchus mykiss, assembly GCF_057628025.1. Classification (NCBI taxonomy): domain Eukaryota; kingdom Metazoa; phylum Chordata; class Actinopteri; order Salmoniformes; family Salmonidae; genus Oncorhynchus; species Oncorhynchus mykiss. The sequence continues at coordinate 29,489,098 of NC_143031.1, forward strand.
TTCTTATGCCATGGCACCTACTATCTCACTAACACTGTCACTTTCTCCACAGTATATTGGCCAGTACATTTCTTACCTAGTCCATCTTTGAATGGTTGGTTCCCAACCAGAGATAAAGTAGGCCCTGCTTGCTGAGTGAGTAATGTACTGCCTTTAAAATCCTCCATTTTGGTATAGGTTGATATTAATCAGGCTTCATTCTGTGAATACGAACCTAATAAGACGTGACATTATCAGCATTCACATGAGATACCGTCGGAGGACAAATGGGAGATTTCTCTGATTTTCCACCGGCTGACTGACCATGAAGGGAGGCAGAAAAGAGATTTGTCACTGGGACTTCTGGATTAATGTTCCGACTAAACTGTTGCAAAATAGATGTTGACACAAAAGTGGCAAACTCAAAAAACTGACATGACTGTGGGGATTTGATGTAACAACCACAGAGGATCTCCATAAGTAAATGGGACATGAAGCAATGCATAAGAGACCCTTTCAGACAATGGGAGGATTGTAAGAGGGAAGAGATAGCTAACCATAACCCGTCAGCTCTCGCTCCAGGTGAGACACAGCCAGTCTGGCTGGGCTTGGCTAGATACAGCCATAGCTCTAAGATATGCTCAGGGGCATGATCTAGGTTATCCTGTTTGGGATAGGGGGCAGCATTTTCACTTTTGGATGAATAGCATGCCCAGAGTGAACTACCTCCTACTCTGTCCCAGATGCTAATATATGCATATTGTTATTAGTATTGGATAGAAAACACTCTGACATTTGTAAAACTGTTTGAATGATGTATGTGAGTATAACATAACTCATATGGCAGGCGAAAACCTGAGAAAAATCCAACCAGGAAGTGGGAAATCTGAGGTTTGTAGTTTTTCAAAGCTTGGCCTACCGAATACACAGTGTCTATGGGGTCAAGTTGCACTTCCTAAGGTTTCCACTAGACGTCAACCATCTTTAGAAACTTGTTTCAGGCTTCTGCTATAAAGGAGGGGGGAATGGGAGCTGAATGAGTCATGGGTCTGGCAGAGTGTCTCGGGCTCGTGACGAGCGGTCCCGACAGAGTTAGCTCTCGTTCCAGTGCTTTTCTTAAGACAATGGAATTATCCAGTTGGAACATTATTGATGTTTTATGTTAAAAACATCCTAAACATTGACTCCATATATCGTTTGACAGGTTTCTACGACCTGTAACGGAACTTTTCGAGTTTTTGTCTGGACGTAGTGCTTGCGCCTCATGAAGATGGATTACTGGGCTAAACACGCTAACAACAAGTGGCTATTTGGACATAAATGATGGACTTTATGGAACAAATCAGTCATTTATTGTCGAACTGGGATTCCTGGGAGTGCCTTCTGATGAAGATCATCAAAGGTAAGTGAATATTTATAACGTTATTTCTAACTTCTGTTGACTCCAACATGGCAGATATTTATTTTGCTGGATTGGGCTCTGAGCGCCGTACTCAGATTATGCTTTTTCCGTAAAGGAGAAGTCTATCTTTAATTCTGTGAATAACACTTGTATCTTTCATCAATGTTTATTATGAGTATTTCTGCAAAATCACCGGATGTTTTGGAATCAAAACATTACTGCACGTAACGCGACAATGTAAACTGAGATTTTTGGATATAAATATGCACATTATCGAACAAAACATACATGTATTGTGTAACATGATGTCCTATGGGTGCCATCTGATGAAGATCATCAAAGGTTAGTGATTAATTTTATCTATATTTCTGCTTTTTGTGACTCCTATCTTCAGCTGGAAAAATGGCTGTGTTTTTTGACTTGGCTCTGACCTAACATAATCATATGTTGTGCTTTCGCTGTAAAGCCTTTTTGAAATCGGACATGATGGGTAGATTAACAAGAAGTGTATCTTTCATTTGCTGTATTGGACTTGTTAATGTCAAGCTATGTTTGGTTCATAGCCTCTGATTACATATGGAGAAAGTCATGTGAAATCCTTATGTATTAAAATTATAATATTTCTGCTCATCTATAACCTTCCCGGGTCCTTTCCCTCACGCCCCAATTGCTGTTGTTTACACACTTCATTTCCAGACATTTTCCATCTAATTGCTTTTCTGTGACATGCATTTCCTCCTTCTGTTTTGCATGGCGCGCCATCCTTAACTAGTGAGGCAATAATTCGTTTCTGAGCAATTACCTGCCTGAATGCTCTGTGATGGTCTCTCATATTGTTGGAGAACACACACAAAATACTGAGAAAAACAACATGTTTGATATGTGTCCCCCCTTTCGTTTTACTTTCAGTTTGCCGTCTAATTGGTCAATGAAATGAAACTCGACTGGGAGATTATTTTTCATTCATTGAAGGAGCAAAAATACCACCCTGGGTTGTACCATGTTTGAATGGATAACATGTTCAGTATTTATCCATTAGTCTCTTCCTCCTCCTTGGCTTGGAAAGAGGTCACCATCTGGAGCACAAGCAAGGCCAAGTCAGCCACTTTCAATTTGTATTAATAAGCACATTTGCTATTGGAAGCATAAGGTGGATTAATATTTGAAAACCATTTATATATTAATATGTACAGAGGGCTTACCCGCTGTAGAGTGGTAACATGCTCCTCAGGCCTATACTCCATAAGCTGGAGACATGCAAGCATCCATCTCAAGGCGTCTTAACAAAAAAAATGCACCCTCCCTTCCCAACTTAACAAATATTTTCACCTGACCCTCTCCTTGTACTGTAAAATAAATGTAACACTCTCCCCCCTCATACAATTAACTCAAAATAATGTTTATGACCACAAATAACAAGAACTGTAGCAACCCTGTGTGTGTTTATAAATGTGGATGTCAACTTTGCCACTTTGCCAGCACAGTCAATGCCACACAGGTCTACGGGCCAGAAGGTTGAGGGCTCGCCGACCACCACAGATGAGCTCACTCTCCCTGCCTGTTTCATTAACTCATTATCAAAGCCAGTTGCAGACAATGATCAGCTAGGGGAATCAGATTTTCATGCCATATATATAATTGTATAAAATATGTGCAACAAATTTTCCCTCAACAGGTTTCTTTGTCAATGCACCACACAACCAATAAACAAAATACACTGACTTCAGGTACTTTATTATAATGGTTTGCGTTTTCAGCATAAATACATAAATACACTATGTCAATCTCGACAAAAAGAAAACACATCCCTCCCTACCTTAGGCTTACCCAGTAATGAAGTCTTGGCTTGACAATCTCCAAATGTCATTAAACTGTTGTGGTCCCTACATTTGCTGCAGCATATGCTATAGTAATATAAGACCTAAATGCATGCCTAATTTACAAAAATGTACAGTACCAGTCAAAGGTTTGGACACACCTACTCATTCCAGGGTTTTTTTCTTCTACTTTGTAGAATAATAGTGAAGACATCAAAACTATGAAATAACACATATGGAATCATGTAGTAACCAAAAAATTGTTAAACAAAATATATTTTCTATATTTGAGATTCTTTCAAGTGCCAACCTTTGCCTTTATGTCAGCTTTGCACACTCTCACCACTCTGCCAGAGCTCTCACCTCCTCCCTGTAGGCTGTCTCTCGTCATTGTTTGTAATCAGGCCTACTGCTGTTGTGTTGTCTGCAAACTTGATAATTGAATTGGAGGTGTGCGTGGCTATGCAGTCATGGGTGAACAGGGAGTACAGGAGGGGGCTTGTGGGCCCCCTGTGTTGAGGATCAACTTAGTGGAGGTGTTGATTCCTATCTTCGCCACCTGGGTGCGGCCCGTCAGGAAGTCCAGTACAGTTGCACAGGGCGAGATTTAGACCCAGGGCCCCGAGCTTAATTATAAGCTTGGAGGGTACTATGTTGAAGGTTGAGTTGTAGTCAATGAACAGCATCCCTCTTGTTCAGATGGGATAAGGCAGTGTGCAGTGTGATAGGGGTGGTATGCAAATTTAAGTGAGTCTAATGTGCCAGGTAAGGTGGAGGTCTTATGATCATTAACTAGCCTCTCAAAGCACTTCATGATGACAGAAGTGTTATGGGGCAATAGTCATTTAGTTCAGTTTCCTTTGTTTTCTTGGGTACAGGAACAATGGTGGACATCTTGAAGCAAGTGGGGACAGCAGACTGGGATAGGGAGAGATTGAATATGTCTGTAAACATTCCAGCCAGCTTGCCTGCACATCCTCTGAGGACGCGGTTAGGGATGCCACCTCGGGAGGCAGCCTTGCGAGAGTTAACATGCTTAAATGTCTTATTCACAAGCATATTCCCAGTCACCTTGCCATGGTTAAATGCGATAGTTCATGCTTTCAGTTTTCCGCGAATGCTGCCATCTATCCACAGTTTTTGGTTTGGGTAGGTTTTAATAGTCACAGTGGGAACAACATTCCCTATACTTCAATGTTATTCTCTGAGGCAACCTGGAACATATTCCAGTCCGCGTGATCAACTCATGGCCTCCCATGTGAATCCTTAAAGAGATGGATGGGTGTGGCTAAGGCTTAAGAGGGTGTGAACGATGCTGAATGGGTGTAGACAAAGAAGAACTCTCCAGTACACCTACCACTATTGCCACTATGAATGGTGGATAGAGGGAAGTACAGACCGTTAGATTGGTAGAATGTACTGACCTGTGTTATAGTTAAGCATTATGGCCAGAGGATGTGTGGTATATGGCCAATATACCACGGCTAAGGTCTGTTCTTACACACGGTTTATGATATATGGCCAATATATAACAGCTAAGTACGCGGAGTACTTAGCTGTTATATATTGGCCATATATCATAAACCCACAAGGTCCTTTAATGCTATTATAAACTGGTTACCAACGCAATTAGAGCAGTAAAAATACATGTTTTGTCATACCCGTGGTATACAGTCTGATATACCATGGCTGTCCATCAATCAGCATTCAGGGCTCGAACCACCCAGTTTATAATAAAAGTTAGCACACATAAAAGCGTAGTGCATAAGGGAAGTACCAAAAAAACCTTGATATGGGGAGGTGCATGCAAGCAGATGAGGAAATTGGGCTAAGATGGAAGAAATTATGTAGTAAAACCTGCAAAATAGCAAATGCTAACCAGGAAAAAAACACACTACCCACCCCTGTGCCCAATAAAAAAAAAACACACAACCTTCTGCAAAACCAAAAAAGTTTGACAACCCTCTCTGATATATTTTCTTTGCAATGGAGACAAGTTTGCTTGTCAGATGGTTGACCTTAATAATAAACACAATGACAGTATATATCAACTGTTTGGAGCTAACACCTCTTGCAAAATAAGTACATTTTTACGATGAACAAGCAACATTTTCCCCCTTTTGTTATATCATTACACAGGGTGTGTTGACATTATCTCATTATACCGATTGTGCCTCTCTTTGCCATTTAATAGAAGCATAACTCTTACTTATACTTTTGCATTATACATCTGAACTTAACAAAAGTGCTCTATGGCGAGACAGGTCTTTTGAGGGTACTCACAACTCAGGTCAACCATCTGATCATCTTCATTTTCACACCAATAGCTTATTATTCATATTAGGTGCCTGCCGTGCATAAACATATTGGAAATGACATGGGGCAGGCACGGTGCGCCAGCCCCATGCTAGGAGAGAGTAATTTATTCTGCCGTTACAGGAGCACAGAGCACTTCACTGACACCATACATCTCAGCCACACTCTCCACCCTTGTCTTGGATTTTAATGAGCACAATACCCCGGAATTAGTTTCAAAATAACTCTTGCCATAAGATATTTTTTTTTAAAGCCAAGAATCCTTATTGAACTCTTATTTGATGAATCACCCTGGCTGTGATGACCTTCTGCTCTCATGTGTAAGTCTTTAGAATTTGAATGTTCGTATTAAGGCTATGTGAGAAATCATGGTTAAAATGTGGTCAACAAATATGCATTAAGGTTAGACCACACATAATATACTATATGTATGAGATACATGTCAATATTCCCTTTGGGTACATATTTGTACAGTAGGAAAAGCTACTGTGATCTCATAGACATGTTAAACACCCCATAAACTGCTGACCTTTCAAAAAGGGATTGCTTGATTTTTGCAGTAGCAAGTAACCAGTAACAGTGTTGTAGGCCATGAGGCAAAATCAATAAAGGCATAAGGGTATAGACTAACAACCTTGAGGCTAAAAGTAACAAACATGGGACACACACTAAAGCAAACTTGTCCCATAATATTGGTTGTGTATGTCATTTGTTTCACAATATTATCAAGTTAAGTCTCTCCCATTTTCTCTGAAACTAGACATACATACGTATTATGACCAAACTGGGTGAAAGAAAAAACAGTACATTACGTTTTGCAAGATCGCTGACCATTAACTTCTGAACATGCCAGTACATTTTGGGAATTGCAGTACAAGGAGAGAAAAATTCCAGCTCCTTTGAGGGGTTTACCTTTCCCAGCTCTTGTATAGTGGCAGCAAGGTTCCCTGGGGTGAGGAAGACTGAGGGCTCCATTTTAACAAACCTAACGCAATGGTAAATCTAAGCGCCGATGGAAGCACTATAGGTTCAGGGGTGTGTCAGAAATATATTAGCTATTTTCGCAAACAGAATTATGGGTGCAAGAGCTGGGTTTTGATGAATAAACAAGTTGAAGGTGTGTCGAGGCTTGAGCCCTAATTGGCCAATCAGAATGTTATTCATGGCTAAATATGTGCTTGCATGAAGTTGAGTATTTACATTATTTTATGTATTGCATTGTCATCAACTCCAATTTGAATGTTAGTCCGTTACAGCCTAGTTTGTTAATTAGCTTACAGAAAAAAAATAACCTATCCCATATTTTTGAACAGTAATTGCATGGCTTCAATTTGGAAATATATTGTTAACTTGTTATGGATAGGGGGCAGCATTTTCACCTTTGGATGAAAAGCATGCCCAGAGTAAACTCCCTGCTACTCAGTCCTGGTTGCTAATATATGCATATTCTTAGTATAACAGTATAACAGAACTCATATGGCAGGCAAAACCCTGAGATAAAATCGAACCAGGAAGTGGGAAATCTGAGGTTGGTCGTTTTTCAAATCATTCCCTATTGAAGATACAGTGGGATATGGGTCATGTTGCGCTTCCACTAGATGTCAACAGTCTTTAGAACCTTGTCTGATGCTTCTACTGTGAAGTGGGACCGAATGAGAGGGGAATGAGTCAGAGGTTGAATTCTCTGGTTGGAACATTATGTTGTCAATGTTGTTGTCAAATGTTGTCAATAAGCAAGTTTAAATTCACTATTGATAAGAACAAAAAAATATTATTGAATAATTGATATCAAATTCTAATAAAATGAAACAACAACTTGTTTTAAATAGGCTATGTCTAAATACAGTTACAGGCACCATAATTGCTTCTCATGGGCATATAATAATAGGCCTAAAATAATGTAGATTATGGAGGCTTTTACGCACATCCAAACATTTCACAGAAGCTGGAAAAATATCCAATAAAGCCAAAAGAGAAACGGTGTCACACCAGCCTTCGCTTTGACTCCCCTTCCTGTCCAGCTCAGGCGTTCGGCGTCACCAGCCTTCTAGCTGCTGCCAAACCTGCTACTGGCAAACGCCCTTCACTCATCAACCCCAGACATTCATTACACACACACCAGGTTCCAATCCCCACTCTATCACTGTATATATACTCCCTCTGTCATTTGTCTTTGTCGGTCATTGTAAATGTTGCTTGTTTTCCTGAGAGGAATCTTTCCTACTAATTCCTGAGTAGTTTATTATTTTGTACTTTGGGTTTCGTCCCGCTTTTATATATGGTGCTTTAATAAATTCAGTAGTTCTTAACCTGCAACTGCCTCCTGCCTACTCCTCTCTACACCTGTGACAGAATGACCAACCCAAGAGAACAGGAAGCAGCAGAACATCCCGACCTCTCAGAGAGCTTCAAGTTCCTTGGCGTCCACATCACCAACAAACTAACATGGTCCAAGCACACCGGTACAGTCGCGAAGAGGGCACAACAAAACCTATTCCCCTTCAGAAGCCTGAAAAAATGTGGCATGGGTCCTCAGATCCTCCTAATGGTTTTACAGCTGCACCCTCGAGAGTATCCTGACGGGTTGCATCACGGCCTGGTATGGCAACTGCTCAGCCTCCGACCACAAGGCACTACAGAGGGTAGTGCGTACGGCCCAGTACATCACTGGGGCCAAGCTTCCTGCCATTCAGGACCTCTATACCAGGCGGTGTCAGAGGAAGGCCCAAAAAATTGTTAAAGACTCCAGCTACCCTAGTCATAGGCTGTTCTCTCTGCTACCTCATGGCAAGTGGTACCGGAGCGCTAAGTCTAGGTCTATGAGGCTTCTAAACAGCTTATAACAAGCCATAAGACTCCTGAACAGATCATCAAATGGCTACCTAGACTATTTGCATTTCCCCCTCTCTTCTACTCTGCTGCTACTCTCTGTTATTATCTACCTACATGTACATATTATCTCAATTACCTCGACACCGGTGCCCCTGCACATTGAATCTGTACCGGTATCTCATGTATATAGCCCTGCTATTGTTATTTACTGCTGCTCTTTAATTATTTGGTATTCTTATATCTTACTTTTATTTGGGGGGGGGGGGGGGTTCTTAAAACTGCAATGTTGGTTAAGGGCTTGTAAGTAAGCATTTCACTGTAAGGTCTATACGCTGTTGTATTCGGAGTATGTGACAAATATAATTTATTTGATTTATATGAGCGAAGCCACCCCACCGCCTTCTACATCACCAGGTCCGATCAGCAATGTCCACCTGCCCCTCCCGGTGAGGTTTGACGACACCCCAGCTCACTGTAGGGGGTTTCTACTGCAGTGTGAACTCCACCTTGCCTGTCATGCCGGGACGGCCTCTGAGAGGGATAAGGTGGCCTTGCTCTGTGCTGACAGACTGGGCTCTGGAGTGGGCGCATGCTGTCTGGGAGAGGGACGGTCAGAAGTGCAGTCCTATGAGCGCTTCACTCAACTCTTCGTTGCCATTTCTGACCGCCCTACAGAGGGCCGAGAGGGAGGTGAGCGTCTCCTCCGTCTACGTCAGGGGTCCAGGACAGAGTCTGAGTAAGCTCTGGATTTCCGGATGGTGGCTTCGTCCACTGGCTGGAACGACAAGACCACGTTGATGGTTTTCCACAGCGGGCTACAGGCGAACGTCCAGACCAAGCTGGCCTGTTGCAATGAGGACCTCACGCTGGACCAGCTCATCTCCATGTCCATCCGCCTGGATTGGCACGTCGTTGCCAATCCCGGGAGTTCGGGTCTCTCCCAGGAACTTCCAGCAAGACTGAGTCCATGGAGTTGGGCACAACGCACTTTCCCCCCGAGGAACGTTAACGCTGCCATCAACAGGGTCTCTGTTCCTACTGCAGGGAGTCGGACCAGCCCTGTAACACATGTTCCAGAAGGAGAACCAGGCGAGGAAGCGACAGGTTGAGGAGCGCTCCTTGCACCTTCCCAGGTAGGTGTGGATGTGCCTTGCTCCTCTCTGTCCACCCAGCCCATCCTCCTTCCTGTCACCTTCCCAGACTATCCTGGCCCCCCACTAAGTCCTGCCCTAGTGGATTTAGGTTCTGCAGGCATTTTCCTAGACCGGTCAGTGGCCTTATCATTACGCATTCCTTCAGTCCCTTTACAATTCCCTATCCCAGTCCATACCCTAGACATCCGTCCCCTAGGAACAGACCACGATTCCCATTTCCCTCACAGTTGCTCAAAACCACCATGAACGCATCACTTTACTCATCATAGACTCTCCTGCACACTCTGTAGTTTTAGGTTTCCCCTGGTTGCAGTTGCATAACCCCAGGATATCGTGGACAGAGAGGACGTTGTTGGGTTGGTGAGGAGTGTCAGGGGAGGTGTCTTTCCGTGTCTATCTGTTCCCCCTCCATGGAAAGTCCGGACCACCCCCATCCCTATCCCGGAGGAATACCGGAACCTACAAGTGGCTTTTTTGAACTCTCGTGCCACATGCCTACCCCCTCATCGCTCATGGGACTGCACTATCAACCTACTGCCTGGTTCTACCCTCCCGCAGGGGCACATCTACTCTCTCTCTCGCATGCAAAGACCGAAGCCATGGAGGTCTACATCCAGGAGGTGCTGGCCCAAGGATTCCTCCGTCCATCCACCTCTCCTGCCTCCTTCAGCTTATTTTTTGTGAAGAAGAAGGACGGAGGTCTCCGCCCCTGTATCGATTACCAGACACTGAATAAGGCAACTGTTAAATTCAGTTATCCCCTGCCTCTCATACCCACTGTGATCGAACAGATGCACGGTGCTCCGTCCATTACCAAATTGGATTTATGCGGTGCCTATAACCTGGTGCGCATCAGAAAGAGGGATGAATGGAAGACCGCCTTCAGCACCAACACCGGGCACTACGAGTACAGGGTAATGCCCTACGGCCTGACAAATGCATCCTCAGTATTTCAATCCTTCATTAACAAGGTGTTTAGAGACATGTTGGGTTGCTGTGTAGTGGTGTACATAGACGACATCTTGGTTTACTCCACTACACGAGAGCAACAAGTCTCTCATGTCAGGTCCGTTTTGGAGAGGCTGATAGTGCATCACCTGTACGCCAAAGCGGAGAAGTGTGTTTTCTTCCATCAGGCGGTCTCCTTCCTGGGCAATCGGATATCCAGTGTAGAGGGTCAGTGCAGTACGGTCGTGGCCTGTTCCATCCAACAGAAAGGTGGTGCAGTGCTTCCTAGGTTTTGCCAACTATTTCTGGCGCTTCATTAGGGATTTCAGCACAGAGGTGGTCCCTCTCACCTCCCTCCTGAACGGAGGTCCTTGACAACTGTGCTGGACTGAGGAGGCCAACGAAGCCTTCCATGCACTCAAGGAACATTTGACGAATGAACCTGTTCTGGCTCATCCTGACCCATCTTTGCCCTTCATCGTGGAGGTGGACGCCTACGAGGTTGGAGTAAGAGTTGTTCTCTCCCAAAGCACTGGATCACCGCCTAAACTCAATCTATGCACCTTCTAATCATGGAAGCTGTCTCCCGCGGAGTGGAATTATGACGTGGGGGATTGTGAGTTGTTGGCCTTCAAGGAGCTGAAAAAATGGTGGCACTGGCTGGAGGGTACTCAACACCCATTCCTGGTTTGGACGGACCACCGGAACCTAGAGTATATTCGAGCAGCGAAGAGGCTGAATCCACGTCAGGCCAGGTGGGCCCTATTATTAACCTCTAATGACTCCCCATCCCACATGAGGGAGCGTAATCATCGACTGACACCAATTAGCATCGGACATAAATATTCCTAGAAAATATTCCTATTCATGAAAATCACAAGTTAAATATATTGAGACACAGCTTAGCCTTTTGTTAATCACATTGTCATCTCAGATTTTCAAAATATGCTTTACAGCCAAAGCTAGACAAGCATTTGTGTAAGTTTATCGATAGCCTAGCATAGCATTTTGTCCAGGTAGCAGCAGGAAACTTGGTCACGGAAATCAGAAAAGCAATAAATTAAATTGTTTATCTTTGATGAGCTTCGGATGTTTTCACTCACGAGACTCCCAGTTAGATAGCCAATGTTCCTTTTTTCCAAAAATATTATTTTTGTAGGCGAAATAGCTCCGTTTGTTCTTCACGTTTGGCTAAGAAATTGCAGTCCCGAAAACGCCGAAAAATATTCAAAATTAGCTCCATAATATTGACAGAAACATCGCAAACGTTGTTTATAATCAATCCTCAAGGTGTTTTTCAAATATCCATTCAATAATTTATCCACCGGGACAATTGGTTTTTCAGTAGGAGCGATTGGAATAATGGCTACCTTTGCATACAATATTTTTACAGTTTTGGAAACTTTAGAGTGTTTTCTATCCTAAGCTCTCAATTATATGCATATTCTAGCATCTTGTCCTGACAAAATATCCTGTTTACTACGGGAACGTTATTTTTCCAAAAATGAAAATACTGCCCCCTAGTCACAAAAGGGTAACCAGGATTGACTTTACCCTCTTCTACCGGCCAGGATCTAAGAACGTCAAGGCTGATGCGTTGTCTCAGGTGCATGACACAGGATTGGAGGGAGAACGTGACACCCATTATTCCCCTGTCCCGTATTGTGGCTCCTGTTGTGAAATGTGGATGAGGACATCCGTCGAGCCCTGCGAACAGGAGCCCTCACCTGCCCACTGTCCCGAGGGGCATACCTACGTGCCCTGTGATGTGCGGGACTGTCTCCTCGCCTGGGCACATAAAGCACCTGTTTAGGGGCACCCCGGTATAGCCCGTACTATCGACTGTCTTTCAACCAAGTACTGGTGGCCCACCTTGGCCCAGGACGCCCGGGTTTACGTCTCTTCCTGCTCCACCTGCACACAGAGCAAGACACCTCCCCTATGGCAAACTCCACCCACTACCGGTTCCACAACGACCCTAGTTCCATCTCTCCGTGGACTTTGTCACAGACCTTCCCCCCTCGGAGGGACACACCACCATCCTGGTCATTGTGGATTGGTTTTCCAAAGCCTGTCATTTGATTCCTCTGCCTGGTCTCTCTACGGTCATGCAGACCGCGGAGGCTCTCTTCTCTTACGTCTTCCAGCACTACGGGATCCGGGGGACATCATGTCTGACCGTGGTCCTCAATTCACCTCCCGTGTCTGAAAGGCCTTCATGGAACAACTGGGGGTCACGGTCAGCCTCACCTCCGGGTACCGTCCCCCATCAAGTGGGCAGGTGGAAAGGATAAATTGGGAACTGGGTAGGTACCTTCGTAGTTACTGTCAGGACCGCCCGGGGGAGTTGGCTGTGTTTCTGTCTTGGGCAGAACACGCTCAAAACTCCCACCGTCACTCCTCCACTAACCTCACACCCTTTCAGTGTGTTCTAGGCTATCAGCCGGCCCTGGAGCCAGATTGAGGCTCCTGTGGTGGACGATTGGTTCCGGTGCCCCGAGGAGGTAGGGGACACAGCACACACCCATCTCCGGCATGTCGTCCTCCGGCAGAAGGTGCAGGCCGATCATCACCACAGTGTGGCCCCAGTCTCTCACCCCGGTGACAGGGTCTGGCTTTCTACAAAGGACCTGCCACCCTCCGCCTGCCCTGCCGGAAGCTAAGCCCGCGGTTTGTGGGGCCATTCAAAGTCCTGAGGAGAGTCAATGAGGTGACGTACAGATTACAGCTCCCCGTCAATTACCGTATCTCACCCTTATTTCATGTATCTCTCCTCAGGCCAGTGGTAGCTGATCCCTTGGCTAGTGCTGAACCCCACGACGCACCTCCCCCTCACTTGGATGTTCGAGGGGGCCCCAGCGTACTCCGTCCGCAGCCTGTTGGACTCACGATGTCATTGGGGGTCTCTCCGTGACAAATATCTTAAATGAATTTGCAACCATTTAACATTTTACTTACTGACCTAAAAGTAACATTACCCGTTCCTTGCATGCAGGACTCCTCGTGTCACTCTCCCAGGCAATATCTGCAATAATCTCATCGAAATGTCTATACATGAAGTGTGATTTAGCTTTTACACTCTTTGCAGCTATGTTGTACTTTTTCAGTCTCGAGAAAACTTTGGAGAAGAAAGCGAGCGCTGAGTAACAAACTGCTCTGCCTTATCTAGCTAGCTATGTTTCAAAATTATAGGTTGTCATTGGACCAAGAGACTGTCAATCAAGTGAACACCGCCCATCTCATTGGTGCATAATGATGGCTGTCCTCCATGGACTAATTGACATGTTGTGCAGCCAATACGTAATGTAGAAAGATGAAACAAAGTTTGGTTGCCTTCCAGAGTGTCTGAGGATTGCACAGAAACCGAACTTGACCATATGAAACAAGGTTTAGCTGGCTAGTTTCATAGATTGTGTTACACACGCCTCCTGGAGGAGGGAACGCAATACCCTGCTACACTCAACTCACCGTGGAGTGAAAGAGGTATGAGACTGTAGGTGGGGGTAAGGATGACAGAGGCAGAGAATATTACTATTATTAACAGGGAATTTATTCTTCCTTCACATGATAATTTGGGGAAAAGGGGCTGGACAGAACCAAAGCAAAGAAAGTTAAAGCTAAAGAGCCCCTCTCCTACCTTACCTACCTACCCACTGCTTACTTATTCTTAACGACACCTGAATTACAGGGGGTGGTCCGCCCATGTCTTCCCTAGTGTACAGAGTACATACTACGGGTATATGTATGCCCGCAGGCCTCTTTCATAAACACTCCCAAGTGCCTTCCCCTTCCCCCCTGGGAACAAAAAGACAATAATTACTAACGTAAAGTGAGCAGTTTCAATAATCAAAAACACAGTCCTTTTGACATACACATACCTCTGCAGGACAGGCTACAAAATACTGCAGAAGGAGTTTGTAATTGAAAACAGCTGTTTCCCCTGACGAGAGGGAGGGTTCAGAGCTCCAATCATCAATGGGGCCGACTAATCAGCTACTTAGAATCCAGGAAGCCATTTCCTGAAATACACACATACAAACCCAAAACACAGAAACTGGGGAACGTAACAGACTGTTTTGTTGCATGAAAGAGTCCGAATTCATGCAAAACGCTGAATAAAACTTGGATCGTGTTAGGATATAAAAATAGATTTTATTACACAAATCTATGCTACATTTTATCTCTGGGACCCTCAAGGCGACAAATCAGAGCAAGATTACTGAATATATATATATATATATATATATATATATATATATATATATATATATATATATAGTATATATATATATATATACTGTACAAGCCCTTATGTCAGTCATCAGTCAAAAAGAGGGTTCCTTGTCCTGCTCCTGAAATCTGCTCCAGCGTTCATCCCAGTCATCAGCCACAGAGCATTGTGGCAGGTGCATTTCTGATATCATTTTGTGCGCAATTACAATGATAATTTAATATGATCAATTTCAGAAAATTGTATATAACATAAACATACCGTTGACAAGTAGGCTATGGTGTAATGGAATGTTTCGCCTTCGGTGGTAGGTTTTGTGGGTTTTGACGCTGCTGATCTCTTCTAAGCATGATGAACAGTTGCCAGTCCACTCTGGAAGTAGTCATGAACCTGCTTCTGTTTTCTCCAGTCTTGGTCTATCTCACCACCGAGTGTACTGACAAACACATGCACTTTCTCATAATTAATAAAGCACTGATGCTTCCACACGCACTCGCTTGGCCACTTACAGAAGCGAGAAAAGGATTTACGAAGAACAGTAGATAAATTGCCAAGTGTTGCATTTCACATGGACACTGAAAGTGTCAAAAAACTGAGACAGACAGACAGACAGACAGACAGACAGACAGACAGACAGACAGACAGACAGACAGACAGACAGCTATACACAGGTGTAGCTGCTGATGTCTATGCTAGAATCAAAAGCTGTTTTTAAATCTAATTGGCTGTCGTGATTTTCTGTTGGCATTTATTTTGAGGGTCAAGGAATACCCTGCAGGTGGCCGAATCAATGTGAATGTTTAATTACTGCTGTGGAAAACAGGATAAGTATTTAGCAGAGTTTGCTGAACAAACAATCCTGACCATTGCAGTAGTACAGCATGCCATGATTCACAATGACAATGCATTAATTATTGAGGCACACAAGCACAAGCTCTAAAGCGATGTTTCACGTTGTACATAGAAACCCAGCAGGGCAAACACAGGCATACAAAGGGTGGATTTTACAATCAAGCCATCCACAATGTGGTGGCGGACTATGATTTAGATTGGTCTGAGCTGAGTTGTTACTAGGGCTGGGAATTGCCAGGGATCTCAGGATATGATATTATCACGATACTTTGCACTTCCGAGTGGCGCAGCGGTCTAAGGCACTGCATCTCAGTGCTAGAGGCATCAAAACCGTCCCTGGTTTGAATCCAGGCTGTATCACATCTGGCCGTGCTTGGGAGTTCCATAGGGTGTCACACAATTGGCCCAGCATCATCTGGGTTTAGCCTGGGTAGGCTGTCATTATAAATAAGAATTTGTTATTAACTAACTTGCCTAGTTAAATAAAGGTGAAATAAAATATAAAAAATCAAAGCCAAAACATTATTTATTTGCGATTCTCGTGATTCTATGGGTAATTTTATTCGATACTGTTATTTTATTATGATTTGATTTTCCAAACATATTGCTCACAATATGCCTGCTGCAGAGGGATAAGAGAGAGCCATGAGAAAAAAGTTTTGATCAGTCACGGAAATAAAATAGCTGAAAACAAATTAAAAAGGAGATGGAGAACAAGATATGTAGAAAAATTACTGGAGTTTTGGTGGTACAGGTACAGCCAACTAGTGCAAAACTAATATTGCGATAGGTTCAAAATACGATATATCGTCCAAAATAATATCCCGGTTTGTAATTGTATCGATTTTTCCCCCATCACTAGTTGTTAGTAGAGATAAACATGAGGCTGAATCATGTGGTATCAGCATAGACATAGAGGGCTCTGTCTACACACAGGGTCCTGAATCTCCAAGGAAACAGACCTAAGTAAATATGCTCTCTGTAGCAAGGTTGGGAGATATTGCTTTTTGGGGTGCAACAATATAAAACAGAATGCTTAGCAAACATTGGGTGTATTTTTGTAGTCTCACTATACATTTCAAGGTCACATAGGTCTGTGCCAACTTTTAAATGGCAGAGGTGTAGAATTTTATATTCAAACATTGTTTCCAACAAACAATCCTTTCTTGAGTCAGACATTTTCAAAAGAGCACAACTTCAGTCAGAACAAACAGCCTCAGATAATTTCAGAAAAAGCAAGGTGCAAACAGTTAGCTAGCTAGAATATAGCAGTGTTCTAGCCAGTGGATGCCATTGAACAATTATATTCACTCATTACAGTATGTGAACAGGGCAAAGTGTGTGCAAGTTTTATCCAACAGGATGCAACTGATTTTAGAAGTTATACAGGGCATATACTGGACACCCCTTACATTTGTACCCGTATACATACGGGTTGAAAATGGCAGATTTGGACACTGATAAGCATGTAAATTGGAACGCAGTGGCTACACAGTAACATGCTATACGTGATGTCAGAGCTCAGGGTCTCCGCTTCACGGCTCTGTATGGGTTTTGACTGACAGCCGTTCTGAACTTGAGCACCCTGCGCAACAAGAAGATGCCCCCATCCCACCTGCTATTTTGGAAACTTTAGCAAAATGTTTGTTGTCTGAGTGAGGGAAATGCTGTACATTACGAGGACTCTGTGTATTTTGTAAGATGAGATGTTGAGGATTATAAAAAATACTGCTTTGATGTCATACAAGCAAGCCAAACAAGTCCAATTGTGCACTTCTCATATCATAAAACTCATGTAATATACAGTGTCATTGTTTATGATCACTATGTTTGATGTATAGTGAAGATGACAAGATGACATGATGTTATACCCTGGGTTGTCCTGAACAGAATGCCCCTGTCTGCTGTATTGGGAATAACATTTTCTGCGGACCACACATCTGAATGCACTCATGGCTTCATTCTATGCACTACAAAACTACAATCTGCTTCTCTGAATTGCCTTGTGAAAGCCTAACACTAACATTGTATTTTCTAATTTAGCTAGTCATGTTGACAATAGAACAAGCTTTCAAATTATGCCCACATGACCTAGATGGTCCGTTTTAGGATAGCGTAAACAACTGTAATTGTGTAAAGGCGGGGATGCAGGGTTGTGCTTGCTTGCTATACTTCCTCAACTGCACAACTAGGGGAGCTCAAATAAGTACCTTATAGTCGAAGTCATAACAGTACTTTGAAATTACCTACAAACTATGCACACGTTGGAGCGGTGTGTGGCCACTTAGAAACATCAGTTAGACATCAGAAACATCAGTTAGAAATTTAACTGCTCCCGAGTGGCAGCAGCGGTCTAAGGCACTGCATCTCAGTGCAAGAAGTGTACCTGGTACGAATCTAGGCTGTATCACATCTGGCTGTGATTGGGAGTCCAATAAGGCGGCAGACAATTGGCCCAGTGTCATCGGGGTTTGTCCGGAGTAGGCTGTTATGGTAAATGAGAATTTGTTCTTAACCGACTTGCCTAGTTAAATAAATATAAATCAATATCTCACTCAAACATCTTGCAAAAATATGTTTTATGTACTGCAAATTATCCAAGAATATTCTAAATATGTTACCGAATCTTCCAAAGTTGTGGCAAAATGGCTTAAGGATAACAAAGTCAAGGTATTGGAGAAGCCATAACAAAGCCCTCAAACCTACAGAAAACTTGTGGGCAGAACTGAAAAATCGTGTGCGAGCAAGGAGTCCTACAAACCTGACTCAGTTACACCAGCTCTGTCAGGAGGAATGGGCCAAAATTCACCCAACTTATTGTGGGAAGCTTGTGGAAGGCTACCCGTTTGACCCAAGTTAAACAATTTTAAGGTAATGCTACCAAATAATACTTCAGTGTATGTAAGCGTTTGACCCGCTGGGAATGTGATGAAAGAAATCAAATCTGAAATAAATAATTATCTCCACTATTATACTGACATTTCACATTCTTAAAATAAAGTGGTGATCCTAACTGACCTAAGGCAGGGAGTTTTACTAGGATTAAATGTCAGGAATTGTGAAAAACTGAGTTTAAATGTATTTGGCTAAGGTGTATGTAAACTTCCAACTTCAACTGTATGTATTACAATTATACACTTCAATAGTGTTTACCACTCCTGCTCCTGAGACATCAATGATTCCACATTGTAATTATGCAAATAGACTAGAAGCATGATTTAAGTAAAAGCTGATTTGTAATTCATATATCCAGAAAAACCTATGCATATCGAACTCCCTTCATCTGCATTAATCTAAGGAAAAAGGATAGTATTTCAATGAGATACTTAATTTCAACCAGTAGAGAATGTGAAACGCTTTATTGAAAGACGTTCATTATCCAGGTCTTATAAATACATAATACATGCATTAGAATTATGATAATTGTAATATTATAAATACAAGTTCAATCTGTACTTCAATAAACATATGGTGGTGTGCATTATGAAATGAGGAAGAAAGACGAGGTGGGGAGAGAGGTGTAGAACACAGAAAGGGAAATCGGTAAGAACAGAGGCAGACAGCATATGATTAATGAATTACAGTGCTACCCTAATATTCTCTCAGTTCATCACAATTGCGGTGTCTCTAGCTATGTCTCCTAACCAGCCTTGAGCCCCAAGTTGGCCCGAAGGTTATCTTAATTACGGCTGCTGTCCCTGTACAGGGATCAAAATCAGCGGACATCAGCGGAAATTTCAGAGTGACAACTAATAGTACTCGATACAACTCAAACTTTCATTAAAACACACATGCAGGGTACTCAATTAAAGCTACACTCGTTGTGAATCTAGCCAACATGTCAGATTTTTTAAATGCTTTTCGGCGAAAGCATGAGAAGCTATTATCTGATAGCATGCAACCCCCAAAATACCCAAAGGGGACGTAAACAAAATAATTAGCGTAGCCGGCGCTACACAAAACGCATAAATAAAATATAATATTTGTTGCGCGATTTTTAACAAAAAAAACTTTTTTTTTTTAACAAAAAGCTGCAAAAATTTGCAGCCTCTTTAACTCGTGTCAATTGGATGTTAAATGATGTTAATTTGCATTTCAAAAGCTTCTAAAGCCTTTACATCTTTTTCTGACATTTTTTAAGCTGTTTAAAGGCACAGTACACTAAGTGTATGTAAACTTCGGACCAACTGGATTTGTGATACAGTGAATTATAAGTGAAATAATCTGTCTTTAAACAATTGTTGGAAAAATTATTTGGGTCATGCATGAAGTTGATGTCCTAACCGACTTGCCAAAACTATAGATATTTTAACAAGACATTTGTGGAGTGGTAGAGAAACAAGTTTTAATGACTCCAACCTAAGTGTATGTAAACTTCCGACTTCAACTGTACACGTAGTGGGTATACAGTCGTGGCCAAAAGTTTTGAGAATGACACAAATATACATTTTCACAAAGTCTGCTGCCTCAGTTTGTATGATGGCAATTTGCATATACTCTAGAATGTTATGAAGAGTGATCAGATGAATTGCAAAGTCCCTCTTTGCCATGCAAATGAACTGAATCCCCCACCAAAAATGTCCACTGCATTTCAGCCCGGCCACAAAAGGAACAGAAGACATCATGTCAGTGATTCTCGCGTTAACACAGGTGTGAGTGTTGACGAGGACAAGGCTGGAGATCACTCTGTCATGCTGATTGAATTCGAATAACAGACTGGAAGCTTCAAAATGAGGGTGGTGCTTGGAATCATTTTTCTTCCTCTGTCAACCATGGTTACCTGCAAGGAAACAAGTGCTGTTATCATTGCTTTGCACAAAAACGGCTTCACAGGTAAGGATATTGCTGCCAGTAAGATTGCACCTAAATCAACCATTTATCGGATCATCAAGAACTTCAAGGAGAGCAGTTCAACTGTTGTGAAGAAGGCTTCAGGGTGCCGAAGAAAGTCCAGCAAGCGCCAGGACCGTCTCCTAAAGTTGATTCAGCTGCGGGATCGGGGCACCACCAGTACAGAGCTTGCTCAGGAATGGCAGC
Organism: Oncorhynchus mykiss; assembly: GCF_057628025.1. NCBI lineage: Eukaryota > Metazoa > Chordata > Actinopteri > Salmoniformes > Salmonidae > Oncorhynchus > Oncorhynchus mykiss. Next base: position 29,509,666 of record NC_143031.1, read on the forward strand.
AGGCAAGTGTGAGTGCATCTGCATGCACAGTAAGGCGAATACTTTTGGAGGATGGCCTGGTGTCAAAAAGGGCAGCAAAGAAGCCACTTCTCTCCAGGAAAAACATCAGGGACAGACTGATATTCTGCAAAAGGTACAGGGATTGGACTGCTGAGGACTCGGGTAAAGTCATTTTCTCTGATGAATCCCCTTTCCGATTGTTTGGGGCATCTGGAAAAACCTTGACTGGAGAAGACAAGGTGAGCATCTACCATCAGTCCTGTGTCATGCCAACAGTAAAGCATCCTGAGGCGATTCATGTGTGGGGTTGCTTCTCAGCCAAGTGAGTGGGATCACTCACAACTTTGCCTAAGAACACGGACATGAATAAAGAATGGTACCAACACATCCTCCGTGAGCAACTTCTCCCAACCATCCAGGAACAGTTTGGTGACGAACAATGCCTTTTCCAGCATGATGGAGCACCTTGCCATAAGGCAAAAGTGATAACTAAGTGGCTCGGGGAAGAAAACATCGATATTTTGGGTCCATGGCCAGGATACTCCTCAGACCTTAATCCCATTGAGAACTTGTGGTCAATCCTTAAGAGACGGATGGACAAACAAATACCGACAAATTCTGACAAACTCCAAGCACTGATTAAGCAAGAATGGGCTGCCTTCAGTCAGGATGTGGCCCAGAAGTTAATTGACAGCATGCCAGGGCAGATTGCAGAAGTCTTGAAAAAGAAGGGTCAACACTGCAAATACTCTTTGCATCAACTTCATGTAATTGTCAATACACGCCTTTGACACTTATGAAATGCTTGTAATTATACTTCAGTATTTCATAGTAACAATTGACAAAAATATCTAAAGACACTGAAGCAGCAAACTTTGTGATATTGAATATTTGTGTCATTCTCAAAACTTTTGGCCACGACTGTACTTTCCAAGTTGCAGTATTTCTTTCTTACATTTTTTGTGACATCACAAAATAACAAACAAAATGACATTAGTGTTCTATAGATAACCTATTGCATTTACTTTGCCACCATGGCCTTTTTTTTTGCCTTTACCTCCTTTATCTCACCTCACATTGCATATAGACTTATGTTTCTACTGTATTATTGACTCCATGTGTAACTGTGTTGTTGTATTTGTCGAACTGCTTTGCTTTATCTTGGCCAGGTCGCAATTGTAAATGAGAACTTGTTCTCAACTTGCCTACCTGGTTAAATAAAGGTGAAATAAATAAAATAAAAAATACATATATAGCAAAACACAGTTTAGCTTGTTGTTAATCCACCTAGCATGTCAGATATACCTAAAAAAGCTTTACAGCAAAAGCTATCCAAGCGTTTATGTTAGGACATCTCTCTCAGCAGACAAAACATTAAACAGCTAGCAGCAAAGTAGATTGGTCACGAAAGTCAGAAAAGCAATAAAATGAATCGCTTACCTTTGATGCTCTTCGGATATTTGCACTCACGAGACTCCCAGTTACACAATAAATGTTCCTTTTGTTCCATAAAGATTGTTTTTATATCCAAAATACCTCCATTTGGTTGGCGCGTTCTGTTCAGAAATCCACAGGCTCGAGCGGTCATGACAGGGCAGACTAAAATTCCAAATAGTATCCGTAAAGTTTTAGAAACATGTCAAACGTTTTTTATAATCAATCCTCAGGTTGTTTTTACAATAAATAATCAATAATATTTCAACCGGACCATAGCTTTTTCAATAGGAGAGAGAGAGAAAATATCTGCTCCAAGCTGTTGCACATGCAAAACTCTGCTGGCACCCAGCCATCCACTGACGCGATGTGATCATTCACGCTCATTTTTCAGAATAAAAGCCTGAAACTATGTCTAAAGACTGTTCACACCATGTGGAAGCTATGAGGAAATTAATCTGGTTGATATCCCTTTAAATGGAGGGAAGGCATGCAATGGAACAGGGAGATTCGTTTCTCTTAGGCACTTCCTTGTTGAATTTTCCTCAGGTTTTCGCCTGCAATATCAATTCTGTTATACACACAGACAATATTTTGACAGTTTTGGACACTTTATAGTGTTTTGTATCCTAATCTGACAATTATATGCATATTCTAGATTCTGGGCCTGAGAAATATGCAGTTTCATTTGGGTACGTTTTTCATCCAAACATCAAAATACTGCCCCCTACACTCAACAGGTTAATCCCACCTAGTCCTTTCCTCCCCCTGTGAGTGAGAGGGGGTCTGAGTAAAGTTATTCATTGCAAAGCTGATCTGACCTATTCGGATTCTCGTGGATTGTCATGAGACAGTACTGGTACCCCATGTGTTTATGCCAAGCTACCATTGATCATTGTGTATTTATTCCTTGTGTTACAATTTTTTTATTTTTCATTGTTATATACACAGTACCAGTCAAAATGTTGGATACACCTACTCATTCAAGGGTTAATCTTTATTTTTTACTATTTTCTACATTGTAGAGTAATTGTGAACACATCAACACTATGAAATAACACATATGGAATCATGTATTAATCAACGAAGTGTTAAAAAAATCTAAATATATTTTAGATTATAGATTCTTCAAAGTAGACACATTTGCATTGATGAAAGCTTTGGACACTCTTGGCATTCTCTCAACCAGCTTCACCTGGAATGCTTTTCCAACAGTCTTGAAGGAGTTCCCACATATGCTGAGCACTTGTTGGATGCTTTTCCTTCACTCAGCAGTCCAACTCATCCCAAACCTTCTCAATTGGGTTGAGGTCATGTGATTGTGGATGCCAGGTCATCTGATGCAGCACTCCATCACTTTCCTTCTTTGTCAAATAGCCCTTACACAGCCTGGAGGTATGTCGGGCCATATGTGTCTGTTACTTGAACTCTGTGAAGCATTTATTTGGGCTTCAATTTCTGAGGCTGGTAACTCTAATGAACTATTCCTCTGCAGTAGAGGTAACTCTGGGTCTTCCTTTCCTGTGGCGGTCCTCGAGAGAGACAGTTTCATCAGAGCGCTTGATGTTTTTTGCGACTGCACTTGAACAAACGTTCAAAATTCTTTACATTTTCCGGAAAGACTGACCTTCATGTCTTAGTGTAATGATGGACTGTCATTTCTCTTTGCTTATTTGAGCTGTTCTTGTCATATTATGGACTTGGTCTTTTACCAAATAGGGCTAGGGTATACCACCCCTACCTGGTCACAACAAAACTGATTCCACAAATTCACTTTTAACCAGGCACACCTGTTAATTGAAATGCATTCCAGGTGACTACCTCATGAAGCTGGTTGAGAGAATGCCAAAAGTGTGCAAAGCGGTCATCAAGTTATATTCTGTATTGTTGGGAAGGGCCCGTAGGTAAGCATTTCACTGTTAGTCTACAGCTGTTGTTTTACGAAGCATGTGACAATAAAATGTTATTTTACTGCATTTCAACAGAGGTTCAATTCTCAATGGCTGACGTGCGCATTCATTCTATCTTCTGCATTGAAATAATGAGAAATAAAGTTGATTTGGTTGGTTTCTTGTGTAGCAGGTAAAACGTCACATGGACACAATGCGACGCATGAAATGTAGCTGAAGGTTGGGGACATCACCACCAAATAAATCAGTGTCACAACAGTGCTCTTTACATATACAGTGCTTTCGGGAAGTATTCAGACCCCTTGACTTATTCCACATTTTTTTACATTACAGCCTTATTATAAAATTGATTAAATTGTTTTTTTCCCCCCTCATCAATCTACACACAACACCCTATAATGACAAAGCAAAAATAATTTTGGGGAAATTGTTTGCTTAATTAAAAAAAATAAACACTGAAATCTCACATTTAGATAGGTATTTTAAACCCTTTACTCAGTACTTTGTTGAAGCACCTGTTGTGGAAATTACCACCAGCGACACTCAAAGTTCATCTTAAACGAATCATCCTTTATTATCAGCGCACTGGAGAGGTTCCAACCAACTCAATGCACCATAGTACACATGTCAATCAGGAGCTCTGCTGGGGCAGACCCAGCAGTTGTCCTATATATGGCTATCACCCACAAGTTATATTTGCATGATTTAGCATAATTCATTCATCATTACAGATCTGTTTAATTCATGTGACCAACCAATACTGGTACATAACTTTTGACAGACAAATTCCTCACGGACATATCTTTCGTTCTCAAAATAAAGGTGTGAGCGTACTGCCAAATTATAGCTACTGAATAGATTAATAGAAAAGCACAAACTTTAAATATTTCCAGCACATTCCCTGATACCTCATCAATACATTTTAATGTAAACATTTAGGTTTTAGCTTCTATATCAAAATACATCATCATAATAAATCATAATAAAGATTATACTTCTATTAACAGGAGAGAAGGCAAAGCTAGCCCAAGATACAATCTAGTGTCTCTCCTCACAATTTAGGGGCATAGCTCTGTCTAGAAGCTTTGCTTATACAAATCATATTTATAATTATTGATCAATTATCCAACCCAAATTTAGAATGACAGTCCTTAGTGCTTCACATTGGTTCTATCACTTTAATTTAAGACCCTCAATTTAACACACACCGATACTGGCAGAATGTATATTTATATTGACATAGTGTATATTCATATTTTATTTCCATCATTAATTAACTATTCTCATCACTTGTGGTAATAACAGATTGGGGTCTCAATGCATTCTTAACCTAAATTACTATACATTTCTCAGTGTGCAGACTTCCAAAATCAACCTGATATCCCAAATAAACCATTTTGGATGAGCCTAAATCAATTATGGGCACAGTTAACTCAGGTCTCACGGTAGAAGTGGCGAAGTACCATCCTGAACGCCATTTTCACAATTATTTCAGCCAGTTAGAGGGGGTGAGGTTTACACTGTTCTCGGCTGAATTTTCTTCCATGCATCTATATACCATCTGTGGTAACCTTCGCCATAATCTTGAGAGAGGACAGAACAGGATAACAGTTTAGTTTAGGGCATTTCTGATTCAGGAAATCCAGACAAATTATTTACCGTATGACAAATTATTACGACTACCTGATTCAGGAAATCCAGGCAAAATATGTGCTGTGTAACTATTTATTACTAATACCAATATTCTTAATACAGATTTCTGATGGGAAAAAAATGTCAAAGAGAATAACACACAGTTGAAAACATTTTGGCTTATACTCCCCTATCATCTTGGCGATCTCACCGCAGAGTTACCACTTTAGGGAGATAGAGGGCTAATCCTTAGGGAGAAGTCTCGACCATCCAGCAGACCCAATCTGGTGAGATTTGTTATTGAAGCAAGACAAAAACAAAGAAAACAAAACAACTACAGCAATACAAATATATCACTCGAGGTGGGGAAAACTTCAATCCATTTGGAGCAACTGTTAGCCATTACCAACATCTTTTCCCTTTCCCTGGCAGACATGTGAAGAAAATTAATTAGCATATTTACCAAAGGCCCAGAGGACTGGTAATTCCCCCTTTGGACACACGTTGAATCAAAAATAACAAATTATCATAATAAATCAAATTAGAATTAAAACTCTTGATAACTCCAAAAGGAAATAATTGTATTCCACAAGGTAATGGTAAAATAGATTAGAGACAGGTGTCCATCATTCAGGGACAGCACTCTCTCCCTGTCCTTCTTGTAGTCCGAATCACACATAGGACTATTGATAAATTATAAACTTCTTCTAATTATTAGTGTTTACATAGCCCATTTAAATATCCCCCAATGTCTCGTCTTTCTCGTGAGGGTGATCAGGCATCACCAGAGTCAGAATAGAGGTCAGAGGTCATTCAACCCCATTGAGTGAGTGTTTGTTTCCCTGTACCTCAGATAATATTTAAAGATATTTTAAACATTTCAAAATGTTGTGTATCAGATTTACATTGGGTTTTTCAGTACATTTCTTATCAAGAGAATTTACATGCGTGCAACCAAAACTCTGACAATATAAACTTTTTTTTAAAAGTCATTTGTGTACAGCATCCTTTCTGACCAGTGAAAAATTCACAAAAACAAAAAAGTAAAAGACCCCACCCAATAAATCAAACAGTGTTAATCATTAAGTAACAGATGGGTTGTGTGTGGGTGCTCGTGTGTGTGTGGTAAAGATTGTAGGGTAAAAACAAACAAAATGGCCAAAATAATTTTGGGAGTTCCCTAGACAGCTAGATCAGGGTACATTTAACTGCTCTTCGAAGGCACTTGCCTTAGGAAGCCTTACAAAGGGAGAGATGCAGAATCATTGATAAATATGAAAAAGAATTGGTAGCAGACATTCCATCAGTCGTATACAGAATTATACTTCAGACACATGAGATGATAATGTCTCGTCAAGCTAAATAGGCACCTTCTAAAGTAAACATTGTCAGTTTGACCTGTTGTATTGAAATACAATTCTGTACAAAATGTCCTTGGGACATGACCTAGTCAAAATGTAAAACCGGTTGATGCTGGCTTATCAGCTCAATATTCTGTATTAAAAATATTTACTTAGATCTACTTAAATTTCATACATCATTTTTTTAAATATCCAGAATTTCCAATTTCTCCTTTTTGAACGACATTGCTAATGCTACAGCTTAGCTCACTACCTACATACATAAACAACACTGAGCTCAGAGTGGGAGTAAGAGGTTATGTGATTGACTGCCGGCACACGCCATTTGTTTGAATAAATAACTATCAGAAAATGTTTTGTGTGGTAATTATTGATATTTTTACTGTTTTACTCACGTTTTCAAGTAACGGTGATAAATCATGCATTCCGATTCTTGCATAGATTGTAATGGGGCACATATAATGTGTGTAAAATACTTTTTTGAAGGTTGTACTGATTAAAATGAGCTAAGCTAATTCCAGCTATGTGTGGAGCCATGTTTGTTGACATACAATGCATTCTGGGTTTCACGTAATCGTCTGTCTGACCAAAGATGCTATAACAAAATGAGGTGAGTAAGGGTTCACTCCTATTTTGAGAACGTCAGGAAGTGAATGGTGGGATGTGAACGATGGTAGACGACACACCCCTTCAAAATGCGTACTATAAACAGACCAAACTCATCTTGTCTTATTATCTTTAATTTCTGTGAGGAAAAAAAGCATGGCGGCACGCTGAAAATAATTGTCGGATTACTTTACATTTCTAGAAAGTGTTTAACTCAATTATTTTTTATCAATGGTGAGCTCACCCGTGATGTGATTAATTATAAATAGTAATTGCTATTAGCTAATTCATATTGTAGTTTGTCAGCTGAGAGTTATACAAATGTGACCCCTTGTGTTGTCAATCTTTCCTCAGTTAGTGCAAGGACAAATGTAGCCTACATTTTTCCGGTTTGGATGATTGTGTTTCGCTATAGATTCTTCTGTGAATATCTGAACATTGCATCTAAAAATAAACTGCTTACATTCTGGACATAACTTTGTAAGGACTGTGTTTGTGTAAATAGTTTCTGAAAAAAAGTGTGGCCAGCTCAAATGCTGATTGTTGCGTCATTCGAAACTGTCCGTTCTAAATAAGCGTTCTAAATAAGCATTATAATCACACGGGTGTGATTGTACGCTTCAGGGACCACTGTAGAATGATCACACCCGTGTGATGGTACATGTGAAAAGGTTAAATGTTTATTATTTTAAGATTCATATGTAATGCTTTAGAGGGATCAATATGTATTAACTGGGTTCCACTGTCTGTCAGTCCCTTCCTTGTAGATGGCATGCTCTGTCCAAAATAAGTCTCTACTTAGCACGTTAAACGGTTGAGTAGGTGAATACAGAAAATCATTGGTTCTATTTAATAGGGCATGGGTTTATTTCAAAATGTATTACAAGGGTGGAGGAAATATCATAAGCAGGTATAGTTTTATTGGTTAGGGGTAAATCAAGTCCCCTACAATGCTTTAAAATAATTTTCATGAAATTATCCATTAAGGTGTCACGCCCTGACCTTAGAGATCCTTTTTATGTCTCTATCTTGGTTTGGTCAGGGCGTGAGTTGGGGTGGGCATTCTGTGTTTTGTGTTCTATGTTTTCTATTTCTGTGTGTTTGGCCGGGTGTGGTTGTCAGAGGCAGCTGTATATCGTTGTCTCTGATTGAGAACCATACTTAGGTAGCCTTTTCCCACCTGTGTCTTGTGGGTAGTTGTTTTCTGTTTTTGTGTCTGCACTAGACAGAACTGTTTCAGTCGTTCTCTTTGTTATTCAGTGTTCAGTCCTATTAATCAATCATGAACACTTACCACGCTGCGCTTTGGTCCACTTCTTAATGCAACGATGGCCGTGACAGAACTACCCACCACCAAAGGACCAAGCAGCGTGGCCAGGAGAGGCAGCCCCAATAATATTTTTTCGGAGGGCACACCGGACGGTCGGATGGAACCAGAGCCAGTGAAATTGGAGGTGGGCGAAGGCAGTGAAGGAGATGATGTGGAGATTGGATGAGAGAGTAATGAGAGAGTTGCTGTGTTGGTGCATGAGGCACGACATCCGCCCGATGGAGCGTGTCGGGGATTTGATGTCACCTGAGTCAGCTCTCCATACTCGTCCTGAGGTGCGTGATAGCCGTCTGGTGAAGACTGTGCCAGCCCCACGCACTAGGCCTCCTGTGCGCCTCTCCAGCCCTGCACTTCTTGTGCCAGCTTGGCGCTACAGATCTCCAGTATGCATTCTTAGTCCGGTGTGCTACATTCCAGCTCCCCGCATCTGCCGGGCTAGGGTGAGGATCCAGCCAGGACGGATGGTGCCAGCCCCGCCCGTCCCGTCCCGTCCGGAGCTGCCAGAGTCTTTGTTTACTATGGTGATATCCTCAGATAATAGCATTGTTTGCTTTCGCCGAAAAGCCTTTTTGAAATCTGCCATGTTGGCTGGTGTCACGATCGTCGTAAGAAGCGGACCAAAGCGCAGCGTGGTGTGACTGCATAATTTAACAGATGACAAAAAACATGAAGTAAACTGTACAAAAACACTAAACAACTGTGAAGCTATCATAAGAACTGTGCTGACACAAGCAACTAACAGACAATCACCCACATACAAACAGTGAAACCCAGGCTACCTAAGTATGATTCTCAATCAGAGACAACTAATGACACCTGCCTCTGAGAACCATACGAGGCCGAAACATAGAAATCATAGAAAAACAAACAGACTGCCCACCCCAACTCACGCCCTGACCATACTAACAACAAAACAAAGGAAATAAAGGTCAGAACGTGACAGCTGGATTCACAAGAAGTGTACAGTGCCTTGCGAAAGTATTTGGCCCCCTTGAACTTGGCGACCTTTTGCCACATTTCAGGCTTCAAACATAAAGATATAAAACTGTATTTTTTTGTGAAGAATCAACAACAAGTGGGACACAATCATGAAGTGGAACGACATTTATTGGATATTTCAAACTTTTTTAACAAATCAAAAACTGAAAAATTGGGCGTGCAAAATTATTCAGCCCCTTTACTTTCAGTGCAGCAAACTCTCTCCAGAAGTTCAGTGAGGATCTCTGAATGATCCAATGTTGACCTAAATGACTAATGATGATAAATACAATCCACCTGTGTGTAATCAAGTCTCCGTATAAATGCACCTGCACTGTGATAGTCTCAGAGGTCCGTTAAAAGCGCAGAGAGCATCATGAAGAACAAGGAACACACCAGGCAGGTCCGAGATACTGTTGTGAAGAAGTTTAAAGCCGGATTTGGATACAAAAAGATTTCCCAAGCTTTAAACATCCCAAGGAGCACTGTGCAAGCGATAATATTGAAATGGAAGGAGTATCAGACCACTGCAAATCTACCAAGACCTGGCCGTCCCTCTAAACTTTCAGCTCATACAAGGAGAAGACTGATCAGAGATGCAGCCAAGAGGCCCATGATCACTCTGGATGAACTGCAGAGATCTACAGCTGAGGTGGGAGACTCTGTCCATAGGACAACAATCAGTCGTATATTGCACAAATCTGGCCTTTATGGAAGAGTGGCAAGAAGAAAGCCATTTCTTAAAGATATCCATAAAAAGTGTCGTTTAAAGTTTGCCACAAGCCACCTGGGAGACACACCAAACATGTGGAAGAAGGTGCTCTGGTCAGATGAAACCAAAATTTAACTTTTTGGCAACAATGCAAAACGTTATGTTTGGCGTAAAAGCAACACAGCTGAACACACCATCCCCACTGTCAAACATGGTGGTGGCAGCATCATGGTTTGGGCCTGCTTTTCTTCAGCAGGGACAGGGAAGATGGTTAAAATTGATGGGAAGATGGATGGAGCCAAATACAGGACCATTCTGGAAGAAAACCTGATGGAGTCTGCAAAAGACCTGAGACTGGGACGTAGATTTGTCTTCCAACAAGACAATGATCCAAAACATAAAGCAAAATCTACAATGGAATTGTTCAAAAATAAACATATCCAGGTGTTAGAATGGCCAAGTCAAAGTCCAGACCTGAATCCAATCGAGAATCTGTGGAAAGAACTGAAAACTGCTGTTCACAAATGCTCTCCATCCAACCTCACTGAGCTCGAGCTGTTTTGCAAGGAGGAATGGGAAAAAATGTCAGTCTCTCGATGTGCAAAACTGATAGAGACATACCCCAAGCGACTAACAGCTGTAATCGCAGCAAAAGGTGGCGCTACAAAGTATTAACTTAAGGGGGCTGAATAATTTTGCACGCCCAATTCTTCAGTTTTTGATTTGTTAAAAAAGTTTGAAATATCCAATAAATGTCGTTCCACTTCATGATTGTGTCCCACTTGTTGTTGATTCTTCACAAAAAAATACAGTTTTATATCTTTATGTTTGAAGCCTGAAATGTGGCAAAAGGTCGCAAAGTTCAAGGGGGCCGAATACTTTCGCAAGGCACTGTAGCTTTAATTTGCTATCTTGCATGTGTGATTTGAGGAAAGTTTGATTTTTATAGTAACTAGCGTCCCACATATCCCAGAGGTTAACACCTACATTTCAATTAATCAGCTTATTATCCACAATTCAAACAGCTTAACATGTCCTTTCCACACTAACACAACCATACTCAACTTTCACATCCACATTCACCTAGTACTATTCCCAAATACATTTGATAATCTCCATTATTACACCATTTCTCTGTCGTTACCTCCTATCTTCACTATACATATAAAATAACAGAGTGCACCTTATGCTATTATCTTCCAGTGGCTGCAGACCACATGCACATTTCTCTTTTAAATGTCTACAGACAGCTGTCAACAGGGCATGGTACCGTTACTTGCCTTCGCTCTAGTAATCCTGTCTAACACGGCTTTTTTACATATTGTGTAGTAAAACTGAATAAGCTTTGCTCTCCACTTTCTGGAGGACTGACTGTAGTGGAATTTGAGTATGATAGATAAGGAGATGGAGAAAACACCTGTATCTGGATTACATCTTCAAACTAAGGGCAACCATGGCATATGTGACAGGAGACACGTCCAATTATGATGAACAGTGGTTCCTCCTTTAAAAGTTGTGCCATACTGCTGCACACCTTGTGGGTTGTCGCAGCATTCTGTGGCACATTTAATTGTCAGCCATTTTCTTCTGTTAATCCAAGTTAGTGCTAGTTTGACCACCAGAGGGCATCTTTGAGAAGCATTCGGTAGTCTTCCATATTTCAGGTACATGGGAGACCGGGGTTCAATCCCCAAACAGGAGGAAGGAGTAGGCTGTCCTTGTAAATAAGAATTTGTTCTTAACTGGTTCCATATGTGTTGTTTCATAGTTGTGATGTCTTCACTATTATTCCACAGTGTAGAAAATAGTACAAATATAGAAACATCCTGGAATGAGTAGGTGTCCAAACCTTTGACTGGTACTTGATTAATTAATTTGATTAGTATAATGGTATTTCTATTCCATGAAAAACAAAAACCCTCTGCGTTTCTGTTCGGATGGAATGGAAAATATGGCACTCTACAACGTGACAGTTGGCAGTTCAGTACTGGGCTATTTAGCTAAAGAATCCCTGTGTCGTGCGGACCGGACGGACACCAGGGTTCAATTCCCCGACGGGGAGGAAGGAGTAGGCTGTCCTTGTAAATAAGAATTTGTTCTTAACTGATTTCAGAGTTGTGATGTCTTCCCTATTCTACAATGTAGAAAATAGTTAAAATAAAGAAATCCTGGAAGCAATTATTATTCTCAAGCTAACCAAAAGCATTTAACCACGAACACCTGTCCTCGCCATTTTCAGTTGAATTAATCTAACTTTCTTTCATGGCAACTCGTAAGCAGGCCATGTCCTATTTGTTTCATAGTAGATATATAATCATATTTCATGAAAGTGTAACGGTTAGCTTTTTTACAGAAGGATGAAAGAACACATCTGTCAAATGCTATTCTCATATGTCAGATGAAGACGTAGACCAGAAAGTCAGCGCCATTAAGGCAAGGATGCCCCATGCGGGCTTTAGAATGTTAGGGAGTTAGCGAGTCTTTGCAGCGTGTAGATGGTGCAGGTATCACTGCCAGAATGATCCAACTTCGTAGCATTGCTTGGCAAAAATACCCTGTTCCTGCTCTTGTCTCTCGTCCACATTGATACAAATCATAAATTGATACGGTATTAAGATGTATAATGTCTCCATCAAATCTAAGAAGTTATTTTGATTTTTATTCTTACAACATTGAACATTTGTCTACAAGTATGAAATTGGAGTTCTTCATCAACTGGTAATACATAAATAATGAAGCAGGTTAATTAATTGGTTAAACATTTCACTTTTAATTCCAATGCTTTTTTTCAAGATACAACATTGTCATCTTTGGCGGTATAGATGGATTTTCAAGGAAGGTAAGTATATTATTTTGTATACATATATTGCATATTTCCCATCACCTAATAAACAACCACAATACCAGTCTGGTGTTAAGCTTTCTGTGCTGTATTGACGAATCCTGAAAATGACATCTGCTGCTTTAGGTTGAACAGTCATATCTGTAATTGTTTTCATATCTACAAAAAAATAAGCTATTGTCTTTACTCTCAGAGTGCGAGCTGATCAAGGGGTCGAAAATGTAGCTATTGCCAGATGTTCACTGTCCGAGGAACAGGCCATGGAAACTTTATTGCTGCCAAAAGTGTCCATAACCAGAGGTAATTCACCTGTTCTGTGTTCTTTTTCTCTCTTCCTCACTGTTATACATGGAACTGTCTCACATGCACAGTTTGGAGGAAGAAGGATACCTTGACCTGTCGAATTCTATCCACCCCTTCTGGGTGGGACATGTGTTCCTACCTCGTCTGCGGGCAGATCTGCAGCACTTCACAGAGTTGGAATAAGCACCATTTAAAGACAGAGGTGAACCTGAAACCTCACCAGCTGTGGCATATCGGAATGCTCCAAACACCTGTGCACATTTTTGTTTTTGTCTTAGATCATTTGAATCAGCTGTGTAGTGCTATCTACATCTCTATCTGAAATACAGATAGAGATGTAGTAGTCCCAGAGTTAATGATCCAAGGTCAGTTTTGCATTTAACCTCCTGATGATTATGACGAATGACCATGTTAAAATAAAAAAAACAATGCTTAATCATGCTCTCTCTCTATCCATCTCTCTCGTCTGCAGGTATGTTTTGATGTGAGAGAGGAAGCCAGTCCCGTCATCTGGGCCAACTGGGGGCCCAAGGCTGGTTAGGAGACACGGCTAGAGACACTGTAATTGTGATGAACTGTGAGAATATTAGGGTAGCACTGTAATTCATTAATCATATGCTGTCTGCCTCTGTTCTTACCTTTACCCTTTCTGTCCTCTCCACCTCTCTCCCCACCTCATCTGTCTTCCTCGTTTTATAATGCACACCATATGTGAGAACTTGTATTTATAATATTACAATTGTTATAATCCATGTATTATGTATTTATAACACCTGGATAATGAACGTCTTTCAATAAAGCATATCACATTCTCCACTGATTGAAATTAAGTATCTCATTGAAATACTATCCTTTGTCCTCAGATTAATGCAGATGAAGGGAATTAGTAGAATGGAGTTTGATACACCTGGTATTGGATATGACTGAAAAAGAATGTCTCACAGATTCATACCTGAACCGCAACTTTATTTGCGACAGAAGAGTACATGATCAATGAATATATTCAATGTACAAGCAATGTGCAAAGCTGTCATCAAGGCATAGGGTGGCTACTTTGAAGAATCCCAAATATACAATTTATTTTGATTTGTTTAACACTTTCTTGGTTGCTACGTGATTACATATGTGTTATTTCATAGTTTTGATGTCTTCACAAGTGGAGGCTCACTTTTTATTTGTATTTACGTATTCCATTTATTGTTACTTTTTGACTCTGTGGTGTTACGTCCCCAGCTCCTGTGTTGTTGTGGGTTTGTATGTGTGTATTTCAGGAAATGGCTTCCTGTATACCTAAAGCAGCTGATTGGTCAGCCCCATCACTGATTGTAGTATTCAGTATTCAGCAGTATATTTGACTGAGAATTAGGACACTTCATCTGAATACTCTAAAATCTGCACACTTAACAGATGGTTTTGTCACAACTATTAAAATAAATGGACTAGGCAAACCTGGTTTTGGTGAATGCTTCCGAGACAACAGTTTGCTGATAAAGTTACTGTATATGATGAAATATGGATAAAAGCAATGTAATTTTTATTGGATTGGCAGCCAAACACCAATAATCATGCCACCAGCATTACCGTGGACTTAGAACCATAAAGTTCAGCATAATGTATTTAATCTGCCTACAACATAAATCATTGGGTGACTTTGACATGATGGTAATTATCCACATTTGCCCATAAGTTCATTTTTGTCTCAGTTTACAGCAGGTATTAAAGGTGCAGTCGAAATGCTCATGTAATAGCTCCCTCAGCAATGCAGTACATTAATCATAATGACAAGAGTCAAGTCAAATAACAAGTAGTACAAGTAATACACTCTTAGCGTGCCATCTAGAACCTAAAATGGTTCTTTGACCCTCATAGGATAACCCTTCAAATAACCCTTTTTGGTTCCAAATAGAACCCTTTTAGGTTCCATGTAGTGCCTTTTCCACAGAGGGCTCTACCTGGAACCAAAATTGTTGCACCTAGAACCAAGAAGGGCTCTCCTATGTGGACAGCCAAAGAACCCTTTTGGAGCCCTTTTTTCCACGAGTGTAGAAGAGGTAGTATGCATAGTAATAATGGAATGTATTTACAAGTATAAAGATGGGTAGTGGCATCAATAGGAAGAGTTCTGAGTGTGTGGGTGTTTGTGTTTGAGGATTGGATGTGTGGGTACTCAGTGCAAATCATTTCTAAAGTGCAGGGAGATAGCTAGGTTTAGCTTTTCAGCAGTCTGATGGGCTGTTGGTAGAACATGTCTCACATTCTGTTGGTCCAAGACCCGATACAAATTGCCAGATGTTAACAGAGTGGTCAGTCTGTGGCTCAGGTGACAAAGAATCCTTCATGATCTTTCGGCCCTTCCACAGACACCGCCTGGTGTAGGTGTCCCAGGGGGGCTGGGAGCTTACCCCCAGTGATGTATTGTGCCGTCCACACCACCCTCTGTAGAACTTCCGGTCAAGGGCGGTGCAGTTGCCTTACCAGGTGGTGATGCAGCTGGTCATGATTGTTCTTGATTGTGCAGCTGTAGAACGTCTTTAGGATCCAAGGTTCCATGGCAATTTTTTTTCAGGCGCCTGAGGTTGAAGAGGTGCTGCTGTGCCTTCATCACAGTGGTGGTGTAATTGGAACCATGTCAGGATCTCTGTGATTTTCACGTGGAGGAACTTGAAGCTTTTGACACTCTCCACTGCGGCCCCATTGATGACAATAGGGGGGTGCTACTCTCCCTATTTATTGTAGTCCACGATCAGCTTGGTTTTTCAGATGTTGAGTGAGAGGCTGTTTCCTTTGGCTCTAACCTCCTCCCTGTTGGCAGTCTTGTCTCCGTCGCTGATCAGACCTACCATCGTCGCGTTGGGTCAGGTGGCCATCATTTGAAAACCTGTTCTATAACTACCTAAGTTATAAAATACAATTTTTGTGTTTCAAGGAAACAGATTAGAATTTTGGTGCGCATAGGAAGGAGTCAAGAGTGCATTCAGGTGTGTATGTCCCGGCAAATGTTCTTCTCAATAGACAAACATATGCTCATTCTGTTCAGGACAACCCAGGATAGGACGCCATGTCCTAACTGTACATCAAACATAGTGATCATAAATTAGTTTTATAATATGGAAATGTGAACTGCACATTTGGAGTCACGGTGTTTGGCTTGATTGTATGACATCAAAGCGGTATTTATTATAATCCTAAACGTCTCATCTTTCAAAATACATAGAGTCCTCTTGATTTACAGCATTTCCCGCACTCAGACAACAAGGGAGGGAGCTTTGAGGAAGGGGTGAGATCATTAGCACAATGACTGGTCTGAGAAAGTGATGTGGCCCTAGGTATGACGGGGCCATCTGTAATTCTGCAGGATGTTAATGAGCGAGACGCCTCTCTTTTATATTTTCATCTCTACCTTAAATGGCCTGCCAGCAGACCAAGTAACCCCTCGAGGGCCCCGCTCAGCTCCATCACACCCTTTGATTATGGATTGATCACAGGTCATGCCATTCCACTGTGCCACCAGCCACCTCCCTGAAACCCTCAATCTCTCACTCCTCCCTCCCATTGAAGAGGCCAAGACTAGCACCATCCACTCCTCTCTACCCTGGGTGGACAGGGTTCTAGCAGTGAACGTGGTGGCAGAGAAAGTATTTTCACACCCAGAGTCTAACTGACACACAACCACTTAGATACCGTAGCTTAAGGTTTCTCTGGGGAAGTTTAGCAAATGTTTAGCAAGGGAGGGATCTATTTAAATGTATTTATCTGTTGTATTGTGTGAGGCGGACAGGCAATAGATTGGTAGACAAAGTTGCCTTGGCTGAGCCCAGTGAATGTCTGTCTCCCAGGCTGAAGTTCTGTGGGCTTAGCTCCTGTAGTGCTTTTCATCCAGCAGAGTGGTGGACATTTGGGAATAGCTCAATTTATTTGTGCAAATTAAATTCAGCTGCTTCACACTGAGGGGCTAAATGAGTTTTTTCAACATTTGCTGTCAGACGTGTTAACCACATTAAAAACATTTGTAAATGGTATTTATTTTTCTCACAGTCAATTCTAGGTCATCTACTGGTAGGTTGGACAATGCAAAGAACCTTAATTTCAGGGCGCTGCATAATCACTGACCTTTTCAGTGTTGACTCCAAATATTAAAAGTATGCAGCTTGGAAGTATTCAGAGAATCCACCTTCTCATCACAACCCACTGGAAACAGACATCAATCAGTTCAATGTCTAGTTTTGATTCCCATTTGGTTGAATTGAAAATAAAAAAAAACATGTTACCATGTCATTGGATTTAGGTTAAAAGTTGGGTGGAAAAAAAAAAAGTAAATTCCTGTGAGTTGATAACGTTTTCAAATCGAATCAGTTTACCACCATTTTTTGGTTGAAATGACTTTGAAACATCGATTCAACCAGATTTTGCAGTGGGAAAGAGTTTTAATGTATCCTAGATTTCTCCCCACTTGCACTGCCATGTCCCCTTGTGGGCTGCTAGTCAGAGATATTACCGTTTACAGGGAATTTATTCCGTCACAATGTAATTTTTGGGAAAAGGGTCTGGACAGAACCAAAGCAAATATCAAAGCCCCCTCTCCTGCCTACCCACTACTTACCTAACTAGCACCACCTGGTGCTCTAACCAAAATACAGGGGATAGTCCGCCCAGGTCTTACCTAGTGTGCATAGACAGAGTATATACACTACGGGTATATGTATGCCCGCAGGCCTCTCGCCAAAGCACTCACAAGGTGCCTTCCTCTTCCCCCCCTGGGAACAAATGAAACAGAATATCACAAGCAATTTCAATAATCAAAAACACTGCCTCATGGGGACACACATACCTTAGAAGCAGCGGCTATACAGTACTTAACAAAAACCTGTCTCTCAGCAATAACCAACACAGGACACACTCATCGCTATCTGCGAAACAACCAACCCAGGATTTAACCCTCAGCTCTATCTGCGAAACAACCAACCCAGAATATAACACTCAGCTCTCTGCTGAGCAACAGAACACTGGCTTATATAGCTGGAGAAGGAGTCTGTAATTGAAGACAGCTGCGTCCTCTAACAAGAGGGCGGGGTCAGCTCCAATTTGCCATGGAGTCGACCAATCAGCTGCTTGGGGGATTCTAGGAAGCCATTTTCCTGAAACACACATACAAAACCACAACACAGGAACTGGGGAACGTAACAGATATGAAAAGTGAAAATATTATACAAATGTTGCAGAAAAACAGGAGGTACACTATACATACAAAAGTATGTGTAAACCCCTTCAAATCAGTAGATTTGCCTATTTCAGCCACACGCGTTACTGACAGGTGTATAAAATCGAGCACACAGCCATGCAGTCTCCATAGACTTTTGTCTCCAAAAAAAATAGACCAACATTGGCTCTAGAATGGCCTTACTGAAGAGCTCAGTGACTTTCAACGTGGCACCGTCATAAGATGCCACCTTTCCAACAAGTCAGTTTGTAACATTTCTGAACTGCTAGGCTGCCCCGGTTAACTGTCAGTGCTGTTATTGTGAAGTGGAAACATCTAAGAGAACAATGGCTGAATCATAAAATGGAAGGACACACAAGCTCACAGAACAGGCCAGCTGAGTGCTGAAGCGCGTAAACATTGTCTGTCCTCGATTGCAACACTCACTATCAAGTTCCAAACTGCCTCTGGAAGCAACGTCAGCACAAGAACTGTTCGTCAGGAGCTTCCTGAAATGGGTTTCCATGGCTAAGCAGCTGCACACAAGCCAAAGATAATCATATACAATGCCAAGTGTCGGCTGAAGTGGTGTAAAGCTCGCCGACATTGGACTCTGGAGCAGTGGAAACGCGTTCTCTGGAGTGATGAATCACGCTTCACCATCTGCTAGTCCAACGGACGAATCTGGGTTTCGTAGATGCCAGGAAAACGCTACCTACTGAATGCATTGTGCCAACTTTAAAGTATGGTGGAGGAGGAATAATGGTCTGGGTGGTTTTTCATGGGGAAGGCCTTTTCCTGTTTCAGCATGAAAATGCTCCCGTGCTCAAAGCGAGGTCCATACAGAACTGTTTTTTGAGATTGGTTTGGAAGAACTTGACTGGCCTGCACAGAGCCCTGACTTCAACCCCCATCAAACACCTTTGGGATGAATTGGAATGCCGACTACGAGCCAGGCCTAATTGCCAAACATCACTGCCCGACCACACTAATGCTCCTGTGGCTGAATGGAAGCAAGTTCCTTCAGCAATGTTCCAACATCTAGTGGAAAGCCTTCCCAGAAGAGTGGAGGCTGTTATAGCAGCAAAGGGGGGACCAACTCCATATTAATGCCCATGATTTTGGAATGAGATGTTCGACGTGCAGGTGTCCACATACATTTGTCACGTAGTGTGTATGTTCTCCCGTAATTCATATATTGTACAGTGCCTTTGGAAAGTATTCAGACCCCTTGACCTTTCCCACATTTTGTTAGGTTACAATCTTATTCTAAAATTGATTACATTTATTTCCCCCTCATCAATCTATACACAATACCCTGTAATGACTAAGCAAAAACAGGTTTAAAAAAAACTGAAACATCACATTTACATAAGTATTCAGACCCTTTACTCAGTACTTTGTTGAAGCACCTTTTGCAGCGATTACAGCTTTGAGTCTTCTTGGGTATGACGCTACAAGCTTGGCACACCTGTATTTGGAGAGTTTCTCCCATTCTTCTCTGCAGATCCTCTCAAGCGCTGTCAGGTTGGATGTGGAGTGTCGCTGCACAGCTATTTCCAATCCGAGCTCTGGCTGGGCCACTCAAGGACATTCAGAGACTTGTCACAAAGCCACTCCTGTGTTGTCTTGGCTGTGTACTTAGGGTCATTGTCCTGTCAGAAGGTTAACCTTTGCCCCAGTCTGAGGTCCTGAGCGCTCTTGACCAGGTTTCATTCAAGGATCTCTCTTTGCTCTGTACTTTGCTCTGTTCATCTTTGCCTCGATCCTGACTAGTCTCATTGCTCCTGCTGCTGAAAAACATCCTCACAGCATGATGATGCCAACACCATGCTTCACCATAGGGATGGTGTCAGGTTTCCTCCAGACGTGACACTTGGAATTCAGGCCAAAGAGTTCAATCTTGGTTACATCAGACCAGAGAATCTTGTTTCTCATGGTCTGAGAGTCTTCAGGTGCCTTTTGGCAAACTCCAAATAGAATGTCACATGCGTTTCGTCTGGCCACTCTACCATAAAGACCTGATTGGTGGAGTGCTGCAGAGATGGTTGTCCTTCTGGAAGGTTCTCCCATCTCCACAGAGGAACTCTAGAGCTCTGTCAGAGTAACCATGGACTTCTTGGTCACTTCCCTGATCAAGGCCCTTCTCCATGATTGCCCGGCGGCCAGCTCTAGAAAGAGTGTTGGTCGTTCCAAACTTCTTCCATTTAAGAATGATGGAGGTCACTGTGTTCTTGGGGACCTTCAATGTTGCAGAACTATTTTGGTACCCTTCTCCAGATCTGTGCCTCGACACAATCCTGTCTCGGGGCTCTGCGGACAATTCCTTCGACATCGTGGTTTGTTTTTTTCTCTGACATCCACTGTCAACTGTGGGACCTTATAGAGACGGGGGTGTGCCTTTCCAAATCATGCCCAATCAATTGACTTCACCACAGATGGGCTCCAATGAAGTTGTAGAAACATCTCAAGGATGATCAATGGAAACAGGATTCACAAGACCTCAATTTCATGTCTCAACAAAGGGTCTGAATGCTTATGTCCATAAAGTATTTATGTTTTTATATTTTCTATACATTTGCAAAAATTTCATAAAATGTCTGAACATTTGTCTTTGTCATTATGGGGTATTGTGTGTAGATTGCTGACTATTCTTTTTTTTTTTTTAAATCAATTTTAGAATAAGGCTGTAATGTAACAAAATGTGAAAAAAGTCAAGGGGTCTGAACACTTTTGAAGACACTGTATGTACAGTAGTTGAACCAATTTACACAACGTAGAAAAAACTCACAACCAAGTTAACAAAGTTACACAACTTAATTAACACTCACATAGAAAAACTCTTTCCTCAACATTACCACTGTACTGAAACACCTTCATGGAATTTCACATTATATTAATTTGACTAATCAAATTGCCACCAAAGTACATACTTCAGTTGGGAGTTACCTAATATAATCACTGAAACTGCATGTGTACCTGGGCATAACTGACACATTCGATGCCAGCAGAGTTCAGTGTTACTGCAGTATAGATACAGGACTAAGGATGACAGTGTATGGGGAGGGATTGGAGAGTGGGGGAGTGAGAGAAGAAAGCTGCTGTTTACTGCCACATCACACACACAATGCAACCTACACATCTCCTGAGACAGCTATGATGAGCCCAGCCAATTCATGCAGAAAATTGTTAGCTCCCTCCCCCAGCACAAACAGATTTCTATCCTCTGTGCACCCTCTTCTCCCTTCTCCCTCTCTCCTTTCCTTCCTCCCTGCTTATTTACTGGCTAATGGTGGGTTTACTGTATTGAGGAAGCCAGCATGAGAAAATATGCAGTGGCTCTCCCCTGCTGAAATGGAATATGTGGGGTGCTGACTGCCTGCCCACAGGACAGTTGACCGTCAGGGGTAATGGTAAGGCAGATTAGAAGAGTCATGGAGGAGCAATCAAAAGATGCTGACAGGATGCCCTCTTGTCTCTTGCCCACCTCTCATCTCCCTTTGACATCCACATGCAGCACAGAAAGTATCTTTTTTTCACAGTTTCTTGTTTATTTTCTTATTTCTTCCAGATTGTTCCAGGAGACATTTCTCTTGCCTTGCATGTTAGGCCTTTATCAGTATGTTTTTAGATAACGCAGCACTGGGCCAGTCCAGTTCATAAATACAGGTGAGAGGCTTGCTCTGTGTCCTGTAAGCATCCCCATCAATAACAGGAGTTTTTGTTGGGCTCCAGTAAATTGATGCAATTCATCATAATTGCTGGCAAATTAGATTGAAAAAGGCCATAAACAGAAATTCTCCCATGAAAAAAAAAAAAATCTTCAGCAATCTATGTGTAATTTACCTGACTCCAAACACAAAAGTTCAACAATGGAATTCTGTTTTACTTCAGCAGGATACTGACAATGCCTGTGTACAAAAAAAATGATTATGTCCTCCTGAAAATAGGAGCCTTTTATGTTTGTTTTAAGAACTAGAGAGACGTGGCAGAAAACCCCCCAGAAACAACTAATGCCCAATAATTCTTTAGCACATTCACAATCATATTTCATCTGAGATGTTCTCCTTCTAGAATTGTATGGTCCCATTTCATGACTGTGAATGTTTGTTATGTTCGGAGAAAAGGTTTCTGGCACAGTTTTGGTTGGATAAATACCATAGTCTTATTTTGTATTCACCTCTTGTGGGCTAGTTAGCCTTCAGAATACTTCTTTGCTGTCAGAGACTTCTTTGGAAATTTGAGGATTCAATATTCATCGTAAGGAGTTTTGCCTGGGGTAGTCAGTATTCCACCATACAGTCCACAGTCACATGTGAAGAAAAGAAAAATGAACTTTGATCAGCTCTGATGATGAAGGCCATCTGAACAGTCAAAAAGTCAATGTCTGTTCAAAGGATTTACAAAATTACCTATTTCAAATTCTTGCGCTCTGAGCTAAAGTTGTGCTTTTTTAGAGAGACCACAGAAATACGATTTTCACTCCCAAAAAAAGAAAGAGGGAAAAAACAAAGGGAAGAAATGAGGATGTGAATAATTGGTGACCAAGAACAGTTCTTCGACCACAGCGCAGCACAACATCTCCCCATCCTCTACAACAGGGGTGTCAAACTCATTCCATTTAGGGCCTTGTGTCCGCAGGTTTTTCCTTTCAATTAAGACATAGGCAACCAGGTGAGGGGAGTTCCTTACTAATTAGTGTGAAAATCTGCAGAAATTCGTCCCACAGTGGAATGATATTGACACGTGCTCTACAGCCTCTATGGTACCTCTACACCATCCTTCACTTATCATGTTCTTAGCCTGATATGAACCAGCTGTTCTCTCTTTCTCTCTCCCTCTCCATCCATCCCCTCCTGCTGGCCTGTGGCTCCAGAGTACCATGTGATGAGGAGGGAGGGAGGAGGGAAGGAGATTAGGAGAGAAAGCCTAGCCAATAATGGTCTGTGTACGCGACCAATGAATTCTGATTTGATAACAAGAGGCTGGGATGCTGGTTATGAGTGCACAAGAGACGGGCAAGCGTGTGCCGTCGCTGATGTGGTGTGACCCCTCGCTCCGATCTCTTATGCTCCAATCAAACTACGTTGAACACCTCTCCACTCTCTAACTCCCACTCATCCACAGACATGCACAAACTCATGTCTATCGTGCCACTTGGAGATAAATGTAGACATAGTTCTGCATAGTACATAGAACATACAAATTGCTAGCTCTCTCTAGGTTTCACACTCTTGAGAACATGGGCACAACTTTCACTGGTGACAGGGGGACATGACCCCCCCACATTCTAAAATTGCATATTTGTCACCTCCAGTTTTATCATTGCACTGTTGTACAAAAAAAGTGCCATCAGTGTGCATTAGGACCATGCGGACGCATAAGAGCGGTTGGGAAGGCTGTTTGGTGGATTCACACGGCTGGATTTAGGACTGCGCATAATCTTCAAAGTGTAGGAACAGAGGCAGCTGTTGTCAGTGTGTATACTGGCTACTCTTTATTTGACTGATGTAGCTGGGAAAGTAACGGACTGCTGTTTGACTTAACCTCTCTTGGGTAGGGGGCAGTATTTTCACGTCTGGATGAAAAGCATGCCCAAAGTAAACTGCCTGTTACTCAGGCCCAGAAGCTAGAATATGCATATAATTAGTAGAGTTGGATAGAAAACACTCTAACGTTTCCAAAACTGTTAGAATAATGTCTGAGTATAACAGAACTCTTATGGCAGGCAAAAACCTGAGAAAAATCCAACCAGGAAGTGGGAATTCAGAGGTTTGTAGTTTTCAAATGAATGCCTATTGAATATCCAGTGTCTGTGGGGTCAAATTGCACTTCCTAAGGCTTCCAGTAGATGTCAACAGTCTTTAGAAGTTGTTTCAGGCTTCTATTGTGAAAGGGGAGAGAATAAGACCACTCAAAGCAAGTGGTTCAGCTGAAAGCCATGAGTTGTTAATCGCGCATGGCCGTGTGCGCTACGTTCGTTCCCTTTCCTTTCTAATGAAAACAGTATCGTCGGGTTGAAACATTATTGAATTTTTATGATAAAAAACTTTAAGGATTGATTAGAAACATCGTTTGACATGTTTCTATGAACTTTAATGCAACTTTTTTGACTTTTCGTCTGGACTTTGTGCCCACGCTTTGTGCATTTGGATTACTGGACTAAACGAGCGAACAAAAAGGAGCTATTTGGATATAAAGATGAACTTTATCGAACAAAACAAATATTTACTGTCTAACATGGAGACCTGGGAGTGCCATCAGATGAAGATCATCAAAGGTAAGTAATTCATTTTAACGCTATTTCTGACATTTGTGACTCCTCTCCTGGAAAATGGCTGTATGGTTTCCTGTGGCTAGGCGATGACCTAACATAAACGCATGGTGTGCTTTTGCCGTAAAGCCTTTTTGAAATCGGACATAGCGGCTGGATTAACTACAGTATGTATTGTATACTGCACAGTAGCCTAATAAACAAATAAACACATTTTGTTAATAAAATAATTATTAAAGAAATACTCTTTCAAAATGCAGATGTTGATTTAGTTATGCATTCTGTAGTACAGACATGGCCTGATCTCCCTTATGTAAGGAATTAGGCACTTTATTTTTTTATCATTATTTTCTTAACGAAATATGTTTATTTCTTTATTAGGCTACTGTACAGTTTACAATACATACTGTAGTTAACATGGGAAAGTGCCTAATTCCTTACACAAGGGAGAGCAGGTGTCACGAATCCCGCCAAAGATGGTGCCTCTTCCTGTTCGGGCGGCGCTTGGCGGTCGTCGTCGCCGACCTACTAGCTGCCATCGATTCCCTTTTTTGTTTCTGTTAGTTTGGTCTGATAGGTTACACCTGTTTTGAGTTTAGTTTTGTTTGTGGGCTATTTAAGGGCACTAGGCCCGCCGGCTATTGTGCGGGCTTGTTTTCTGTTCATGGTGTTGGATTATTTGCGGATTCTATTTTTACGGACAGTTTAGTCCTGTTTGTTTGGACTGGTTATTTCGTGCGCCCTTGTGTTTGGCATGTCCGTTTTCACTGTCTTTGGAATAAAGATCCAGGTTCGGAACTAAACCTGCTCTCTGCGCCTGACTCCTCCACCCACTACTCCTAGAAGCCTTTACAGCAGGCCATGTCTGTACTACAGAAAGCGGGGCACGCAGGAGACAGGGTTCAAATCCCCGTTGGAGAGGAAGGAGTAGGCTGACCTTGTAAATAGGAATTTGTTCTTAACTGATTCCATATCTGTTGTTTCATAGTTGTGATGTCGTCACTATTATTCTACAATGTAGAAAATAGTCAATTTAGAAAAATCCTTGAATGAGTAGGTACTTCCTTAATTAATTTGATTAATATTATGGTATATCTATTCCATGAAAAATGAAAAACCCTCTGGGTTTCTGTTAGGATGGAATGGAAAAATGGCGCTGTACAACGTGATGTCCGGCAGTACAGTACTGGGCTATTTAGCTAAAGCATCCCTGTGTCATGCTTGTCTCAGAGCAGCACGAAACAATGCTAAAATAGTTGTAGGCTTTAGCTTCTAACTTCAAAATGCTCTTTAAATAAATAAGACCTACACCATTTTTAACTGTATGTCTAAAAAAATGTTTTCAATGATATGACTCTCCGCCAATAATTACATTAAGAGGATTGCAGGACTATATTAACTTATTTGGGGAAGGGGGCAGTATTGTGTAGCTTGGATGAAAAACGTTCCCAAATTAAGCTGCCTGCTACTCAGCCGTAAAATCTAGAATATGCATATAATTAGTACATTTGGATAGAAAACACTCTGAAGTTTCTAAAACTGTTTGATTGATGTCTGTGAGTATAACAGAACTCATATGGCAGGCAAAAACTTGAGAAAAAATTCCACCAGGAAGTGGGAAATCTGAGGTTGGTAATTTTTCAACTCAGCTCCCATTGAAGATACAGTGGGATATTAGTTCTGTTTCACTTCCCAAGGCTTCCACTAGATGTCAACAGTATTTATTTAGAACCTGTTTTGAGGATTCTACTCTAAAGGAGGGGCTTATAAGATCTATTTGAGTGAGTGATCTGGCAGAGTGCCACAGCCTCACGTGAAAGGTAGCTACGTTCCACTTCATTTGTACAGACAGGAATTGTCAGGTTGGAGCATAAATTAAGTTTTATGTTAAAAACATCCTAAAGATTGATTCCATACTTAGTTTGGCATGTTTCTATGGGCTGTAACGGAACTTTTTGAACTTTTCGTCCAACGTTCGGCTTGACATGAACGCGCTTTTGCATTTGTTTACCAAACGCCCTAACAAAAGAAGATATTTGGACATAACTGATGGACATTATCGAACAAATCAAACATTTATGGTGGAAGTGGAATTCCTGGGTGTGCATTCTGATGAAGATCATCAAAGGTAAGTTAATATTTAAAATGCTATTTCTGAGTAATGTTGACTATCTTTTTGGCTGCTTTGTTGTCTAAAGGCTGTACTCAGATTATTGCATGGTTTGCTTTCTCCGTAAAGTTATTTTAAAATCTCACACAGCGGTTGCATTTAGGAGAGGTTTATCTAAAGTTCCATGTACAATAGTCGTATCTTTATCAATGTTTATTATGAGTATTTCTGTAATTTGATGTGGCTCTCTGCACAATCACCGCATGTTTTAGAACTACTGTACGTAACGCGCCAATGTAAACTGAGATTTTTTTATATGAACTTTATCAAACAAAACATACATGTATTGTGCAACATGAAGTCCTATGAGTGTCATCTGATGAAGATCATCAAAGGTTAGTGATTCATTTTATCTCTATTTCTGCTTTTGTGACTCCTCTCTTTGGCTGGAAAAATGGCTGTGTTTTTCTGTGGTTTGGTGGTGACCTAACATAATCGTTTGTGGTGCTTTCGCTGTAAATCATTTTTGGAATCAGACACTGTGGCTGCATTAACGAGAATTTTATCTTTAAAAAGGTGTAAAATACTTGTATGCTTGAGGAATTTTAATTATGAGATTTTTGTTGTTTTGAATTTGGCGCCCTGCACTTTCACTGGCTGTTGCGGAGGGGTTCCACTAGCGGAACGGGGTTCCAGTCCTAGACAGGTTAATATCTAAAGACAAATTCTGCAACAGATATGGGGTTTCCACTGACTTCCGTAAAGCCCAGCTCTTCTAGCTGGCTTTGTTTGACCCCGATTGGTGTTTATTTGACAAAGTTACAGTTAATCAAGTGAAGACCGCCCGTGTCATCGGCACGCCATGAAGGAATCGCTCTCAGACCAAATATGGTGTCGTATAGGATATACTACACTCCTAATGATATAGTGAATTCTGGTTTTGTTCTAGGATCTCTGAGGAATAAATAAAACGTAATTTTACTGGTTGAAACAACATTTAGGGTTTGATTTTCACAGATTCCTTTCTTTGCAAATTGAACGAGTAGAATACAAAATCGATCGTGCATGCTATGTGGACATGTTTATAAAGTTTTGGGACAGCTTTATGTAGGCCCTAACAGTTTGTGGGCACTGTTTGTCACCGTTATAGTCCAGTTAATGTATTGTTTATTAATGTTCTGTTCTGTAGTGGCTTTGCTGGCATGCATAAAAATAAAAATAAATTGTTTGCCCCACCAAGATTTACATTCTAAACTCGCCACTGAGTGCACATATAGGCCTACCGCTAGCAAATTGGATTGCTCATATCACCCTGTCTGTCTGCAGTTTCCTGGAGCGCACAGCAAAGTAAGTTGATACTGTGATTTCAAAATATCTAAAATCAGGACTAGAGAGACTGTCAACGAATACAGCAAAGCTGCTGTTTTCATGAGTGTTTAAGCTTTTAAGTGTTATTCAGCACTTTCAACACTTCATTCAACACTTTTATAAACCATGAAATGTGCTTCTCCCATTGCTGCAACCAGCATTGCAGCTTCAATGAATGAGTAGCAAAGTGTATCAATAGGCTTGCATTGTTATTATTAGCGGATGTTTGTTTTTTCATATTGAGGAATATTTCACTTTTTCTGGTCATAGGTTTCAACATGAATTTGTGCATTCGTCATAAACAATGCAGTGGGACTCGAGTTTTGCCATCAGCTCGAAGACGGTGTCCCCTTCACTAGCTATTTTTACATTAACATGTCCAGGGATTTTTTCGTCAACATTTAGAAAGTTTGCATAGAAAATAGATTTGACAGTTGCCTGCTAGGGTGCATTTGTCACGTACGTGTGGAGAGACAGACCAAGGTGTAGCAAAAACAAAACAATAAATCAATAAACTAACACCGAAACGTGACTACGTGGTGATCATGTACAAAACACAAAAATAATATCCCACAAACACAGGTGGGAAAAATGCTACCTAAATATGATCCCCAATTAGAGACAACAATTACCAGCTGCCTCTAATTAGGAATCATACAAATCACCAACATAGAAAAATCAACTAGAATATCACATAGAATTAATAAACTAGAATACCCCCGTCACGCCCTGACCTACTATACCATAGAAGCAAGGGCTCTCTATGGTCAGGGCGTGACAGCATTTCCATTTAACTACCGTGTCGAGAAAAACAGCTGGACGTAATGACGTCACACCAAAAAAAAAAAAATAGTGGTTAAAGTGTTTACATTAATAAATTGCGCATGAATAAATTGGCGACAGCCTGTATGCCTTCCCTCTTATTTGTTTCATGTGTCAGATAGCCCCCAACAGCCAGCATGGATAGAATGCAATAATTTACTAGTATTTGCCATTTTCAAATAATTCTGATGTGCCAACATATCATCATAGATCTAGCACCCATGCATCAGTGGAGGCTGCTGCAAAGAGCATGGTTCATAATAATGGCCGGAATGGCGATTATGGACTAGCACCAAACACCTAGAATCCGTGTTTATTGGACATTTATACCTGGATCTCGCAGCTAGCTAGCTGATATTCCGTGTGACTATCGGCTTTCGTCGTTTTTTTTTGCGAATTGGATTCATCCTCTCTACCACACGGAACCCCACTAATCCTACCGACGGAAACGCATGAGGTGGCTAATAACAGACCTCCATCCTATGCTAGCTTGCTACCGATGGCCCGGCTGGCTGTCTAAATCGCCGTGACCCCAACCAACCTCACTACTCACAGGACCCTTTTGATCACTCGACTAAGCATGCCTCTCCTTAATGTCAATATGCCTTGTCCATTGCTGTTCTGGTTAGTGTTTATTGGCTTATTTCACTGTAGAGCCTCTAGTCCTGCTCACTATACCTTATCCAACCTATTAGTTCCACCACCCACACATGCAATGACATCTCCTGGTTTCAATTATGTTTTTAGAGACAATATCTCTCTCTTCATCACTCAATACCTAGGTTTACCTCCACTGTATTCACATCCTACCATACCTTTGTCTGTACATTATACCTTAAAGCTATTTTATCACCCTCAGAAACCTGCTTTTACTCTCTCTTCCAGACGTTCGAGATGACCAATTCTTATTGCTTTTAGCCATACCCTTATCCTACTCCTCCTCTGGTCCTCTGGCGATGTAGAGGTGAATCCAGGCCCTGCAGTGCCTAGCTCCACTCCTATTCCCCAGGCGCTCTTTTTTGATGAATTCTGTAACCGTAATAGCCTTGGTTTCATGCATGTTAACATTAGAAGCCTCCTCCCTAAGTTTGTTTTATTCACTGCTTTAGCACACTCTGCCAACCCAGATGTTCTAGCTGTGTCTGAATCCTGGCTTAGGAAAATTCTGACATTTTCATCCCAAACTACAACATTTTCAGACAAGATAGAACTGACAAAGGGGGCAGTGTTGCAATCTACTGCAAAGATAGCCTGCAGAGTTCTGTCCTACTATCCAGGTCTGTACCCAAACAATTTGAACTTCTACTTTTAAAAATCCACCTCTCTAAAAACAAGTCTCTCACCATTGCCGCCTGCTATAGACCACCCTGTGCCCCCAGCTGTGCTCTGGAACTGGAACATGTGAACTGATTGCCCCCCACTTATCTTCAGAGCTCGTGCTGCTAGGCGACATAAACTGAAACATGCTTAACACCCCAGCCATCCTACAATCTAAGCTTGATGCCCTCAATCTCACACAAATTATCAATGAACCTACCAGGTACCTCCCCAAAGCCTTAAACACGGGCACCCTCATAGATATCATCCTAACCAACTTGCCCTCTAAATACACCTCTGCTGTCTTCAACCAAGATCTCAGCGATCACTGCCTCATTGCCTGCATCCGTAATGGGTCAGCGGTCAATCGACCTCCACTCATCACTGTCAAACGCTCCCTGAAACACTACAGCGAGCAGGCCTTTCTAATCGACCTGGCCGGGGTATCCTGGAAGGATATTGATCTCATCCCGTCAGTAGAGGATGCCTGGTTATTTAAAAGAAATGCCTTGCTAACCATCTTAAATAAGCATGCCCCATTCAAGAAATGTAGAACCAGGAACAGATATAGCCCATGCTTCTCCCCAGACCTGACTGCCCTTAACCAACACAAAAACATCCCATGGCGTTCTGCATTAGCATCGAACAGCCCCCGTGATATGCAGCTGTTCAGGGAAGCTAGAAACCATTATACACAGGCAGTTAGAAAAGCCAAGGCTAGCTTTTTCAAGCAGAAATTTGCTTCCTGCAACACTAACTCAAAAAAGTTCTGGGACACTGTAAAGTCCATGGAGAATAAGAACACCTCCTCCCAGCTGCCCACTGCACTGAAGATAGGAAACACTGTCACCACTGATAAATCCACTATAATTGAGAATTTCAATAAGCATTTTTCTACGGCTGGCCATGCTTTCCACCTGGCTACTCCTACCCCGGTCAACAGCACTGCACCCCCCACAGCAACTTGCCCAAGCCTTCCCCATTTATCCTTCTCCCAAATCCAGTCAGCTGATGGTCTGAAAGAGCTGAAAAATCTGGACCCCTACAAATCAGCCGGGCTAGACAATCTGGACCCTTTCTTTCTAAAATTATCTGCCGAAATTGTTGCCACCCCTATTACTAGCCTGTTCAACCTCTCTTTCGTGTCGTCTGAGATTCCCAAAGATTGGAAAGCAGCTGCGGTCATCCCCCTCTTCAAAGGGGGGGACACTCTTGACCCAAACTGCTACAGACCCATATCTATCCTACCCTGCCTTTCTAAGGTCTTCGAAAGCCAAGTCAACAAACAGATTACCGACCATTCGAATCTCACCATACCTTCTCTGCTATGCAATCTGGTTTCAGAGCTGGTCATGGGAGTACCTCAGCCACGCTCAAGGTCCTAAACGATATCATAACCGCCATCGATAAGAAACAATAGTGTGCAGCCGTATTCATTGATCTGGCCAAGGATTTCGACTCTGTCAATCACCACATCCTCATCGGCAGACTCGACAGCCTTGGTTTCTCAAATGATTGCCACGCCTGGTTCACCAACTACTTCTCTAATAGAGTTCAGTGTGTCAAATCGGAGGGTCTGCTGCCCGGACCTCTGGCAGTCTCTATGGGGGTGCCACAGGGTTTAATTCTTGGACCGACTCTCTTCTCTGTATACATCAATGATGTCGCTCTTGCTGCTGGTGAGTCTCTGATCCACCTCTACGCAGACGACAACATTCTGTATACTTCTGGCCCTTCTTTGGACACTGTGTTAACAACCCTACAGGCAAGCTTCAATGCCATACAACTCTCCTTCCGTGGCCTCCAATTGCTCTTAAATACCAGTAAAACTAAATGCATGCTCTTCAACAGATCGCTGCCTGCACCTGCCCGCCTGTCAAACATCACTACTCTGGACGGCTCTGACTTAGAGTTCGTGGACAACTAAAAATACTTAGGTGTCTGGTTAGACTGTAAACTCTCCTTCCAGACCCACATCAAACATCTCCAATCCAAAGTTAAATCTAGAATTGACTTCCTATTTCGCAAAAAAGCATGCTTCACTCATGCTGCCAAACATACCCTTGTAAAACTGACCATCCTACCAATCCTCGACTTCGGCGATGTCATTTACAAAATAACCTCCAATACCCTACTCAACAAATTGGATGCAGTCTATCACAGTGCAATCCGTTTTGTCACCAAAGCCCCATATACTACCACCATTGCGACCTGTACGTTCTCGTTGGCTGGACCTCGCTTCATACTCGTCGCCAAACCCACTGGCTCCATGTCATCTACAAGACCCTGCTAGGTAAAGTCCCCCCTTACCTCAGCTCGCTGGTCACCATAGCATCACCCACCTGTAGCACGCGCTCCAGCAGGTATATCTCTCTGGTCACCCCCAAAATCAATTCTTTCTTTGGCCGCCTCTCCGTCCAGTTCTCTGCTGCCAATGACTGGAACGAACTACAAAAATCTCTGAAACTGGAAACACTTATCTCCCTCACTAGCTTTAAGCACCAACTGTCAGAGCAGCTCACAGATTACTGCACCTGTACATAGCCCACCTATAATTTAGCCCAAACAACTACCTCTTTCCCTACTGTATTTATTTTATTTATTTATTTTGCTCCTTTGCACCCCATTATTTTTATTTCTACTTTGCACATTCTTCCACTGCAAATCTACCATTCCAGTGTTTTACTTGCTATATTGTATTTACTTTGCCACCATAGCCTTTTTTTTTGCCTTTACCTCCCTTATCTCACCTCATTTGCTCACATCGTATATAGACTTGTTGTTCTACTGTATTATTGACTGTATGTTTGTTTTACTCCATGTGTAACTCTGTGTCGTTGTATGTGTCGAACGGCTTTGCTTTATCTTGGCCAGGTTGCAATTGTAAATGAGAACTTGTTCTCAACTTGCCTACCTGGTTAAATAAAGGTGAAATAAAATAAAATAAATGTTTTTGATACCATTCCACTGATTCCGCTCCAGTCATTAACACGAGCCTGTTCTCCCCAATTAAGGTGCCACCATCCTCCTGTGCCATGCATGATCTATCGGCTGCCTAGACTAGTCCGTGCCATGGTGAAACTTGCACTCCTGTAGATCGGAAATAATTGGATGGTGAAATTCGATGGTGAAACTTACCAGCCAACCAGAAAAGCATGGCAAAGGCCAGATATTCCCAAACTGCACAACGCTGTCGGGTGTACGCCAAATAAAAATGTGATTCACAATATTTTGGGGGGGAAAACATTTCTTCACATTTTCAATTTTAAGCCACTGATTTTTTTGAGAGAGAATTAAGACGACTTTCGAGTAGTAAGACATGTATAAAAACCACAGATAACATTAATAAGAAGGGGCTATAAGTGTATTATATGGTGAGCTACTGAGTGGCTCGGACAGGCATGCCCCATACTATTGTGGAGGACTTAATTCTTCCTGCTGCCGCGGATATGGCTGGGACAATGCTGGGGGAAAAGGCCCCAAAAAATATACAGACAATGTCTTCATCATGCATCAGTGACATGGCAGGAGATGTTTTGAAACAATTACTGCTTTGCATACAAGCCAGCGAATTCTATGCGTTTACAGCTGGATGAGTCAACAGACTTGGTGCCCTGGCACAGCTCCTAGTATACAGTGGGGAGAACAAGTATTTGATACACTGTCGATTTTGCAGGTTTTCCTACTTACAAAGCATGTAGAGGTTTGTAATTTTTATCATAGGTACACTTCAACTGTGATAGACGGAATCTAAAACAAAAATCCAAATGCAAATTAATTACTTAAAAATCCTAATGTGATTTTCTGGATTTTTGTTTTAGATTCCGTCTCTCACAGTTGAAGTGTACCTATGATAAAAATTACAAACCTCTACATGCTTTGTAAGTAGGAAACCCTGCAAAATTGATAGTGTATCAAATACTTCTTCTCCCCACTGTGTGTCCGTTACATTTATGGGGGGTCAATTAAGGAATACATCCTCTTCTGCAAACCTATGGAAACCAGGACAATAAGAGAGAATAATTTTAAATTACTGGACAGCTTTGTGACATTAAATGGACTTTGGTGGTCAAGATGTGTTGGTGTCTGTACTGATGGCGCAAAAGCATTGACAGGGAGACATAATGGAGTGGTAACGCGCATGCAAGCAGTTGCTCCCGACGCCACTTGAGTACACTGCAGCATCCACCGAGAGGCTCTTGCTGCCAAGGGAATGCCTGACAGCTTGAAAGACATTTTGGACACTACAATGATTAACTTTCTTAACTTGGAACCACCCATCCCGGATCCGGGATAATTGTCATCAACTACGCTAAATAGCATAGCCCAACGGTCAAATGATCTTGCTAGAAAATATTCATATTCATGAAATCACAAGTGAAATATAGCGAAACACAGCTAATTCGTGTCAGGCGATGATTACGCTCCCGGATCCGGGTTTGAGAGTCACAGGACGTTTATCACCCTGTCGTCTCAGATTTTGAAATTATGCTTTACAGCGAAAACAATACAAGCGTTTGTGTAAGTTTATCAATATACTAACAAAACATTATGTACACCTAGCGGCAGGTAACAGAAAATCAATCAAATTAATAGTTTACCTTTGATGATCTTCACTCACGAGACTCCCAGTTAGACAGCAAATGTTCCTTTTGTTCCATAAAGATATTTTTTATATCCAAATACCTCCATTAGTTTAATGCGTTATGCCCAGGAATCCACCGGAAATAGCGGTCACGACAACGCAGACAAAAATTCCAAATTATATCCATAATATCGCCAGAAACATGGCAAATGTTTTTTATAATCAATCCTCAAGGTGTTTTTCAAATATCTATTCGATAATATATCAACTGGGACAGTTGGCTTTTCACTAGGACCGGGAGGAAAAATGGCTACCTCTCTGTTTGGCGCAAAAATCACACTGAGAGCCAACAACTGACCACTCACGCAATGTGGACGTTTACGCTCATTCTTCAAAATAAAGGCCTGAAACTACGTCTAAAGGCTGTCGACACCTTAGGGATGTCAGGTGCGTGAATGAGGACCCAAAAGCGATTTAACAAAACAGAGTTTCTTTAATGATGAACACACGTGGGCTCAGATGGACAGGCAGATTCCGACAGGACAGGACAAGGTTGCAGCAAACACGATGATAGTCTGGTTCAGGCATGAGACACACAAACAAGAATCCGACAAGGACAGGAACAAAAACAGAGAGAGATATAGAGGACTAATCAGAGGGAAAAAGGGAACAGGTGGGAAAAGGGGTGACGAGGTAGTTAGGAGGAGACAAGGAACAGCTGGGGGAAAAGAGGGGGAGAAAAGGTAACCTAAAACGACCAGCAGGGGGAGACAGGGTGAAGAGAAAGGACAGAAACAAGACACAGCATGACAATACATGACAGTACCCCCCCACTCACCGAGCGCCTCCTGGCGCACTCGAGGAGGAAACCTGGCGGCAACGGAGGAAATCCTCGATCAGCGCACGGTCCAGCACGTCCCGAGAGGGAACCCAACTCCTCTCCTCAGGACCGTACCCCTCCCAATCTACTAGGTACTGATGACCACGGCCCCGAGGACGCATGTCCAAAATCCTACGGACCCTGTAGATGGGTGCGCCCTCGACAAGGATGGGGGGGGGGGGGGAAGACGAGCGGGGGCGCGAAGAACGGGCTTGATACAGGAGACATGGAAGACCGGGTGGACGCGACGAAGGTATCGCGGAAGAAGAAGTCGAACTGCGACAGGATTAATGACCTGAGAAATACGGAACGGACCAATGAACCGCGGGGTCAACTTGCGAGAAGCCGTCTTAAGGGGAAGGTTCTGAGTGGAGAGCCAAACTCTCTGACCGCGACAATATCTAGGACTCTTAGTTCTACGCTTATTAGCAGCCCTCACAGTCTGCGTCCTATAACGGCAAAGTGCAGACCTGACCCTCTTCCAGGTGCGCTCGCAACGTTGGACAAAAGCCTGAGCGGAGGGGACGCTGGACTCGGCGAACTGAGATGAGAACAGCGGAGGCTGGTACCCGAGGCTACTCTGAAAAGGAGATAGCCCGGTCGCAGACGAAGGAAGCGAGTTGTGGGCGTATTCTGCCCAGGGGAGCTGTTCTGACCAAGACGCAGGGTTGCGAAAAGAAAGACTGCGTAAGATGCGACCAATAGTCTGATTGGCCCGTTCTGCTTGACCGTTAGACTGGGGGTGAAAGCCGGAAGAGAGACTGACGGAAGCCCCAATCAAACGGCAAAACTCCCTCCAAAATTGAGACGTGAATTGCGGACCTCTGTCCGAAACGACGTCTGACGGAAGGCCATGAATTCTGAAAACATTCTCGATGATGATTTGTGCCGTCTCTTTAGCAGAAGGAAGCTTAGCAAGGGGAATAAAATGAGCCGCCTTAGAGAACCTGTCGACAACCGTAAGAATAACAGTCTTCCCCGCTGACGAAGGCAGTCCGGTGACAAAATCTAAGGCGATGTGAGACCACGGTCGAGAGGGAATGGGAAGCGGCCTGAGACGGCCGGCAGGAGGGAAGTTACCGGACTTAGTCTGCGCGCAGACCAAACAAGCAGCCACGAAGCGACGCGTGTCATGCTCCCGGGTGGGCCACCAAAAACGCTGGCGAATGGAAGCAAGCGTACCCCGAACGCCAGGGTGGCCGGCTAACTTGGCAGAGTGAGCCCACTGAAGAACGGCCAGACGAGTAGGAACGGGAACGAAAAGAAGGTTCCTAGGACAAGCGCGCGGCGACGGAGTTTGAGTGAGTGCTTGCTTTACCTGCCTCTCAATTCCCCAGACAGTCAACCCGACAACACGCCCCTCAGGGAGAATCCCCTCGGGGTCAGTGGAGGCTACTGAAGAACTGAAGAGACGAGATAAAGCATCAGGCTTGGTGTTCTTAGAGCCCGGACGATAAGAAATCACGAACTCGAAACGAGCGAAAAACAGCGCCCAGCGCGCCTGACGCGCATTAAGTCGTTTGGCAGAACGGATGTACTCAAGGTTCCTATGGTCAGTCCAAACGACAAAAGGAACGGTCGCCCCCTCCAACCACTGTCGTCATTCGCCTAGGGCTAAGCGGATGGCGAGCAGTTCCCACATCATAGTTACGTTCCGACGGCGACAGGCGATGAGAAAAATACGCGCAAGGGTGGACCTTGTCGTCAGAGAGGGAGCGCTGAGAAAGAATGGCTCCCACGCCCACCTCTGACGCGTCACCCTCGACAACGAACTGTCTAGTGACGTCAGGTGTAACAAGGATAGGTGCGGATGTAAAACGATTCTTGAGGAGATCAAAAGCTCCCTGGGCGGAAACGGACCACTTAAAGCACGTCTTGACAGAAGTAAGGGCTGTGAGAGGGGCTGCCACCTGACCGAAATTACGGATGAAACGACGATAGAAGTTCGCGAAGCCGAGAAAGCGCTGCAGCTCGACGCGTGACCTAGGGACGGGCCAATAAATGACAGCTTGGACCTTAGCGGGATCCATCTTAATGCCTTCAGCGGAAATAACAGAACCGAGAAATGTGACGGAGGAGGCATGAAAAGAGCACTTCTCATCCTTCACAAAAAGACAATTCTCTAAAAGGCGCTGGAGGACACGTCGAACGTGCTGAACATGAATCTGGAGTGACGGTGAAAAAATCAGGATATCGTCAAGGTAAACGAAAACAAAGATGTTCAGCATGTCTCTCAGGACATCATTGACTAATGCCTGAAAGACAGCTGGAGCGTTAGCGAGGCCGAAAGGAAGAACCCGGTATTCAAAGTGCCCTAACGGAGTGTTAAACGCCGTCTTCCACTCGTCCCCCTCCCTGATGCGCACGAGATGGTAAGCGTTACGAAGGTCCAACTTAGTGAAAAACCTGGCTCCCTGCAGGATCTCGAAGGCTGAAGACATAAGAGGAAGCGGATAACGATTCTTCACTGTTATGTTATTCAGCCCTCGATAATCTATGCAGGGGCGCAGGGACCCGTCCTTCTTCTTAACAAAAAAAAACCCCGCTCCGGCGGGAGAGGAGGAGGGGACTATGGTACCGGCGGCAAGAGCTACAGACAAATAATCTTCGAGAGCCTTACGTTCGGGAGCCGACAGAGAGTATAGTCTACCCCGGGGGGGAGTGGTTCCCGGAAGGAGATCAATACTACAATCATACGACCGGTGTGGAGGAAGAGAGATGGCCCTGGACCGACTGAACACCGTGCGCAGATCGTGATATTCCTCCGGCACCCCTGTCAAATCACCAGGCTCCTCCTGTGAAGAAGAGACAGAGGAAACAGGAGGGATAGCAGACATTAAACATTTCACATGACAAGAGACGTTCCAGGAGAGGATAGAATTACTAGACCAATTAATGGAAGGATTATGACAAACTAGCCAGGGATGGCCCAAAACAACAGGTGTAAAAGGTGAACGAAAAATTAAAAAAGAAATGGTTTCGCTATGATTACCAGAAACAGTGAGGGTTAAAGGTAGCGTCTCACGCTGAATCCTGGGGAGAGGACTACCATCCAGGGCGAACAAGGCCGTGGACTCCCTTAACTGTCTGAGAGGAATGTCATGTTCCCGAGCCCAGGTCTCGTCCATAAAACAGCCCTCCGCCCCAGAGTCTATTAAGGCACTGCAGGAAGCTGACGAACCGGTCCAGCGTAGATGGACCGACAAGGTAGTGCAGGATCTTGAAGGAGAGACAGGAGTAGTAGCGCTCACCAGTAGCCCTCCGCTTACTGATGAGCTCTGGCTTTTACTGGACATGAAGTGACAAAATGACCAGCAGAACCGCAATAGAGACAGAGGCGGTTGGTGATTCTCCGTTCCCTCTCCTTAGTCGAGATGCGGATACCTCCCAGCTGCATAGGCTCAGCTCCCGAGCCGGCAGAGGAAGATGGTAGTGATGCGGAGAGGGGGGCAACGGAGAACGCGAGCTCCTTTCCACGAGCTCGGTGACGAAGATCAACCCGTCGCTCAATGCGAATAGCGAGTTCAATCAAGGAATCCACGCTGGAAGGAACCTCCCGGGAGAGAATCTCATCCTTTACCTCTGCGCGGAGACCCTCCAGAAAACGAGCGAGCAAAGCCGGCTCGTTCCAGCCACTGGAGGCAGCAAGAGTGCGAAACTCAATAGAGTAGTCTGTTATGGATCGATTACCTTGACATAGGGAAGACAGGGCCCTGGAAGCCTCTTCCCCAAAAACAGATCGATCAAAAACCCGTATCATCTCCTCCTTAAAGTCCTGATACTGGTTAGTACACTCAGCCCTTGCCTCCCAGATTGCCGTGCCCCACTCACGAACCCGTCCAGTAAGGAGAGATATGACGTAGGCGACACGAGCAGTGCTCCTGGCGTAAGTGTTGGGCTGGAGAGAAAACACAATATCACACTGGGTGAGGAACGAGCGGCATTCAGTGGGCTCCCCAGAGTAACACGGCGGGTTATTGATTCTGGGCTCCGGAGATTCGAAAGCCCTGGAAGTGGCCGGTGGATCGAGGCGGAGATGGTGAACCTGTTCTGTGAGGTTGGAGACTTGGGTGGCCAGGGTCTCAACGGCATGTCGAGCAGCAGACAATTCCTGCTCGTGTCTGCCTAGCATCGCTCCCTGGATCTCGACGGCTGAGTGGAGAGGATCCGAAGTCGCTGGGTCCATTCTTGGTCGGATTCTTCTGTCAGGTGCGTGAATGAGGACCCAAAAGCGATTTAACAAAACAGAGTTTCTTTAATGATGAACACACGTGGGCTCAGATGGACAGGCAGATTCCGACAGGACAGGACAAGGTTGCAGCAAACACGATGATAGTCTGGTTCAGGCATGAGACACACAAACAAGAATCCGACAAGGACAGGAACAAAAACAGAGAGAGATATAGAGGACTAATCAGAGGGAAAAAGGGAACAGGTGGGAAAAGGGGTGACGAGGTAGTTAGGAGGAGACAAGGAACAGCTGGGGGAAAAGAGGGGGAGAAAAGGTAACCTAAAACGACCAGCAGGGGGAGACAGGGTGAAGAGAAAGGACAGAAACAAGACACAACATGACAATACATGACAAGGGAAGCCACAGAAAAAGGAATCTGGTTGATATCCCTTTCGATGGTCAATAGGGATGCATAGGAACACAGAGCTTTCAAAATAAGAGTCACTTCCTGATTGTTAACTAACTAGGAAGTGTCTTTAAATGGCAACGTTTCTGTCTCCAGATTTGACACATTCCTGGATCATGTTGTCTGGTACATCCAACTTATTTGTATAGCTTTTAATCTTTTTAAATGAATATCTTATTAACACTTTGTTCTAGCTAGCTATTTGTGTAGGTAGCTATCAAGTAAACCCAATGATGGGGGCGTGATGTGTTTCAGTCCAGTTTACTCCCCTAAATCCCCTGCCGGGCGTTTCTCAATACGCCAGACTAACTGTAAACACTCTCCTGTTGCCTTTTCATTGGCTCTCTGATATCAGTTCTGTTATACTCACAGACAATATTTTTACAGTTTTGGAAACTTTAGAGTGTTTTCTATCCTAAGCTGTCAATTATATGCATATTCTAGCATCTGGTCCTGATAAATAAGACGTTTACTTAGTGCCCCCTAGCTTCAAGAGGTTAACCTGTGGTGAATTATGCACAATTTTCGATTAACAAATAAGGTTTTATATGTAAGATGGTTAAATAAAGAGCACATTTATTGATTATTATTATATATTATTATTTGTGCCTTGGTCTTATAAGAGCTCTTTGTCACAATCCGGCTTTGTTGGAAGTGATAAAAACACACACTTTGTATGTCTAATTGTATTGTATAGTGTGTGTGTGGTAAGCCGACAATGATGGCAAAAAACAACACTTGAGAGTGTGCTGACCCTGGTGCTAGAGGGGGTACACAACTGGAGGTTGAATGTTTGAAGGGGTACGGGACTATAAAAGTTTGTGAACCGCTGATTTCGGCAATCACCTCTGTGAGAATGCTGTTCATTGACTACAGCTCAGTGTTCAACACCACAGTGCCCACAAAGCTCATCACTAAGCTAAGGACCCTGGGTCTAAACACCTCCCTCTGCACCTGGATCCTGGACTTCCTGATGGGCCGCCCCCAGGTGGTAAGGGCAGGTAACAACACATCCGCCACATTGATCCTCAACCCGGGGGCCCCTCAGGGGTGCATGCTCAGTCCCCTCCTGTACTCCCTGTTCACTCATGACTGTATGGCCGAACACGACTCCAACGCCATAATTTTGTTTGCCGATGACACAACAGTGGTAGGCCTGATCACCGACAACAATGAGACAGCATATAGGGAGGAGGTCAGACACCTGGCCGTGTGGTGCCAAGAAAACAACCTCTCCCTCAACGTGATCCAGACAAAGGAGATGATTATGGACTACAGGAAAAGGAGGACTGAGCACGCCCCCATTCTCATCGATGGGTTGTAGTGGAGCAGGTTAAGAGCTTCAAGTTCCTTGGTGTCCACATCACCAACAAACTATCATGGTCCAAACACACCAAGATAGTCATGAAGAGAGCACAATAAAGCCTATTCCCCCTCAGGAGACTGAAGAGATTTGTCATGAGTCCTCAGATCCTCAAAAAGTTCTACAGCTGCACCATCGAGTGCATCCTGACTGGTTGAATCACTGCCTGGTATGGCAACTGCTCGGCCTCAGACCACAAGGCATTACAGAGGGTAGTGTGTACGGCCCAGTACATCACTGGGGCCAAGCTTCCTGCCATCCAGGACCTCTATG
The DNA here is from genome assembly GCF_057628025.1 of Oncorhynchus mykiss. NCBI lineage: Eukaryota > Metazoa > Chordata > Actinopteri > Salmoniformes > Salmonidae > Oncorhynchus > Oncorhynchus mykiss. The sequence continues at coordinate 29,551,600 of NC_143031.1, forward strand.
TCGAGGAAGGCCCTAAAAATTGTCAAAGACTACAGCCACCCTTTTATTTATTTTTTATTTACCCTTTATTTAACTAGGCAAGTCAGTTAAGAACACATTCCTATTTACAATGATGGCCTAGGAACAGTGGGTTAACTGCCTACTTGTCAGCTCGGGGATTCAATCTAGCAACCTTTCGGTTACTGGCCCAATGCTCTAATTACAAGGCTACCTGCTATCTCCTAGTCATAGAATGTTCTCTCTGCTATCGCACAGCAAGCGGTACCGGAGAGCCAAGTCTAGGTCCAAAAGGCTTCTTAACAGCTTCTACCCCCAAGCCATCAGACTCCTACTACTGTTATTTTACTGATGCTCTTTAATGGTTTGTTACTTTTATTTAAAAAAAAATTGCTTATCTATTTTTTATTTAACACTTATTTTTCTTAAAATTCAATTGTTGGTTAAGGGCCTGTAAGTAAGAATTTCACTGTAAAGTCTACACCTGTTGTATTCGGCGCATGTGACAAATACAATTTGATTTGATAGGGAGTTGCTTACCAAGAAGACAGTGAATGTTCCTGAGTGACCGAGTTACAGTTGACCTGAAAATGGTTGTCTAGCAATGATCAACAACCAATTTGACAGAGCTTGAAGAACTGAAAAGAATAAAGGGCAAATATTGCACAGTCCAGGTGTGGAAAGCTCTTAGAGACTTACCCAGAAAGACTCAGAGCTGTAATCGCTGTCAAAGGTGCTTCTACAAAGTACTGACACAGCGGTGTGTAAATTAGATATTTCTGTAACATTTCTAAAAACATGTTTTAACTTTGTCATTATGGCGTATTGTGTGTAGATGGGTGAGAGGCAAATCTGTTTGGAATTCAGGCTGTAACAGAACAAAATATAGAATAGGTCCAGGTTTAGTTTTGTGAAGATGAAAATATCAGTATCTACACACAATTCTGACAAGACATGCCTTACAACCATATACTGTATGAGCCTATGAAGGTAAGACTTCAATTATTTTCAATATTTCTCTCTTTTGTATATACTATTTTGATACAATACAGCCAATATCAAAACAAACACATCTGGAAAAAATGCATGGCACAAAAACGTCAAAGTACATAATTGATTCCTCCTCCCTTTCTATCTTATACAGCCTGTACACTCTTCCTTAAAATACCAAATCTGTCCAAGCCTCTCCCTCATCAACATCAGGAGCTATCCATCCTCTGCCAGCAGCCCCAGGAGACCACCCCACCCACTCAGCACATGTTTTATATATAAGCAATGGGCATGTCGATATTACTTTATCATAGCGAGGCAATAACCTATAATTTAATGAAGTCACCTTCAGAGCAAGACCTCTGTCATTTAAATAATTATGAATTATAATGTATAATGTATAGAAATATAATAGTATTTTGGTTTGACATGGCAGGCTACTGGTGAGGCTGAATAAAAAAAGTGAGTTACAGTATTGGAGGACTTAAAGTTCAGGGAAATATGTTGGGCTGGCACTTTGATTGTGACGCTTAAATGAGGACATATGCGGATGTGATAGATCAAACTTACGTTCAATGGGTTTTTAGTGTCTCAAGGAATTCATTTAGGCATAGGATCATCTTCATAGAGCTCAGTTCAGAGTTTGTATGAAATTACCTTGAATCGAATGGACCTTCAATCAAATGTAGTTCTGTAACTCAAATACTTCCGTTTACCAACACCATGAAATGAATCAATTAAAATTTTATGGGTCACATACACATTTAGATTTAACAGTCACAGTGGAAACAACATCACCTATACACTTCCTGATGAACTCAGTCACTGTGTCCGTGTATATGTCAGTGTTATTATCAGAGGCAACCCGGGAACATATCCCAATCCACGTGATCAAAACAATCTTGAAGTGTAATAGTGTAGCTTCCGTCCCTCTCCGCCCCAACCTGGGCTCAACCCAGGGACCCTCTGAACACATCAACAACTGCCTCCCACGAAGCTTCATTACCTATTGCTCCACAAAAGCCGTGGCAACTACTTCAAGGTCTCAGAGCGAGTGACGTCACCGATTGAAACGCTATTAGTGCGCACCAAGCTAACTAACTAGCCATTTCACAAAGGTTACACACACACCCTTTTGACCTCCTTTTCGCGGCAACCAGTGACCTGGGTCAACAGCATCAATATAACAGTTTTGCTTTTGTCCCTCTGCTTTTGACCCTCTGCACACATCAACAGCAGTCACCCTGTTGTCGATGTGACGTCACCGATTGAAATGCTATTAGCGCACACCCCGCTAACTAGCTAGCCATTTCACACCGGTTACAAAAGCATTCTGATTGGTCAGACTAGCTTTGAATAGACCTTAGCACGGAGGGCCTTGTAGACATCCTAGAAGAGGGAGTAACAATGGTTGAGAGGTTTTGAAGTGTGAGTACTACAGGCAATGTGTTGATACGATAGTGTTTTTCTAAAATTTGCTTTGTTAAAATCCTCAGCTACAATAAATGCAGATATGTGGTTTCCAGTTTGCACAAAGTCCGGTGTGGTTCCGTTAGTGGAAATCGTGGTATCAGCTTGAGGGGGAATATACACGGCTGTGACTATAACCGAAGAGAATTCTACTGGGAGGTAACACGGTCGGCATTTGATTGTGAGGTATTCTAGGGAGGGTGAACAAAAAGGACTTGAGTTTCTGTATGACATCACAATCACACCATGAGTGGTTAATCATGAAAACATACACCACTGCCTTTCTTCTTCCATAAGAGTTCTTTATTCTTGTCTGCACGATGTACTGAGAACCCAGCTGGTTGTATAGACTAAGACAGTATGTCCAGAGAGAGACATGATTCCGTGAAACAGAGTATGTTAGGAGATCCTCGCCCTGAGCCTGTCTACTTTATTGTCCAGGGACTGAACATTAGCGAGTACTATATTCTAAAGCGGTGGATGGTGTGCACGCCTCCTGTGTCGGACTAGAAGTCCACTCCGAATACCTATTCTCCGCCGGAGCAGCCTCTGGGATACGTTAAATTGCCCTGGTGGGTAAACAGCAAATTTGAATGTGTTAATTTAACACCATGCATGTTCATTTTAATACTCATCCAGTGTTTATATACAGTTGAAGTCAGAAGTTTACATACACTTAGGTTGGAGTCATTAAAACTAGTTTTTCAACCACTCCACACCCTTCTTGTAAACAAACTATAGTTTTGGCAAGTCGATTAGGACATCTCTGTGTGCATGACACAAGTAATCTTTTCAACAATTGTAAACAGACAAATTATTTCACTTATAATTCACTAATTCCCAATTCCAGTGCGGCAGAAGTTTACATACACTAAGTTGAATGTGCCTTTAAACAGCTTGGACAATTCTAGAAAATGATGTTATGGCTTTAGAAGCTTCATTTGAGTCAATTAGAGGTGTATATGTGGATGTACACTGCTCAAAAAATAAAGGGAACACTTAAACAACACAATGTAACTCCAAGTCAATCACACTTCTGTGAAATCAAACTGTCCACTTAGGAAGCAACACTGATTGACAATAAATTTCACATGCTGTTGTGCAAATGGGATAGACAATAGGTGGAAATTATAGGCAATTAGCAAGACACCCCCAATAAAGGAGTGGTTCTGCAGGTGGTGACCACAGACCACTTCTCAGTTCCTATGCTTCCTGGCTGATGTTTTGGTCACTTTTGAATGCTGGCGGTCCTTCCACTCTAGTGGTAGCATGAGACGGAGTCTACAACCCACACAAGTGGCTCAGGTAGTGCCGCTCATCCAGGATGGGACATCTATCCGAGCTGTGGCAAGAAGGTTTGCTGTGTCTGTCAGCGTAGTGTCCAGAGCATGGAGGCGCTACCAGGAGACAGGCCAGTACATCAGGAGATGTGGAGGAGGCCGTAGGAGGGCAACAACCCAGCAGCAGGACCGCTACCTCCGCCTTTGTGCAGGGAGGAGCAGGAGGAGCACTGCCAGAGCCCTGCAAAATAACCTCCAGCAGGCCACAAATGTGCATGTGTCTGCTCAAACGGTCAGAAACAGACGCCATGAGGGTGGTATGAGGGCCCGACGTCCACAGGTGGGGGTTGTGCTTACAGCCCAATACCGTGCAGGACGTTTGGCATTTGCCAGAGAACACCAAGATTGGCAAATTCGCCACTGGCGCCCTGTGCTCTTCACAGATGAAAGCAGGTTCACACTGAGCACATGTGACAGACGTGACAGAGTCTGGAGACGCCATGGAGAACGTTCTGCTGCCTGCAACATCCTCCAGCATGACCGGTTTGGTGGTGGGTCAGTCATGGTGTGGGGTGGCATTTCTTTCCATGTGCTCGCCAGAGGTAGCCTGACTGCCATTAGGTACCGAGATGAGATCCTCAGACCCCTTGTGAGACCATATGCTGGTGCGGTTGGCCCTGGGTTCCTCCTAATGCAAGACAATGCTAGACCTCATGTGGCTGGAGTGTGTCAGCAGTTCCTGCAAGAGGAAGGCATTGATGCTATGGACTGGCCCGCCCGTTCCCCAGACCTGAATCTAATTGAGCACATCTGGGACATCATGTCTTGCTCCATCCACCAACGCCACGTTGCACTACAGACTGTCCAGGAGTTGGCGGATGCTTTAGTCCAGGTCTGGGAGGAGATCCCTCAGGAGACCATCCGCCACCTCATCAGGAGCATGCCCAGGCGTTGTAGGGAGGTCATACAGGCACGTGGAGGCCACACACACTACTGACCCTCATTTTGACTTGTTTTAAGGACATTACCTCAAAGTTGGATCAGCCTGTAGTATGGTTTTCCACTTTAATTTTGAGTGTGACTCCAAATCCAGACCTCCATGGGTTGATAAATTTGATTTCCATTGATCATTTTCATGTGATTTTGTTGTCAGCACATTCAACTACGTAAAGAAAAAAGTATTGAATAAGAATATTTCATTCATTCAGATCTAGGATGTGTTATTTTAGTGTTCCCTTTATTTTTTTTAGCAGTGTATTTCAAGGCCTGCCTTCAAACTCAGTGCCTCTTTGCTTGACATCATGGGTAAATCAAAATAAATCAGCCAAGACCTCAGAAAAAAAATTGTAGACCTCCACAAGTCTGGTTCATCCTTTTCCGAACACCTGAAGGTACCACGTTCATCTGTTCAGCAAGGAAGAAGCCACTGCTCCAAAACCGCCATAAAAAAATCCAAACTACGGTTTGCAACTGCACATGGGGACAAATATCGTACTTTTTGGAGAAATGTCCTCTGGTCTGATGAAACAAAAAAATAACTATTTGGCCATAATGACCATCTTTATGTTTGGAGGAAAAAGGGGGAGGCTTGCATGCCGAAGAACTCCATCCCAACCGTGAAGAACTGGGGTGGCAGCATCATGTTGTGGGTGTGCTTTGCGGCAGGAGGACTGGTGCACTTCACAAAATAGATGGCATCATGAGCCAGGAAAATTATGTAGATATATTGAAGCAACATCTCAAGACATCAGTCAGGAAGTTAAGGCTTGGTCGCAAGAGGGTCTTCCAAATGGACAATGACCCCAAGCATACTTCCAAAGTTGTGACAAACAGTGCATCACAGGCCTATTAAAATGAAAACAGTGCATCACAGTCACATTAAAATGAAAACGGTTCATCACAGGCGCATCACAATGAATACAGTGCATCACATATAGTACATGTACCGAGGCGCCATCAGAGTGAAAACAGTGCATCACAGCTGCATTAAAATGAAAAAGGTGCATCAGAATGAAAAATCGGTGAATTACAGGCGCATCAGAATAAAAACAGTGCATTACAGGCGCCTCAGTACGAAAACAGTGAATCACAGGCCTATTTGAAATTAAAACGGTGCATCACAGGCAGAGTAAAATGAAAATGGTGCATCACAGGCGCATCAGAATGAAAACAGTGCATCACATGTAGTACATGTACCGAGTCGCCATCACAGCCGCATTCAAATGAAAACAGTGCATCAGAATGAAAAATCGGTGCATCACAGGCCATCAGAATAAAAGCAGTGGATCACAGGCGCCTCAGTACGAAAACAGTGCATCACAGGCACCTCAGTATGAAAATAGTGCACCACAGGCACCTCAGTACATGTACTATATGAGAACAAGAGTATTTGCAGAGTTGCTATTTAACACAAGTGGAAGTCCTTCTAAGACTAGGTATGCAATTTTCTTGACAAAGTTGCCAATAATCTGACTATTACTCAATCATGTCAAACAAAGGAACAACATTACGGCTCTCATCAGCACCATAAACACTTTGAAGGACAAAAGGCTTATAAAATGACAGATCATTAACTTTGACAACAAATGTGTCATCAACACCATCAAACACAGTGAATGCATGGTAATGTTCACATAAATTATCAGTATGCAACTTGTATAGCAATAGGTATACAATATTGTCAACCACAATGATCTTAGTTATTTTACAAAAGACTGGCATTACATGCTCCATCTTTGTAACGATGTACGCTGAGAGTTGGGAAGTAAGTTCAGGGTTTGTGTTAATAAAATAATGGGAACATAGTACAAAACAAGAACCTCAAACAACACACAGAAATGAAACAGAAACAAAAACAATGACGCCTGGGGAAGGAACCAAAGGGAGTGACATATATAGGGCAGCTAATCAATGAAGTGATGGAGTCCAGATGAGTCTGATGACGCCCAGGTGCGTGTAACGATGGTGACAGGGGTATGCCATAACGAGCAGCATGGTGATCTAGAGGCCGGAGAGGGAGCACACGTGACAATCTTACTGCAAACTAACAGTCCCTCTCTGTACTCCGTAACATCCATCTTACCCCAGCTGGTAGAGTAAATGGCTTTCTGCAAAGTGACCTGAAGTGACGCTGCCAACTCATCACCACCAGTAAAATCACTCAGGGAAATGCTTTCATCAGTCCATACTCAGTATGTCACAATGGTGATGTCTCCCAGTGATGGCCTATAGCAAATTTGTGTTTTTTTGCAAGGGACTTAGCAATGTTCTTGAAGTTTTTGAGGGTGTTAAAGAGTAGGTGCTTTGCCTCAAACCTCATTCTCCACATATGTAATAAAGGCCTGATTTGTCTTCTGCATGCTTGGTAATGTATCATAAAGTGATGTTTGGGTATCACTGTTTGAAAAGTATGATGTTCAATTATCAAACGCTTCAGATACATGCCTGGCTAAGAAAAGGGGAAAAAACATTGTTGACTATTTCCAGTAAGATGAGCAGCAAATTCCAGTTCTCATTTCCTGGTGGAACAATATCACCCAAAATCAAGGGAACGTTTCTCACAAGACACAGAGTTTGAATAGAATTAAGTGCTATGCTATTTCCACTGTTCTCTAGGTTGGACGGTTTTTGCGCTCCAAGTACCCATAGTCAAACGAGTAGATTCTAGAGAGAAGCGAAAGGACGTTTTCAGAGTCATATTCAAACAATTTTAACTCAAACTGAGCCACCCCTTCAAGACTGTCATGCATTGTGTCCACAGAAAACTTACTACAGACATGGAAGTGCTGCAAACTGTTTAGTTTAGAATTTCTTTCTACCATACACAGATGGGAGCTGTGAGTCTGACTGCAACGGATTCAAATGCATTTCAAATTGATCTTAGGGTCATCCTCACTGTAAACCATTTGAGCATTAGACTTTTCTATCAAACAGACAGTTCATCAAACGCACACAGACCACTAGTTGTTTGGCAGGGAACAAGCCTCTTGTCCACCACGATGTAGTATTTGTCAACCTTGCTCTGTCTTCTTCCGACGGCAAGGAGGTATGGCTGTCGACCATGGCTCCCATCAATATGGTCTTCAATGCAGCAGCATGACTGTAACACAAAGGGTCTTTTTAAGTCACTCTCCACATGTTAAGACAAATAGACAAGACAAAAAGTAACTATCATCTTACCTTATGAAAGTGCACTGGTCTGCCCACAGCATCACTGGCACCGATTTTGGTCTTCTTCCCTCCTGCTGGTGGTGGGAGGAGATGAAGCAGCAGGGAGGACATGTCATTGTCCCAGTCTGAGGGCAAGAAAAGGCAAACACCCCAAATCACATAAAACAATATTGCTGAGTTTGAAACATTGCGCTACCCAGGAGAGAATCCACTTCCTGGTTTCGCTGTCATTCTCTGGCAGTTGTTTTGTAGACTTCAGGAGGCAATGCAAATTGGTGGTCGTAGTCAGGGATGACTTCAGGCTTCAATACAGTGTCCCACTTTTCAAGGAGCTTAGAGGATGGTTTCATCATCAAACATCAGCAAAAAGTCCTGATTCACCTGAAACAAAGTGGATCAATTCAACTTCATGACCAACACAAAATGTGACCCAATTCAGGAAACTAGGCATATGTCGCAAGTCACGACTTCACAGGAGAGACGTTTGAACATTTTAACAAATTCAACTAAATGTGTTTTTTGGCAGAAATGCCTTCTCGAACATGTGAACTTTCATGTGCCTTAATAACAAACTTGTATGCCATCTGTAAATACAAATAAAGTTGTTAAATTATGAGCCTAGTAGGTTTAGCCAAAGAAAAATTTGCAAAAGAAAAAGTCAGGAACCTTCCCTATAGCCATGATTGGCTGAGATAATGAGAGGGCTGGACATCATGTTCTTAATCAGACAAATAGCCTATAGTTCTGATTCCAAGACATACTAATCACTCACCAATCCTTTGATGTCCAGAAACCTGGGAAAGACTGAGGACATCTGTGCTTCTGTCTGGACTATAAACTAGCTCCTGGAGATACTGGAACAACTCCATCTTCTGATAAATTTGTTTTTCATCGGCCGAGTGGATATGGCCTCCTTGCAAGCATCACTAACAAGCTGGTGGTCCAGGTCAGTCTTCCTCCTATGGGTTGGGCCTCCCGACTGGGTTGAAATACTCTTATTGATGCGTTGACTTGAGGTCTTCCTTGATACCGTCTTCAGGCGATAATTCAGATATCCTTTGCCCATGTCAGGATCATAGAAGTGTTCCTTAGATGTGTGAAAAGGTGCCCAACATGGTAGTAGAATGGTTATTATTATTTTTGAGCTGATTCTATGACTGTTTGATGCCCCTTTCAGTCCACAGAACAAGTGTCAAAATATTAAAGCACTTACATAGCCTTTGGTGGAATAAGGATCTCTCAACAAAGGAAAGAGGGTCACAATTCCAAGAGTATAACGTTCTCTCTGTTGACAAAAACAGGAAAGCATACACACACAAAATACGTCTTGCCTACTAGTCAAGGCATCTCGGACCATCTATTAAGACAAGATAAAATTTGTACAATTTACGGTTGGTTTATGCTGTCAGAATGTCCATGAAGAGCAAACACAGAAATTGTATTTTCAACATCCAATATCAGTTATCATTATACCTATTTTGCTGCTGCAGAGTTGATGGCCTTATCTCCTAAGGTTGGTGCAGAGCTTTTTAGAAGCTTTCTGGAGATCTCAGGTCTAAATCACTTGACGACTGGGATAATGTGTCTGTGAACGAACTAGGTGTTGAACAGCCTGCAGGAAAAACGTCTGAGCACAAACAATGGACCAAAGCAATCAATCTATACATTCATATTATTTTATATCATCATGCGAGACAGTAGAAAAATACATTCATCAAGATCTTTGATTGTGAGGCACAGGTCTGGATTGGCCTCAATCAGGTCCAGCAGGATACCCTCCTCCATTTGTATTTATGCTGCAGAGGGCAGTCCAAACCTATTTTGGAGTGCAAAAAACAGAGTAATCAGAGTACAAAGAGATAAGCCACCGAGGGTGAACATAATCAGCCTGACCCAAATCAAGCCCAAGGGTTCAATTCAGAAAATACTTCAGTTCATATATTCATCTTGATTGATGAAATCTCCATAAGAGAACCCAGTCTGCAACTTCATGAACTTCTTACATTTTTGCTATTGGACTGTCACCAACATGTTAAACTGCACTCCTGCAAAATGCAATTACACACAATGTCATATTTAAGTTAAATTAGGCGGCAAACATTTTATGGTGTAGCTGTAAATGCCTCCTTATACCCTTTCCCCGTTGTCTTGTGGATCAACCATTTGTTCCAAATGTAACTTTAATGATGTAACAGGTGCCTGCCTGCCTGCAGATCTGGGCTTGGCTACAAACAGTTACCTCCACCACTCAAATCTATAAGAAAGAAACTGGCCAATACATTTCAAGCTGTATTGGATTGAACGCAATGTCTGATTAATAACAAGCACACACCATAGACATGCTAATCTAAATGACCGAGGACAACCCTATCACATCTGGCCACGTCCAATAGTTAGCTAACATTAGTGACTAGTTATAAGATGATGAGGTAGGTGTTGTAGCTAGCAATATATCTAGTTAGTTATCTAACAAATTGTTTTCCAGACAAACATTGGTTATATACATTTTGAAGAACAAATTAGTAGATATTAGCCATGTTGTTACCTTCACTTCCTGGCTAGTTACATGCTGCACAAAATTAGGCTAAAACTGATTACACTAGGTCACACCCCAATTAACACCTTGTACCTGCTGCACCACTAACGTTAATGTTAGTTGGCTTCGTTAAGTCAACACGAACATGGTTGAAATCAACTAACGGTACAGCCTGACTCTGATCTTTTGGATTTCGATTAGTTTTCTCAAATCAAATAGTTTGCTAATTTTAGCAAACTAATGAAGTTGCGACAAAGTTTCCGCTAACATTTAGCTAGAAAGCTAATTAATCTAGCGCTAATGTTAACTAACCACGTTAGCTAGCTAGCAACCTTCTAAATCTAAACTTCACAGATGTAGCTATATCTACAAACAAAGATCTCGACCATTCACTTAGCCGATATAGGAAGTTTGGCCACCAGCTAACTTATACAATCTTTTTTACATATTACTTACCTTCACAATTCCAGCTGCCCCTTGCATCGTCAGCAATTAGATGAAAAGTAAGTTTCAAGTTAAAACTGTAAGCTCAATCAACACTGCTCAGTGCCACCGCCCAACCTCTGTATAGTAACTCTCACCTGGGAGTTATATTAGCACAGAGGGTGTAAAACAACTCTTAAATCAACACAGAATCTTACCATGTGTATACATCGCTCCGCCATTTCCTGGTTGATAAGATTTGCATGGTTTGCTTAATTTCATTTTGTGAGAAAACAAGCGATGTATAGTGTAGAGAATCATTGTACAATCTAAATCGCTGTTAAATATCTTTTAAACAGCCTAAATTATAGTATTTTCAGTTGTTTGAAGCGTGTGTATAAAATGTAAAATAAAAAGATGACCAAACTAAACTTAAAGACATAAACTGGAATTTTGGCCACTACCAAGTATTTTTTTAAACCTCCCACTTTGGGCTGGATGCGCCAATGAGTAGTTCATATATACATAATCTACGAGCAGAATTATTGTTTTACCTCTAATAGCCGTAAAATCTCTAGATTGAAAGTGACTGTTTTTCTGGAAGCTGTGCTGCACCATTTCCCCTAAATTTCTCGAGTTCTCGCCAGTCAGCTTCAGAGTATGCCATTTTCAGGGATCGCTTTTGGCTCGTGAGCGCTACTTTCAGAACTACTGGCTAAAAAGTATACGAGTGGTGCAGTGGTCTAATGCACTGAACCACTAGAGAGTCTGGGTTCGAGTACAGGGTCTGTCGCACCCAGCCGTGACCGGGAGACTCATGGTGGCGCACAATTGGCCCAGCATCGTCCGGGTTATGCCGGCAGGGATGTCCTTGTCTCATTGGCCACCATGTGGCGGGCTGGGTGAAGTGTACGCTGACACAGTCACCAGGTGTACGCCGTTTCCTCCGACACATTAGTGTGGCTAGCTTCCAGCTTAAGTGGGCATTGTGTCAAGAAGCAGTGGGTTTTGTTTCGGAGGACGCACGGCTCTCGTCCTTCGCCTCTCCCGAGTCCGTACGGGAGTTGCAGCAATGAGACAAGACTAACTACCAATTGGATACCACAAAATTGGGGAGAAGGGGTAAAACATATATAAATAAATACAAAAGTACAGGGGAATCACTTTAAGAATGGGAACCATTGTCACGAATATTACCGAAGGTGACTCCCCTTCTTGTCCGGGTGGCGCTCGGCGGTCGTCGTCGCCGGTCTACTAGCTGCCACCGATCCTTTGTTCTGTGTTCGTTTGTTTTTGTCTAATTGGTTTCACCTGTTTCTTGTTTGGTTATTAGGGTGGGGTTATATAAGTTCGTTCAGCCCGCTTCTGTTTGTGCGGGCTTGTTCGTATGTATGTGTCCGAGTGGTTTGTGTTTGCTTTTCGGGTTTCTCGCTGTCCTTTATTTTTTCACATTATTTGTTCCTGTGATGTATTTCTGGACATTTAAGCGTGTTTTTCCCGTATCCTTTTGCTCTCTGCGCCTGACTCCACACCTATACACTCATTGAGCGTTACAACCATAGAAATAGCGCACATAGGGTTCTATTTTTGGCTAGCGGTAAGGAGGCGCAAGTGTCAAACACACGTCAGTTTGCAATTTAAGGGTATAAATCAAATCAAATCTAATTTTATTTGTCACATGCACCGAATACAACAGGTGTAGACGACTCCGTTTTGCCACGACTACATATAGCTCCTACCGTCCTATAGGCAGAAACAGAAACAGGATGTACCCGTGACTAGAACCATTCAACGCTGGTCTGACCTATCGGAATCCACGCTTCAAGACACATGGACTGGGAAATGTTCTGGGCAGCCTCAGAAAATAACATTGATTTATACTGACTCGGTGAGTGAGTTTATAAGGATGTGCACATGGCTGGATATAAACAGTGTAGTTATTCCCTCCGAAAGGCAATCAAACAAGCAAAATGTTGGTATAGAGACAAAGTGGAGTCACAATTCAATGGCGCAGACATGAGACGTATGTGGCAGGGTCTACAGGCAATTCAGGACTACAAAAAGAAAAACAGCCATGTCACGATCACCGACGTCTTGCTTCCGGACAAACTAAACACCTTCTTTGCCCGCTTTGAGGATAATACAGTGCCACTGAAATGGCCTGCTATCAAGGACTGCGGGTCCCCTACTCTCCTTCTCCGTGGCCGACGCGCGTAAGACGTTTAAACGTGTTAACCCTCGCAAGGCTCCTGACTCAGATGGCATCCCTAGCCGCGTCCTCAGAGCATGCGCAGACCAGCTAGCTGGTGTGTTTACGGACATATTCAATCTCTCCCTATCCCAGTCTGCTGTCCCCACATGCTTCAAGATGGCCACCATTGTTCCTGGACCCAAGATGGCAAAGATAACTGAACTAAATGACTTAGCAGTCATTTTGTCATCATGAAGTGCTTTGAGGCTAGTCATGGATCATATCACCACCACCTTACCTGCCACCCTAGATCCACTTCAATTTGCATACCGCCCCAACAGGTCCACAGACGACGCAATCGCCATCACACTGGACACTGCCCTATCCCATTTGGACATGAGGACTTTCTAACGGGCCACCACCAGGTGGTTAAGGTAGGAAACAACATCTCCACCCCGCTGATCCTCAACACTGTGACCTGACAAGAGTGAGTTCTCAGCCCTCTCCTGTACTCCCTGTTCACCCATGACTGCGTGGCCATGCACGCCTCCAACTCAATCATGAAATTTGCAGACGACACTATGGTGGTAGGCCTGATTAACAACGATGATGAGACAGCCTCCAGGGAGGAGTTGAGGGCACTCGGAGTGTGGTGTCAAGAAAATAACCTCTCACTCAACGTCAACAAAACAAAGGAGATGATCGTGGCTTCAGGAAACAGCAGAGGGAGCTGCCTACATGCCTACATACAGACTCAAATCATTGGCCACTTTAATAAATGGATCACTAGTCACTGTAAATAATGCCACTTTAATAATGTTTATATGTATATATATTTCATTACTCATCTCATATGTATATATTGTATCTTACACTTTCTATTGCATCTTGCCTATGCCGCTCGGCCATCGCTCATCCTATTTATATGTACATATTCTTATTCCATCCCTTTAGATTTGTGTGTATGAGGTAGTTGTTGTGGAATTGTTAGATTACTTGTTAGATATTACTGCACTGTCACAACTAGAAGCACAAGCATTTCGCTTCAATCGCATTAAGTGACGTAAACTGGTGACCTAAACTGGGATATGCTTAACACCCCGGCAGTCCTACAATCTAAGCTAGATACCCTCAATCTCACACAAATCATCAAGGAACCCACCAGGTACAACCCTAAATCTGTAAACAAGGGCACCCTCATAGACATTATCCTGACCAACTGGCCCTCCAAATACACATCCGCTGTCTTCAACCAGGATCTCAGCGATCACTGCCTCATTGCCTGTATCCGCTACGGGTCCGCAGTCAAACGACCACCCCTCATCACTGTCAAACGCTCCCTAAAACACCTTTGCAAGCAGGCCTTTCTAATCGACCTGGCACGGGTATCCTGGAAGGATATTGACCTCATCCCGTCAGTTGAGGATGCCAGGTCATTCTGTAAAAGTAACTTCCTCACCAACTTAGATAAGCATGCTCCGTTCAAAAAATGCAGAACTAAGAACAGATATAGCCCTTGGTTCACTCCAGACCTGACTGTCCTCGACCAGCACAAAAACGTCCTGTGGCGGACTGCAATAGTATCGAATAGTCCCCGCGATATGCAACTGTTCAGGGAAGTCAGGAACCAATACATGCAGTCAGCTAAGGCCAGCTTTTTCAAGCAGAAATTTGTATCCTGTAGCTGTAACTCCAAAAAGTTCTGGCACACTGTAAAGTCCATGGAGAACAAGAGCACCTCCTCCCAGCTGCCCACTGCACTGAGGCTAGGTAACAAGGTCACCACCGATAAATCCATGATAATCAAAAACTTCAACAAGCATTTCTCAACGGCTGGCCATGCCTTCCTCCTGGCTACTTCAACCTCGGCCAACAGCTCAGCCCCCCCCCCCCCCCGCAGCTACTCGCCCAAGCCTCCCCAGCTTCTCCTTTACCCAAATCCAGATACAAGATGTTCTGAAAGAGCTGCAAAACCTAGACCCGTACAAATCAGCTGGGCTTGACAATCTGGACCCTCTATTTCTGAAACTATCCGCCGCCAGTGTCGCAACCCCTATTACCAGCCTGTTCAACCTCTCTTTCATATCGTCTGAGATCCCCAAGGATTGGAAAGCTGCCGCAGTCATCGCCCTCTTCAAAGGGGGAGACACCCTGGACCCAAACTGTTACAGACCTATATCCATCCTGCCCTGCCTATCTAAGGTCTTTGAAAGCCAAGTCAACAAACAGGTCACTGACCATCTCGAATCCCACCGTACCTTCTCCGCTGTGCAATCTGGTTTCCGAGCCAGTCACGGGTTCACCTCAGCCACGCTCAAGGTACTAAACGATATCATAACCGCCATCGATAAAAGACAGTACTGTGCAGCCGTCTTCATCGACCTTGCCAAGGCTTTCGACTCTGTCAATCACCATATTCTTATCGGCAGACTCAGTAGCCTCGGTTTTTCTAATTACTGCCTCGCCTGGTTCACCAACTACTTTGCAGACAGAGTTCAGTGTGTCAAATAGGAGGGCATGTTGTCCGGTCCTCTGGCAGTCCCTATGGGGGTGCCACAGGGTTCAATTCTCGGGCCGACTCTTTTCTCTGTATATATCAATGATGTTGCTCTTGCTGCAGGCGATTCCCTGATCCACCTCTACGCAGACGAAACCATTCTATATACTTCTGGCCCTTCCTTGAACACTGTGTTAACAACGCTCCAGACGAGCTTCAATGCCATACAACACTCCTTCCGTGGACCCCAACTGCTCTTAAACGCTAGTAAAACCAAATGCATGCTTTTCAACCGTTCGCTGCCTGAACCCGCACGCCCGTCTAGCATCACCAAATCAAATCAAATCAATCAAATCAAATTTTATTTGTCACATACACATGGTGAGCAGATGTTAATGCGAGTGTAGCGAAATGCTTGTGCTTCTAGTTCCGACAATGCAGTAATAACCAACAAGTAATCTAACTAACAATTCCAAAACTACTGTCTTATACACAGTGTAAGGGGATAAAGAATATGTACATAAGGATATATGAATGAGTGATGGTACAGAGCAGCATAGGCAGGATACAGTAGATGGTATCGAGTACAGTATATACATGAGGTGAGTATGTAAACAAAGTGGCATAGTTAAAGTGGCTAGTGAAACATGTATTACATAAGGATGCAGTCGATGATATAGAGTACAGTATATACGTATGCATATGAGATGAATAATGTAGGGTAAGTAACATTATATAAGGTAGCATTGTTTAAAGTGGCTAGTGATATATTTACATCATTTCCCATCAATTCCCATTATTAAAGTGGCTGGAGTTGAGTCAGTGTCAGTGTCAGTGTGTTGGCAGCAGCCACTCAATGTTAGTGGTGGCTGTTTAACAGTCTGATGGCCTTGAGATAGAAGCTGTTTTTCAGTCTCTCGGTCCCAGCTTTGATGCACCTGTACTGACCTCGCCTTCTGGATGATAGCAGGGTGAACAGGCAGTGGCTCGGGTGGTTGATGTCCTTGATGATCTTTATGGCCTTCCTGTAACATCGGGTGGTGTAGGTGTCCTGGAGGGCAGGTAGTTTGCCCCTGGTGATGCGTTGTGCAGACCTCACTACCCTCTGGAGAGCCTTACGGTTGTGGGCGGAGCAGTTGCCATACCAGGCGGTGATACAGCCCGCCAGGATGCTCTCAATTGTGCATCTGTAGAAGTTTGTGAGTGCTTTTGGTGACAAACCAAATTTCTTCAGCCTCCTGAGGTTGAAGAGGCGCTGCTGCGCCTTCTTCACGATGCTGTCTGTGTGAGTGGACCAATTCAGTTTGTCTGTGATGTGTATGCCGAGGAACTTAAAACTTGCTACCCTCTCCACTACTGTTCCATCGATGTGGATAGGGGGGTGTTCCCTCTGCTGTTTCCTGAAGTCCACAATCATCTCCTTAGTTTTGTTGACGTTGAGTGTGAGGTTATTTTCCTGACACCACACTCCGAGGGCCCTCACCTCCTCCCTGTAGGCCGTCTCATCGTTGTTGGTAATCAAGCCTACCACTGTTGTGTCGTCCGCAAACTTGATGATTGAGTTGGAGGCGTGCGTGGCCACGCAGTCGTGGGTGAACAGGGAGTACAGGAGAGGGCTCAGAACGCACCCTTGTGGGGCCCCAGTGTTGAGGATCAGCGGGGTGGAGATGTTGTTGCCTACCCTCACCACCTGGGGGCGGCCCGTCAGGAAGTCCAGTACCCAGTTGCACAGGGCTGGGTCGAGACCCAGGGTCTCGAGCTTGATGACGAGCTTGGAGGGTACTATGGTGTTGAATGCCGAGCACGGGGATGGTTTTCTTTTTGTAATCCATGATTGACTGTAGACCCTGCCACATACATCTCGTGTTTGAGCCTTTGTCTCTATACTGATGCTTTGCTTGTTTGATTGCCTTGCGGAGGGAATAGCTGCACTGTTTGTATTCATGTCGTGTTTCCGGGCGCCTTGCCTTGATTAAAAGCGGTGGTTCGCGCTTTCAATTTCGCGCGAATGATGCCATCAATCCACGGTTTCTGGTTAGGGAAGGTTTTAATGGTCACAGATGGAACAACATCTTCGATGCACTTGCTAATCAACTCGCTCACCGAGTCAGCGTATACGTCAATGTTATTGTCTGAGGCTATCCGGAATATATCCCAGTCCACGTGATCGAAGTAATCTTGAAGCATGGAATCCAATTGCTCATACCAGCGTTGTATTGATCTGAGCATGGGCGTTTCCTGTTTTAGGTTCTGTCTATATGCTGGGAGCAAAATGGAGACATGGTCAGATTTGCCGAAGGGGAGGGCTTTGTATGCATCACAGAAGTTCGAGTAGAATTGATCCAGAAAGCTACCAGCTCTTGTGCGCATTCGATGCTGATAGAATTTAGGAAGTATGGCTCTTAGGTTAGCTTTGTTAAAATCCCCAGTAAATGTACAATAAATGTAGCCTCAGGATGTATGGTTTCCAGTTTACATAGAGTCCAGTGAAGTTCTTTCAGGACTGACGAGGGATCTGCTTGTGGGGGAATATACAGGGCTGTGTCTATAATCGAAGAGAATTCTCTTGGAAGACAATGCGGTCGGCATTTGATTGTAAGGAATTCTAGGTCGGGTGAACAAAAGGACTTGAGTTCCTCTATGTTGTTGTGATTGCACCATGATCACAACAACATACAAGAACTCTCCACAGGTTAATGAGAAGGGTGTGCTTGAAAGGATGCACATAACTCTGCAATGTTAGGTTGTATTGGAGAGAGTCTTAAATCATTTTCCACACACAGTCTGTGCCTGTATTTCGTTTTCATGCTAGTGAGGGCCGAGAATCCACTCTCATATAGGTACGTGGTTGAAAGGGCCACAGTGTCTTAACAGTGTGATTTGCCAAGGCAAGAAACTCTCAGCGCAGACCAATCCAGAAATCTGGCAATGGCTTCTGATTCATTTACATTTTCACAGAACCGCTTGTTGCAATTTCAATGAGGCTCTCTTGTTCAGATATCGGTAAGTGGATTGGAGGCAGGGCATGAAAGGGATAACAAATCCTGTTGTTTGTGTCGTCCGTTTCGGGAAAGTACCTGCGTAATTACGCACCCAACTCACTCAGGTGCTTCGCTATATCACATTTGACATTAACCATAAGCTGGAGTTTATTTGCACTCAAAAAAATCATACAGTGATAGAAAGACCTGTGTGTTGTCCTTATTAATGCAGACAGAAAAGAGCTCGAACTTCTTAATCATAGCCTCAATTTTGTCCCGCACATTGAATATAGTTATAGAGAGTCCCTGTATTCCTAGATTCAGATCATTCAGGCGGGAAAAAACAACAACCAGATAGGCCAGTCATGTGAAATTCTTCGTCAGGCTTTTGAAAATTATGATCAGTAAAGAAAACTAAGCGCATCTCTCAATAAAAAGTGTCAATATTGCCCCTTGATAACTAGCGCACTTCTGTATGTTGTAAAAGCATTACATGGTCACTGCCCATATCATTGCATAATGCAGAAAATACACAGAGTTCAGGGGCCTTGCTTTAACAAAGTTAACCATTTTCACAGCAGTGTCCAAAACGTCTTTCAAGCTATCAGGCATTCCCTTGACAGCAAGAGCCTCTCGGTGGATACTGCAGTGGAATTGGGAGCAACTGCTTGCACACGCGTTACCACTCCAATGTCTCCCTGTCAACACATCATGACCACCAAAGTCCATTTGATGTCACAAAACTGTCCAGTAATTTAAAAATATCCTCTCATGTTGTCCTGGTTCCAAATGGTTTGCAGAAGAGGATTTCTTCCTTAATTGACCTCCCATAAACGTACTGGACATATACCAGGAGCTGTGCCAGGCCCGCCACGTCTGTTGACTCATCCAGCTGTAACGCATAGAATTCGCTGGCTTGTATGTGAAGCAGTAACTGTTTCAAAACATCTCCTGCCATGTCACTGATGCGTTGTGAAACAGTGTTGTTTGATGAAGGCATTGTCTATATAGTTTTTTGTGCCTTTCCCCCCAGCATTGTCCCAGAGCCATATCCATGGCAACAGAAAGAATTAAGTCCTCCACAATAGTATGGGGCTTGCCTGTCCTAGCCACTCGGTAGCTCACCATATAAGATGCTATTTAGCCCCTTATTATTAATGGTTTCTGTTGCTACTCTTACTACTCAAAAGTCATCTTTATTCTCACTCAAAAAATGTTGTCATGTTTTGTTTCTAAATGTCTGCACAAGAGTGAAGGTTTCTCGTGAGAGAGTAATAGTTAATGTGATTGGATGTTAATTATTTGACTAGGCTACCTGTATTTGACATTGTGTTATTTCGCTGAACATTAGATGGTTTAATTTTATTTTTGGCAGTGAAATGAAGCTACTCAGGCGAGAAACAAAACTCACCAAAATGTAGAATGGAAAATATAAATGTACTGTTTGAAAATGTGAATCACGTTTTTATTTGGTGTACCCCTGACATCATTGCTCGTAACCCCTGGGGATTTGGGAATAACTGACTTAGAACAATATGGACTAAAAATGAGTTCAAATCTATTTAGCAAAGATGGGATAGGTTTACATTTTCTTATTTATTTTCTGTAAGCCATTTAACAAACTATAAACGGACTAACATTGGAATTGGAGTTGATTCCAAGGCAAAACATAAAAGACCGTAAAATAAACAACCTGAAGCAACCACATATTTCACCATGGAGCACGTTCTGATTGGCCAGTGAGAGGCCAAGCCTTGACACAACCACAACTTGTTTATTCATCAAACCCATCATCAAACCCATTCATCAAACCTATTCATCAAACCTATCATCAAACCCATTCATCAAACCTATCCCTTTAGCACCAACTCCAGCAAATTGTGATAGCGGAGCGGGAGCTTCATGAAATGTGTTTCTATGACCGAGCAGCCGCACACAAGCATCTCCATGCTCAATGCCAAGCGTCGGCTGGAGTGTTGTAAAGCCCGCCCCCATTGGACTCTGGAGCAGTGGAAATGCTTTCTCTTTAGTGATGAATCACGCATCGACATCTGGATGTCAAACAGACAAATCTGGGTATGGCAGATGCCAGGACAATGCTACCTGCCCGAATGCATAGTACCAACTGTAAAGTTTGGTGGAGGAGGAATAATGGTCTGGGGCTCTTTTTCACAGTTCGGGCTAGGCCCTTTATTTCCTGTGAAGGGAAAACTTAACAATACAGCATACAATGACATTCTAGACGATTCTGTTTTCCAACTTTGTGGGAGCAGTTTGGGGAAAGCCTGTTCCTGTTTCAGCATGACAATGCCCCCGTGCACAAAGTGAGATCTATACAGAAATGGTTTGTCGAGATCAGTTCGGAAGAACTTGACTGGTCTGCATAGAGCCCTGACCTCAACCCCATCGAACACCTTTGGGATGAATTGCAACGGCGACTATGAGCCAAGCCCAATCGCCCAACATGAGTGCCCGACCTCACTAATGCTCTTGTGGCTGAATGGACGAAAGTCCCCACAGAAATGTTCCAACATATAATGGACATCCTTCCCAGAAGAGTGGAGGCTGTTATAGCAGCAAAGGGGGGGACCAACTCCATATTAATGTCCATGATTTTGGAATGAGCTGTTCAATGAGCAGGTGTCCACATAGTATTTCGGAAATTAATCAGGCACTTTACTCAACCAAAAATTGCTCAGAAAGCACCACTGGGAGATGTGGAGCAGACGACAGTGATGAGGAAGACATTTAAAAGTCGCCCCCCAAGTCGAAGAAGGTAGGTTGAGGTTCACCTACCTATTTAGCCAGATTCAGATGAACTCTTAACTCCAGTGCCAAGGCAATGTGGTTGCCCACATTCTAAGGCCTGTGGCATGCTTCAGTCGAAACAGTTTGTGCATTTATGACAACATTTTGACGTTTTTGTTAGTTTTGGTGTTCTGAGTTTCTTCTGGCTGTTCTCCCACACATTTTTTCTTGAGACAAACTTAGGAGTGGGAAATATGGACAGGATTATTCAATGAGAGACGACAAGTTTCTTGCACATTTTTCCACTTGAGAAATACTGCACCAACTCTGCAAAAACTTCTAAATTACAGATGTATCTTAAATTAATTCGGAATATTTTGAGGAAGTGTATACTGGCTGTTGTTGCTACAGTGTCTCAAGAGGGGCAAACAGTAAAATTGCTGCTTTTAAGGGAGTTTTGTGAGGCACACTCACTTCGCCCAGGCAGGTTCTGCTAGGAGAATAAGAAACCTAGTGTGCGGGCACCTTTCGTCTCCCCAATCAGTCCCTCCAGGATTTCACAGGGATTGTTTTTTATAGTTGCAGGAAAAAATAATTGATTTTGTTTTGTGATTCTGATATTTTGCATGGCGACATGGAATGATATTATCCAATTTGTTGCAAAAAAATGCACTGACAAGGGAAAAAGGGTTGTTGACGTGTGGATTGAACCATATTATGCAGTAAATGTGATTGAACCATATGTGGTAAATGTACAGTAATTGGTTGTAACAGCAAGCTTTTTTTGTGCTGCAGTGATGGGTAAGTTATGCAATAATATTGCGATGATGACAGTTATGCGGAAATAGTGCGGGATTGGTCAAATTTGCATGCCCT
This sequence comes from Oncorhynchus mykiss, assembly GCF_057628025.1. Taxonomy (NCBI): domain Eukaryota; kingdom Metazoa; phylum Chordata; class Actinopteri; order Salmoniformes; family Salmonidae; genus Oncorhynchus; species Oncorhynchus mykiss. The sequence continues at coordinate 29,573,759 of NC_143031.1, forward strand.
CGCATTATATGTGGAGAATTGTTGAGTATGCAAAAATATTTGCAATCACAGAATCCTGGAGGGAATGTCCAATGTGAAACACACAAGTTGTATTGAGGCTCCATTGAAATTGTTTGTACTCTAGTGCGTTCACATTTTCGTTGGTGAATCTGCGGCAAAAATTATATTTATTTCCACTAGTGGAAAACAGTTTAACAGAAACCATTTCTGGTTAATCAAATCAAATTTATTTATATAGCCCTTCTTACATCAGCTGATATCTCAAAGTGCTGCAAAGAAACCCAGCCTAAACCCCCAAACAGCAAGCAATGCTGGTGTAGAATCACGGTGGCTAGGAAAAACTCCATAGAAAGACCAAAACCTAGGAAGAAACAGAGAGGAACCAGGCTATGAGGGGTGGCCAGTCCTCTTCTGGCTGTGCCGGGTGGACATTATAACAGAACATGGCCAAGATGTTCAAATGTTCATAAATGACCAGCATGGTCAAATAATAATCACAGTAGGGTGCAACAAGTCAGCACCTCAGGAGTAAATGTCAGTTGGCTTTTCATAGCCAATCATTAAGATTATCTCTACCGCTCCTGCTGTCTCTAGAGAGTTGAAAACAGCAGGTCTGGGACAGGTAGAACGTCCGGTGAACAGGTCAGGGTAACATAGCCGCAGGCAGAACAGTTGAAACTGGAGCAGCAGCACAGCCAGGTGGACTGGGGACAGCAAGGAGTCATCATGCCAGGTAGTCCTGAGGCATGGTCCTAGGGCTCAGGTCCTCCGAGAGAGAGAGAAAGAAAGATAATTAGAGAGGGTATACTTAAAGTCACACAGGACACTGGATAAGACAGGAGAAATACTCCAGATAAAACAAACTGACCCTAGCACCCCGACACAAACTACTGCAGCATAAATACTGGAGGCTGAACACATGAATTCCAAGACCAGTAACCATTGATGACCAATCAGCGGGATTAGAAAATTCTGTTGGAAACCAAGCTATCTAGCTAGCTACCTACCAAAGTAGTGGACAAAGGATCGGACCAAAGCGCAGCGTGGTTAGAGTTCAACATGTTTAATAAAGACCATAAACATGAACACTACAAAATACCAAAACAACAAAGTTGAAAACCCGAAACAGTCCTATCTGGTGCATAGACACAAAGACAGAAGACAACCACCCACAAAATACCCAAAGAACATAGCTGCCTAAATATGGTTCTCAATCAGAGACAACGATAAACACCTGCCTCTAATTGAGAACCAATCTAGGCAACCATAGACTTACATAAACACCTAGACTAGAAAAACACCCCATAAACACTCAAAACCCCTAGACCAGACAAAACACATAAATCCCCCATGTCACACCCTGACCTAACCAAAATAATAAAGAAAACAAAGATAACTAAGGCCTGGGCGTGACAAGTGGTCCAGTGAGTGTCTAACTTACTAAACTTAAACATTTTATTAGATAAATGATGCCGAGTTACCAATGTCATGTTATATGGGATAACATTTTTTTGATTATTTGTAACAATGACATTGCTTTAAACTAGTAGCTAGCTGATCTTGATCAAGTGTTGTTCCTTCTCTCTTTCTAGAAGCAATCAGTTACAAGGCAAAAATACTTATTGAGGACTGAGGACATTGAAATATGTGTGCCCCAGGCTTCTTGCATGCATGGTTTTGAGATGTAAGTTACACAAAAAAATAATGCTGGGTTGTTAGGATAAGGGGTTCCCACATTATTTCACTAGGGGGGGGCCCTCCTCCAGCATTGAGGAACATCCCGCTCCACTCCTGCGTCACGTCTATTTCAAAATCAAATCAAATTTTTAAGGTCACATACATGTGATTAGCAGATGTTATTAATATCAAGATGGAGCCGGAGAACAATGCTGACCTTTTAAGTATTCCTAACCAATTGTTATTTTTTTGTTTAACTTATTTTTTCAACTTATTTTGTACATAATTTTGCTACAACCGTCTCTTATTACCAAAAATAACTTCTGGACATCAGAACTGTGATTACTCACCACGGACTGGCAGAAACGGACATGCCCGACGTGAATGATATACTGCTCTCCCGGGAACATGCCCTGATCCCCGTAATTTGTGTGGAGAAAAAGCAGCCAGAGGGTGGGCTGCCTTCTGAGAATTCGTAGGCGATCGAATAAACTCCCATTTCCTTCCATTCTGCTATCAATTGTGCAATTTTTGGAGAATAAAATCGATGACCTACGCGGAAGATTAAACTACCAACGGGACATTCAAAACTGTAATATCTTATGCTTCATGAGTCGTGCTGAACGACGACATTATCAACATACAGCTGGATGGTTATACGCTGTTTCGACAGAATGGAACAGTGGAGTCTGGTGAGACGAGAGGCGGCGGACTATGTATTTTTATAAATAACAGCTGGTGCACGATATCCAATTAAGTCCCGAGGTTTTGCTCGCATGAGGAAGAGTATCTTATGATAAGCTGTAGACCACACTATCTACATAGAGAGTTTTCATCTGTATTTTTCAGGGGCTGTCTACATACCACCACAGACTGATGCTGGCACCAATACCGCACTGAATGAGCTGTATTCCGCCATAAGCAAACAGGAAAACACTCACCCAGAGGCGGCGCTCCTAGGAGCTGGGATCTTTAATGCAGGGAAACTTAAATCCGTCTTACCAAATTTCTATCAGCATGTTAAATGTGCAACAAGAGGGATGAAACTCTGGATCACTTTTACTCCACACACAGAGACGCATACAAAGCTCTCCCTCGCCCTCCATTTGGCAAATCTGACCATAATTCTATCCTCCTGATTCCTGCTTACAAGCACAAATTAAAGCAGGAAGCACCAGTGACTCAGTCTATAAAAAAATGATCAGATGAAGCAGATGCTAAACTACAGGACTGCTTTGCTATCACAGACTGGAAGATGTTCCGGGACTCTCTGGGTGAGTGGTTTCCTGTTTGCTTATTTCCTTAAACAGCAGACTGAGTGCGGTCTTAGTGCCAGCATCTGTCTGTGGTGGTAAATAAACAGCCACGATAAGTATAGCTGAGAACTCTCTAGGCAAGTAGTGTGGCCTGCAGTTTATCACAATATACTATACTTCAGGCGAGCAAAATCTAGAGACTTCCTTAGATTTCGTGCACCAGTTGTTGTTTAAAAATATGCACAGACCGCCCCCCTCGTCTTACTGGAGTGTGCTGTTCTATCCTGCCGGTGCAGCGTGTATCCCGCAAGCTGAATATCCATGTCATCATTCAGCCGATTCCGTGAAGCATAGGATACTACAGTTTTTGATGTCCCGTTGGTAGGATATTCGTGACCGTTCCTCGTCTAGTTTATTGTCCAACGATTGCACGTTGGCAAGTAATATTGATGTTAACGGCAGCTTTCCTAGTTGTCTTCTGCGGGTCCGGACGAGGCATCCAGCTCTTCGTCCTCTGCATTGCTTCCTTTTGCGAATAATTGGGATGTCTGCCATGTGGGGAGAATATCGTGTGAGTCCTGCTTGTTGTTGTTGAAGTAATCTTCATCTAATCCGAGGTGAGTGATCGCTGTCCTGATATCCAGAAGCTCTTTTCTTCCGTAAGACACGGTTGCAGAAACATTATGTACGAAATAATTTACAAGTATTGCGGAAGAAAACACATAATAGCACAATTGGTTAGGAGACCGTAAAACGGCGGCTATCTCCTCCGGCGCCATCTTGTGGGTCATTAGAGGGTCATTAGAGGGTAGAGGGTCATTGGCTTCATCAATAAGTGCATCGATGACGTAATCCCCACAGTGACCATACATACATAACCCAACCAGAAGCCATGGATTACAGGCAACATCCACACTGAGCTAAATTCTAGAGCTGCTCCTTTCAAGGAGCAGGACTCTAACCCGGAAACTTATAAGAAATCCTGCTATGCCATCCGACAAACAATCAAACAGGCAAAGAGTCAATACAGGACTAAGATCGAATCATACTACACCGGCTCTGACGCTCATCGAACATGGCAAGTTTTGCAAACTATTACAGACTACAAATGGAAGGAGAGCCGAGAACTGCCCAGTGACACGAGCCTACCAGAAGAGCTAAGCTACTTCTATGCTCGCTTTTAGGCAAATAACACTGAAACATGCATGAGAGCACCAGCTGTTCCGGGAAAACTGTGTGATCACACTCTCTGCAGCCAATGTGAGAAAGACTTTTAAACAGGTCAACATTCACAAGGCCGCAGACCCACACGGATTACCAGGACATGTCTGACCAACTGGCAAGTGTCTTCACTGACATTTTCAACCTGTCCCTGACCGAGTCTGTAATACCAACATGTTTTAACCTTTCTGATCTCCCCATCCCGGATCCGGGTTCGTGAATACAGACTCAAGCTCATTACCATAACGCAACGTTAACTATTCATGAAAATCGCAAATGAAATGAAATAAATATGCTAGCTCTCAAGCTTAGCCTTTTGTTAACAACACTGTCATCTCAGATTTTCAAAATATGCTTCTCAACCATTGCAAAACAAGCATTTGTGTAACAGTATTGATGGCTAACGTAGCATTTAGCATTAGCATTCAGCTGGCAACATTTACACAAAAAAACAGAAAAGCATTCAAAAAAATCATTTACCTTTGAAGAACTTCAGATGTTTTCAATGAGGAGACTCTCAGATAGCAAATGTTCAGTTTTTCCTGAAAGATTATTTGTTTAGGACAAATCACTCCGTTTTCTGCGTCACGTTTAGCTATGAAAAAACCCCTGTATCCAGGATTGTGTAAATCTATCAGCAAGCTCATTAGCATAACACAACGTTAACTATTTATGAAAATCGCAAATGAAATGAAATAAATATGCCATCTCTCAAGCTTAGCCTTTTGTAAACAACACTGTCATCTCAGATTTTCAAAATATGCTTCTCAACCATAGGAAAACAATAATTTGTGTAAAAGTAGCTAGCTAGAGTTAGCATTTCGCGTTAGCATTTAGCGTTAGCATTAGCGTTAGCATCCAGCACGCAACATTAACAAAAACATAAAAGCCTTCAAATAAAATCATTTACCTTTGAAGAACTTCTGATGTTTTCAATGAGGATACTCTCAGTTAGATAGCAGATGCTCAGTTTTTCCAAAAAGATTCCTTGTGTATTAGAAATAGCTCCGTTTTATACATCACATTTGGCTACCAAAAAAAATCCATAAATTCAGTCCTCAAAACGCAAACTTTTTTCCAAATTAACTCCATAATATCGACTGAAAACATGGCAAACGTTGTTTAGAATCAATCATCAAGGTGTTTTTCACATATCTCTTCATTGATACATCGTTCTTGGACACATGCTTTCTCCCCTGAATCAAATGGTAAAGTAGAAGCAGCTGGCAATTGCGCACCGAATTTGACGCAGGACACCAGGCGGACACTTGGAAAATGTAGTCTCTTATGGTCAATCTTCCAATGATATGCCTACAAATACGTCACAATGCTGCTAAGACCTTGGGCGAACGACAGAAAGTGTAGGCTCATTCGTTGCGCAATCACAGCCATATAAGGAGAGAATGGAAAACAGAGCTTCAGAAATTCTGCTAATTCCTGGGTGATGCATCATCTTGGTTTCGCCTGTAGAATGAGTTCTGGGGCACTTACAGACAAAATCTTTGCAGATTCTGAAACTTCAGAGTGTTTTCTTTCCAATATGCATAGTCGAGCATCTTTTCGTGACAAAATATCGCGCTTAAAACGGGAACGTTTTTTATCCAAAAATGAAATAGCGCCCCTAGAGCTCTAACAGGTTAAGCAGACCACATAGTCCCTGTGCCCAAGAACACTAAGGTAACCTGCCTAAATGAGTACCGCCCCGTAGCACTCATATCTGTAGCCATGAAGTGCTTTAAAAGGCTGGTCATGGCTCACATCAACACCATTATCCCAGAAATCCTAGACCCACTCCAATTTGCATACCACCCTAACAGATCCACAGATGATGCAATCTCTATTGCACTCCACACTGCCCTTTCCCACCTGGACAAATAGAACACCTATGTGAGAATGCCCTTCAACGACTACAGCTCAGTGTTCAACACCATAGTGCCCTCAAAGCTCATCAATACGCTAAGGACCATGGGACTAGAAATCTCCCTCTGCAACTGGATCCTGGACTTCCTGATGGACCGCCCCCAGGTGGTAAGGGTAGATAACAACACATCCGCCACGCTGATTCTCAACTCAGGGGTAAGTGCTCAGTCCCTCCTGTACTCCCTGTCCACTCATGACTGCACGGCCAGGCACGACTCCAGCACTATTGTTACGTTTTCCGATGACACAACAGTGGTAGGCCTGATCACCGACAACAATGAGACAGCCTATAGGGAGGAGGTCAGAGACCTGGCCGTGTGGTGCCAGGACAACAACATCTCCCGCAACGAGATCAAGACAAAGGTGATGATTGTGAACTACAGGAAAAAGAGGACCGAGCACGCCCCCATTCACATCGACTGGGCTGTAGTGGAGCAGGTTGAGAGCTCCAAGTTCCTTGGTGTCCACATCACCAACAAACTAACATTGTCCAAACACACCAAGAGAGTCTTGAAGAGGGCACGACAAAACCTATTCCCCCTCAGGAGACTGAAAAGATTTGGCATGGGTCCCCAGATCCTAAAAAGGTTCTACAGCTGCACCATCGAGAGCATGACTGGTTGGTTCACCGCCTGGTATGGCAACTGCTCGGCCTCCGACCGCAAGGCACTAAAGAGGGTAGTGCTTACGGCCCAGTACATCACTGGGGCCAAGCTTCCTGACATCAGAACCTCTATACCAGGCAGTGTCAGAGGAAGGCCCTAAAAATTGTCAAAGACTACAGCCACCCTAGTCCATAGACTGTTCTCTCTGCTACCGCACGGCAAGCAGTACCGGAGCGCCAAATCTAGGTCTAAGAGTCTTCTAAACAGCTTCTATCCCCAAGCCATAAGACTCCTGAACATGCAATCAATTGGCCACCCAGACTATTTGCACCCCCCCCCCCCCCTCTTTTACACTGCTGCTACTCTCTGTTGTTATCATCTATGCATAGTCACTTTAATAACTCTACCTACATGGACTAGCCGGTGCCCCCGCACATTGACTCTGTACCGGTACCCCCTGTATATAGTCTCACTATTGTTATTTTACTGCTGCTTTTTAATTACTTGTTACTTTATTTCTTATTCTGATAAAAAAACTGAGTTGTTGGTTAGTGGCTCGTAAGTAAGCATTTCACTGTAAAGTTGTATTTGGCGCATGTGACTAATAGAATTTGATTTAAATATGTGTGTAGCAAAATGCTTCTGCTTCTAGCTCTGACAGTGCAGTAATATCTAACAAATTACAACATATACCCAATACACACACATCCAAGTAGGAATGAATTGAGACTATATACACATGGACAAGCGATGTCAGTGCGGAATTGACTAAGATACGGTAGAATAGTATAGAAAATAGTACTGTATATACATATGAGATGAGTAATGCAAGATATGTAAACACTATTAATGTGACGAGTGTTCCATTCCTTAAAGTGGCCAGTGATTTCTAATCTATGCATATAGGCAGCAGCCTCTAATGTGCTAGTTATTGCTGTTTAACCATCTGATGGCCTTGAGATCAAATCTGTATTTCAGTCTCTCGGTCCCAGCTCTGACCTTACCTTCTGGATGATAGCAGGGTGAACAGGTAGTGGCTTGGTTGGTTGATGTCCTTGATGATCCTTTTGGCCTTCCTGTGACATCAGGAGCTGTAGATGTCCTGGAGGGCAGGTAGTTTGCCCCCAGTAATGTGTTGGGCAGACCGCACCACCCTCTGGAGAGCCTTGCGTTGCGTGCAGTGCAGTTGCCATACCAGGTGGTGATACAGCTCGACAGGATGCTTTCAATTGTGCATCTGTTGCGCATTCTTCACCACACTGTCTGTGTGGGTGGTCCATTTCAGTCTGTCAGTGATGGGTACGCCAAAGAACTTGATGCTTTCCACCTTCTCCACTGTGGTCCCGTCGATGTAGATAGGGGGGTGCACCCTCTGCTATTAATCTCTCTGGGATATGTGGGACGGTAGCGTCCCACTTGGCCAAAAGATAGAGAAAATGCAGGGCAACAAATTCAAATAAATTCCTATAAAAATCAAACTTTCATGAAATCACACAAGTAAGATACCAAATTAAAGCTACACATGTTGTGAATCCTGCCAACATGTCAGATTTCAAAAAGGCTTTTCGCCTAAAGCAAACGATGCTATTATCTGAGAATAGCACCATAGTAAACAAAACAGAGAAAACATTTCAACCCTGCAGGCGCGACACAAAACGTAGAAATAAAAATATAAATCATGCCTTACCTTTGACGAGCTTCTTCTGTTGGCACTCCAATATGTCCCATAAACATCACAAATGGTCCTTTTGTTTGATTAATTCCGTCCACATATATCCAAAAACCTGTAAACTTTGACAAAACATTTCAAACTACTTTTGTAATACAACTTTAGGTATTTTTTAAGTAAATAATCAATAAAATTGAAGATGCATTGATCTGTGTTCAATACAGGAAGAAAACAATCTCAAGCATGCTTTCTGGTCATGCGCCTCTATCAAACAGTACACATGAAGTGACACTCGTTCAAGATGGACGTACTTCTTCATTACACAAAGGAATAACCTCAACCAATTTCTAAAGACTGGTGACATCCAGTGGAAGCGGTAGGAACTGTAAGCAAGTCCCTTAGAAATCTGGATTCCCAATGAAAACTCATTGAAAAGAGGGTGACCCTCAACAACAACAAAAATCTGAATGGTTTGTCCTCGGGGTTTCACCTGCTACATAAGTTCTGTTATACTCACAGACATGATTCAAACAGTTTTAGAAACAGATTGTTTTCTACCCAAATCTACTATAATAATATGCATATCTTATCTTCTGGGGATGAGTAGCAGGCAGTTGAAATTGGGCATGCTTTTCATCCAAAATTCCAAATGCTGCCCCCTATCCTAGAGGAAGTCCATGATCATCTCCTTTGTTTTGTTAACGTTGAGTGAGGGGTTGTTTTCCAGGTGCCACACTCCCAGAAGCCTCACCTCCTCCCTGTAGGCTGTCTCATCATCGTTGCTAATCAAGCCTACTACTGTTGTGTTGTCTGCAAACTTGATTGAGTGGGAGGCATGCTTGGCCACGTAGTCATGGGTGAACAGGGAGTACAGGAGGGGGCTGAGCACACACCCTTGTGGAGCCCCAGTATTGAGGATCAGTGGAGTTGAGGTGATGTTTCCTACCTGGGATGACAACCCATCTCTGGATGAGGGCTTTTAGCGAGTGGAATAGTGGGGACCAATTGGAGGTTTACTTAGTAGCAATGTAAATATCATGGTAGAGCTATATAGACACTCAATCATCATGTTACTTTTTAATGGTACGTTTTCAAACATATAGTTTGATAAATAGAATTGAAAGTTGTGTCTCAGTATATTAAATGGTGAAATAAGTATAGCCAGTTACAATTGTAACTGGAAAAAGGATTGGGGGGGGGGCAAAATATATTTCTCCCATGGGCAAAGAAATTCAAAAGGGGTGATGGTATTAATTAACAGTCATTTTGATCCAAATGTGAAAATTGTCCAAGCAGATCATCATCATCAAGGTAGATGGATTATTTTAAATATGTTATTGGACAATAAACAGATATGGCTTACCTATACAGTCCAAATAAAGATGATCCAAGCTTCTTTGAAAATACATATAAGGATTTATCAACTCTACAAGCAACACTAGACTCTTATTATGGTGGGAGATTTTAATACAGTCTTAAATACCTCTATGGACCGGAAAGGAAATCACACTACAAACTATCACCCTCAGGCACTTAAGGAAATCATGACTGTCATGGATATATTGGAATTAATGGATATATGGAGGCTTAAATACCCTGACCTAGTGAGATATATATGGCGGAGGCTTAATCAAACTAGTTGTCTTGTCTACTTTCTTATGCCATTCTCTCTGGCACCAAAAGTCAAAAAATTGTTGATAGGGGACAGAATGCGGTCGGATCAACAGATAATTGGCATATATATTACTCTTACCGTATTTCTACGTGGGCGGGGATATTGGAAATTTAATCAAAGCCTACTAGATGATGAATTGGGACAGAATAATTTATAACTGACTTTTTCAGACATAACGTAGGTAAAGCAGATCCACTTTTAAATGTGCCTTTAGAGGCCATGCAATTCAGTACTCATCTATAAAACAAAATAAATTCATATCAAAAGAGTCCATATTAACAAAGGAAATTGACTAACAGTACAGTCAGATAGCAATAAAAACTGTACCATAGAGGCACAGAATAAGTTAGAGGAAAAACAAAAAGAAGCGGAGGAACTTATTCAAGAAAGATCCAGTGTAATATATAGTAAAAATATAGCAAACTGGATGGAATATGGGGAAAAATGCACCAAATTATTTTTCAATTTTCAATATAGAATGCATGATTCACCGAATTATATTGTGAAAGAGGAAGTAAAGTACTTTAATATGTTTTTGTTTCAGTCGCATCCATCTCCACTAACTGAAGCTAATGGTATGGCTTTTGTAAATAATAATAATGTAAAATTAACATTTGTACAGAAAGACTCATGTGAAGGCCAAATTACAGATGAGGAACTTCTTGATGCAATTAAAGCCTTTTAAAGGCTGGGAAAACTCCAGGGCTGGATGGCATACCAGTGGAAGAATACCAAACTTTTCGATATACTCAGAGTTCCATTATTAGTATGTTTTAACCACTCCTACATAAATGGTAGATTATCGGACACACAACAAACAGGTCTGATATCATTATTACTGAAACAGGACCCAAGTGGTAAAAAAAACAAAGATCCAGCCCGTTTAAAAAATTGGATTCCTCTTGCACTTCAGTGTAAGTGGACAACTACAAAAACCTAGGTGTCTGGCTACACTGCAAACTCTTCTTCCAGACTCATATTAAACATCTCCAATCCAAAATAAAATCTAGAATCGGCTTCCTATTTCACAACAAAGCATCCTTCACTCACGCCGCGAAAGACTATCCTACCAATCCCCGACTTCGGAATTATTGCCTTACCTCCTCACGCCATTTGCACACACCATATGTAGACTTTATTTTTTTTGTATTGTGTTACTGACTGTACGCTTGTTTATTCCATGTGTAACTCTGTGTTGTTGTTTGTGTCGCACTGCTTTGCTTTATCTTGGCAGTTGACGCAGTTGTAAATGAGAACTTGTTCTCAACTAGCCTACCTGGTTAAATAAAATGTGAAATAAAATAAAGTGTTGTGATGCAAAAATCCTAGCAAAATGCTTGGCGCATAGAATTTAAAAAGTATTGCCAGAGTATTTTTCCCTGGATGATACATCAGAGATAATATAAGACAAGCACTGGAAACAATAGAATACTATGAAATATCGGGGACACCAGGCCTGGTTTTCATAGCTGATTTTGAAAAGGCTTTTGATAAAGTACGACTGGAGTTTATATATAAATGCTTAGAATATTTCAATTTTGGGGAATGGGTTAAAGTTATTATAAAATAGTAAATAATGGCTACATCTCAGAAAGTTTTAAACTATCTAGAGGAGTAAAACAAGGTTGTCCACGATCGGCATATCTATTTATTATTGCCATCGAAATGTTAGCTGTTAAAATTAGATCCAACAATAATATTAAGGGATTAGAAATCCGTGGCTTAAAAACTAAGGTGTCATTGTACGCTGATGATTCATGTTTTCTTTTAAAACCACAATTAGAATCTCTCCATGGCCTTATAGAGGATCTAGATAGTTTTGCTATCATCTGGATAAAAACCAAATTATGATGAATGTACTACATTACGTATTTGATCACAAAAAAATTATACTTTTACATTACTGTGTAGTTTACCAATTAAATGGTTTGACGAAGATGTGGACATACTCAGGATACAAATCCCAAAAGGAAGAAATTCTCACACTAATAGATTTTTATAGAAAGTTAGTAAAAATAGATAAGATCTTGCTACCATGGAAAGGAAAATACGTGCCTATTTGTGGAAAAATCACCTTGATTAACTCTTTAGTCATATTGTAATGGTCATCGTATGAAGAAGGTGTGGACCAAGGCGCAGCGTGGTAAGTGTTCATGTTATTTTTTCTTTAAACTGAACACAAAACAAAATAACAAAGAGAATGAACGAAACAGTCCTGTCAGGTGCAGAAACACAAAACAGAAAACAACTACCCACAACCCATAGTGGGAAAACAGGCTGCCTAAGTATGGTTCTCAATCAGAGACAACGACAGACAGCTGTCCCTGATTGAGAACTATACGGGCCAAAAACACAGAAATACAAAAACATAGAAAAAAGAACATAGAACGCCCACCCTAGTCACACCCTGGCCTAACCAAAATAGAGAATAAAAAGCTTCTCTATGGCCAGGGCGTGACACACACAGTTTACCTACCTTAAATTATATGAACAAAAATATTCAATTTTTTTGGGAAAGGCAAACCAGACAAAATTAAAACAGCCTATTTATATAACGAATATGAATTCGGAGGGGAGAAATGATTATACATTAAAGAATTAGACCTCTCACGAAAGGCATCAGTCATACAAAAGTTATACTTAAATCCAAACTGGTTCTCTAGTAAATTAGTAGGAATGTCTCATCCCATGTTCAAGAATGGCATTTTTCCCTTTATTCAGATTACAACTGCTCACTTTCGGTTGTTTGAAAAGGAAATAATCTCCAAAATATCGTTATTTAAAATAAAAAAAAGCCTTAGAAAGTTAGTTTCATTTTCAGTTTAATCCACTTGAAAAGACAGGACAAATAATATGACAAATATTGTGGTTAAACTCAAATGTACTAATTGATAAAAAAAAAAACATACTTTTCAAATACATTTTTAAAAGAGGTATACTTTTAGTGAATGATATCATAAATAGGACTGGTGTATTTATGTCACACGCAGCTAACACAGACATATGGATATGTCTGCTCTACCCAAAATTACAACCAACTAATTGCAGCATTAACACAAAAATGTAAGAGGCAAGTAGAAGGGGGAAAAAAGTAAAGAACTTTTATGTCGGCCCTGCATTAAAGAACATAAATGGTTAAAGAAAAGGTTGATAAATAAAACATATATCAATTTAATTTGAGGACCAAAAAACTGACAGCTGTGCCATATAAATGGCAAAATAGTTGGGAAGAGATTTTCGATATACCCATTCCATGGCACATGATTTATGAATTGATACGCAAAACAACGACGGATTCAAAACTTCAATTTTTTTTATTTTAATTACTATACAAAATTCTTGCAGCCAATAGAATGTCATATATATGGGGGATACAATCTTCCCAGCTCTGCATATTTAGCTGTGAGGAGGCAGAGTCATTAGATAATTTATTTTGCTATTGTCCATATGTAGCGCATTTTTGGTCACAGGTCCAGGAATGGCAGAAGAATTGTAATATTTGCCTAGAACTAACACTGCAGATAGCAATAGTAGGTGATTTGAAAAGCCATAGTCAATCAATAATATAATAATTATTTTAGCAAAAAATATATGTTTTTCATTTAGCATCTGTAGAAGCTATGGGAATAGAAAGTTTCAGAACTTTTGTGAAGCGTCACGGCACAGTTGAAAAATATTTGGATGGTGTTAAAGGCACAGTCAATTTAGTGTATGTAAACTTCTGACCCACTGTGATACAATGAATTATAAGTGAAATAATCTGTCTGTAAACAATTGTTGGAAAAATGACTTGTGTCATGTACAAAGTAGATGTCCTAACTGACTCAAAACTATAGTTTGTTAACAAGAAATTTGTGGAGTTGTGTGAAAAATTTGTTTTAAAACTTCTTAGGGCTACAATCCCGTTAACGGGATGATATGACAACAGCCAGTGAAAGTGCAGGGTTGCCAAATTCAAAACAACAAAAATCTCATAATTAAAATTCCTCAAACATACATGTATCTTATACCGTTTTAAAGGTAAACTTGTTGTTAATCCCACCACAGTGTCCAATTTCAAATAGGCTTTACAGCGAAAGCCCCACAAACGATTATGTTAGGTAACCACCAACTCACAGCCATCAAACACACAGCCATCAAAAAGCACAAATAAAGATAAAAATAATCACTAAACTTTGATGATCTTCATCAGATGACACTCATAGGACTTCATGTTACACAATACATGTATGTTTTGTTTGATAAAGTTCATATTTATATTTTAAAAAATCTCAGTATACATTGGCACGTTACGTTCACTAGTTCCAAAAACATCCGGTGATATTGCAGAGAGCCACATCATTTTACAGAAATACTCATTATAAATGTCGATAAATTGTTAGACATGGAAATATAGATATACCTCTCCTTAATGCAACCACTGTGTCAGATTTTTTTTTAACTTTACGGAAAAAGCAAACCATGCAATAATCTGAGACAGCGCTCAGAAAATAAATAAAATTATCCGCCATGTTGGAGTCAACAGAAATCAGAAATCACACTATAAATATTCCCTTACCTTTGACGATCTTCATTAGAATGCACTCCCAGGAATCCTAGTTCCACAATAAATGCTTTATTTGTTCGATAATGTCCATTATGTCCAAGTAGCTACTTTTGTTAGCGCGTTTAGTACACAAATCCAAACGCTCGTGCAGGTCCATCCGAACATCGGAAGAAAACTTCAAAAAGTTATATTACAGGTCGATGAAACTTGTCAAACTAAGTGTAGAATCAATCTTTGGGATGTTGTCATCATAAATCTTCAATAAAGTTCCAACCAGAGTATTCCTATGTCTGTACAGAAGGTAAAAGCCTAAGTGTTATTGTTTATTAGTTTACTCCAAATGGGGGAAGGGTGGTAGGGTTTGCGGGGAATAATAAAGGTATGTTCTAAAAAAAGTACGTATATCTATATAGGTATGTACAGTGGGGAGAACAAGATTTTGATACATTGCCGATTTTGCAGGTTTTCCTACTTACAAAGCATGTAGAGGTCTGTAATTTGTATCATAGGTACACTTCAACTGTGAGAGATGGAATCAAAAAACAAAAATCCAGAAAATCACATTGAATGATTTTTAAGTTATTAATTTGCATTTTATTGCATGACATAAGTATTTGATACATCAGAAAAGCAGAACTTAATATTTGGTACAGAAACCTTTGTTTGCAATTACAGAGATCATACGTTTCCTGTTGTTCTTGACCAGGTTTGCACACACTGCAGCAGGGATTTTGGCCCACTCCTCCATACAGACCTTCTCCAGATCCTTCAGGTTTCGGGGCTATCGCTGGGCAATACGGACTTTCAGCTCCCTCCAAAGATTTTCTATTTGGTTCAGGTCTGGAGACTGGCTAGGCCACTCCAGGACCTTGAGATGCTTCTTACGGAGCCACTCCTTAGTTGCCATGGCAGTGTTTCGGGTCGTTGTCATGCTGGAAGACCCAGCCACGACCCATCTTCAATGCTCTTACTGAGGGAAGGGGGTTGTTGGCCAAGATCCCGCGATACATGGCCCCATCCATCCTCCCCTCAATACGGTGCAGTCGTCCTGTCCCCTTTGCAGAAAAGCATCCACCAAGAATAATGTTTCCACCTCCATGCTTCACGGTTGGGATGGTGTTCTTGGGGTTGTACTCATCGTTCTTCTTCCTCCAAACACGGCGAGTGGAGTTTAGGCCAAAAAAGCTATATTTTTGTCTCATCAGACCACATGACGTTCTCCCATTCCTCCTCTGGATCATCCAGATGGTCATTGGCAAACTTCAGATGGGCCTGGACATGCGCTGGCTTGAGCAGGGGGACCTTGCATGCGCTGCAGGATTTTAATCCATGACGGCGTAGTGTGCTACTAATGGGTTTCTTTGAGACTGTGGTCCCAGCTCTCTTCAGGTCATTGACCAGGTCCTGCCATGTAGTTCTGGGCTGATCCCTCACCTTCCTCATGATCATTTATGCCCCACGAGGTGAGATCTTGCATGGAGCCCCAGACCGAGGGTGATTGACCATCATCCTGAACTTCATCCATTTTCTAATAATTGCGCCAACAGTTGTTGCCTTCTCACCAAGCTGCTTGACTGTTGTCCTGTAGCCCATCCCAGCCTTGTTCAGGTCAATTTTATCCCTGATGTCCTTACACAGCCCTCTGGTCTTGGCCATTGTGGAAAGGTTGGAGTATGTTTGATTGAGTGTGTGGACAGGTGTCTTTTATACAGGTAACGAGTTCAAACAGGTGCAGTTAATACAGGTAATGAGTGGAGAACAGGAGTGCTTCTTAAAGAAAAATGAACAGGCCTGTGAGAGCAGGAATTCTTACTGGTTGGTGGGTGATCAAAGACTTATGTCATGAAATAAAATGCAAATTAATTACTTTGTGATTATCTGAATTTTTGTTTTAGATTCCGTCTCTCACAGTTGAAGTGTACCTATGATAAAAATTATAGATCTCTACATATTTTGTAAGTAGGAAAACCTGCAAAATCGTCAGTGTATCAAATACTTGTTCTCCCCACTGTATATATGTATGCATATGTGTACATGTTGTCACGCCCTGACCTTAGTATTCTTTGTTTTCTTTATTATTTTGGTTAGGTCAGGGTATGACGAAGGTGATATGTGTTTTTGACCTGTCTAGGGTTTTTGTATGTTTATCGGATTGTTTCTAGTCTAGGTGTTTTTATGTCTATGGTTGCCTAGGTTGGTTCTCAATCAGCGGCAGCTGTTTATCGTGGTCTCTGATTGGGGACCATATTTAGGTAGCCGTATTCCTTGGGTATTTTGTGGGTTATTGTCTATATATAGTTGCCCGAGTCAGCACCAGTGTTTATAGCATCACGCTGCGCCTTGGTCTCATCGTTACAACGAACGTGACACGTGTGTGTATATGGATATATATATTTGGAAATGATGCAGACAATTACATTGATGGAAGCAACAATCTTTATGCAATATTAAGCTGATCCACCCCTAAAAAACATGTTTAATAAACTCTGGGACTAGTACATCTATATCTGTATTTTATTGTGAAACATCTCTTTAATACTACTTTCTGTATAGTATAAGTATAATATCCTTTATAACAAATCATGATAACATTGGATAGATAGATAGAATGCATGTGACAATAGCAGGATCATATCAAGGATAGCGTCAGAAAGGAATACATAAATACCACTTGAAGCTTGATGATGACTTGATGAATCAGCTGTGTAAGGCAAAAACAAAAATGTGCACCCCTTTAAGTCCCCAGGACCAGGACTGAGAACCATTGCTCTTCATTGGGACCTCTTCATATGTACACAGGCTTTCACAGCTCTCTGTATCCGAGGACAGAAAACCTCAGAAAAAATAGACTACACAAAAGTACCAGCTCTATCCAGAATAGCCTACTGTCTCACTTTGACAGCTGGGCCAGCTATCCTTTCACCCTCACCCAAAATATGAGGAGTCAGTGGTAGGGTTCACATGACCTTGTAGCACAGCAAGATTCTCAGTAGACAGGGGGCATGGGATATCAGGAACAATGACCCCATTGTCATTGTTTCCAGATTATCCTCCTGCTGAATATGGAATGCTCAAAAGAAACAAATCTGTATTAGTGACGATACATTTAAAGGAAGACCTGTCAAGCAATTCACACAGACACAGGTGTTTGGAGCATTCCGATATGCCACAGCTGGTGAGGTGTCAGGTTCGCCTCTGTACTTAAAGGGTGATTATTCCAACTCTCTGTGAAATGCTGAAAATCTGCCCGCAGACGAGGTAGGAACCCGTATCCCACACAGAAGATGTGGATAGAATTTGACAGGTCAAGGTAGCCTTCTTCCTCCAAACTGTACAGCAAGTTGTAGTACTGACATGTCACAGCACTCCAAACATTTCTCCATAAGCCTTCCACGCCTCACCTAAGGGACCGAGAGAAAGAAACTGAGAGAAAGAAAAGGTTTTGTTGGGGGGAGGAACCTAACCTAATCCTCCATGAATAGTGAACACAGATGGGTCCGAGGTTATAGAAATGCAAGTTGTGTGTGCCTCTGTGAGTGGTTACTGACTGTATGTGACACAGACACCTATCTTAGCGTACCGGAAATATTTAAATATAGAGGGCTATGTGTCTCACCACTTGGTTATTGCAAGGCTAAACCCCTAGCAAATCATGACTTGGCAGCAACAGGGGCTTGATAGTCCAGTGAAAATGGCTGAGTGTTTATGTGGTGTAAATCTTAAAATTAGCAGCTGACATCTTAAGGGTTTTTTAATTGATGCATGTGAGACAGGTTCCATGTACAACAAGACAGGCAGCGAGGAAGAGAGAAAAAAATAACAGTTTAATAACCTCTGGTTATGGCCACTTTTGCCAGCAATAAAGCTTCCATGGCCTGTTCCTCAGACAGGGAACATACATCTGGCAATATCTACATTTTCGACCCCTTGATCAGCTCGCACTCTGAAAGTAAAGAAAATAGCTTATTTTTTGTAGATATGAAAACAGTAACTGAGATATGACCGTTCAATCTAAAGCAGCAGATGTCATTTTCAGGATACGTCAATACAGCACAGAAAGCAATCTTACGAGGTTTGATGAGGAAGATGTCAAGGGTTTCTATACAGAAGGTAACTCCTCACAAGATGTTACAATATGCATATTACAAGTTTTTTTTCTTCATTCTACTATATCGATATTTACCTCGAAGGCCATCCATTTCTGCTGACTCCACCCATAAAGTATCCAAAAACAGTTGCTGCTTTGTTATTGGCCGCAGTGTCCAGCTAGAACATCTATACAAGAGGTAACTTACGCTTAACACCAGACTGGTATTGTGGTTGTTCATTAGGTGATGGGAAATATGCAATATGCATACAAAATAATATACTTACCTTCCTTGAAAATCCATCTATACCGCCAAAGATGACAACGTTGTATCTTGAAAAAAAGAATTGTAATTAAAAGTGAAATGTTCAGCCTATTAACCTGCTTCATTATTTATATATTACCCATTGATGAAGAACAATTCCAATACATAATTGAAAGTTTGTCTATGAATAAGAAAGAATAAAAGTTAAGGACCGGTTAAGGATCGGCCCCTTTATTTCAATTTTCGCCTAAAATGACATACCCAAATCGAACTGCCTGTAGCTCAGGCCCTGAAGCAAGGATATGCATATTCTTGGTACCATTTGAAAGGAAACACTTCAAAGAAACACTTCTGTGGAAATATGAAAGGAATGTAGGAGAATATAACACAATAGATCTGGTAAAAGAAAATGCAAAGAAATAAACAACAGTTTTTGTACCATCATCTTTGAAAGGCAAGAGAAAGGCCATCATGTATTATTCCAGGCCAGTTGCAATTTAGATTTGGCCACTATATGGCAGCAGTGTACAGTCGTGGCCAAAAGTTTTGATAATGACACAAATATTAATTCTCACAAAGTCTGCTGCCCCTTTCTACTTTTAAACTCGGACAAAACAGAGATGCTTGTTCTAGGTCCCAAGAAACAAAGAGATATTCTGTTGAATCTGACATCTGACATCCAATGGTTGTACAGTCGTCTCAAATAAAACTGTGAAGGACCTCGGCGTTACTCTGGACCTTGATCTCTCTTTTGAAGAACATATCAAGACCATTTCAAGGACAGCTTTTTTCCATCTACGTAACATTGCAAAAATCAGAAACTTTCTGTCCAAAAATGATGCAGAAAAATTAATCCATGCTTTTGTCACTTCCAGGTTAGACTACTGCAATGCTCTACTTTCCGGCTACCCGGATAAAGCACTAAATAAACTTCAGTTAGTGCTAAATACGGCTGCTAGAATCCTGACTAGAACCAAAAAATTTGATCATATTACTCCAGTGCTAGCCTCTCTACACTGGCTTCCTGTCAAAGCAAGGGCTGATTTCAAGGTTTTACTGCTAACCTACAAAGCATTACATGGGCTTGCTCCTACCTATCTCTCTGATTTGGTCCTGCCGTACATACCTACACGTATGCTACGGTCACAAGACGCAGGCCTCCTAATTGTCCCTAGAATTTCTAAGCAAACAGCTGGAGGCAGGGCTTTTTCCTATAGAGCTCCATTTTTATGGAACGGTCTGCCTACCCATGTCAGAGACGCAAACTCGGTCTCAACCTTTAAGTCTCTACTGAAGACTCATCTCTTCAGTGGGTCATATGATTGAGTGTAGTCTGGCCCAGGAGTGGGAGGGTGAACGGAAAGGCTCTGGAGCAACGAACCGCCCTTGCTGTCTCTGCCTGGCCGGTTCCCCTCTTTCCACTGGGATTCTCTGCCTCTAGCCCTATTACAGGGGCTTAGTCACTGGCTTTACTGGGGCTCTCTCATGCCGTCCCTGGAGGGGGTGCGTCACCTGAGTGGGTTGAGTCACTGATGTGGTCATCCTGTCTGGCTTGGCGCCCCTCCCCCCCCCCCCCCCTTGGGTTGTGCCGTGGCGGAGGTCTTTGCGGGCTATACTCAAATCAAATCAAATTTATTTTATATAGCCCTTCGTACATCAGCTGATATCTCAAAGTGCTGTACAGAAACCCAGCCTAAAACCCCAAACAGCAAGCAATGCAGGTGAAGAAGCACGGTGGCTAGGAAAAACTCCCTAGAAAGGCCAAAACCTAGGAAGAAACCTAGAGAGGAACCAGGCTATGTGGGGTGGCCAGTCCTCTTCTGGCTGTGCCGGGTGGAGATTATAACAAAACATGGTCAAGATGTTCAAATGTTCATAAATGACCAGCATGGTCGAATAATAATAAGGCAGAATAGTTGAAACTGGAGCAGCAGCACAGTCAGGTGGACTGGGGACAGCAAAGAGTCATCATGTCAGGTATTCCTGGGGCATGGTCGTAGGGCTCAGGTCAGTTGAAACTGGAGCAGCAGCACAGCCAGGTGGACTGGGGACAGCAAGGAGTCATCATGTCAGGTAGTCCTTGGGCATGGTCCTAGGGCTCAGGTCCTCCGAGAGAGAGAAAGAGAGAAGGAGAGAATTAGAGAACGCACACTTAGATTCACACAGGACACCGAATAGGACAGGAGAAGTACTCCAGATATAACAAACTGACCCTAGCCCCCCGACACATAAACTACTGCAGCATAAATACTGGAGGCTATACTCAGCCTTGTCTCAGGATGGTAAGTTGGTGGTTGAAGATATCCCTCTAGTGGTGTGGGGGCTGTGCTTTGGCAAAGTGGGTGGGGTTATATCCTTCCTGTTTGGCCCTGTCCGGGGGTGTCCTCGGAGTGGGCCACAGTGTCTCCTGACCCCTCCTGTCTCAGCCTCCAGTATTTATGCTGCAGTAGTTTATGTGTCGGGGGGCTAGGGTCAGTTTGTTATATCTGGAGTACTTCTCCTGTCCTATTCGGTGTCCTGTGTGAATCTAAGTGTGCGTTCTCTAATTCTCTCCTTCTCTCTTTCTCTCTCTCGGAGGACCTGAGCCCTAGGACCATGCCCCAGGACTACCTGACATGATGACTCCTTGCTGTCCCCAGTCCACCTGGCTGTGCTGCTGCTCCAGTTTCAACTGTTCTGCCTTATTATTATTCGACCATGCTGGTCATTTATGAACATTTGAACATCTTGGCCATGTTCTGTTATAATCTCCACCCAGCACAGCCAGAAGAGGACTGGCCATCCCACATATGCTCTCTCTAATTCTCTCTTTCTTTCTCTCTCTCGGAGGACCTGAGCCCTAGGACCATGCCCCAGGAATACCTGACATGATGACTCCTTGCTGTCCCCAGTCCACCTGACTGTGCTGCTGCTCCAGTTTCAACTATTCTGCCTTATTATTATTCGACCATGCTGGTCATTTATGAACATTTGAACATCTTGACCATGTTTTGTTATAATCTCCACCCGGCACAGCCAGAAGAGGACTGGCCACCCCACATAGCCTGGTTCCTCTCTAGGTTTCTTCCTAGGTTTTGGCCTTTCTAGGGAGTTTTTCCTAGCCACCGTGCTTCTACACCTGCATTGCTTGCTGTTTGGGGTTTTAGGCTGGGTTTCTGTACAGCACTTTGAGATATCAGCTGATGTACGAAGGGCTATATAAATAAATTTGATTTGATTTGAGTTAGTATGATGGCAATTTGCATATACTCCAGAATGTTATGAAGAGTGATCAGATGAATTGCAATGAATTACAAAGTCCCTCTTTGCCATGCAAATGAATTGAATCCCCCAAAACATTTCCACTGCATTTCAGCCCTGCCACAAAAGGACCAGCTGACATCATGTCAGTGATTCTCTCGTTAACACAGGTGTGAGTGTTGACGAGGACATGGCTGGAGATCACTCTGTCATGCTGATTGAGTTCAAAAAACAGACTGGAAGCTTCAAAAGGAGGGTGGTGCTTGGAATCATTGTTCTTCCTCTGTCAACCATGGTTACCTGCAAGGAAACACGTTCCGTTATCATTGATTTGCACAAAAAGGGCTTCACAGGCAAGGATATTGCTGCCAGTAAGATTGCACCTAAATCAACCATTTATCGGATCATCAAGAACTTCAAGGAGAGCGGTTCAACTGTTGTGAAGAATGCCTTTTCCAGCATGATGGAGCACCTTGCCAGAAGGCAAAAGTGACAACTAAATGGCTCTGGGAACAAAACATCGACATTTTGGGTCCATGGCCAGGAAACTCCCCAGACCTTAATCCTATTGAGAACTTGGGGTCAATCCTCAAGAGGCGTGTGGACAAACAAAAACCCACAAATTCTGACACACTCCTAGCATTGATTAAGCAAGAATGGGCTGTCATCAGTCAGGATGTGGCCCGGAAGTAAATTGACAGCATGCCAGGGCAGATTGCAGAGGTCTTGAAAAAGAAGGGCAAATATTTACTTGTTGCATCAACTTCATGTAATTGTAAATAAAAGCCTTTGACACGTATGAAATGCTTGTAGTTATACTTCAGTATTCCATAGTAACATCTGACAAAAATATCTAGAGACACAGAAGCAGCAAACTTTGTGAAAATGAATATTTGTGTAATTCTCAAAACTTTTGGCCACGACTGTATGTGCAAAGTTTTAGACTTATCCAATGAACCATTGCATTTCTGTTCAAAATGTTGTATCAAAACTTCCCAAATGTGCCTAATTTGTTTATTAATAACTTTTCGTGATCAAAACTGTGCACTCTCCTCAAACAACAGCATGGCATTCTTTCACTTTAATAGCTACTGTAATTTGGACAGTGCAGTTCGATTAACAAGAATTTAACTTTGCCAATATCAGATATGTCTTTGTTCTGGGAAATGTTCTTGTTACATACAACCTCATGCTAATCACATTAGCCTACGTTAGCTCAACCGTCCTGCAGGGGACCCACTATCCTGAATAAGTTTTTAAAAAACTTCTTAGATTTGATGGAGACATTATACATCTTAGTACCTTGTCAATTTATGATTTGTATCAATGTGGACGGGAGACAGGGGAGCAGGAACAGAGTATCTTTGCCGAGCAATGCAACAAAGCTGGATTCTACGGTATGTATGTATGTAATGTAGTAGAATGTTATAAACCGACACTGAATTGTAGGAGTTAACTACTAGCTATGTAGAAGTTGGACAGAAGAACGCCCAGTGTTGCTTACCTGAGATGCCACCATCACACAGTCTTTCGTAGGTGTCCGCTATGACTTCCTTTGTGTCGCAAAGAAAGGCTGAACAGTATTGGTTGTAGCCAAACTGACACTCAAAAAATTGCCAAAATGGAGGGTGGTTGATAGCAAAATTAAATTGGAGTTTTGTTATGAAATACATTTTTTGCTCTTTAAATATTTTTGGGGAGTAAAATGCATATAATACAAAATATTTGACAGCAATTTTTTTTTACTTTGAAGCCTTGTTTTTGCGTTCATAACAATTATTTTTGATTGAAAATAAAAAGTTTTGCTCTTGACAAAAAGACACAAATGTACCTCCATACCATATAACAATTTGCCTGTGAATAACTATACCTTCATACAAACTATGCAGAGTTCTTGACACACAACTGAAGGTTTCTACCATATCCTGCCAGCACGCCCACAAGCAAGCCACTCAGTCGGGGAAAGACGCAGGGAAGAGAACGAGGAACGAGATGGGAGTAACAACAAATTGTTCGCAAGGGGGGCAAATAGCTGAATAATAGACTATTCAGTCTTTACTAAATAATAATTTAATCTCCGAGCTAGGTGTGAAAACCCCCCGTCCTATCACAGAACAGATTTTCCCTAACAACCAAGGGGGAGTTAGAGCACTGATTATGCTTGTAACGGCCGTTGGTGGAAGAAGGTGAGGACCAAGATGCAGCGTAGGTAAGTGTTCATCATTATTTTAATAAACTGAACACTAAATATAACAAGGGGAAAAAAAAAAAAAAGAAACAACCGAAACAGCTCCGTCAGGTGCAAAACACACTAAGCAGAAAATAACTACCCACACCCATAGTGGGAAAACAGGCTGCTTAAGTATGGTTCTCAATCAGAGACAACGATTGCCAGCTGCCTCTGATTGCGAACCATACCAGGCCAAACACAGAGAAATACAAAACCTAGACTACAAAACATAGAATGCCCACCCCAACTCACGCCCTGACCAATCTAAAACAGAGACATAAAAAAGGAACTAAGGTCAGGACATGACAATGCTTTTGGGTCCCAAAGCACTACCGTGTCTCTAACTGACAATGAATGAATGGGCAATATAAATCAAATAACAAACTCATAACTCACGACTTCAAATTAAACAAGCAGGGAGCAGGTTTCGAACCCTCAACCTTCTTGCCCGAAGTCCAAGCGCTATTGACTGTGCACCAAAAGCATGCTCAAGCCGCATAGTCGATAGAGTGCTTCCTCCCGGTAGCTTTCTACTCAATGTAATAAAGTAATGACTTTTCAAATAAGTTATCTTACGCGTTATGTTCTCTGTCAATTTGTTAGCTACCCTGTCCTTACGAACCACATAGCATATCATTACAGCAGTATGTACAGGTATGTTAGCTATCTACCTAACGTTAGTAGTTACACATCAAACTTGACAGTATATTAACTATAGGCTATCTAACTACCCAACGTTTATTGACTTGATAATTCCCGTCATTCTTAGGTTAGCTAAATGGTATAGTCGTTGAATGTCAATGGACATTTGCGTGCTTTCGTAAATTCGCTCTAGCTATCGACTACGATGTCAGAGCACTCTCTTCTGAGT
This sequence comes from Oncorhynchus mykiss, assembly GCF_057628025.1. Taxonomy (NCBI): domain Eukaryota; kingdom Metazoa; phylum Chordata; class Actinopteri; order Salmoniformes; family Salmonidae; genus Oncorhynchus; species Oncorhynchus mykiss. Next base: position 29,599,021 of record NC_143031.1, read on the forward strand.
GTACCAGAGCGCAGAATAATGAATTTACGAGTGCTCAACAACCGTTGTATATGGCTGGTGTCAGTAAACGTCGGCAAAAAAAACTTAATTAAATTGTTTCCAGCAGCACAGTTACAGTCACCAACACTCTGGTTAACACGAAAACTGCCTAACCACCTCTGCTAGGGTGAATAAAATGGTCAGAGTGGTCTCCTTTGTGTCTGGAAGTAGCTAGCAAGCTAGCCAACGTTAGCTTGGGTGCTTAACTGCCGTTGTAAGGCCAGAACGCTTACATCTCAACACTACTCCTCGGTAGTGAAACGAGTGAAACGGTCTGAATTTACAGACTGGCAATGCTCTGAATTTATGAGCGCAGGCACTCCAGAATGAATTTAACTAGGCAAGTCAGTTAAGAACAAATTCTTATTTACAAGGACAGCCTACTCCTTCCTCCCCGTTGGGGAATTGAAGCCCGGTCTCCCGCATGCCCTGCCCGCACTACACAGGGATTATTTAGCTAAATAGCCCAGTACTGTACTGCCAACCGTCACGTTGTACAGTGCCATATTTTCCGTTCCATCCTAACAGAAACCCAGAGGGTTTTTTGTTTTTCATGGAATAGAAACACCAAAATATTAATCTAATTAATTAAGAAAGTACCAGTCAAAAGTTGGTCAACCCTACTCATTCCATGATTTTTCTTTATTTTTACTATTTTCTACATTGTAGAATAATAGTGAAGACATCACAACTATGAAATAACAAATATCAAATGTTGGGAGCAGCTAATGAGCACTTAGGGGTAAAGTGCCTTGCTCAAAGGCACAACAGAAGTAGGTAGTATACAGAGGGATTCTAGCTGGTAACCCTCTGGCTGCCACCTATCAGCCTGCCTTTCTAACCTCATAGCTACTTCCCAAGGCCGGCTCTAGCCTTTTAGGCGCCCTAAGCGAGATTTGGTTGCCTCCACCTCACAGGCAAAACATTTTAGTGGCCCCCCCCTCTTGACAGCGGAGACTAACAAAATCAATGTAGGCCTCCTTAATTAAGGTCAGGGCCCTTGGGCACGAGCCCTGCGTGACCAGACAGTATTTTGCCATGATTACTCCAAGTTCAGATAGCTGGCTAGACTAATTTAACAATTAAAAAATTGTTAGCTGACATGGCTAATTTAGTGACAGTGAGAGACTGATATAAAAAGAGAAAAACTGCTGATGCACAACCAAATGTTAAACCTGCACATTCTGTATTCTACTATTCTAACTCTCAACAGTATGTTGAGACCCAAAAAGGGGTTCCTGGGGCCCTAAGTGACCACTTTTTGTCCCTCTTACTGCCGCCCCTATTCATTTTGCTCTTTCCTCACTCCCTTGCCTTTGTTCCACCATTTTACCTGGCTTATCAACCTTTCCCTCCTCAAAGTATGTAATTTAGAAATGTGAGTGATAATTTCCCTTAAAATCACCCCCCTAGCAGTCAAACCTAGCAGTTTAGAGTGTTGGGCCAGTAACAAAAAGGTTGCTGGTACGAATCCCAAGCCAGCTAGGTGTAAAAATCATCCGTTCTGCCCATGAGCAACGCAGTTAACCACAAACAACTGAAGATGTGGATGTCGAACAAGGCAGCCCCCCACACCTCTCTGATTCAGAGGGTTTGTGTTAAATGCGGAAGACACAGAGCAAATGTTACTTGTCTCGGGAAGGAGTGGAGAAATAAATAAAAAAATATTTCAGCATTTTGAGAGAATGTGAATGTGTGTTGTGTAGCCTAAACATGCAATTTTTTTCTAACAACCCAAAGGTTGCGTGTGTTAATCTCATCACGAACAGCTTTAGAATTTTAGCACACTTTGCAACTATTTACTACTTTTTAGCTATTTTGCAACTACTTAACATGTAAGCGAACCCTTCCCCTAACTCTTTAACCTTAACCCCAACCTTAACCCCTAGCGTAGCTAACATTAGCAACCTGTCTAGCATTAGCCATCTAGCCAACGTAAGCTACAACAAATTGGAATTTGTTACATATCATACATATTGCAATTCGTAACATATCATATGAATTGTAATTCGTAACATATCATACGAAATGGATGATGGAAATCTATGAATTAATAGATACCATACCAAACATTACATATCATACTATTTTAGTACTCCAAATTTTTGTTTACTATGTTAATTCTACCCCTGAATCCAGGTTGAAAATGGGATCTGGACTTATTTACATTTTCTTTTGATGAAAGTTAGTATTTATTCATTAACCTCTTCATAAGTGGTCCTGAAAGTGTATCATTAACATTTGATGAGTTATTTTCCGCCTTGACTCTGGTAATTATATAGAACAGCATACCCTGCTAATTCCTCCAGAGGAAGCAAAACAAGTAATAAAGAATAGTATTACTCTCTTGTGAAGTAAGTCATGGGTAATTGCATTAGACAATTAGGAGTAAAACATGCTGCGGCAAAAAATACATGCAGCACTTTCTATAACGGCAGCATTTAAAAAACATGAGAACATGTGTTTACGAAAAAGCACTAAGTACCCCTGAAATGCACAGAGCTTTAAATTACACCTTGTAGTTGGCTGTAATGATATTACTTGACATCTTTGTTCAGGATTAGAGTTTAGTAGATTTATTTAGGCATTAGCGCAAGGCTCTCCAACCCTGTTCCTGGTGAGCTACCCTCCCGTAGGTTTTAAATCCAACCCCAGTTGTACCTAACCTGATTCAGCTTATAAACCAGGTAATTGTTAGAATCAGGTGCAGTAGCTCTCCAGGAAGAGGATTGGCCAGCGCTGCATTAGAGAGATATTGCACATTAACTAAATACCTATTTCATTGGGGTGGATTATCAACTAGCACTAGCTGAGGCATTGCATGTCATTTTAATTAGCTGTCTGTCTAACAAAGCATTTTATAGTATTGTGGGGATTAAATGGTAATCATGCACACTGCCATCATTCTTGTTTAGTTTAATTGAGTTGTAAAAAATAAAGATATCGCCTTTTATTAATGCCCCTTGTAATGTGCTTAGGTATCATACAGTGCATACTGTTGCATTGTGAATTACTGGTTTTGTTTGCCTTGAATAGAAGCTGATTACATACTTATGCACGGACAATGAAATTGTACATTTATTGTACATTTTTTGTAAAGTTTCCGAGATGTGTTCTGTTTGTTGCCTTGCTAACTTTTGCTAAACAAAAGCTAATTTGACACAATTGCAGCTACAGCTAGCTAAACTAGTTTCAACCTTGTGAAATAGTTTTGCAATAGCCAATGTATGTAAAAAAGTATTTCACATAGCAGGATATCTAACATCTAGCTAACGTCATTCATTGTTTACGCAGGTTGCGTTGGACAATGTTGATGATGGCAGTCCGACTAGCAGGGCACGAGGCAGGGCTAGAGGGAGAGCCAGGGGCATAGGACGGACAGGCAGAGGCAGGCAGCAGAGAGACAGAAATGAGGATGAGGAGAGGCTTTTTGCTCTCCGACGAGATGGCTGCCACACAGGTTTGTATTATGTTGAAAATGCCTATATATTTAACAAAATAACGTTTTTTTTAAAAAAGCTAAATAGTTGGTACAGAATAATTGGTGGCTGAATACATTTTGGTTTTTGGTATTTCTCCACACATACTACATTCAATAGAAACATTATCTAGTTCCATCAATTTGCAATATAAAGTAGTGTTTGAATTGGCTTTGAATGAATTGTAGACCTTGACCATCCATATGAGAAATACCTTTAGTTGGGTGTGGAGAGAAATAACACATTCTGCCTTACTGATAATAGGCTATGTGTGCATCTGTTCATTCAGGAATTTCTCATCAAGGAGCTCGATGATGCAGACAACAGGGAGGTGGTGAGGCTGATGTTTCATTGAGAGCCAGGGTTGGTGTTTTATGTAGAGATTTACTGACGGCAGAATGGTGAGCCACCACCTTGTTGCACCTGTGGCAACTGCAGGGAGATGCCTACAGACAGAGAGAGGAACTATTACAGGCAGGGACCAGACCTCTGTGTAAGCCAGCTGCCACATTTCACACATTACTGGATCTAGCTGTGTAAAGACCTCTATTGATTTATTCTGAACTAACTGTTTAAAGGCCCACTGTCTTCACATGATCACCCCATTCAAATGACCTCACATGTACACCACTGACCACAAACTAAATCAAAATAAGGTTCAGGTGTACAGCAAGGGGTTTGGGGAGGGGGATTGTCTGCTCTGCGTTGTTTCAATAGGCTAGAATCACATTGTCACTCTTATTTTGTCTTCTAAACCAATGATTGGTTTGCTAGTGTTTTTTTGTGAAGAACCTTTTAGGAGGAGCTGCTTGGCAAATTTATTGGGGTGATCATGTACAGTGCCTTGCGAAAGTATTCGGCCCCCTTGAACTTTGTGACCTTTTGCCACATTTCAGGCTTCAAACATAAAGATATAAAACTGTATTTTTTTGTGAAGAATCAACAACAAGTGGGACGGACACAATCATGAAGTGGAACGACATTTATTGGATATTTCAAACTTTTTTAACAAATCAAAAACTGAAAAATTGGGCGTGCAAAATTATTCAGCCCCCTTAAGTTAATACTTTGTAGCGCCACCTTTTGCTGCAATTACAGCTGTAAGTCGCTTGGGGTATGTCTCTATCAGTTTTGCACATCGAGAGACTGACATTTTTTCACGTTCCTCCTTGCAAAACAGCTCGAGCTCAGTGAGGTTGGATGGAGAGTATTTGTGAACAGCAGTTTTCAGTTCTTTCCACAGATTCTCAATTGGATTCAGGTCTGGACTTTGACTCGGCCATTCTAACACCTGGATATGTTTATTTTTGAACCATTCCATTGTAGATTTTGCTTTATGTTTTGGATCATTGTCTTGTTGGAAGACAAATCTCCGTCCCAGTCTCAGGTCTTTTGCAGACTCCATCAGGTTTTCTTCCAGAATGGTCCTGTATTTGGCTCCATCCATCTTCCCATCAATTTTAACCATCTTCCCTGTCCCTGCTGAAGAAAAGCAGGCCCAAACTATGATGCTGCTACCACCATGTTTGACAGTGGGAATGGTGTGTTCAGCTGTGTTGCTTTTACGCCAAACATAACGTTTTGCATTGTTGCCAAAAAGTTCAATTTTGGTTTCATCTGACCAGAGCACCTTCTTCCACATGTTTGGTGTGTCTCCCAAGTGGCTTGTGGCAAACTTTAAACAACACTTTTTATGGATATCTTTAAGAAATGGCTTTCTTCTTGCCACTCTTCCATAAAGGCCAGATTTGTGCAATATACGACTGATTGTTGTCCTATGGACAGAGTCTCCCACCTCAGCTGTAGATCTCTGCCGTTCATCCAGAGTGATCATGGGCCTCTTGGCTGCATCTCTGATCAGTCTTCTCCTTGTATGAGCTGAAAGTTTAGAGGGACGGCCAGGTCTTGGTAGATTTGCAGTGGTCTGATACTCCTTCCATTTCAATATTATCGCTTGCACAGTGCTCCTTGGGATGTTTAAAGCTTGGGAAATATTTTTGTATCCAAATCCGGCTTTTAACTTCTTCACAACAGTATCTCGGACCTGCCTGGTGTGTTCCTTGTTCTTCATGATGCTCTCTGCGCTTTTAACGGACCTCTGAGACTATCACAGTGCAGGTGCATTTATACGGAGACTTGATTACACACAGGTGGATTGTATTTATCATCATTAGTCATTTAGGTCAACATTGGATCATTCAGAGATCCTCACTGAACTTCTGGAGAGAGTTTGCTGCACTGAAAGTAAAGGGGCTGAATAATTTTGCACGCCCAATTTTTCCGTTTTTGATTTGTTAAAAAAGTTTGAAATATCCAATAAATGTCGTTCCACTTCATGATTGTGTCCCACTTGTTGTTGATTCTTCACAAAAAAATCCAGTTTTATATCTTTATGTTTGAAGCCTGAAATGTGGCAAAAGGTCGCAAAGTTCAAGGGGGCCGAATACTTTCGCAAGGCACTGTAATGAAGGTGGGCCCTTTAGGAAGTAATGTACTCTCAAAAGTAAGGCCATGTTTACAGAGCAAAGGAAACCTATGAAAATGGTCTGGCACTGCAGGCCCTCTGCACAGCATCAGCATGTACTTGGTTTAAAACAGTTTATGTACATTATGTGGGTTACCTGGTTTCTCACAGGGTTGCTGAGCTGGAGTAGGTTTCTGGAGCTCCTGCATGGTCTCGAGGTTCATCCTATACTAGGGACAGGGAAGGAATGAGGAATGTGGAGGTTTAGTGTACCGATACCATGACATTATAAAAAAAGATCTATTCATTGACTGCATACAGTAGGTATCATCTCCTACAGGCTTTGTTATAACACACTCTGAGGGCTGATGCAATATACAGTGGGGCAAAAAGTATTTAGTCAGCCACCAATTGTGCAAGTTCTCCCACTTAAAAAGATGAGAGAGAACTGTAATTGTCATCATAGGTACACTTCAACTATGACAGACAAAATGAGAAAAGAAAATCCAGAAAATCACATTGTAGGATTTTTTTATGAATTTATTTGCAAATTATGGTGGAAAATAAGTATTTGGTCAATAACAAAAGTTTCTCAATACTTTGTTATATACCCTTTGTTGGCAATGACAGAGGTCAAATGTTTTCTGTAAGTCTTCACAAGGTTTTCACACACTGTTGCTGGTATTTTGGCCCATTCCTCCATGCAGATCTCCTCTAGAGCAGTGATGTTTTGGGGCTGTTGCTGGGCAACACAGACTTTCAACTCCCTCCAAAGATTTTCTATGGGGTTGAGGTCTGGAGACTGGCTGGGCCACTCCAGGACCTTCAAATGCTTCTTACGAAGCCACTCCTTCGTTGCCCGGGCGGTGTGTTTGGTATCATTGTCATGCTGAAAGACCCAGCCACGTTTCATCTTCAATGCCCTTGCTGATGGAAGGAGGTTTTCACTCCAAATCTCACGATACATGGCCCCATTCATTATTTCCTTTACACGGATCAGTCGTCCTGGTCCCTTTGCAGAAAAACAGCCCCAAAGCATGATGTTTCCACCCCCATGCTTCACAGTAGGTATGGTGTTCTTTGGATGCAACTCAGCATTCTTTGTCCTCCAAACACGACGAGTTTTTACCAAAAGGTTATATTTTGGTTTCATCTGACCATATGACATTCTCCCAATCTTCTTCTGGATCATCCAAATGCTCTCTAGCAAACTTCAGACAGGCCTGGACATGTACTGACTTAAGCAGGGGGACACGTCTGGCACTGCAGGATTTGAGTCCCTGGCGGCGGAGTGTGTTACTGATGGTAGGCTTTGTTACTTTGGTCCCAGCTCTCTGCAGGTCATTCACTAGGTCCCCCCGTGTGGTTCTGAGATCTTGCATGGAGCCCCAGATCAAGGGAGATTATCAGTGGTCTTGTATGTCTTCCATTTCCTAATAATTGCTCCCACAGTTGATTTCTTCAAACCAAGCTGCTTACCTATTGCAGATTCAGTCTTCCCAGCCTGGTGCAGGTCTACGATTTTGTTTCTGGTGTCCTTTGACAGCTCTTTGGTCTTGGCCATAGTGGAGTTTGGAGTGTGACTGTTTGAGATTGTGGACAGGTGTCTTTTATACTGATAACAAGTTCAAACAGGTGCCATTAATACAGGTAACGAGTGGAGGACAGAGGAGCCTCTTAAAGAAGTTGTTACAGGTCTGTGAGAGCCAGAAATGTTGCTTGTTTGTAGGTGACCAAATACTTATTTTCCACCATAATTTGCATATAAATTCATTAAAACTCCTACAATGTGATTTTCTGGATTTTTTGTTCTCATTTTGTCTGTCATAGTTGAAGTGTACCTATGATGAAAATTACAGGCCTCTCTCATATTTTTAAGTGGGAGAACTTGCACAATTGGTGGCTGACTAAATACTTTTTTGCCCCACTGTATATGATGCACATTTAAAAATGTATACAAGGCTAAAGGCATAGAACGATAAACATATCGCACACAAAGTAAAGGAATGTATTCTTCGTCCAAGCTGCTGTCCCCAGAATCTTCAAACCTGTCAGACTCCTCTTCATCAGAATCTTCATTCACCTGTGATTCCTTTGAGGGACTCCAGGTCTCATCAGCATCACTCTCGTCAGTGCCAATTTCATAATCCAAATCGATGCTATCACAAATACGACAGAATAATAATATAATGATGAATCTTAAATTGTAAATACAAACAACAAAAGTAAGTTAATTAGCACATCACAAATACTAAGAACAATCTTACACTTACACACTATTCATTAGGTCATTGACCTCATCTTCATTTACTTCTATGGTCTCTTCTGAGATGCTCATATTCACCAGGCTAAATAGTTCTAGAACATAACAAGAAAAGTAAATTCACTGGATAATATCTGTACAACATTGGCAATGCACATAGAGTGATAATGTCAAGGAATATTTAACGGAAAAAAACTTTAGTGTAGCCTGTTTTCACCTTCTGTTGCCTCCATGGTGCTCCCATCTAACCACTCCAGGCTCCTCCAGAAACTCATCCCCCCTTTAGAAAAAGACTGTCAGTTATACTCATAAGCATATAGTATCTTCATTACTGGTAAACATTTTGAATACTAGAGAGGGAGACATGACAGTACCAGAGAGATAGGTTACTCAAAGAAGGCAGGCATAAAGAGAGGGAGACAAAAACACAGAAACCAACCATAAATTATGCACACACAAGAAAGTTCACAGTACCCAATATGTTACGGTGCGTGAATGAGGACCCAAAAGCGAATTAACGTAAACAGAACTTCTTTAATAACAAAACGTAGGTAGGCTCAGATGGACCGGCAGATTCCGACAGGACAGGACAAGGTTGCAGCAAACATGACGATAGTCTGGTTCAGGCATGAAAAACACAAACAAGAATCCGACAAAGACAGGAACAAAAACATAGAGAGATATAGAGGACTAATCAGAGGGAAAAAGGGAACAGGTGGGAAAAGGGGTGACGAGGTAGTTAGGAGGAGACAAGGAACAGCTGGGGGAAAGAGGGGGAGAAAAGGTAACCTAATAACGACCAGCAGAGGGAGACAGGGTGAAGGGAGAGGACAGAGACAAGACACAACATGACAATACATGACAGTACCCCCCCACTCACCGAGCGCCTCCTGGCGCACTCGAGGAGGAAACCTGGCGGCAACGGAGGAAATCATCGATCAGCGCACGGTCCAGCACGTCCCGAGAGGGAACCCAACTCCTCTCCTCAGGACCGTACCCCTCCCAATCTACTAGGTACTGATGACCACGGCCCCGAGGACGCATGTCCAAAATCCTACGGACCCTGTAGATGGGTGCGCCCTCGACAAGGATGGGGGGGGGGGGGAAGACGAGCGGGGGCGCGAAGAACGGGCTTGACACAGGAGACATGGAAGACCGGGTGGACGCGACGAAGATATCGCGGAAGAAGAAGTCGCACTGCGACAGGATTAATGATCCGAGAAATACGGAACGGACCAATGAACCGCGGGGTCAACTTGCGAGAAGCGGTCTTAAGGGGAAGGTTCTGAGTGGAGAGCCAAACTCTCTGACCGCGACAATATCTAGGACTCTTAGTTCTACGCTTATTAGCAGCTCTCACAGTCTGCGCCCTATAACGGCAAAGTGCAGACCTGACCCTCTTCCAGGTGCGCTCGCAACATTGGACAAAAGCCTGAGCGGAGGGGACGCTGGACTCGGCGAACTGAGATGAGAACAGCGGAGGCTGGTACCCGAGGCTACTCTGAAAAGGAGATAGCCCGGTCGCAGACGAAGGAAGCGAGTTGTGGGCGTATTCTGCCCAGGGGAGCTGTTCTGACCAAGACGCAGGGTTGCGAAAAGAAAGACTGCGTAAGATGCGACCAATAGTCTGATTGGCCCGTTCTGCTTGACCGTTAGACTGGGGGTGAAAGCCGGAAGAGAGACTGACGGAAGCCCCAATCAAACGGCAAAACTCCCTCCAAAATTGAGACGTGAATTGCGGACCTCTGTCCGAAACGACGTCTGACGGAAGGCCATGAATTCTGAAAACATTCTCGATGATGATTTGTGCCGTCTCTTTAGCAGAAGGAAGCTTAGCAAGGGGAATAAAATGAGCCGCCTTAGAGAACCTGTCGACAACCGTAAGAATAACAGTCTTCCCCGCTGACGAAGGCAGTCCGGTGACAAAATCTAAGGCGATGTGAGACCACGGTCGAGAGGGAATGGGAAGCGGCCTGAGACGGCCGGCAGGAGGGGAGTTACCGGACTTAGTCTGCGCGCAGACCGAACAAGCAGCCACGAAGCGACGCGTGTCATGCTCCCGGGTGGGCCACCAAAAACGCTGGCGAATGGAAGCAAGCGTACCCCGAACGCCAGGATGGCCGGCTAACTTGGCAGAGTGAGCCCACTGAAGAACGGCCAGACGAGTAGGAACGGGAACGAAAAGAAGGTTCCTAGGACAAGCGCGCGGCGACGGAGTTTGAGTGAGTGCTTGCTTTACCTGCCTCTCAATTCCCCAGACAGTCAACCCGACAACAAGCCCCTCAGGGAGAATCCCCTCGGTGGTCAGTGGAGGCTACTGAAGAACTGAAGAGACGAGATAAAGCATCAGGCTTGGTGTTCTTAGAGCCCGGACGATAAGAAATCACGAACTCGAAACGAGCGAAAAACAGCGCCCAGCGCGCCTGACGCGCATTAAGTCGTTTGGCAGAACGGATGTACTCAAGGTTCCTATGGTCAGTCCAAACGACAAAAGGAACGGTCGCCCCCTCCAACCACTGTCGCCATTCGCCTAGGGCTAAGCGGATGGCGAGCAGTTCGCGGTTTCCCACATCATAGTTACGTTCCGACGGCGACAGGCGATGAGAAAAATACGCGCAAGGGTGGACCTTGTCGTCAGAGAGGGAGCGCTGAGAAAGAATGGCTCCCACGCCCACCTCTGACGCGTCAACCTCGACAACGAACTGTCTAGTGACGTCAGGTGTAACAAGGATAGGTGCGGATGTAAAACGATTCTTGAGGAGATCAAAAGCTCCCTGGGCGGAAACGGACCACTTAAAGCACGTCTTGACAGAAGTAAGGGCTGTGAGAGGAGCTGCCACCTGACCGAAATTACGGATGAAACGACGATAGAAGTTCGCGAAGCCGAGAAAGCGCTGCAGCTCGACGCGTGACTTAGGGACGGGCCAATCAATGACAGCTTGGACCTTAGCGGGATCCATCTTAATGCCTTCAGCGAAAAATAACAGAACCGAGAAATGTGACGGAGGAGGCATGAAAAGAGCACTTCTCAGCCTTCACAAAAAGACAATTCTCTAAAAGGCGCTGGAGGACACGTCGAACGTGCTGAACATGAATCTGGAGTGACGGTGAAAAAATCAGGATATCGTCAAGGTAAACGAAAACAAAGATGTTCAGCATGTCTCTCAGGACATCATTGACTAATGCCTGAAAGACAGCTGGAGCGTTAGCGAGGCCGAAAGGAAGAACCCGGTATTCAAAGTGCCCTAACGGAGTGTTAAACGCCGTCTTCCACTCGTCCCCCTCCTTGATGCGCACGAGATGGTAAGCGTTACGAAGGTCCAACTTAGTGAAAAACCTGGCTCCCTGCAGGATCTCGAAGGCTGAAGACATAAGAGGAAGCGGATAACGATTCTTCACTGTTATGTCATTCAGCCCTCGATAATCTATGCAGGGGCGCAGGGACCCGTCCTTCTTCTTAACAAAAAAAACCCCCGCTCCGGCGGGAGAGGAGGAGGGGACTATGGTACCGGCGGCAAGAGCTACAGACAAATAATCTTCGAGAGCCTTACGTTCGGGAGCCGACAGAGAGTATAGTCTACCCCGGGGGGGAGTGGTTCCCGGAAGGAGATCAATACTACAATCATACGACCGGTGTGGGGGAAGAGAGGTGGCCCTGGACCGACTGAACACCGTGCGCAGATCGTGATATTCCTCCGGCACCCCTGTCAAATCACCAGGCTCCTCCTGTGAAGAAGAGACAGAGGAAACAGGAGGGATAGCAGACATTAAACATTTCACATGACAAGAGACGTTCCAGGAGAGGATAGAATTACTAGACCAATTAATGGAAGGATTATGACAAACTAGCCAGGGATGGCCCAAAACAACAGGTGTAAAAGGTGAACGAAAAATTAAAAAAGAAATGGTTTCGCTATGATTACCAGAAACAGTGAGGGTTAAAGGTAGCGTCTCACGCTGAATCCTGGGGAGAGGACTACCATCCAGGGCGAACAAGGCCGTGGACTCCCTTAACTGTCTGAGAGGAATGTCATGTTCCCGAGCCCAGGTCTCGTCCATAAAACAGCCCTCCGCCCCAGAGTCTATTAAGGCACTGCAGGAAGCTGACGAACCGGTCCAGCGTAGATGGACCGACAAGGTAGTGCAGGATCTTGAAGGAGAGACAGGAGTAGTAGCGCTCATCAGTAGCCCTCCGCTTACTGATGAGCTCTGGCTTTTACTGGACATGAAGTGACAAAATGACCAGCAGAACCGCAATAGAGACAGAGGCGGTTGGTGATTCTCCGTTCCCTCTCCTTAGTCGAGATGCGGATACCTCCCAGCTGCATAGGCTCAGCACCCGAGCCGGCAGAGGAAGATGGTAGTGATGCGGAGAGGGGGGCAACGGAGAACGTGAGCTCCTTTCCACGAGCTCGGTGACGAAGATCAACCCGTCGCTCAATGCGAATAGCGAGTTCAATCAAGGAATCCACGCTGGAAGGAACCTCCCGGGAGAGAATCTCATCCTTTACCTCTGCGCGGAGACCCTCCAGAAAACGAGCGAGCAAAGCCGGCTCGTTCCAGCCACTGGAGGCAGCAAGAGTGCGAAACTCAATAGAGTAGTCTGTTATGGATCGATTACCTTGACATAGGGAAGACAGGGCCCTGGAAGCCTCCTCCCCAAAAACAGATCGATCAAAAACCTGTATCATCTCCTCCTTAAAGTCCTGATACTGGTTAGTACACTCAGCCCTTGCCTCCCAGATTGCCGTGCCCCACTCACGAGCCCGTCCAGTAAGGAGAGATATGACGTAGGCGACACGAGCAGTGCTCCTGGAGTAAGTGTTGGGCTGGAGAGAAAACACAATATCACACTGGGTGAGGAACGAGCGGCATTCAGTGGGCTCCCCAGAGTAACACGGCAGGTTATTGATTCTGGGCTCCGGAGATTCGAAAGCCCTGGAAGTGGCCGGTGGATCGAGGCGGAGATGGTGAACCTGTTCTGTGAGGTTGGAGACTTGGGTGGCCAGGGTCTCAACGGCATGTCGAGCAGCAGACAATTCCTGCTCGTGTCTGCCTAGCATCGCTCCCTGGATCTCGACGGCTGAGTGGAGAGGATCCGAAGTCGCTGGGTCCATTCTTGGTCGGATTCTTCTGTTACGGTGCGTGAATGAGGACCCAAAAGCGAATTAACGTAAACAGAACTTCTTTAATAACAAAACATAGGTAGGCTCAGATGGACCGGCAGATTCCGACAGGACAGGACAAGGTTGCAGCAAACATGACGATAGTCTGGTTCAGGCATGAAAAACACAAACAAGAATCCGACAAAGACAGGAACAAAAACAGAGAGAGATATAGAGGACTAATCAGAGGGAAAAAGGGAACAGGTGGGAAAAGGGGTGACGAGGTAGTTAGGAGGAGACAAGGAACAGCTGGGGGAAAGAGGGGGAGAAAAGGTAACCTAATAACGACCAGCAGAGGGAGACAGGGTGAAGGGAGAGGACAGAAACAAGACACAACATGACAATACATGACACAATAGCCATCATTGAAAGGAATATGAAAAGGTTATCTAGCTATTCTCCCATCAAAATGAATCATGTGTTCTCATCTATCTGACAGTGTGGTGCTGGATGCCACTCCAATGCTTGATAAAGCAGGCAGAGGTAACACTTTCCTTGGAATGGATTTGGGTCAGGCCTTTTCATAACTAGAAGATGAGATTTATTTTGTGCATGTCCCATTATTATATCACATATCTAGCTAGCTGGCTAGCTTGCTAATGTATGTAACAAAAGCTAGATAGTGAGCTTGCTTGTCAACTCTCTACCAAGCTACATAATGTTAGCTAGCAGTTGTAAGGTTACTTGATCATTTGAGATGTGTACACAGTATGCGGCAAGAAATGTTGGTGAAATGCTTTTATGCACAAATATTGATATAATAAATATTATATCGAAGTAAACTTGGAGTGATGATTTCACCTTTATTGCTACACTTTGCACTTTGAAGTAAATCTCTTCTCTGTTAAAAATACACTGAAGAAAAAATATTTGATGTATCATAAATATGCAATATGCCCCACCGACATCAGACAACTATATAGAAAACCGTAAATAAATAAAAACTTTGGAGTAGGTGAGCCAAATCAATGATGAGAGAATAGGCTGATTAACTGAAAACTGTAATAGCAGTGCCGATGGCACTCTTTTGTTAAGTGCAGAAATTATTTATAGGTAATAAATCTGTAGTGGACTTCTGAGAATGCTACAGACTTGTGGCACTGAATGCATGATTCACAGTCCAGAGCTGAATGAAGTGTGATCGGATGTCAAAACAAGGACCCTGAAAGAAAGATGGTTTGCGGAAAGGTGTTGGGTCAGGGGAGGAGATACACATCTTTCTGGAGGAGGAGGAGAAGAATGAACTTGCTGAATGTGGGGCCCCAACTTGCAGACAAGGTCATCTCATTTGAAAGGAAACTCAACAAGGTGAATATACTTGTTTGTCAATCTGAAGGCATTCATTAAAACCAAAGAGCTACAGAACAGTGATTCCATGTGTGAGGAATCACATTTAAGCCCTGAAAACAAATTTCCAGAAATACTTTCATGGTGTAGATGTAGCCGCAAGCTGTGTGCGCTAGTAGCATTAAATTGGTGACGTCTCTTGCTCAGACTTTGAACTAGTTGTTTCCCTTGCCATAGCTTTTGTGGAGTGACAGGTAACAATGCCTTGTGCGTTACAGTTGTCGATATGTTCAGAGGGTCCCTGGTTTGAGCCCCAAGTGCAACAGTGTTGCTTCTGTCCCTCTACTTGCCCCAACCAGGGCTCAAACCAGGGACCCTCTGAACATATTGACAACTGTTACCCACAAAGCATTGTTACCTCTCAATAGACAAAAGCTGTGGGTAGCCCTTCACTAGCCAATAGAGAGAAAATTAAGCGTAATTGGCTCACCTACTCAAAAAAAAACCTATGCAGACTACTGCTTCTGCTGTAAATTGTTCTTGAAAAATATTTTTAATTGATAACATAGGAACAATGTGACTTGGTCAATATTGGCGTCTTGTTGAAGCAACATGATAACATCAGAAAACCTGGTGACATGGAAAAAGTTGATCAGGCAGAAATCTCCCTCATGAAAGCCGAGAAGAAGTTGTGGTGAAAGATACTCTACTTTCTTGGTTGGTTTGCATTATTCAGTCTATTGCAGAGAGGAACCTGGCTTTCAGGGGGTCTGTTGATATCTTACATTATCAGAACAATGGAAACTTCCTCAAAGAAGTAGAGCTACTTGTCAAGTTTGACCCTGTTTTAGAAGAACGTGTCAGACGCATTGACAGTGGAGGGAATAATTTCACATACTTAGGCAAAATAATCCAAAATGAACTGATCAATAAGGAAATATTCAACACAATGGTGTCTCTAATCAAGTAAAAAAAAGTATTTTACAAACATTTTGGACTGAATCCCCAACATCGGACACCAGGAGCAGATGTCTGTTGTCCGACCTGTCAGCCTTGAGAAAATGCCAAAGATCAAGGAGCATTTCCCTAATAGCTCATATATCCACAGGCCTTGGTTGGTCCTTACTGATTCTGAACAGGCTGGAGGAGCTGAATATCCCGTTTCAGGACTGTTGAGGACAATGCTATGACAACGGGTGTAGACCTTTCTGTGAAATACCTTCTTACAATCCTTTAACAAGCAATGCAGTTCAAGAAAGAGTTATGGAAATATTTACCAAATAAACTAAAGTAAAAAATAATAAAAAGTAACCCAATAATTATAACAATAACAAGGCTATATACAGGGGTTACCTGTACCGAGTCAATGTGCGGGGGTACAGGTTAGGCAAGGTAATTTGTACATGTAGATAGGGGTAAAGTGACTATGCGTAGATAACAAACAGCTAGTAGCAGCAGTGTAAAATTGGGGGGGGGGGGGTCAATGTAAATAGTCCGGGTGGCCATTTGATTAATTGTTCAGCAGTCTAATGGCTTGGGGGTAGAAGCTGTTAAGGAGCCTTTTGGTCCTAGACTTGACGCTCCGGTACCACTTGCCGTATGGTAGCAGAGAGATCAGTCTTTGACAATCTTTTGGGCTTTCCTCTGACACCGGCTAGTACAGTGGTCACCAACCGGTCAATTTTCAAGGCAATCCTAGTCAATTACCAAATATTTCTGTAAAAAATCCAATGAACGATAAAGGCTTGAGCTATTTTTTTTAAATCGTGTTGAGCTGTTGCTGGTAGGTGCACTTGATTCAAAGTCCTGTGCACCTACTGCACTGCCCAATCTGATAGCTCAAATCACCGTGGCTACAGAGCTTCCATGACCCTGGCCACAGCCAAGTTTAATAGGCAACTAGCCTACGTAAGATTTAATAAAACTTTTAAAACCATGACCACAGAGAGACTGTCAATGAATACTGCAAAGAGCTGCTGTTTTTACGAGTGAGTTCATGTTTAAGTTTATATTCTGCACTGTCACTGTTTTTATTCAACACTATTACAAAACGCTCTTATCCGTACTTCCGCTCGGGCTGCAGCTGCAATGAAGCCAAGCATCGATAGCCCTGCATTTTATTATTATTAGCAGCTTGTCGTGTCGATTTTAATATTAAGGAATATTTCACTTTCTCTGGTCATAGGAACAACATGAATTTGTGCATGAGGCAGATGCGGTGCAACTCGAGTTTAGCCATCAGGTGGAAGACGGTGTCCCCTCTCTCTGGTCAGTCTCACCGGAGGAAAGGAAGGAGAGAGCAGGGACCGTGAGAGGTTGGAAAATATTGTTTTGAACGGTCATCCAACTCGGAATTCCACGTCTGAAACTCAGGCATCTTTCCAGCTCTCTGAGTTTTCGACCTGAAGATCACTGATGTCGTGATTTGACCTTGTTAACCATGAGATGCAGGTAGCATCAGTCCAGTAAAATAAAAAAAGCTAATTATTTCAATTCATGCTCCATGATTCATGCTACAAGTGCTAAACCAACTTTTTATTAAATTTTTTATTTCACCTTTATTTAACCAGGTAGGCTAGTTGAGAACAAGTTCTCATTTACAACTGCGACCTGGCCAAGATAAAGCAAAGCAGTGTGACACAAACAACAACACAGTTACACATGGAATAAACAAACGTACAGTCAGTAACACAATACTAGTAAGTCTATATACAGCGTGTGCAAATGGCATGAGGAGGTAAGGCAATAAATAGGCCATAGTAGCGAAGTAATTACAATTTAGCAAATGGACACTGGGGTGATAGATGTGCAGATGATGTGCAAATAGAAATACTGGTGTGCAAAAGAGCAAAAAGTATATAAAAACAATATGAGGATGAGGTGGGTAGATTGGATGGGCCATTTACAGATGGGCTGTGTACAGCTGCAGTGATCGGTTAGCTGCTCAAATAGTTGATGTTTAAAATTAGTCAGGGAGATATAAGTCTCCAACTTCAGCCATTTTTGCAATTCGTTCCAGTCATTGGCAGCAGAGAACTGGAAGGAAAGGCGGCCAAAGCAGGTGTTGGCTTTGGGGGTGACCAGTGAGATATACCTGCTGGAGCGCGTGCTACGGGTGGGTGTTGTTATCGTGGCCGGTGAGCTGAGATAAGGTGGTGCTTAACCTAGCATAGAATTATAGATGACCTGGAGCCAGTGGGTCTGGCGACAAATATGTAGCAAGGGCCAGCCGATGAGAGCATACAGGTTGCAGTGATGGGTGGTGTATGAGGCTTTGGTGACAAAACAAATGGCACTGTGATAGACTGCATCCAGTTTGCTAAATAGAGTGTTGGAGTCTATTTTGTAAATGACATCGCCGAAGTCGAGGATCGGTAGCATAGTCAGTTTTAAGAGGGTATGTTTGGCGGCGTGAGTGAAGGAGGCTTTTTTTTGCGAAATAGGAAGCCGATTCTCAATTTAATTTTGGATTGGAGATGTTTAATATGAGTCTGAAAGGAGAGTTTACAGCCTAGCCAGACACCTAGGTATTTGTAGTTGTCCACATATTCTAAGTCAGAACTGTCCAGAGTAGTGATGCTAGACGGGAGGGCGGGTGCGGGAAGCGATCGGTTGAAAAGCATGCATTTAGTTTTACTCGCGTTTAAGAGCAGTTGGAGGCCACGGAAGGAGTGTTGTATAGCATTGAAGCTTGTTTGGTGGTTTGTTAACACAGTGTCCAAAGAAGGGCCAGATGTATTCATAATGGTGTCGTCTGCGTAGAGGTGGATCAGGGAATCACCCGCAGCAAGAGCGACATCTTTGATATATACATAGAAAAGAGTCGGCCTGAGAATTGAACCCTGTGGTACCCATAGAGACTGCCAGAGGTCCGGACAACAGGCCTTCTGATTTGACACACTGAACTCTATCAGAGAAGTAGTTGGTGAACCAGGCGAGGCAGTCATTTGAGAAACCAAGGCTGTTGAGTCTGCCAATAAGAATACGGTGATTGATAGTGGAAAGCCTTTGCCAGGTCGTTGAAGACGGCTGCACAGTACTGTCTTTTCTTGATGGCGGTTATGATATCGTTTAATACCTTGAGAGTAGCTGAGGCTGAGGTGCACCCGTGACCAGCTCGGAAACTGGATTGCACAGCAGAGAAGGTACGGTGGGATTCGAAATGCTCGGTGATCTGTTTAGTAACTTGGCTTTTGAAGAGTTTAGAAAGGCAGGGCAGGATGGAAATAGGTCTGTAACAGTTTGGGTCTGTTACAGACCTATAGTGTCGCCCCCTTTGAAGAGGGGGATTACCATGGCAGCTTTCCAATCTTTAGGGATCTTGGACAATATGAAAGAGAGGTTGAACAGACTGGTAATAGGGGTTGCAACAATAGAGGCGGATCATTTTAGAAAGAAAAGGTCCAGATTGTCTAGCCCAGCTGATTTGTACAGATCCAGATTTGCAGCTCTTTCAGAACATCTGCTATCTGGATTTGGGTGAAGGAGAAGCTGGGGATGCTTGAGCAAGTAACTGCGGGGGGTGCGGAGCTGTTGGGGTTGGGGTAGCCAGGGGTTGGAGTAGCCAGGAGTAAAGCATGGCCAGCCGTAGAGAAATTCTTATTGAAATTCTCATAGATTTATCGGTGGTGACCGTGTTTCCTAGCCTAAGTGCAGTGGGCAGCTGGAAGAAGGTGCTCTTATTCTCCATAGACTTTACAGTGTCCCAAAACTTTTGGAAATCTACAGGATGCAAATTTCTGTTTGAAAAAGCTAGCCATTTCTTTCCTGACTGACTGCGTGTATTGGTTCCTGACTTCCCTGAAAAGTTGAATATGGCAGGGACTATTTGATGCTATTGCAGTCCGCCACAAGATGTTTTTGTGCTGGATTGAGGGCAGTCAGGTCTGGAGTGAACCAAGTGCTATATCTGTTCTTAGTTCTACATTTTTGAAAGGGGCATGCTTATTTACGATGGTGAAGAAATTACTTTTAAAACCTCTCAGCGCACGGTCTAGTTTCCTAAATTTCCTCCTGTTTGACATGCCCAAAGTAAACTGCCTGTTACTCAGGCCCAGAAGCTAGGATATGCATATAATTGGTCAAATTGAAAAGAAAACACTCAGAAGTTTCTACAACTGTTAAAATAATGTCTGAGTATAGCAGAACTGATATAGAAGGCGAAAACCTGAGGAAAATCGATCCACAATTATTATTTTTTCGTGTTCCGAATTACTTCCAATGCAATGCTACTGAAATATCTATTTTCCGTCTCCCAGATTGCAGATTCTATGGCTTCCACTAGATGTCAACAATCTTTATAGGTTTTAGGCTTGTTTTTTAAATTTCTTTCCAAGGTGAGCGCCAGGGCAACAGTAGTCTTTTTGCGCTTGAACGTGGGCACTATGAACATCGTAATCTCTGTCTGAAATATTATCATTTATTTAGATATTAGGCAACCTGAGGATTAATATAAAACATAATTTGACTCGTTTGGATAAACTTTGCTGATAACTTTTTGGAATCCTTTGTATGCATGTTGAAAGAGTGGATTAATGAATTCAATGGCGCCAACTACATGGCGTTTTTGGGATATAAAATACTTTATTGAACAAAACGAACATTCATTGTGTAGCAGGGATCCTTGGGATTGCAAACAGAGGAAGATCTTCAAAAGTAAGTGATTTATTTTATCGCTATTTGTTATTTTGTGACGCCTGTACTGGTTTGGAAAATATGCTAATGTGAGGTGCTGTCTTCAGACAATTGAATGCTATGCTATCGCCGTAAAGCCTTTTTGAAATCTGACAACGCAGTTCGATTACCAAGATTCTACGCTTTTGAAGAATGTAAGACACTTGCATTTTCATGAATGTTTAATATTATGATTTTTTATTTTGAATTTGGCGCTCTGCAATTTCACCCGATGTTGTCGATGTTGATCCCGTAATCGGGATACGTGAACGGCGCTCAGAACGGCGCTCAGAGCCCAAACCAGCCAGAGGAATATCCGGCATGTTGGGTAGTCAACATGATTCATAAACAGCATTAGAAATATTCCCTTATTCTTCATCAGAATGCACTCCCAGGAATCGCAGTTCCACAATAAATGCTTGTTTTGTTCGATAATGTCCATCATTTATGCCCATTTATGTCTAATAGCTTCTTTTGTTAGGACGTTTGGTAAACAAATCCAAAAGCGCGATCTGGTCCATCTGGACGAAACGTTCAAAAAGTAATTTTACAGGTCGAAGAAACTTGTCAAACTAAGTATAGAATCAATCTTTAGTTGTTCTTATTTTCCTCAATTAAGTTGGAAAAATAGGATGATCGAGCAGCAGTGAGGGCTTTTCGATACTGCACGGTACGGTCTTTCCAAGCTAGTCGGAAGACTTCCAGTTTGATGTAGCGCCATTCCCGGTCGAATTGTCTGTAAGCTTGCTTCAGAGCTCGGGTATTTTCTGTATACCAGGGAGCTAGTTTCTTATGACAAATGTTTTTAGGTGTGTGACTGCATCTAGGGTATTACGCAAGGTTAAATTGAGTTCCTCAGTTCAGTGGTTAACTGATTTTTGTACTCTGACATCCTTGGGTAAGTGGATGGAGTCTGGAAGGGCATCTAGGAATCTTTGGGTTGTCCTAGAATTTATAGCAGTTTTTGATGATCCTTGATTGGGGTCTGAGCAGATTATTTGTTGCAATTGCAAATGTAATAAAATGGTGGTCCGATAGTCCAGGATTATGAGGAAAAACATTAAGATCCACAACATGTATTCCACGGGACAAAACTAGGTCTAGAGTATGATTGTGGCAGTGAATAGGTTCGGAGACATATTGGACAAAACCCACTGAATCGTTGATGGCTCCAAAAGCCTTTTGGAGTGGTTATGTGGACTTTTCCATGTGAATATTAAAGTCACCAAAAATGTGATTATTATCTGCCATGACAAGGTCTGATAGGAATTCAGGGAACTCCGTGAGGAAAGCTGTATATGGCCCAGTAGGCCTGTAAACAGTAGCTATAAAGTGATCGACGTGGCTGCATAGATTTTTTTTTTTTAATTGTACGTTTACATTTTCTATCGGGAATGTTAACACCTCCGCGGGATGCGCAGGGGTTATGGTCACTAGTGTAACCAGGTGGTGAGGCCTCATTTAATACAGTAAATTCATCAGGCTTAAACCAGGCCAATCACATCAATATTATGATCAGTGATTAGTTCATTGACTAACTGCCTTGGAAGTGAGGGATCTAACATTAAGTAGCCCATTTTGAGATATCACAATATCTTTCAATAATATAGGAATGTAGGAGGTCTTTATTCCAGTGAGATTGCGAAGGCAAACATCACCATGTTTACTTTTGCCCAACCTAGATCGAGGCACAGACACGGTCTCAATGGGGATAGCTGAGCTGGCTACACTAACTGTGCTAGTGGCAGGCTGGCTAACAGCCTGCTGCCTGGCCTGCACCCTATAAATAAAAACACAGCATCTTGTTTGCATTCTTTATTGTAACCACAATGTCACAAGTCATTTGTATCTACCTTTCTAATTACTTTTAGAGTTTGGGATTTACAACCTGGCCTATTTGAGATGATTTCATTTTCAAATAACGTAACATTTGTGAGAAAAAGGCCATTCTTGAACATGGGGTGAGACATTGTTACTAAATGTTTGTAAATAAAGCCAGTTTGTTATTTAGAATTATTTTTTGTTCTGTTTTTAGAGGGAGAGAAACCAAAAGCCTACAGTCATCTCATGGGTCTCCCAGTCAAGGCCAGCACGGGTATTGAATCAGCATCTGTAGCAACACAGTTTGCACTACAATGATGTCTTAGACTGCTGCGCCACTCAGGCACTTTACAACATGACTGGTAGGGAGTAAGCTACAGTAAGAGCAAAAATAATCCTAACATTTCCACACCCTAATTTTCTCTTAGAGTAACAGTTTTAATAAGTAATACTGAAGTCGTGCATAATTATCAGTTTCTATTTGGTTTATATCGGCCATTCATTGTCAGTTAGAGACACTGTAGCACCTTGGGACCCAAAAGCCTAATTAGTGATCTAACTCCACCTTGCGCTGGTCTGGAGCAATGAAGTAGTGACCCAGGGTACCGTACTAAACCACAATTTACCTCTACTGTAAATTCCGCAGCATAATCGCAAAACTTTTAGTCGAGCAACCACTGCTAACACAGACAATTTACATAGGGTTGGTTCCTGTACGTGTCTGGCACCATCTCCTATCTTAATTTATAGAACATATTCTGGGCGTTCTGCCGGATGGTCCTAAGGGGGGGGGGGTCATGTCACCCCCCTCATACCTTTACCAAGCACATGCAGGAACCAAGGACTATTTACGACAAAAGACTAGATTAACATTTTCAAGGATGTCTCCTTACATAACATTTTCCATCACAATACACTTAGCCTTATTGTTTTCTGACATTCATTTATTTTCTTTCACATTTCATATAGCAGCCACCTTCATTTATTTTTCCAGACAATGTGAGTAGTGAGCTATTTAAAATACATTGTTTGAAGAACAAACATTGTGGCAATTCATATCTTGCAGTAAAACGTTGACTTTAATCTCAAGAGAAGACCTGAGCATTTTTCTAGCCGCAGCTGTAAATCATTTTATCACATATATAACAAAATTACTACCATTAGAGCAAAAAATCTCAACTAAACCATCTGATATGCCACAAACCCTACAGGATTATGAGGAGACCACAGTGACTATTGCAACCGAGGCTTTTTGTCGCTTCAGCACTCAGCGGTCCTGTTCTGTGAACTTG
The DNA here is from genome assembly GCF_057628025.1 of Oncorhynchus mykiss. Lineage (NCBI taxonomy): Eukaryota > Metazoa > Chordata > Actinopteri > Salmoniformes > Salmonidae > Oncorhynchus > Oncorhynchus mykiss. The sequence goes on from NC_143031.1 coordinate 29,622,504, forward strand.
TGTGGCCGATCACTTCGCGGCTGAGCCATTGTTGCTCCTAGACGTTTCCTCTTCACAATAACAGCACTTACAGTTGACTGGGGCAGCCCTATTCGGGCAGACATTTTACAAACTGACTTGTTGGAAAGGTGGCATCCTATGACGGTGCCACTTTGAAAGTCACTGAGCTCTTCAGTAAGGCCATTCTACTGCCAATTTTTTGTCTATGGAGAATGCATGGCTGTGTGCTTGATTGTATACACCTGTCAGCAATGGGTATGGCTGAAATAGCTGAATCCACTAATTTGAGGGGTTGTCCACATACTTTGATATATACTGAAAACTGTATTATGTATGTTACATGCTTCATCAGAAACCAAAGCTCCTTGGGCAGTTCTATCTCTTCATGCATAAAACACTTTTGATAGACTAGAATGGTCATATCATTGGCTGGATTTGGAACATATGGGACTTGGCTCCAATTTCATTAATATGATTCAAGTACTACAGTTGAAGTCGGAAGTTTATACATACACCTATGGCCAAATGCATTTAAACTCAGTTTTTCACAGTTCCTGACATTCCCTGTCTTATGTCAGTTAGGATCACCACATTATTTTAAGAACGTGAAATGTCAGAATAATAGTAGAGAATTATTTATTTCAGCTTTTATTTCTTTCATCACATTCCCAGTGGGTGAGAAGTTTACAGACACTCAGTTAGTATTAGGTAGCATTGCCTTTAAATTGTTTAACTTGGGTCAAACGTTTCGGGTAGCCTTCCACAAGCTTCCCACAATAAGTTGGGTGAATTTTGGCCCATTCCTCCTGACAGAGATGGTGTAACTGAATCAGGTTTGTAGGCCTCCTTGCTCGCACACGCTTTTTCAGTTCTGCCGAAAAATTGGATTGAGGTCAAGGCTTTGTGATGACCCTCCAATACCTTGACTTTGTTGTCCTTAAGCCATTTTGCCACAACTTTGTAAGTATGCTTGGGGTCATTGTCCATTTGGAAGACCCATTTGCGACCAAGCTTTAATTCCTGACTGATGTCTTGAGATTTTGCTTCAATATATCCACATAACTTTCCTGCCTCATGAACCCATCTATTTTGTGAAGTGCACCAGTCCCTCCTGCAGCAAAGCACCCACACAACATGATGCTGCCACCCCCATGATTCACGGTTGGGATGGTGTTCTTCGGCTTGCAAGCCTCCCCATTTTTCCTCCAGCCATAACGATAGTCATTATGGCCAAACAGTTCTATTTTTGTTTCACCAGAACAGAGGATATTTCTCCAAAAAGCACGATCTTTGTCCCCATGTGCAGTTGCAAATCGTAGTCTGACTTTTTTTATGGCGATTTTGGAGCAGTAGCTTTTTTCTTGCTGAGCAGCCTTTCAGGTTATGTCGATATAGGACTTGTTTTACTGTGGATATAGATACTTTTGTACCCATTTCCTCCAGCATCTTCACAAGGTCCTTTGCTGCTGTTCTGGGATTGATTTGCACTTTCGCACCAAAGTACGTTCATCTCTAGGAGACAGAGCGGTATGATGGCTGCGTGGTCCCATGGTGTTTATACTTGCGAAACTGTTTGTTTGTACAGATGAATGTGGTACCTTCAGGTGTTTGGAAATTGCTCCCAAGGATGAATCAGACTTGTGGAGGTCTTTAATTGTTTTTCTGAGGTCTTGGCTGATTTATTTTGATTTTTCCCATCATGTCAAGCAAAGAGGCACTGAGTTTGAAGGTAGGCCTTGAAATACATCCACAGGTACACCTCCAATTGACTTAAATTATGTCAATTAGCCTATCAGAAGCTTCTAAAGCCATGACATCATTTTCTGGAATTTTCCAATCTGTTTAAAGGCACAGTCAACTTAGTGTTTGTAAACTTCTGACCCACTGGAATTGTGATACAGTGAATTATAAGTGAAATATTCTGTCAGTAAATAATTGTTGGAAAAATTATCGTGTCATGCACGAAGTAGATGTCATAACCAACTTGCCACAACAATAGTAGAAATTTGTGGAATGGTTGACAAACATGTTTTAAGGACTCCAATCTATGTGTATGTAAACTTCCAGCCTTGAACTGTATATGCCAATCCCTCAGCCATAGTAGTAAGAGGGAATACATACTCTGTTCTGTTCAGAATAACTAGAAGTACATGTAGCAGGCAAGGCGATCCAATCTCACGTCTGCTGTTTTTATTGTCTATGGAGAGACCCTGGCCTAGGCAATTTGACAATCAAAATAAATTACACCAATATCTCTAATTTCTATGGATCACATCATCTCATTATACACCTTACTTTTTCTAGACAGTGTATCTCAATCCCTCCTAAACACTTTGAAAATCATTGATAAATTCAGCGCCATCTCAAGTTATAAAATAATTCTTACCAAATCTGCCATACTGTCTCTCAAGACCCCGATGGAGGACTCCCATCTGTATTTATGGAATCCCAATCGTTTCCCATTTTAAATATTTAGCAATTGGTATATTTCCTTCCTTAGATAAAACCATTGCCAGAATGCTCAAATCAATGCAATCCAACCTCAGTAAATTGACTAATATCCCAGTTGTTTTAACCGGCAGAATACCTATTGTTAAAATGAACATACTGTATTGCCACGCGGAATGTCTGTAGTTAATTGCTTCCCTTGTCTCCCACTTCTGACTATTGACATAAAATCCATAGTGTGGTTTCAAAATTTAGATGACAAGGTAAATTATCCTGCAATGTGGTGCGCTGAGAGCCAGGAAGCAAGTTCAGGCAGTGAGTGTTTTAATAAATAATCACAACTAAATACAAAACAAGAATAACAAACAACACAAAGACAATAACGCCTGGGGAAGGAACCAAAAGAGAGTGACATACATAGGGAAGGTAATCAGGGAAGTGAGTCCAGGTGCGTCTGATGACGCTCAGGTGCGTGTAACGATGGTGACAGGTGTGCCCCATAACAAGCAGGCTGGTGACCTAGAGGCAGGAGAGGGAGCACATGTGACAGATCCCAGAAAAAATTAACAAACTTGCAAAGAGGGAAAGATGTAGGAGGACTATCCGCAGCCAAACTTTAAATTGTATTTCCAGGCACTAGCATTTTGTCCCATACTGAATATGTTTAGACTTAATTCCTCCACACCCTGGCTGAGTATAGAGTGCAATATGGTGTCTCCTATTGTCCTGGAAGAGGTGGTCTTCACTGATATATGCCTAGTCTAAGCCGGTGGGGGGGCTTATGGAATTGTTTTATGATGGTCATACCAAGGATCATTTAGCTGTTTGATTTTGAATTTTGGGACCCATTTAAGTTTCAAAAAAGATATACCAAAAATTATTTGATTAAACATTTAATTTGGCCTTACTGTTATTAGCCCATAGAAACACATTGAATAGCAGATTCATACATGGAAACAACAGATAGTCAAAAAATAAATCCAAAGGAAGTTTGTTTTAACACTAGAACCTCTGGGCCTCGAGGGACCCCCCTTCAAGCCAATGAGCAGTCATTCTGACTACAACATTCTGAGAGTGTAATTAATACATTTCATATATCCTATCGCAAAAATAATCATTTGGTTGTGTTTATGAATACCACAATAGCATTTTCATTAGTTTGTTACTGTACATTTTATTAGTAGAATGCCTTTGTTACAATTATGACATTCAAAAAAGCATATGTGTTGGAACAGAGTAATAAAAAAATACAAAAACATTATAATACTCCGCAAGACGATGAAAAGACGCAAAGAAAACATTGTTAGCCTAAACATCATTATAAGCTCCAAGTGTGCTTAATAAAGAGTGAAAATCTGCACAAAAGCAATAATGGCATTATAATGAATATACTGACTGAGAGCAGTAAATCATAGACAATTATTTATGTGTCAGATACCACTACAAATGTGTCTGTTTCCAGGCGCGTTCTCTTTCAAATCGTAGGTAAAGCATGATCTTGCTGAAATGATCCTGTGACATGGTTTCTCCAAATTTAAAAGTATCCCATCCATACATGTCTGACCCGAAGCGGTGGTGGCATGGGTACCTGCTCAGAGCGCATCGTTCTGGCTTTTTTGCGCTTAGTCCTCAAGGTGTAGGTTCACACTAAGAATCAGAACAATAATCAGAGATGTCAAGATTCATTTTTTTCCCCACCATCTGAGTCGTTTTCATTCAGATCTTGTAGCAGCCGTAACGCAGTATGTGTATCCATTCGTCTTGGTCTTCTTGCCATTGTAAATTATGCACGCTCTCACTGTGTATTCCAAGTAGGCGAGAGTAGACTGATAAAACTGCTTGGATTTGGTGGACTGATTTAGGGTACATAGCATTTTGAGATAATAACTAGAATATACCAATACAATAGAATGCCCCGCCCTGTTCTTCATTCACAATTGGTTATTACATAATTATGCATGTTATGCATCATTCCCCCATCATACTTACATTAATGAATTTAATCTGTTGTTATATAGGTGAAATTAGTTTCTGTAAAGTTTAGGTTCAGTTTCGAGGCAATTATCGAGGCAATTATCGGGTTGATTATCAACTGGGCATGGCACATTCAACTCTCTGTCGGGAGGAGGGGCAATGGGGAAAACCATTCAAAAAATGGCATGCCCTAAAACTGGTTATAACTCTAGTTCTGTCTGTTATATTATGATTCTAAAAACGGCAGTGTGTTATGTAGACTTATTTAGGAAAAGTGGAGGACAGAGGTGGGCATGAATTAGAAAATGGCAGAGTGATACATTTTTGAAATTCACGAGCAGACAAAATGACTGCTTTAGTGGTTCTAGTGTTAAAGAAGGCCCACCTCTTTTTTTCTGCTTATTTTTTACATACCAATTTTACTATTACAAAATCCTTTATGATAAGAGAACATGGAATCATTGTGATAAGTTCACATCAATAAATCATGAATCCCTGACCCGTTCCGTTTATAAAGGCTTCCTAAAGCCTTAATGCCTTCATAAGCACTACATACAGTAAATGTGTTGCAAAGCATCCATACCCATATCTCATGCATTATAAATGGTTCATAAATTAAGCATAACTGTGTGACAATCACCAATGTAAAATGTGACACTGTCGAATATGATATAAACGTGCTTTATGAAGGGTGACATGTTGTGCTGAAGGACGGCATACGCTCTAAAGCGATGTCATGTGGAAGTTGGCCTTCATTAGTTAGGGTTAGGTTTAAAATCAGATTTTAAGGAGATAAATTGTCAAAATGGGTAGGGTTAAGTCATAATTATTACTTTTTGTCTGTGTTAAGTAGTGATGATGACAAATACTGTACTCAGTAAGGTCACTCCTATAGAATTCTATGGTCACTCCCACTAAGGGCAGCTTTGAAAGGTTGATACTGTGAAGAGACACAAGTACAGACACACGCATACCCAAACACACATGCTAGCACATGCACTCTACACACACATACATCACAATATTGTTGTATGGTGGGATTATACATTTTGTATTGTAGATATGTAGTGGTGTAATAATGTTCTATGATGTATTGTTTTAACTTTTGTTTTAAGTGCCTTAATGTGTTTGGACCCCTGCAAGATAGCAGCTAATGTGGATCCCTAATAAATACAAAAATATCCCAGGCTGATATGTGCTGTGTGTGCAATAAACGATGTTACACCAAGAAACACTTAACTTGATGAAAGCTCCCACCCTAAAGAAATTGAAAGTGTCTTTCTTCTGGAACCAAGTTACACATTCCTCAGTACACAAACGAGCTATACTGCGCTGTGCTGGACCCAGTCAGGTCTTTGACACATTCACCCACTCCCCTGCTGAAAGACCAGCCACAAAATATTGGCACCATTGTAACAGGTTGTAATCAAGCCCTGGAATACAAGATGAATACCTGGTGCGGTAGTCTCAGGTTGGACTACTCCAAATCATCTTGCTTCTGACACACACTCACACAAACGCAAGATTTGCAGGTCCGTTACCAATTTCAATACCTCTCACACCCTAGAGTAACCTGTGGATCATGAGAGAACTGTCATAAATCAGCAGAACGTTAATAACCAATTTATTGACACTTTACGTAGTGTCCTGTAATACTTAGTTTGAAGTGAGACACCTTCGGGCCATTCACAACACATCCATAACTACTCTATATCGCAAGAGGCTGTACTTAATTTAAAGTCAGACCTCTTTGGTCATTTATAACACATACATACATGCCTTGTATCATTTGACGGTGTACTTACTATAAAGTCAGACACCTTTGGTCAATCATATCCATCTCATCCATAAAGGCTTAATGATGTAAACACAAAGTGTGAGACAAGTCAGGATCGAGGGAAAGATTAAAGGAGCAAAGTACAAAGAGATCCTTGATGAAAACCTGCTCCAGAGCGCTCAGGACCTCAGACTAGGGTGAAGGTTCACCATCCAACAGGACAACGACCCTAAGTACACAGCCAAGACAATGCAGGAGTGGCTTCAAGACAAGTCTCTGAATGTCCTTGAGTGGCCCAGCCTGAGCCCAGACTTGAACCCAATCGAACATCTCTGGAGGGACCTGAAAATAGCTGTGTAGCGACGCTCCCCATCAAACCTGACAGAACTTGAGAGGATTTGCAGAGAAGAATGGGAGAAACTCCCCAAATAAAGGTGTGCTAAGCGTGTAGCGCATACCTAAGAAGACTCGAAGCTGTAATCGCTGCCAAAGGTACTTCAACAAAGTACTGAGTAAAGGGTTTTGTATTTATACATTTGCTAAAATTTCTAAAAACTGTTTTTTTCTTTGTCATTATGGGGACAATTACATTTTGGGGGGAAAAAATGAAGTAGGCAAAAACAAATAGAATTAGTTAAGTTAAGGTCAGGTAAGGTCAGGTCCAATATTGACTATGTACCCAAGAGGGAGAGAGGTTGGGCCATCCTAGAAATGTTTTAGGGAAATACATTATAATATATACAATTTAGAAGAAGCTTTTATCCAAATCGACTTATAGTCATGCGTGAATAGATTTGAATGACAGGGTTATAAATGCTTTGTATAGCCTTAATTGAATATGATTTATAAAGCCTTCATTAAGCGGTGCTTGTTCTACCCTTTATAAAACACAGGTTTATGTCATATTTGCCATTGGTGGTTACACATTTATACCACATTTAAGAATCCTTTATAAAGCATGACATGTGGTTATAGATGATTTGTGACACATTTATATAGTGTTGATGAAGGCTTTATGAAGCCTTTAAGCTGCACGTCATTTAAAGTGGGTCCGCTGAACGTCATATAAAGTGGGTTCGCTGAACATCGTTTAAAGTGGGTCCGCTGAACGTCATATAAAGTGGGTTCGCTGAACATCGTTTAAAGTGGGTCCGCTGAACGTCATATAAAGTGGGTCGGCTGAACCTTATTTAAAGGGGGTCCGCTGAACGTCATTTAAAGTGGGTCCGCTGAACGTCATTTAAAGTGGGTCCGCTGAACATCGTTTAAAGTGGGTCCGCTGAACATCGTTTAAAGTGGGTCCGCTGAACGTCATATAAAGTGGGTTCGCTGAACTTCATATAAAGTGGGTTCGCTGAACGTCATTGAAAGTGGGTCCGCTGAACATCGTTTAAAGTGGGTCCGCTGAACGTCATATAAAGTGGGTCGGCTGAACGTCATTTAAAGTGCGTCCGCTGAACATCGTTTATTAAAGTGGGTCCGCTGAACGTCATATAAAGTGGGTCCGCTGAACCTTATTTAAAGTGGAACCCATCACGGTCTAAATCATACATACAGTTTGCAGTACACTGTTTGCGTGGCTATCAGTAAAGATGCTGCCAAATTATTTATAGGAAATTGTACCTATTGATGAGGTCCTTACATAAACAAATAGTGATTATTGTTCATTTTGAGAAGAGGGGTAACATACTTACATGATAATATACGTTAATAAATGTAATGTTACAATAAAGTGTCATCACTTATTAATATCAATAAATGTTAATAATGCCAGAATGTGCACCCATAAAGCTAGTATGTAACCTTCCCCATGGCTACCAGACTGTGATGGGTCAAATGAAAAGTTAATTATTCTTTACTTGTTTTTGCTGAACTTGCCCACTGAAAAAGTTGCATGACGACTCAAACTGAATGTTCGCTACATACTTCAGTCTGAGATTGCCATCATTGAAGTTGGTTGTGGTGATGTCAAAATAAGGGTTGGTGTACAAAACAAAGTCATCATAGATCATTTCTAACCAATCAGAGTATCAAAGGCAATGACGCACTTTCAAAATGCTGCTTTTCCCACGTGTGTTCTGGCTCTGGCCCAACCGATCAGTTTCTGGGACCAATCAGAATGGTTAGAATGAGTTTGTATTCTAGAAATTGTCGGGGAGGTACTAAGATCCAACACATCCCAACACGTCACATCCCAACATGGCTCACCTCATGTGGAGGGGCTGTTTAAAACTTTAACATAAACGCAGGCACCATTGTCATGATGAATAGTGTTGCATTGATCTCCCTCCTCTGCTCTTGAAGTGTAGTGGTATCTTGCATTAATGCATCTGAAAAGCATGGCACACCTTTTGACTGGATCGAGCAGAAACATCTCAGAGATGAAAGCCCAGGCGCCAGTCAAAGCAAATTCTCTTTGTTTTTCAACACACTTTAACAACATACACACACACAAACTGGGCCTGGGCAAGGCATGCAGGGAGATACCAATATCTGTTGGGCTTTCCAACAAGTTACAGCATAGCACAGTGATTTTATGTTATGCATGTCATGTTAAATGTATACACTCAAAGTAAGCCAGGATGGTGGAAGGGGGAAAAATAACAATGTTCCTAAAGACTGATAAGCCAACAAATAAGATAAAACAGGGCATCCATCTTTTGAATGTGTTTAAACTGTCTTAAAACTTCTTACGGCTAGGGGTTCCGCTACCGGCACCCCTCGACAACATTCCGCTGAAAAGGAAATTAAAAAATATTGTTTAGAAATATGTAACTTTCATACATTAACAAGTGCAATACACCAAATGAAAGATAGACTTCTTGTTAATCTACCCATCGTGTCCGATTTCAAAAAGGCTTTGCAGCGAAAGCACAACATATGATGATGTTAGGTCAGAGCCAAGTCACAAAAACACACACAGCCATTTTTCCAGCCAAAGAGAGGAGTCACAAAAAGCAGAAATATAGATCAAATTCATCACTAACCTTTGATGATATTCATCAGATGACACTCATAGGACATCATGTTACACAATACATATTATGTTTTGTTCGATAAAGTGCATATTTATATCCAAAAATCTCAGTTTACATTGGCGCGTTACGTTCAGTAATGTTTTGCTTCCAAAACATCTGGTGATTTTGCAGAGCCACATCAATTTACAGAAATACTCATAAGAAACATTGATAAAAGATACAAGTGTCATTCACAGAATTAAAGATATACTTCTCCTTAATGCAACCGCTGTGTCAGATTTCAAAAAAACTTTACGGAAAAAGCAAACCATGCAATAATCTGAGTACGGCTCTCAAACAACAAATCAAGCCAAACAGATATCCGCCATGTTGGAGTCAGAAGTCAGAAATAGCATTATAAACATTCACTTACCTTTGATGATCTTCATCAGAATGCACTCCCAAGAATCCCAGTTCCACAATAAATGTTTGATTTGTTCGATAAAGTTCATCTTAATGTCCAAATACCTCCTTTTAGTTAGCGCATTCAGCCCAGTAATCCAAATTCATGATGCGCGATCACTAAGAGCAGATGAAAAGTCAAAAAGTCCCGTTACAGTCCGTAGAAACGTGTCAAACAATGTTTAAAATCAATCTTTAGTATGTTTTTAATCTTCAATAATGTTCCAACCGGAGATTTCCGAAATGCAATGGAACTCAAGCTAACTCTCACGTGAACGCGCATCACGAGCTCATGGCACTCTGGCAGACCACTGACTCATTCAGCCCTCATTCCCCCCTCCTTCACAGTAGAAGCATCAAATGAGGTTCTAAAGACTGTTGACATCGAGTGGAAGCCTTAGGAAGTGCAATTTGACCCATAGACAATGTGTATTCGATAGGCCAAGAGTTGAAAAACTACAAACCTCAGATTTCCCACTTCCTGGTTGGATTTTTCTCAGGTTTTCACCTGGCATGTGAGTTCTGTTATACTCACAGACATCATTCAAACAGTTGTAGAAACTTCAGAGTGTTTTCTATCCAATACTACTAATAATATGCATATATTAGAAACTGGGACTGAGTAGCAGGCAGTTTACTCTGGGCACGCTTTTCATCCAAACGTGAAAATGCTGCCCCCTATCCCAAACTGTTTTCACCTTCTCCATATTTCACCAAGGCTGTCAATAAGATTGTAAACTGATGCATTCAGTCTAGTAACAGCATTGCCATTCGAGTGATGTTTACATAAGCAATATCTGTCTCTGGGTGACAGTACTAGGCCGCTACTACTCAGTGTGCTCAGAAGAAGAAATTCTTGTTGAAAGAAAAACTAACTGTGTCATAACCTCCTCTGACAGTCCTGCCCCTCTCTCCAGCACTTGGCCTGCCACTCAAATTAATCAACCTGAATCCCTGTCATCGCATCTTGAATCCCTGTCATCGTCAGCCCTCTGTCACTCCATCTTCAGCGAGGTGCTCTTGAACTCGTCTTCCTCCCTGTCCACTCTCTTCATTAGCCCTTTCTCTCCCAGCTGTGGCCCGCATTCACATGCCAATTATAGGCACCTGTCCAAATGTTGTACAACACTATAGCACCATCCATGACTCTCATGTACAGTCACAGTCAGTCACAATTGTATGAACACACACACACACACACACACACACACACACACACACACACACACACACACACACACACACACACACACACACACACACACACACACACACACACACACACACACACAGAGCTAGCAACAACACTTCCGTCTTTATTAAACACACCATGTAAACATTCACAGTACAGGGTTGGAAAGTATGTGAACCCTTGGATTTAATAACTGGTTGACCCTCTGACAGCAATAACCTCAAACAAACATTTTCTGTAGTTGCAAATGAGACCTGCACAACGGTCAGGAAACTGTTTCAGTTTAGCAATATTCTTAGGATATCTGGTGTGAACCGCTCTCTTGAGGTCATGCCATAGCATCTCAATCGGGTTGAGGTCAGGACTCTGACTGGGCCACTCCAGAAGGCAAATTTTATTCAGTTAAAGCCATTGTGCTGTTGATTTACTTCTGTGTTTCGGGTCGTTGTCCTGTGCACCGCACCCCCCAACTTCTGTTGAGCTTCAATTGGCGGACAGATAGCCTTCCATTCTCCTGCAAAATGTCTTGATAAACTTGGGAATTAATTTTTCCGCCGATGATAGCAAGCTGTCCAGGCCCTGAGGCAGCAAAGTAGCCCCAAACCATGACGCTCCCTCCACTATACTTTACAATTGGGATGAGGTTTTGGTGTGCTGTGCCTTTTTTATTCTGTCCACAGAATATCTTACCAGTAGAGCTGTGGAACATATTTTGCGAACTTCAAACGTGCAGCAATGTTTTTTTTGGACAGCAGTGGCTTCTTCCGTGGTGTCCTCCCATGAACACCATTCTTGTTTAGTGTTTTACGTATTGAAGACTCGTCAACAGAGATGTTAGCATGTTCCAGAGATTTCTGGAAGTCTTTAGATGATACTCTAGGATTCTTCTTAACCTCATTGAGCATTCTGCGCTGTGCGCTTGCAGTCATCTTTGCAGGATGGCCACTACTAGGGAGAGTAGCAACAGTGCTGAACTTTCTCCATTTATAGACAACTTGTCTTACCGTGGACTGATGAACATCAAGGCTTTTAGAGATACTTTGTAACCCGTTCCAGCTTTATGCAAGTGAAACAATTCTTAATCTTCTGAGATCTCTATTGTTCGAGGCATGGTTCACATCAGGCAATGCTTCTTGTGATAGCAAACTCAAATTTTGTGAGTATTTTTATAGGGCAGGGCAGCTCTAACCAATGTCTCTAATCTCGACTCATTGATTGCACTCAAGGTTAGCTAACTCCTGACTCCAATTAGCTTTTGGAGAAGCCATTAGCCTAGGGGTTCACATACTTTTTCCACTGTGAATGTTTAAATTATATATTCAATATAGACAAGAAAAATACAATAATGTGTGTTATTACTTTAAGCACACTGTGTTCGTCTACTGTTGTGACTTAGATGAAGATCAGACCATTGTGAAGGCCTGCGTGGCCCTCCACAATTAACTTTGTATTACAGACATTGACAACACAGTCATCAACACAGTACATCCACCCCACGTTTGTTGACCACTCTACACCCACTGGGGACCTGCATCCAGAAAGGTGGAGACAGGCGGTGCATGAGACACCAGCTTCCCAGACCCAAGAAACATGTAAGCTTACAAGGCAACCAAAGTTTCTATAGACGTGAGCAACAACTTCAAGGACTACTTCCTCACACCAGCTATCCAAGTGTCTTTCCAGGATCCTACTATCACGCGTGGCACCCTACAGTAAATGCTCAAATGGGGTTTGGAAATGTGCACACATAAATTATGTTCTCTTCCTTTGGTTGATGATTGTTGTTGTGAGATAAACACTTGGTTTTGCTGTTTTTCTTGTTCACACTTTACAAATCACAATAAAGACTACCATAATGGTAGCCACTTCATCCTTGTTGTTTTAGTTTATCATATTTTTTGGCGGTTGAACCTCAAGACATTTAAATAACTTTGTGTTGTGCCTTTCAATGGGGACTTTTCTGCTATGGTACACTATATATAGAAAGTATATGGACACCCCATCAAATTAGTAGATTCTGATATTTTAGCCACACCCGTTGCTGACAGGTGTTATAAAATTGAGCACACAGCCATGCAATCTCCATAAACAAACATTGGCCGTAGAATGGCCTTACTGAAGAGCTCAGTGACTTTCAACATGCCTCTGGAAGCAAGGTCAGCCTAATAACTGTTCATCGGGAGCTTCATAAAATGGGTTTCCATGGCCAAGCAGCCGCACACAAGCCTGAGATCACCACGCGCAATGCCAAGCATTGGCTGGAGTGGTATAATGTTCACCGCCATTGGACTCTGGAGCAGTGGAGAAGCGTTTTCTGGAGTGATGAATCCCGTTTCACCATCTGGCAGTCCAACGGATGAATCTGGTTTTGGCGGATGCCAGGAGAACACTACCTGCCTGAATGCATAGTGCCAACTGTAAAGTTTAGTGGAGGAGGAATAATGGTCTGGGGCTGTTTTTCATGGTTTGGGCTAGGCCCCTTAGTTCCAGTGAAGGGAAATCTTAACGCTACAGCATACAATGACATTCTAGACAATTCTGGGCTTCCAACTTTGTGGCAATAGTTTGGGGAAGGCCCTTTCCTGTTTCAGCATGACAATGCCCCCATGCCTTACTAATGCTGTTGTGGCTGAATGGAAGCAAGTCCCCGCATCAATGTTCCAACATCTAGTGTAAAGCCTTCCCAGAGGAGTGTAAGCTGTTATACAGTAGCCGCAAAGGTGGACCAACTCCATATTAATGCCCATGATTTTGGAATGAGATGTTCGACGAGCAGGTGTCCACATACCTTTGTTCATGTAGTTTGCTTCTGAGAGAATGGCTGTCTAGCAGTAGACAATGAAGCTGGACACTCAAGACATTCACCTTTGCCACAAGTATAAATAACCACAAAGGCATTTGCAGACCATTTTAGATATTTATTTAGGAATGTAATACACAGGTGAAAAGTGTGATGAAAGGGTAAATAAGAGAAAAAAACAGTGAAATGTGAATTAGGAAATAATAAATATTTAGAAAACACTGTTTTTGGGGTGAGACTGCTCTGTCTCACACGAGAGCAGACAGTGCACTGATCGATGGTTCTGTGAAAGTACTGTACATTGTCATTTCCCTGACAAATGGGAGACATTGATCAGAATGCATAATGTCAGTGTCCAAAGGTTGCGCCTGGACGGTGGGTTGGGTGTTGGTGAGAGGGGCCGGGGAGATGTTGAACCAAACCGGGGAGAGAGATGAACAAAGGGGCAATGAACCACCTGTAGATGGGCCCTCAGGGCTCAGCTCTGTGTCTGGGCTGTTCAAGACACCACCCACTGTGACACCTACAAGCAGATGAGAAATACATTAGAATACATTGCAAGCAATCTTAAAATATCTCCATGGGCTCCTTTGAGTTAAAGTGCTTACTCAAAAGCACTGATTTCATAAACATCTCGATCTAATTAGCACACACACACCACAGCGTCTGTTTTCAGATGTTTGAACTAGCCCTGCTAATGAGTATGATAACACAGTCACAGAATATTTCCCACTCAAAATGTCTCCCATCCAGACAAGAGCAAATCTCATGTTCTAACTAGGTCTGTAAACATATGATCACAAACATGCACAATCTACGAAAGGACTTGGCTGCATGTCAAAAGTACATACGTATCTGGTTATATTATTGGTGTCTGTCTGATGATGTCCACGTGAACGAGAAGCCAATTCAGTTGTCGGACAATCGACAGCAGCAGCCCGACTCCTCGTCTCCGTCACCCTTTTCAGATTGCGAACAAACAGGTCCCAAATATTTCTCCACGTTTCATTGATATCAGCATGGGTGTTCAAATTTCGTGATATCCGTGACATCTCCCTCCAGCTGTTGTTTTTGGCGTGCTTGTTTGAGTACAACCACATCGAAGGGATGGAAATGTTCTTGTATGTCTCGCCAGTTTACACACTCTCTTCAAAACTGGACAGAGAAATATACATAATTATGTGTAGCAAATCTCGAAATTAAAGCACAAAGAAGGAAGCTTGCAAGCAGTAGAAGTGAAGTAGCAGAACGTCCATCTCTTCTGTGTTAATACCACGAGAGAGATGGACGTTACCGGAACAGATGTGATGTACCAATGGGCGAGATTTCAGTTGAAAAACTCAGTCAATAATGCCCCTCGGTCTTTCAAGGAATGATATGTCGGGGTCTTAATTTCCAGATAGAAAAAAAATGTGTCAAATGATGGTGTGTTTTACAAGTAGCGGCCCTATTTGTGACTAAAAAACAACATTGAAACACTGCGCTATGCTCCATCGGCCCTGTTTGCGTATTCTGTGTAGACACCTTTAGATTTGGCTGCTCTAAGACCATTTTGAGTCAACTGGGTCTTCTGCTGCTCTAAAAGCAGAACTGTACTGTTTTATTTTCTGCTGATGTTCTATGAGCAGCACAAGACCTCTGGGACAGCTGCTGCGCTTGTAACAGAACTGTGTCAACTACATATTGCTGCTCTAAGACCATTTTGACTCAAATGGATCTTCTGCTGCTCTAAGAGCAGAACTGTGTTATCTTGATGTTGCTGTTCTATGAGCAGCATAAGACCTCTGGGACAGCTGCTGCTCTTGAAGCAGCACAAATTAGCTAGTAGTGCTGCTGCTCAACTAGTTCTAGATATTGCTGCACTAAGACCAGTTTGAGTAAACTGGGTCTTCTGCTGATCTAAAATCAGAACTGTGCTGTGTCATAATTTATGTTGCTGTTCTATGAGCAGTGCACTGCGAGCACTGCTGCTCTTAGATCATAACTGTGTCAAGTACACTGAACCAAAATATTACCACAACATGAAACAATTACAAAGAATTTACTGAGTTGCAGTTCATAACCAAATCAGTCAAATCATTAGGCCTTAATCTATGTATTTTACATGACTGGGAATAAAGACATGCATCTGTTTGTTCACAGATACCTTAAAAAAAGTTAGGAGCATGGATCAGAAAACAAGTCAGTATCTGGTGTGACCACCATTTGACAAATCTCATTTGCATAGAGTTGATCAGGCTGTTGATTGCGGCCTGTGGAATGTTGTCCCACTCCTATTCAATGGCTGTGAAAAGTTGTTGGATATTGGCAGAAACTGGAACATGCGGTCGTACACATCAAACCAGAGCAATCCAAACAAGCTCAATGGGTGACATGTCTGGTGAGTATGCAGGCCATGGAAGATCCAGGAATTACTGACTTTATTTTTCCTTAAATAAATCAGTTAAGAACAAATTCTTATTTACAATGACAGCCTACCCCGGCCAAACCGGGCTGACGCTGGGCCAATTGTGTGCCACCCTATGGGACTCCCAATCACAGACAGATGTGCTGCAGCCTGGATTTGAACCCTCTTGCATTGAGATGCAGTGTCTTAGACCACCGTGCCACTCGGGAACTGATGAGCCTTGCTACATGGGGCCCTGCATTATCATGCTGAAACATGAGGTGATGGTAGCGAATGAATGGCACGACAATGGACCTCAGGATCTAATCAAGGTATCTCTGTGCATTCTAATTGCCATGGATAAAACACAATTGCCCATACCATAACCCCACTGACACCATGGGGCACTCTGCTCACAACGTTGACAACAGCAAACAACTTGCACACACGATGCCATACACGCTGCCTGCCATCTACCAGGTACAGTTGAAACCCAGATTAGTCCGTGAAGAACACACTTCTCCAGCATGCCAGTGGCCATCGAAGGTGAGCATTTGCCCACTGAAGTCGGTTACGACGCCGAACTGCAGTCAAGTCAAAAGCCTGGTGAGGACGACGAGTATGAAGATGAGCTTCCTTGAGATGGTTTCTGACAGTTTTTGCAGAAATTCTTCAGTTTTGCAAACTCACAGACAGGTTTTTTGAATTTTTTGCAAATGTATTAAAAATTGAAAACAGATACCTTAAGTATTCAGACCCTTTGCTATGAGAATGGAAATTGAGCTCAGGTGCATCCTATTTCCATTAATCATCCTTGAGATGTTTCTACAACTTGATTGGAGTCCACCTGTGGTACATTCAATTGATTGGACAAAAACCAAGCCATGAGGTCAAAGGAATTGTACATAGCACCGAGATAGGATTGTGTTGAGTCACAGATTTAGGGATGGGTACCAAAAAATGTCTGCAGCATTGAAGGTCCCCAAGAACACAGTGGGCTCCATCATTCTTAAATGGAAGACGTTTGTAACCACCAAGACTCTTCCTAGAGCTGGCTGCCTGGCCATCCTGAGCAATCGGGGTAGAAGGGCCATGGTCAGGGAGGTGACCAAGAACCTAATGATCACTCTGACAGAGCTCCATAGTTCCTCTGTGGAGATGGGAGAACCTTCCAGAAGGACAACCATCTCTGCAACACTCCACCAATCAGGCTTTCATGGTAGAGTGGCCAGACGAAAGCCACTCCTCAGTAAAAGGCACTTGACAGCCCACTTGGAGTTTGCCAAAATGCACCTAAAGGACTCTCAGACCATGTGAAACAAGATTCCCCGGTCTGATGAAACCATGATTGAACGCTTTGCAAAGCATCATGTCTGGAGGAAACCTGGCACCATCCCTAAGGTGAAGCATGGTGGTGTCAGCATCATGCTGTGGGGATAGTTTTCAGAGGCAGGGACTGGGAGACTAGTCAGGATTGAGGGAAAGCTGAACGTAGCAAAGTACAGAGAGATACTTGATGAAAATCTGCCCTAGAGTGCTCATGACCTCATACTGGGGCGAAGGTTCACCGTTCAACGGGACACTGCCAAGACAGGAGTGGCTTCAGGACAAGTATCTGAATGTCCTTGAGTGGCCCAGCCAGAGCTCGGAGTTCAACCCGATCTAACATCTCTGGAGAGACCTGAAAATAGCTGTGCAGCGATGCTCCCCATCCAACCTGACAGAGCTTGAGAGGATCTGCAAAGAAGAATGGGAGAAACTCACCAAACACAGGTGTGTCAAGCTTGTAGAGTCATATCCTAGAAGACTCAAGGCCTTAATTGCTGCCAAAGGTGCTTCAACAAAGTACTGAGTAAAAGGCCTTACTTATTTAAATGTGATATTTCAGGGGGGGGGGTTTAATAAGTTTGCAAAAATGTCTAAAAACCTGTTTTTGCTTTGTCATTGCAGGATATTGTGTGTAGACTGATGAAGGGGGAAAAAAACTATTTAATCAATTTTTAAATAATGCTGTAACTTAATTAACAAAATGTGGAAAAAGTGAAATGGTCTGAACACTTTCCGAATGCACTGTATCGTGTGCAATATGATTATTAGGCAATGGCAGTTTGTTTGTGTGCAAGGCTGAAGAAAGAGGTACCTACTTATTCAATTACTTCAATCTTCATTTTCATTTTGTTGGCGTCGCTTTTGAACACACTAACACAGTATATGTAAATCAACATTTCAAAGAGGGGGGCGGAACTCTTGTGAGATTCGCGCGTTTGCCACAATCTGCGACAATTGCGTGGACCAGACACCAGTCAGTCAAATACACATGATAGTTGCTTTGATGATCAGAGTGTGCTGTTGGACTTAGGTATGTTAAGGACGCTTCCATCGATGAACAAGTGTAGGAACAAGTCCAACTACTATTTTTAATTGGCTGATGCAGTTATGCCAGGATATAAATCAGTGCCACCTGTTGAATTTAGCATAGGGCTAACGTGTGCCATGTTATCGCATGCGACAAGCTACAATTTAGTGTTCTCATGCAAGAAAATCAACCATTTTAATTGGCTGATTCCCATTTTGAGCTGGAGAACTCATCTAACTAAATGGTTACTTATGATTGCAAGTACGGCCCTAACATATTTATTTAGTGTGTTGAGATCTGATTAACTTTATCCCTAAATGTTTTTAATTTAGAAGT
This sequence comes from Oncorhynchus mykiss, assembly GCF_057628025.1. NCBI lineage: Eukaryota > Metazoa > Chordata > Actinopteri > Salmoniformes > Salmonidae > Oncorhynchus > Oncorhynchus mykiss. The sequence goes on from NC_143031.1 coordinate 29,641,192, forward strand.
TATGCAACACAACGCTTATCTAAATTTCATCTCAACCACAATATTTTAGCTAAAATAAAGCGAAGCATCAATGTCAGCCCAGAACCTCAAACAGCAATCAAAGCAGATGTAGAAGCGCGGTGGCTAGGAAAAACTCCAGAAAGGAAGGAACCTTGGAAGAAACATAGAAAGGAACCAGGCTCTGAGGGATGGCCAGTCCATTTAGGCCAGATTGTTCTTCAAGATATTCAAATGTTCATAGATGACCAGCAGGGTCAAATAATAATCACAGTGGTTATAGAGGTACAACAGGTCAGCACCTCAGGAGTAAATATCAGTTGGCTTTTCATAGCCGAGCATTCAAAGGTCGAGACAGCAGGTGCGGTGGGTGGGTGGGTGGGGGGGGGGGCATACTTAAGTTCACACAAGACACCAGATAAGGCAGGAGAATTTCACCATATAAGACGTACTGACCCTAGCCCCCCGGCACATCCTCTATTGCCACATTGATACTAGAGGCTGAGACAGGGGGAGTAGGGGGACACTGTGGCCCTGTCCGACGATACCCCCGGATAGGGCCAACTAGGCAGGATATAACCCCTCCCACTTTGCCAAAGAACACCCCCACACCACTAGAGGGATATCAACAGGTCACCAACTTTCTACCTACTATTTTCCTATTTTGACAACCTGGAATTAAAATAGATTTTTTAGGGGTTTGTGTCATTTGATTTACACAACATGCCTACCACTTTGAAGATGCAAAATATGTTTTACTGTGAAATAGACAAGAAATAAAAACTTGTGCATGCATAACTATTCACCCCCCCCAAAGTCAATACTTTGTAGAGACACCTTTGCAGCAATTACAGCTGCAAGTCTCTTGGGGTATGTCTCTATAAGCTTGGCACATCTAGCCACTGGGATATTTGCCCATTATTCAAGGCAAAACTGCTCCAACACCTTCAAGTTGGATGGGTTCCGCTGGTGTACAACAAAGTCATACTACAGATTCTCAATTGGACTGAGGTCTGGTTTTTGACTATGCCATTCCAAGACATTTAAATGTTTCCCCTTAAACCACTCGAATGTTGCTTTAGCAGTATGCTTATAGTCAATGTCCTGCTAGAAGGTGAATCTCCATCCCAGTCTCAAATCTCTGCAAGACTGAAACAGATTTCCCTCAAGAATGTCCCTGTATTTAGCGTTTCCCAGTCCCTGCCGATGAAAAACATCTCCACAGCATGATGCCACCACCATGCTTCACGGGATGGTGTTCTCGGGGTGATGAGAGGTGTTGGATTTGCGCCAGACATCGCATTTTCCTTGATGGACAACAATCTCAATTATAGTTTCATCTGACCAGAGTACATTCTTCCATATGTTTGGGGAGTCTCCCACATGCATTTTGGCGAACACCAAATGTGTTTGCTTATTTTCTTCTTTATTAAGCAATGGCTTTTTTCTGGCCACTCTTCCGTAAAGCTCAGCTTTGTGGAGTGTATGGCTTAAGGTGGTCCTATGGACAGGTACTCCAATCTCCACTGTGGAGCTTTGCAGCTCCTTCAGGGTTATCTTTGGTCACTTTGTTGCCTCTCTGATTATTGCCCTCCTTGCCTGGTCCATGAGTTTTGGTGGGTGGCCCTCTCTTGGCAGGTTTGTTGTGGTGCCATATTCTTTTCATTTTTTAATAATGGATTTAATGGTGCTCCGTGGGATGTTCAAAGTTTCTGATGTTTTTATAACCCAACCCTGATCTGTACTTCTCCACAATTGTGTCCCTGACCTGTTTGGAGAGCTCCTTGGTCTTCATGGTGCCGCTTGCTTGGTGGTGCCCCTTGCTTAGTGGTGTTGCGGACTTCTGAAGTTAATTGGTTGCACCTTATTTAGGGGCTTCATAGCAAAGGGGGTGAATATATATGCACGCACCACTTTTCCGTTAATTAAAAAAAATATATATATTTTTTTTTTCCCTTACACAAAATAGTCCAACTTGGTGAAGTGAATGTCCATTACATGAAATCCAAATTAAAATCAATTTAAATTTCAGGTTGTAATGCAACAAAATAGGAAAAACGCCAAGGGGGATGAATACTTTTGCAAGGCACTTTAGGAGGGCCAAGCACAGGAAGTAGCTCTTTCAGTAGTTTCATTGGAATAGGGTCCAGTAGGCAGCTGGAAGGTTTATAGGCCATTATTATTTTTGTCAAATGTGTCGACAGATAAAAAATAAAATGAATGTCTCCCTTAATCCACTGAGTCTACAGTTATGTGCAGACTCAGGGCAACTGAGTTTGGGGAGAAATACACAGATTCAAAGAGGAGTCCGCAATTTACTTTTCTTTGAATAAGTTGAATTCATCCCTGCTGAAGTGAAGGCTATCCACTCTTGGGGAATGTTGCTTTTTAGTTAGCTTTGCGACAGTATAAAACAAATATTTTTGATTGTTTTAATTCATTATTAAGTTGGAAAAGTAGGCTGATCAAGCTTGTCGGAAGACTTCCAGTTTGGTGGTGCATCTTGAGTATTTTGCAGGGTTAAATTTAGATCCTTGGTTAGGTGGTTAACATATTTTTGTACTCCAACTTCCTTGGGTAGGTGGAAGGAGTCTGAAAGAGCAGCTAGGAATTTTTGGGTTGTCCGAGAATTTATAGCGCAGCTGTAATGACGTTCGTCTGTACGAGAGGCAGACCAAAGCGCAGCGTGGTTGTTTTGATTCATGTTTTTAATAAATAACTTCACATGAAAAAACTAACAAAAACAAGAAATGTGAAAACGCAAAACAGTCCTATCCTGTGACAACAAACACAGTGACAGGAACAATCACCCACAAACACACAGTGACCCCCAGGCTACCTAAGTATGATTCTCAATCAGAGACAACTAATGACACCTGCCTCTGATTGAGAACCATACTAGGCCGAAACATAGAAATACCCAAATCATAGAAAAACAAACATAGACTGCCCACCCAACTCACGCCCTGACCATACTAACTACATACAAAACAAAGGAAATAGAGGTCAGAACGTGACAGCAGCTTTTGATAATACTTGGTTGGGGTCTGAGCAGATTATTTGTTTTGCGATTGCAAATTTAATGAGATGGTGGTCAAATAGTTCAGGATTCTGAGGAAAAACATTTAGATCCACAATATCTATTCTACAGGACAAAACTAGATCCAGATCCTATAGAGCTCATCACTCCCCCTAACTGGGAGGGGGCCAGAGACAATTACGTGATGCCAAAACGTCTTTCTAGCTAAATTATACGCTGAAGTTATGTTGCGCTTCGTGACCTCAACCTAACATCGTTGGAGCCGGCATGGATAAAATATCCCTATACCATCTACACTCGCCAATTTTAGCCTCAGCCAGCACCATCTTCAGTATTAGCCTTTACGTCGGTAGCCCTGCCCCCAGGTAAACAATGTATGATCACTGGATAATTATTTTTTATTTATTAAAAAAAAAAAAAAATTACCCCTTTTTCTCCCCAATTTCGTGGTATGCAATTGTGAGTAGCTACTATCTTGTCTAATCGCTACAACTCCCGTACGGGCTCGGGAGAGACGAAGGTTGAAAGTCATGCGTCCTCCGATACACAACCCAACCAAGCCACACTGCTTCTTAACACAGTGCGCATCCAACCCGGAAGCCAGCCGCACCAATGTGTGGATGATTATTTTTAAGTGTAACATTGTGGTTAATGGAGTTGCCAAGGACTAGGGTTTTCAATTTGTCAGAGCTAATGGTGGGAGGCTTTGGCGGCTAAGATCCCGTAACAGGTGGAGGAGAGACCTGAGAAGGCTCGTGCTCTGACTCCGACTCATTGTTTAGTGGGGAAAACCAGTTGAAAGTTTCTATCGGCTGAATGAGCGACACTGGTTGAGCATGCTGAAAGCATTTCTTTCCAAGAGCCATGAGAAAATTGTCCAGCTGCGGGAAAAGTGTATTCACACACAGGTGTGCGGAGGTCAAACACCTGGCAGGAAATAGCATTTATGGCTACCTTCACAGTGAACAGAAAGAATGGTTAGTGGGTTGGAAAAGAGGCAGCTGTATTAGGACAGGGTAATGTAATCTCATGTAATGGTAATGTCGGGGTAGGGTAGACATGGTAATGTCACCTCACCTGGATTAGAACGTTATCATGGATCCATGTGACGTTGAGGAGGTTACAATTGGCTGAAAGGGGAGCCAATGAAATTAATATTTACTAGAAGATGTTAGTCATAACAGGGATTCCTACAGGCAACATTATGATAACCCTCACAGTAGTCAGTAGTCAGTAGTGCCTTACTACAAATACACAAATAACACTGGCCTACATCACAATTTCCCTCCATTAAAGGCCATGATTCCAACAACTTTTCCTCCAGCATTGAAAATGTAGAATCTGATAGTTTCCACTTGGCCCTGGTCTGTAAAAGAAACACTTTGAAGTGTGACAAAAAATAACCCTATGTCATTTACTGTGCTATTCTAAGTCTTTCTTGTAAGAAATAGATGAGAGGTCTACATTAATACATACCAGCCATTCTTTGATGACAGCTTTATAATGAATATATCTAAGTCATTCTTCAGGCACTCTAGCTAGCGCTCTCTAACCATGCCACCAGCACCATGACATCTGTCTTGTGTGAGCCATCACAGGGACTCGCTGCGAGAGACACATTTACTCTGGAATAACGAAGGGTGACTGTTGTCCACCTCCCCGACTTCATTATTCAAAGCGAAAGGATGTATCACGCTCAGAGAACAAGATGTCTGCCCCCTCCTGCCTGAGACCCTGTTGCCCATCAATACGGTTCAGCCAGCTTTGGCCTCCACCAAGTGGCTCAGGAATATGACAAGAATACAGTTGGCCATTACAGAGAGAGAAAAAAATGAAGATAAGGAATAAGTCAATTCGAATGAACTTTATAATCCATGTTTATTGCAGAAAAAAATACTTTGTCTCTAAGGGACTAGGTTTTCTTTCAGGTGTCATGTTCATTCTTGCTAGGAGAAGCTGTGGGACCTTGCTCAGGTGGAGCAACAAGGCATTTGCCTTGACTGTAAATGGATATGTTGAGAGGATGCAGGAAGGTCCCAAAGCACTTCTCAAAGTTCACAGATCTCTCTCCCTTCCAAAAACACTGAGTAGTTATACAACCTCAATCAACCCCTCCAGCAACGACTCATTCATTTTCTCATGATATCTACTTGGAATGACAAATTCCCATCCCTCGCTTGTGGAAGGAGGGCCGAGGCTCTCTGTCACAAATGTCAGTATGGAGATTATCTCGATTGCTCAAAGACTCACTGTACATACATACTATTGAGAACTCATTGACTTACAGTAAGGCAAGTTCTGGTAACACTGAACAGAAATGCAATGTTCATAAGCACAGGGACATGGTTGTAAAACAGACGACTTCAGATTGAATTCATACTGCAGGATTAAACAAAAAACATACATTTACTCATTTGGGAACATTTTTAAAAACATAATTAGTATTGTGTAGGCTTTTGTGCTGTATCAAATATTAACACAATGTTTCTCCTCTCTAGTAACTGTGCCTGTGGACATAGGTCACTAACCTGGGAACTTGGAGGATAAACCAGCAGATAAAACAAGCCACAATGTGTCTTTTTTAATTGTATCCTGAAGCTTTTCCTACCCCTCGCGGTAACAAGATTCATGTCATGTTTTGTTACGATTGGCTACCGCTAAACCAAAGAGAAAAGCCTTTCTGTTATAGTACCGGTACGTATTTATACTGTTGTTTTGCTATGAGGTAGAAGTGATGCTGCAGAGGCAAGAGAAGAACGTTTTGGGAAACAAATTGCAACGGACTTCTACCATACAGTATAAAGTGGAGAAAAAAATTGTAAGTGGATATTGAATTAAAATGGTTATTCAATCAAAATTATATCAAAGCCCTTGACAGCGTGTAATTGCAATCAGTTAAATTGCTTAATCTAAATGGAGAGACATAGCCATGGTGTGTTTGAGAGAATGAACTATAGACTGTTTCTCAAACCATTTCCTACAGCATTTAACTACATTTAACACTGATGATTAAATGTGTGTATACTGTCTGGCAGTTGGCTAATACTGATGAACGTACACCACCATTTGTTAAGTAAAAACACTGTGATTGAGTGGCATCTTTACCTCTAACACAGCAAGCCTTCCAAATCTCTACTACTCGATCACTGAGACCAAGAAGTTAAAATGCAAGGATTTTGTGGACAGAATATGTATTAGCCAGAATTAAAATGATACTCCAGATATTTACCACCAAATACTTACAGAGAAGAACGTATTTGTATTTTCTGTTGATGGGTGGCTTAGTTGGTAGTTAAAAAGTATGCACACATGACTGAAAGTCACTTTGGATAAAAGCATCTGCTAAATGGCTTATATTGTTATTATTATATTATTGATGGATGAATGATAATGAAGGGGAAGTGTCCAGCGCCCCAAGAAGGTTCATCAGACTTTGCATTAATACTGTCTGACCATGATGGAAGTGTTCCCTCTAACCATGCCTTTTCCCTATTTCAGCTCTATTTCCCCAGAGAGAAGCATGGAAGACGTGGAAGAAAAGCAGGCTAGGATCGGGATGCCATAATTTAACATGCTCCAGAGTTGAGATTATATCCGAACATTATGATGGTGGTGAGAAATAGCCCCTCTACACTGTGGGCTTGTGTTCCAGCAACGCTGAGGTGAATAATGGCACCCGGAGAGCAGTGATTTGGTTGCCGAGTTCACATGTACATTACCACAGTTTATGTTCAGAGGGCTCTCCGAGAGCCGAATACTTTATGGTACTTTGTAGGCAAGATAAAGGCATTCATCTCATTTTACCGCGGCTGCAATGGAGGGAGAGAGAGGGCCTCAGTGGAATGTGAGTGGCTCTCTCTCTCTCGCCTCCTTCCGTTGTGTTATTTATCCCCTTTCAGTGAGCTCCAGCAAGTCAACTGATTGAGATAATACATTTGGAGTGTTAGTAATGCCACTTTAAGTGCCTCTGGAGGAGCCAGGCGAATTAATAGTCTCCATGCCACGATCTCAGCCAATTACATTATCCCCTGATTTATGGAAAAACAGGCCTTAAATAGAACCGTAACCTTGAGTCGGAGGAATGCAAAGTGAAATAGCTTTTCTATGAAATTCCACAGAAATGCTCGACATCGCTAAAACGCTTAAGAAATCAACCATAGACATGAAGAGAAGAGAAAACAACGTAACTTCTTTGTTTGTTAATTTGGATTTAAATAGAGATGCTTTCTTTGGCAGTTCAGTGGAATGAGAGTTGAATTTTGACACCAAGGTGAAATCCATGAGTGAACAAGAAAACTTCATGTACTCTGTGGAATGTATTATAATTCAGTCGATTCACCTTGCAGTACTTTGTTATCACTCCCAGCTAACTCCGAAGTGCCTGGAATCCTTTGGACGCTATTGTGCAAATAGGCCTGCAAAAGGCTTTTGAGTGGCTGCCTAAAGTGAAGTCAGACCAAATTAACCAAAGAATTTTCTCTGACAGCCATGGCAATAGGTTTTCAAAACAGGCCTAGTATTTCCTGTAGACCTCCTTCATAATAGATAATAGTAATAGATATATAATAATAGATATTCATAATAGGCTAATTTATGTAATGCTGATGTATTCTAGCCTTGCTAAAGGTGCAAAAGGGGGCTATAGCAGTATGGCTACATAGGTTGGATTGCTAGCTAACAGATCTTGTGCATCAATCAATGCAATTACATCTAGCAAGGAGGATGATGATAAGGATATCCTTGTGACAAAACTAACTGCCCTGAAAGGATCAACCCATAGACTTCAGCTCACATTAAATCCAAAGTCAGCATCCTGCTATTAATCTACAGTGACTCAGTGATCGACTCATTGGCCTACATAGCCTGAGGAGAGCCAGAGAGAAAACCAAGGAACAACACAATGTGTTTGATAGAGATTTCGGATGATTGGCTTGTCTGCATCTGGGAGTCACCAAAAGCACATGAGAGTACATTAAAGCAGATTAAAGCTGAGCCTGTTTTGCACAGCAGCTTAAACCGCTTGTGACAGCCTCTTGTCCTGTGGGCCTTCGAGTGGGGCTTCAACCACCACAGGATGACTAGAAGTGCCACCGTTGTTTAGACTGCCTGTAATGCCAGCAGACAAAACCTCCAGAAATCAATGGACGTCCGTTGTTGTTCTGATATCCTTTGCTTAGTTTACATACAACGAGTGACCTACCAAGTGGCCTGTGAAACCTGATTTAATCACAGTCGGTGGGTGCTGTTTACAAACCGAAATGAAGCAATCTCATCTACAGCAGTAGTAAAGCCAGACATGTGTTGGTGGGTGAGCCTGCAGAATTTTGGGCGGGCCCAAAAAAATGACATAAAAAAAAAAAATGTGGGAAAACAGCTAACTTCCTGCACATTTTTCCATGGAGCAAAGAGAGAAAAAAAATGCAATTTCATAGCTAATCTCGTGCTATTCTACACATTTTGCAGTCAGGCTGGGAGAACCTCTTTCATTTCTTAAGCTAATTAAAGCTCAAATATAGGTGTGTTGACCGCAATAAAGGCACTGGATTATGAACTGTATTGTTTGCTAAATGGACAAATTAGGTAGGCAGTGGCACGGTGCATATAGTCATAGAAGCACAGTGACATATGCCTCAATACAGTCATATCTGTGGCTTATTGGAAGTGTGACTATCAGTTAGTTATTTTTGGCATACCATCCCATGAGAGTGAATGTCATTTCAGTTTATCTGAATGTCATTCCAGTGCACTGCTTGCTAGGAATTCTATATGATAGTGTTTGCAAGTTTAGGTAAAAAGAAAAATAATGTCCCATTTGGAACACTGACAAGTACAGAGCATAAAATATGTAAATACATTCTATGCAACGGATCTCCAATTCTCCAAAGCTGAGTATATAGTGTAGGTGGCATTCAGAAAGGTCACTGGGGGACTATTGAATATGCCACTGTAATTAAACGTCAAGTCACTGTGGCTGTATTGAACAAAGTCTGGAGTCTACATTTATTGAGTAAAAAGCACATTATGACCTATGATAAAGTAAACATACTAAACATTAACACCATTTACACACAACACTTGTCTCAGGGGTAACAGCTCTTAAAAAGTTATATAACCATGTAAATATGTTTGTTTCCACAGTCAGGGCTATGTGAATATACAGTGGGGCAAAAAAGTATTTAGTCAGCCACCAATTGTGCATGTTCTCCCACTTAAAAAGATGAGAGAGGTCTGTAATTTTCATCATAGGTACACTTCAACTATGACAGACAAAATGAGAAAAAAAATCCAGAAAATCACATTGTAGGATTTTGAATACATTTATTTGCAATATTTGGTCAACTACAAACAATATTTGGTCAACTACAAACAAGCAAGATTTCTGTCTCTCACAGACCTGTAACTTCTTCTTTAAGAGGCTCCTCTGTCCTCCACTCGTTACCTGTATTAACCTCTTGAACCTCTGGGGGCAGTATTTCATTTTTGGATGAAAAACGTTCCCGTTTTAAACAAGATATTTTGACACGAAAAGATGCTCGACTATGCATATAATTGACAGTTTTGGAAAGAAAACACTGACGTTTCCAAAACGGGCAAAGATATTGTCTGAGTGCCACAGAACTAATGCTACAGGCGAAACCAAGAAGAAATTTCATACAGGAAGTGAGCCAGATTTTTGAGGCGCTGTGTTCCAATGTCTCCTTATATGGCTGTGAATGCGCAAGGAGAGAGCCTACACTTTCTGTCGTTTCCCCAAGGTGTTTGCAGCATTGTGACATATTTGTAGGCATATCATTGGAAAATTGACCATAAGAGACTACATTTACCAGGTGTCCGCTCGGTGTCCTCCGTCGAAACTATTGCGTAATCTCCAGGTGCGCGCATTATTCCATTTTGAACAGAGGAGAAACCAAACTGCCACGAGTGACTTATCATCGAATAGATATGTGAAAAACACATTGAGGATTGATTCTAAACAACGTTTGCCATGTTTCTGTCGATATTATGGAGTTAATTTGGAAAAAAGTTCGTGTTGTAATGACTGAATTTTCTGTTTTTTTTCTCAGCCAAACGTGATGAACAAAACGGAGCGATTTCTCCTACACAAATAATATTTTTGGAAAAACTGAACATTTGCTATCTAACTGAGAGTCTCCTCATTGAAAACATCCGAAGTTATTCAAAGGTAAATTATTTTATTTGAATGATTTTCTTGTTTTTGTGAAAATGTTGCCTGCTGAATGCTAGGCTTAATGCTATGCTAGCTATCAATACTCTTACACAAATGCTTGTGTAGCTATGGTTGAAAAGCATTTTTTGAAAATCTGAGATGACAGTGTTGTTAACAAAAGGCTAAGCTTGTGAGCTAATATATTTATTTCATTTCATTTGCGATTTTCATGAATAGTTAACGTTGCGTTATGGTAATGAGCTTGAGGCTATAATTACGCTCCCGGATACGGGATTGCTCGTCGCAACATTAATGGCACCTGTTAGAACTTGTTATCAGTATAAAAGGCACCTGTCCACAACCTCAAACAGTCACACTCCAAACTCCACTATGGCCAAGACCAAAGAGCTGTCAAAGGACACCAGAAACAACATTGTAGACCTGCACCAGGCTGGGAAGACTGAATCTGCAATAGCTAAGCAGCTTGGTTTGAAGAAATCAACTGTGGGAACAATTATTAGGAAATGGAAGACATAATCTCCCTCGATCTGGGGCTCCACACAAGATCTCACCGCGTGAGGTCAAAATGATCACAAGAACGGTGAGCAAAAATCCCAGGACCACACGGGGGGACCTAGTGAATGACCTGCAGAGAGCTGGGATCAAAGTAACAAAGCCTACCATCAGTAACACACTACGCTGCCAGGGACTCAAATCCTGCAGTGCCAGACGTGTCCCCCTGCTTAAGCCAGTACATGTCCAGGCCCATCTGAAGTTTGCTAGAGAGCAATTGGATGATCCAGAAGAAGATTGAGAGAATGTCATATGGTCAGATGAAACCAAAATATAACTTTTTGGTAAAAACTCAACTCGTTGTGTTTGGAGGATAAAGAATGCTGAGTTGCATCCCAAAGAACACCATACCTACTGTGAAGCATGGGGGTGGAAACATCATGCTTTGGGCTGTTTTTCTGCAAAGGGACCAGGACGATTGATCCGTGTAAAGGAAAGAATGAATGGGGCCATGTATCATGAGATTGAGTGAAAACCTCCTTCCATCAGCAAGGGCATTGAAGATGAAACGTGGCTGGGTCTTTCAGCATGACAATGATCCCAAACACACCGCCCCTGGGCAACGAAGGAGTGGCTTCGTAAGAAGCATTTCAAGGTCCTGGAGTGGCCTAGCCAGTCTCCAGATCTCAACCCCATAGAAAATCTTTGGAGGGAGTTGAAAGTCCATGTTGTCCAGCAACAGCCCCAAAACATCACTGCTCTAGAGGAGATCTGCATGGAGGAATGGGCCAAAATACCAGCAACAGTGTGTGAAAACCTTGTGAAGACCTACAGAAAACATTTGACCTATGTCATTGCCAACAAAGGGTATATAACAAAGTATTGAGAAACTTTTGTTATTGACCAAATACTTATTTTCCACCATAATTTGCAAATAAATTCATAAAAAAATCCTACAATGTAATTTTCTGGATTTTTTTTCTCATTTTGTCTGTCATAGTTGAAGTGTACCTATGATGACAATTACAGGCCTCTCATCTTTTTAAGTGGGAGAACTTGCACAATTGGTGGCTGACTAAATACATTTTTCCCCCACTATATACTGGTAATAGCTAGCTAGGATAACAACAACGTAACCACATATGGTCAAGGATTGGGCAACATTGAAAGACCTCATTCTGGCGTTATGACAAAACAGTGATGAAGATCAAGTTAGTTGAGTAGGAGTAGTCATGTACAGTGTCTTCAGAAAGTAGTCACACCCCTTAACCTTTTCCACATTTTCCACAGTCTATCACAGTGCCATCCGTTTTGTCACCAAAGCTCCATATACTACCCACCACTGCGACCTGGACGCTCTCGTTGGCTGGCCCTCGCTTCATACTCGTCGCCAAACCCACTGGCTCCAGGTCATCTACAAGACCCTGCTAGGTAAAGTCCCCCCTTATCTCAGCTCGCTGGTCACCATAGCAGCACCCACCTGTAGCATGCGCTCCAGCAGGTATATCTCTCTGGTCACCCCCAAAATCAATTCTTCCTTTGGCCGCCTCTCCTTCCAGTTCTCTGCTGCCAATGACTGGAACGAACTACAAAAATCCCTGAAACTGGAAACACTTATCTCCCTCACTAGCTTTAAGCATCAACTGTCAGAGCAGCTCACAGATTACTGCACCCGTACATAGCCCAGCTATAATTTAGCCCAAACAACTACCTTTTCCCCTACTGTATTTATTTATTTTGCTCCTTTGCACACCATTATTTTTAATTCTACTTTGCACTTTCTTCCACTGCAAATCTACCATTCCAGTGTTTTACTTGCTATATTGTATTTACTTCACCACCATGGGGCCTTTTTTTGCCTTTACCTCCCTTATCTCACCTCATTTGCTCACATCGTATATAGATTTATTTTTCTACTGTATTATTGACTGGATGTTTGTTTTACTCCATGTGTAACTCTGTGTTGTGGTATGTGTCGAACTACATTCTTCTGTGGACGAAGGATCAGACCAAAGCGCAGCGTGAACACTACAAAATACCAACACAACAAGTGAGAAAGACACAAAGACAGAAGACAACCACCCACAAAGTACCCACAGAATATGGCTGCCTAAATATGGTTCCCAATCAGAGACAACGATAGACAGCTGCCTCTAATTGAGAGCCAATCTAGGCAACCATAGACATACAAACTACCTAGAAAGGAAATAGCCCCATAAACATACAAAACCCCTAGACAAGCCTAAACACATACATCACCCATGTCACACCCTGACTTAACCAAAATAACAAGGAAAACAAAGAACACTAAGGTCAGGGTGTGACAATCTTGGCCAGGTCGCAATTGTAAATGAGAACTTGTTCTCAACTTGCCTACCTGGTTAAATAAAGGTGAAATAAAAATAAATAAGATACATTTTGTATCGTTCACACCCTCTTAAGCCTTAGACCCACCCATCTCTTTAAGGAGTCACATGCATGACATCAGCATAACTGGAGTATTTTAACACAAATTAATTCATCCGTTTAAAAATTAATTTAGTGTCAATCTAGCAAACCAGGCAACTAAAAGCAACTTTCTAAACAATGTTTATGTTCGTTTCTAGCTTGTTAGCTAGCTAGCTAATGTTAAGTTAGCTAGCTAGCCAGTTCAAATAATGACCAAATCATACAGCTGACAACGTCTTAACTTAGATAATTTGTATTCATTATTACAGGAAAATAAACTCACAACAAGATCATTATTTAGAAGTTAATGGCAAGAAAATTACAGAAAATAGCTTACGGTTGTGACTGTGATGAAATAAAAGCATGGCATTCTACCGGAGAATTTTAGAACTGGGGCACTTGGACAAACGTGATATCCTAAATTGACTTTGGTGTAGGTCAGGTTGTTCTTCACATTACCATCTCTGGTAAACACACACTATATCAAATCAACAATATTTGTCACATGCACAGGATACAGAATGTGTAGTGAAATGGTTGCTAGAGTCTTTTGTTTTAGCTAGCTAGCTAACAAATGAACCATTATCCCAATTTATAATGTTACTACCCTGCATGAGTCATGAATCAAACTAGATTCAATGTTAGCTAGCTAACATTAGGCTATAACTAGCAATGCAATTAGTCTATGATATGAATAATATTACTACACAGATAATGCACATAACGTTAGCTAGCGAGATAGCCAGCTAATGTTAGCTAGCTAGCTAAGAGTACGCTTTAACTTGCAATTAAAATGACTTTCTGAAAAAATTTGACACGTATAATATCTTAAAATGTAGCTAGCTAGATTATCTTACCTGTATAATTTACATGGATGAAAGCTTCTCCATCTTTGCCACGGATGCCATGCCATGGCCCTTAGTTTGAAGATGTAATCCAGAGACAAGTGTTTTATACAAATCAAATATAATTTTATTTGTCACATGCGCCGAATACAACACCTTACAGTGAAATGCTCACTTACAAGCCGGAACAAACAAACAATGCAGTTAAAAAAATTAAAAAATATCAAATTTAAAGAAATAAAAGTGACAAATAATTAAAGAGCAGCAATAAAATAACAATAGCGAGGCTATATACAGGGGTTACCGGTACAGAGTCAATGTGCAGGGGCACCGGTTAGTCGAGGTAATATGTACATGTACACTACCATTCAAAAGTTTGGGGTCACTTACAAATGTCCTTGTTTTTTAAAGAAAAGCTAATTTTTTTGAGCCTGTAATCGAACCCACAAATGCTTATGCTCCAGACACTCAACTAGTCTAAAGAAGGCCAGTTTTATTGCTTCTTTAATCAGAACAGCAGTTTTTAGCTGTGGTAACAAAATTACAAAATGGTTTTCTAATGATCAATTTGCCTTTTAAAATTATAAACTTGGATTAGCTAACACAACATGCCATTGGAACACAGGATTGATGGTTGCTGATAATGGGCCTCTGTACACCTATGTAGATATTCCATTAAAAAATCTGCCGTTTCCAGCTACAATAGTCATTTACAACATTAACAATGTATACACTGTATCTCTGATCCATTTGATGTTATTTTAATGGACAAAAAAAACTAGCTTTTCTTTCAAAAACAAGGACATTTCTATGTGACCCCAAACCTTTGAACGGTAGTGTAGGTAGAGTTATTAAAGTGACAATGCATAGATAATAACAGAGAGTAGCAGCCATGTAAAAGAGGGGGGGGGCAATGCAAATAGTCTGGGTAACCATTTGATTAGATGTTCAGGAGTCTTATGGCTTGGGGCTAGAAGCTGTTTAGAAGCCTCTTGGACCGAGACTTGGCGCTCTGGTATCGCTTGCCATGCGGTAGCAGAGAGAACAGTCTATGACTGGGGTAGTCTTTGACAATTTTTAGGGCCTTCGTCTGACACCACCTGGTAGAGAGGTCCTGGATGGCAGGAATCTTGGCAATCAGTGATGTACTGGGCCATACGCACTATCCTCTGTAGTGCCTTGCGGTCAGAGGCAGAGTAGTTGCCATACCAGGTAGTGATGCAATCAGTCAGGATGCACTCGATGGTGCAGCTGTAGAACCTTTTGAGGATCTGAGGACCCATGCCAAATCTTTTCAGTCTCCTGAGGGGGAAAAGGTTTGGTCATGCCCTCTTCACGTCTGTCTTGGTGTGCTTGGACCATGTTAGTTTGTTGGTGATGTGGACACCAATGAACTTGAAGCTCTCAACCTGCTCCACTACTGCCCCGTCAATGAGAATCGAGACGTGCTCGGTCCTCTTTTTCCTGTAGTCCACTATAATCTACTTTGTCTTGATCACGTTGAGGGAGATGTTGTTGTCCTGGCACCACACGGCCAGGTCTCTGACCTCCTCCTTATGGGCTGTTTCATCATTGTCATGAACAGGCCTACCATTGTTGTGTCATCGGCAAACTTAATGATGGTGTTGGAGTCATGCCTGGCCAAGCAGTCATGAGTGAACATGCTCGGAGTACACATCCAGGTAATCCATCTAGCCCTGCGGCCTTGTGAATGTTGACCTGTTTAAAGGTCTTACAACAGCCTTCTGTATGTTCTCTTTTCAACTCCCTCCACATATTTGCAATCAAACGCCAGAATTTTCTTCACCTCTTTAGCTATCATACTCTGCTTCCACTGGGCATTCCAATGATTTCAAAACTCCGTCCTCCAGAAAGTGGAGAGCAACACTTTGCAGTTATTCATGATGATTTTCAAAAATATATATATTTTGAAATATCTTGAGTCAATAAGTACTCAAACCCTTCGTTATGGCAAGCCTAAATAAGTTCAGGAGTAAAAATGTCCTTAACAAGTCACATAATAAGTTGCATGGACTCTGTGTCTGTGTGCAATAATAGTGTTTAACATGATTTTTGAATGACTACCTCATCTCTGTACCCCAAACACCCCAAACATACAATTAGCTGTAAGGTCCCTCAGTCGAGCAGTGAATTTCAAACACAGATTCAACCACAAAGACCAGGGAGGTTTTCCAAGAAAGGAACCTATTGGTAGATGAGTAAAAAAAACAGACATTGAATATTCCTTTGAGTATGGTGAAGTTGTTAATTACACTTTGGATGGTGTATCAATACACCAAGTCACTACAAAGATACATACCTTTCTGAGTTGCCAAGTCACAGCTTATTATGTGACTTGTTAAGCACATTTTTACTCCTGAACTTATTAAGGTTTGTGTCACGCCCTGGCCATAGAGAGGCTTTTTATGATCTATTTTGGTTAGGCCAGGGAGTGACTAGGGTGGGCGTTCTATGTTATTTTTTCTATGTTTTTGTATTTCTATGTTTTTGGCCGGGTATGGTTCTCAATCAGGGACAGCTGTCTGTCGTTGTCTCTGATTGAGAACCATACTTAGGTAGGTCTTGCCCACATGGGTTTTGTGATTAGTTATTTTCTGTTTAGTGTGGTTTGCACCTGGCGGAGCTGTTTCGGTTGTTTCTTTTGTTCCTTGTTGTATTTAGTGTTCAGTTTATTTAAATAATGATGAACACTTACCACGCTGCGTCTTGGTCCTCACCTTCTTCATACAACAACCGTTACAGTTTGCCATAACAAAGGGGTTGAATACTTAGAGTCAAGATATCTCACCTTTTCATTTTATATTAATTTGTAAAACATAAACATAATTCCACTTTGACATTATGGGATATTGTGTGTAGGCCAGCATACCCATAAAAATAACCGAAAACACAATGCGAAATCTACGCTGGAGGTGCTTACCAAAAAGACAGTGAGTGTTCCTGAGTGGCCGCGTTAGTTTTGGCATAAATCTGCTTGAAAATCTATGGCAAGAATTGAAAATGGTTGTCTAGCAATGATCAAATACCAATTTGACAAAGCTTGAATAATTTAGAGAAGAATAATGGGCTAGGAATGTACCATGTAAATGCCTTAACTGAAGATGACATTCATTGTAAATTAAATTATGTGCTCTGGATTTTAGCACATCATGCTAATATTCCCAATCCTTCAGCACCTCCATTTATTTTTCCTATAATGTGTTTACACTGAATGAAACATTGAGGATAATGCTGTTTTCACACCAACCAGAGAGGTATCAATCAATCAAATTGATTTATAAGGCCCTTCTTACATCAGCTGATGTCACAAAGTGCTGTACAGAAACCCAGCCTAAAACCCCAAACAGCAAGCAATGCAGGTGTAGAAGCATGTACTGTATTCTATCATTCTATTCACTGTTGATTGATGTTTTGTTTATTTTTTAACTAACATAAAATTGGTCAGTAATTGAAATAGCTATAAAAGCATTAAATATAACCTATTGCAATACAGGAATGCAGGAAGAAATGGTCATGATATAGGTCTCCACACCCTCTAACACGTGCATGCTTCCGTTCCAGCATATGTATGTGTGCAAATTGCAGACCAGGCCTTCCCAGGGACCTGGTTGACAGTCAAGGCCTGGGTAGACAAATTACGATTAGCACATACAGCCTGGGTCAAGTGCTGAGGGCCACAGATTCATTATCACAGCCAGGCTAAGAGAGGCTCCACATGCCTAGACATGGGCCACATTACATGATGAAGAGGGTTGAGATGTGGCTAGGGGTTTCCTTACCTTGCCATTACTCACCTGGATATAATACCACTGTAGTCTGCTTTGTCAATCAACAGCCATCCAATCAAGACTGAGCATAGGATTCCATCGATCCACTGAGATACTGGACATTGCTGACAAAAAGTTATTACAAGGCAGATGTAGGATGTGATGATTGTGAGACATATTGGAGAGGACATGAGTTCATACAGATTCAGATGTAAGACCATAGTTTCATAGTTCACTGTTTGTCACAATATTGTGTACGACAGGCACACACAAAGAGGGAGAGAGAGAGAGTTGGTTTGTTTAACTATATTCTTGCACAGAGAATAACATGTAAGCCTGTGAATGTAAATCCAGTATCGATAATGTGAAACACCAAAAATAATCAAATATAAACCTTTATGACCCCTCTACCTTGCAGTGCAAAACCAGTTTGCAAAGCAATGTGTTTTACTGCTCTATTTATGCCGTATGTCTTTGGTGTTGATCACTGGGCAGTGTGTCAGAAAAATATATATCACCTTGTGGAGTTTCCCAACCTTGGGTTCAGTAATCAGAAACATTAACGATCCTCACGAGCCCTGCAACACGGCTCCTCTCCCCTCGTAGTCAAACCTCAGCACCTTAGCCGCATGGCCCAACCATTGCTTCTGAATCACACACTCTCCAGTGCCATATAATGCAAGTAATTAGACTGAAATCTCATGACCATTGGAGTCCAATTTAAGCAAATTGGTGTGGCACGACAAATCACCCGCTTTATAGAGGGTATACTATGTTTAATGCACATGTGTGTTATGTGACTACACAATGGCCAAGCATACTTTCTTTCAATGGTCTCTTTCTAGCCATAATTGTAACAATCCAGTTTAATCTTCAGAGGAAGGGTGAGAACCTGCCAGATAGAGGGTTTATCTTACATTTTCCATTACACAGGTCCCGATCATGTCACAACTCTTGTCATAGTAAGCGTTCACTGTTTTCACTAAGGTTCAAGGCAATTGAAAATAATGATTGTAAAGTCGACTCTATTTCAATCCAGAGCCCGCTCTCCAGTTAACCTTGGTCAGGTCCAACAACAACAACCACCACCACAACACCATTAGCAGCCTGTGCTCTCAATGTCTGATACTACGTGGAATCTGCACTACAATCTGCAAAAAAAATAGCTTAATTTATCTTCTTAAGTGAGAAAGCATACCAAGATCCGCAACAAACCAAACCCCCAACCAAACTTGTGCAACATTTCCAAATCAATCAAGATTCAAATGAATGAAACCACACACCTGCAGTGCCAAGCTATCGCCAGAGTACAGTGAATAATCTGCCAATAAAATGAATCAAGCAAAAGGGTCTGACTAATTATTCACAAACAATCTGGTGCATGGCGGTGTGCTTAAACAGTTGATAGTTATCATTGAATTAGAGCAGAGATTAGTACAGGCGCAGTGGCTGGGTTGTTTCATCATTTAGGAGCCTGATGAACTGTGGCCTGGGCTGGGCATTTGTTTTGGGAGAGTGACAGGCAGCCCTGACTTTAATTTGCTAGAGCCTAAAGAAGGGTCAGAGACAGAGAGAAGTTAATTACTAGTGGGAATGCAGCGCCACAGCGGAGCAGAGCATTACAGCATGGCAGAGTCACAGCTCCTGTCTTACATAAACTCAGCAAAAAAAGAAACATCCCTTTTTCAGGACCCGGTCTTTCAAAGATAATTCATGAAAATCCAAATAAATTCACAGATCTTCATTGTAAAGGGTTTAAACACTGTCCCATGTGTGTTCAATGAACCATAAACAATTAACGAACATGCCCCTGTGGAACGGTCGTTAAGAAACTAACAGCTTACAGATGGTAGGCAATTAAGGTCACAGTTATGAAAACTTAGGACACTAAAGAGGCCTTCCTACTGACTCTGAAAAAAAGAAAGATGCCCAGGGTCCCTGCTCATCTGCGTGAATGTGCCTTAGGCATGCTGCAAGGAGGCATGAGGACTGCAGATGTGGCCAGGGCAATAAATTGTAATGTCCGTACTGTGAAATGCCTAAGACAGCACTACAGGGAGACAGGACGGACAGCTGATCGTCCTCGCAGTGGCAGACCACGTGTAACAACACCTGCACAGGAATGTCAGTGTTCTGCCATGGCCAGCGAAGAGCCCGGATCTCAATCCCATTGAGCACGTCTGGGACCTGTTGAATCGGAGGGTGAGGGCTAGGGCCATTCCCCCCAGAAATGTCCGGGAACTTGCAGGTGCCTTGGTGGAAGAGTGGGGTAACATCTCACAGCAATAACTGGCAAATCTGGTGCAGTCCATGAGGAGGAGATGCACTGCAGTACTTAATGCAGCTGGTGGCCACACCAGATACTGACTGTTACTTTTGATTTTGACCCCCCCTTCTTTCAGAGACACATAATTCAATTTCTGTTAGTCACATGTCTGTGGAACTTGTTCAGTTTGTCTCAGTTGTTGAATCTTGTTATGTTCATACAAATATTTACACATGTTAACTTTGCTGAAAATAAAGGCAGTTGACAGTGAGAGGTTTCTTTTTTTGCTGAGTTGGGGCATGTGTATGGGCATGTGTTCAGTGGGGATTTATAGGGTATGTGATCTCATAATGTTAGTATGTTTACCTCTGACTGCAATCAAGTAAAGTTACTCTCTATAAACCTGACTGGTTTGACCCACCTGACTGGTTTGAACCAAATTTGTATATTTCAAAGGGACTTCAATGGTACAAAAGATTTTGGATACATGTAAATCCAGATGATTTTGGTTATTGGCATAGAACCACAGATGACATTCATATTTGAACATCCCTGGGTGCCTGATCTCCCACTGCCATATCCATTTAAAAATTTTGACTGGCACTCAGATCATTTTTTTATGAACATTTCCGGGAAATTGAGATGCTGTGTTCCCCTTAAACGAAGCGATGACACTAATCATTCAAACAATAAATCAAAAAGAATTTGTGCCAGGGGGACATTATCAATTTCTAGTTTTAGAACATACACCATTGAAAAATAATAGATGAAGTTGGCTCCGAGCAAAAGCACTAAGCACTTTAAAAGCTTTCACAGGCTTACAATACATTTCCAAATCAATATTTCATTATCTGGAAAGAGGTGCAATGTTCTTTGTTAATAAAAATGGATAGAGGTACATAGTTCTTTGTTAATAAAAAAATTGTTTTTGCTGGATACAGAGTTAAAGTTTACAGTTTGAAAGACTTCAGGCATGAAGATATGGTATAGGGTAGGTAAGGTGGGGGGCTGGCTGTGACCTGTCGCATGGAGAGCCCTGATTGTATATGTGTTTATGGCTTGTTTTATGGACAGAATGCCCCGGATCCCTATAGACACATGTATTAGGTGACTTTCCCCACAGCAGGTAGTAAGTACTGTACATTAGGAGGTGCTCTGACTCTGGCACTGATTAATTTCATAGGGCAGGGCTACTCAAATACAATTTGAGAAGGTCCAGTGACACAAATTTGATGAGATGTTTTAATTTATCTGCAATTCGATGTAGTAGCAAACCTCCACTTTCAGCTTTAAAGCTAATTTCCTGCAATTCTGCACATTTTGGCATGTCTTATGTGTGTTCATATGATACCTGAGGGACTCAACAAAATCAATGGGGGTCGAGTTGAAAGCCCGACTGAGTTCCCCAAAAATATATATAAATATGTTTTTAAGTCGGGACCCGCGGTCATAGGAAGACCGGACGGACCATATAAATCGTGGAGCTGTATAGCATAACTATAATTAATGTCAACTGTACGGTTGACATTTAAAGAAGAATAATTCAAGATTTGGAGGCAAGAGGTGGAAGGTGGTAAGGAAAGTCTATTTTGAATATGTTCCCTCTCTACCCATATGGTGCCATCCCCACAACTGCATAGCAGCATACTGTTTATCAATTACCTTTGTAATACTAGTAACTATTGGAATGATAGGATGACACAGTATTAAACAAATTCTGTCATTACATTATTCAGCAATCCCGTTCATTCTAAGATAAGGTCGCGCGTAACCAATTTAAATATTGAAATTGTAACATGCATAACAATAGGATTGGATTTGTGCCTCTCAATAGCTGCTCAATTTAAACATGATATTGGATTTTATCTGCCCGGAATATAAATTGTGGGCATGTGCTCCATTCAATCAAGAGAAACATATTCCAACACATTTTTCTGGTGCTGTTGGGTCTTTGCATAATTTAGTGCTAAGTGCATTTAGGAGCAACACAACAGTGACACCTAGAGACTAGCAGTGACTATTAGGCAAACTGACTTCCCTTCATTATGGTTATCACAACATGAATCCATTGTGTTGCAGAAAGCCTCCTATTATATTATAAAACCTCTGAAACCTTACTGCAAAAATAAGTATGTTAATGCAAATCTATAACTATAAAATAGGCTGGCATTTACAAAGATCTTCTATACTAATTATTATTCTAGGAACAGAACTAATGCCCCAAATGTCCTCCTTGCTGATCCTGCAGTGATTATCTATTATAAAGACGCATTCATGATGGAAACAACAAAATACCTATTTTAAGGATGCATTCATGATTCAGGAGGTAAAAAAGCCAGACACCACCCAGGAAATTGCCAACGTGATGAGGACGCTCTGTAAGCAAGTATATTCAGGGACAGATGTGAATATTGTTTTATTGAAGCCTTCAGACTAGCTGAAGTCCAGGATGCAATGAACGTGTTTGTGTCGGATTCTGTTATTGCTTTGTCTCAAGGGCAAAACATTCTGTGCAGGCTGCATGGCCGTGTGAGCTGCCGCTGGTGTCTGCAATGGATTTCATTTAGGAGCTAACATGTTGTGGCTGCACAAAATAGTCCAACCTAAACCACTACTACTATCATATTAACAGTAACACAACCCCCACTGCAAGAAAATAACATTCTATCTAGAGAGAATACTTCACCCAATGAGTGAGAAGAAATCTATACATGGCCTTTTCTCAATGCACGGCTTCACATGATGAATAATAGAGGGCTTTCTCAAATCAAGACATTTTATGTCTTTCACAACCATCTCTCTTGGCAAATCACACATCTAGTTGACTCATTGGCTGTGGAGCATATGGTTGAAATGATGCATTATTGAATGTCTTTAATCTTTTATCATTGGATCTATCCTGGGACCTCATAGTACCAAGCACAGAAGAGACCATACCCAGTCACATCAGAAGTGAATACTTATTTCTGAACAGGAAGTTGGCCGAGCAATCCAATGTCTTATTCATCAAGTTCCTCCATATATAGATCAAAATAAATGTGAATCGTTTCACAACCCCATCCTGTAGCAAAACACACTGATTAACACTGGTTAATCAGTGTGCTTTTTAAAACCTGAAACCAAACTTATGGCATGTGGCTGATGCACACTCAGCCTGCCTTGTTCATGTGACAATGTTTCTGCCATTCATTCCAATGTAAGGAATGACACATTGCTGATGTTACAGTATCATTCTACCTCAATCAGCTCACTCAGATCATTGTCTAATTGCTATGCTCGTCTATTGATTAATCAGTGTTTTCATTTCACAGCGAGAATTCATCTAACATCCTCTTTACTTGTACAGAGCTGATAGACAAGATGGTTTCCTTAACACAAACCTTCAGGGTTATTGGTCTTTCTTGACAGCTGCAAAAGCTTTTTCACAGCAATTGCATATTTCCGTGTCGCTGATTGGAGGCAATCATCTGTACAATATCAGCTAATTGGGTGAGGCATTACACAAGCCAGCTTGTCTCCACACAACTGGGGGATAAAAATGCTTCTTATGCAACAACTGAGAAGCTGGGAGTCACCATATTTGAGGGGAGAAAGTAAATAACCACTTTCTGCAAATGTGTCAATAATGGCAGCATTTGTTATACTGTATACCGGTACATAAAAACGTATGATGTATGCATGTCTGTGATTGTGCTGTGCTCTACTAAGGTGTGATTGGGGAGAAAAAATAAACATTAAAAGAAAGAACAGCTGCTATGCTTTTGCTGCCTCTGATGAGTTCTGTGCTCCGGGAAACGATGGGATAGTCATGGGCTCTAACCTGAAATTGAGGGCACTTGTCTGCTGAAATTGGGGCCAGGAGATAGCATTTTATTTTTAAATACACTCAAAGCCATTCGGAGCCGACATGGGCTTTGGCAGGATGAAGTGACAGACAGAACAGACAGGCTGGCCAGATCTGTAACATAAGAAGTGGGGAAATAGGGCAATTAGGAACAGCAGTGACCCAGCTCCAAGCCTTTCCTCCTCCTCTCTTCCCCAACCTGTGACCTTTACAAGATGGGGAAACCTTAATATAAAACTGATAATATACACGGGAACTGTAACCAATTTTGTCACAGAATGATGGAGAGTGGTGAGGATGGGTTGAATAAGTCAAAATGTAAAGGTGAATGCATGGTATTGAGAAACAGATAGAAAAAAAGTATTCCTTTGGATGCAGATCAAGATACAGCACAGTGCTCCCCTTGAGAAAACATCATGTCAATGCTAGACTGCTTCTTCTTTACTGCTGCGTTTTAAAGCATTGTCAAGTTGCACCGTTTTGTAAATGCAGTCAGGCCCAAAGGAGAGCCCTGTCTACACTCATAACAGTCACAGATCTAGAAGTAAATGGAGCATAGAAATGGGAGCTGGTGTTACAGGATTACACAAGGGGAGATGGCTTGGTTACTGTTGTCATCCAAAACCAGACACCATCAGGGGAACCCTGACTTGAAGGGTATTTGGATGTTGGATTCGCAGAGTTGTTGGAAGCAAACCAAGATGTCTATTCAGCCGTGGTGATGTGCCTTCTGACAAGGTTTTCGTGTTGATGCTGTGGTTGAGGGAATTCAGCAGTGCTTTGCACAGGTCAAAACATAGTGATGCAATGTCGTAGTACTGTCTATTTTCTCATTATGATAAATAAGCCAAGTTTACCCTCTCCCATAAAAAAATGTATTTTTATTTTACTAGACAAGTCAGTTAAGAACAAATTCTTCTTTACAATGACGGCCTAGGAACAGTGGGTTAACTGCCTTGTTCATGGACAGAATGGCAGATTTTTACAGCTCAGGGATTTGATCTAGCAACCTTTCAGTTACTGGCTACCTGTCACCCCACTCTACCCACTAGAATACCTGCCACCAGGCTACCTGCATGAATGATGAAAGTTAAATGGAGTTTTGAGCTTGCATTACAGTTGCTAGATTGTAAAAGAATATAATAGTTTGGTCTCTGACAAATATAATGGCAATGCAGCACCAACTCACCTGTCTACCTTATTAATGCACTTCATTTAATACAAAAAGATATACAGTCGGGTCCAGTGGAAGTAAAATAGCTCCATAACATCAAGATTCACCTTCATATTTAACAGTAGGTATGGGGTTATTTTCTGCTTATGCATCCTTATTTCGACGTCAAACCCACCACTGGTGTGCATGGCCAAAGAACTACATTTCCATGTCAATTGACCATACCACCGGTTCCATTCTAAGTGCCAATGCTACTTAGCAAACTCCAAGCTTTTAGACTTGTTGGATGACATGAAAGTAGAGCTCTACTCAAAGGCATCATCAACTTTACCCAGTACCAGGACATTTCAGTCAAAAACTTGGTTGTCAAGACAATAATCCCAAAGAAATTGTTAATTGACCACATTATCAACATTTTGCAATGGCCATGAACCCCATTGAAAATCTGTGGTTTGAATTGAAGAGGGCAGTCAATAAGCGCAGACAAAGGATATCAAGCATTTGGAAAGATTCTGAATGGAGGAATGGTCTAAGATCCCTCCCAATGTGTTTTCCAATCTCATAAATTTTTTAGAAAAAGACTGTCGTTATAATCGCAAAGTGAGGTATTGAAAGGTATTTAAATCAGGGGTGGCAATAATGTTGACCACTATCTTTTTTAGAAAAAAGATATTACTGGTTAAACAAAATATCTTTCTCTGAGCAATTGTATTAGTATAAAATAACATACACACATACAGTTGAAGTCGGAATGTTACATACACCTCAGCCAAAAACAGTTAAACTCAGTTTTTCACAATTCCTGGCATTTAATCCTAGTAAAAATTCCTCCAGACAGAGATGGTGTAACTGAATTAGGTTTGTAGGCTTCCTTGCTCACACACATTTTTCAGTTCTGCCCACATATTTTCTATAGGATTGAGGTCAGGGCTTTGTGATGCCCACTACAATACCTTGACTTTGTTGTCCTTAAGCCATTGTGCCACAACTTTGGAAGTATGCTTGGGGTCATTGTCCATTTGGAAGACCCATTTGCGACCAAGCTTTTTCCTGACTGATGTCTTGAGATGTTGCTTCAATATATTCACATAACTTTCCTGCCTCATGATGCCATGTATTTTGTGAAGTACAACAGTCCCTCCTGCAGCAAATCACCCCCACAACATGATGCTGCCACCCCCGTTCTTCGTGGTTGGGATGGTGTTCTTCGGCTTGCAAGCCTCCCCCTTTTTCTTCCAAACATAACGATGGTCATTATGGCCAAACAGTTATATTTTTGTTTCATCAGACCAGAGGACATTTCTCCAAAAAGTACGATCTTTGTCCCCATGTGCAGTTGCAAACCGTAGTCTAGCTTTTTTATGGCAATTTTGGAGCAGTGGCTTCTTCCTTGCTGAGAGGCATTTCAGGTTATGTTGATATAGGACTCATTTTACTGGGGATATATATACTTTTGTACCTGTTTCCTCCAGCATCTTCACTTTGCTGTTGTTCTGGGATTGATTTGCACTTTTCGCACCAAAGTACGTAATCTCTAGGAGACAGAACGCGTCTCCTTCCTGAGTGGTATGACAGATGCGTCGTCCCATGGTGTTTATACTTGCGTACTATTGTTTGTACAGATGAACGTGGTACCTTCAGGCGTTTGGAAACTGCTCCCAAGTATGAACCAGACTTGTGGAGGTCTACAATTCCCCCTAGAAATGTCCAGGAACTTGCAGGTGCCTTGGTGGAAGAGTGGGGTAACATCTCACAGCAAGAACTGCAAACCTGGTGCAGTCCATGAGGAGGAGATGCACTGCAGTACTTATAATGCAGCTGGTGGCCACACCAGATACTCACTGTTACTTTTGATTTTGACCCCCCCTCGGTTCAGGGACACATTATTCACACACATCATTATTTCTGTCACATGTCTGTGGAACTTGTTCAATTTGTCTCAGTTGTTGAATCTTGTTATCTTCATAAAAATATACACTACCGTTCAAAAGTTTGGGGTCATTAAGAAATGTCCTTGTTTTTGAAAGAAAAACACACACTCCTCTTTCTATTCTGGTTAGAGCCAGATTGCGCTGTTCTGTGAAGGTAGTAGTACACAGCGTTGTACAAGATCTTCAGTTTCTTGCCAATTTCTCGCATGGAATTGCCATCATTTCTCAGAACAAGAATAGACTGATGAGTTTCAGAAAAAAGTTCTGTGTTTCTTGCCATTTTGAGCCTGTAATCGAACCCACAAATGCTGATGCGCCAGATACTCAACTAGTCTAAAGAAGGCCAGTTGTATTGCTTCTTTAATCAGAACAACAGTTTTCAACTGTGCTAAAATAATTGCAAAAGGTTTTTCTAATCATCAATTAGCCTTTTGAAATTATAAACTTGGATTAGCTAACACAATGTGCCATTGGAACACAGGTGTGATGGTTGCTGATACAGTGGCTTATGAAAGTATACATCCCCCTTTTTTTCCTATTTTGTTGCCTTACAATATGAAAAACCACGGTGGAGCGCACACACTGGATTTTTAAAGTGTTACAACTGGTAATTGCCATATGGCATTTGCCATACACTTTGCACGAATCAACGCCACATTGGGTGGTATTGGACAACGTGTATATGGTTTGTCCTATGCCAATATGTTGCCATTCATTTTTGTCCATTTCAGGGGGGTATTCCCTTACAACCTGGAATTAAAATATTGTTTTTTATTGTGAAACAAACATAAAATAAGACAAAAAAAATGAAAACTTGAGCGTGCAAAACTATTCACCCCCCCCCCCCCCCAAAGTCAAATCTTTGTAGAGACACCTTTTGCAGCAATTACAGCTGTAGGTCTCTTGGGGTCTGTCTCTATAAGTTTGGCACATCTAGCCACTGGGATTTTTGTCCATTCTTCAAGTCATAACTGCTCCAGCTCCTTCAAGTTGGATGGGTTCCAGGCCATTCCAAGACATTTAAATGTTTCCCCTTAATAAATAAAGGTAAAAATAAAGACCAAGGAACTCTCCAAACAGGTCAGGGAGAAGTACAGATCAGGGTTGGGTTCTAAAAAAATATCCCACAGAGCGCCATTAAATCCATTATTAAAGAAGAGTATGGCACCACAGCAAACATTCCACAGAGCTGGGCTTTACGGAAGAGTGGCCAGAAAAAAGCCATTGCTTAAAGAAAATAATAAGCAAACACTTTGGTGTGGGAGACTCCCCAAATATATGGAAGAAGGTAGTCTGGTCAGATGAGACTAAAATTGAGCTTTTTGGCCATCCAGGAATATTATATGTCTGGCGCAAACCCAACACCTTTCATCACCCGAGAACCCTATCCCCACAGTGGTGGTGGCAGCATCGTTCTGTGGGGATGTTTTTCGTCAGCAGGGACTGGGAAACAGGTCAGAATTGAAGGAATGATGGATGGCGCTAAATACAGGGACATTCTAGAGGGAAACCTGTTTCAGTCTTCCAGAGATTTGAGACTGGGAAGGAGGTTCACCTTCCAGCAGGACAATGACTCTAAGCATACTGCTAAAGCAACACTCAAGTAATGACTCTAGGGGCAGTATTTTCATTTTTGGAAAAAAACGTTCCCGTTTTAAACGGGATATTTTGTCAGGACAAGATGCTAGAATATGCATATAATTGACAGCTTTGGATAGAAAACACTCTTAACGTTTCCAAAACTGTAAAGATATTGTCTGTGAGTATAACAGAACTGATGTTGAGAAAAATCCAATCCGGAAGTGCACCATATTTTGAAAGCGCTGCATTCCAATGAGTCCCTATTGAGCTGTGAATGTGCTATCAACCAGCTTACACTTTCTACCTATTCCCCAAGGTGTCTGCAGCATTGTGACGTAGTTTTACGCATTTATGTTGAAGAATAGCCGTAGGCGGCTACATTGCGTAAGTGGTCACCTGATGGCTCCCAGGGTGACTCTCCAGTAAAATACAGAGGTAGCCATTACTCCAATCGGTCCTACTGAAAAACGAATTGTCCCGAAGGATATGTTATCGAAAAGATATTTGAAAAACACCTTGAGGATTGATTATAAACAACGTTTGCCATGTTTCTGTCGATATTATGGAGCTAATTTGGAATATTTTTAGCCGTTTTCGTGACTGCAATTTCCAGGCGATTTCTCAGCCAAACGTGAAGAACAAACGGAGCTATTTTGCCTACAAAAATAATATTTTGGGAAAAAATGAACTTTGGCTATCTACCTGGGAGTCTCGTGAGTGAAAACATCCGAAGTTCATCAAACAATTTAATTTGATTGCTTTTCTGTTTTGTGAAAAGGTTGCCTGCTGCTAGCAAGGCATAATGCTATGCTAGGCTATCGATAAACTTACACAAATACAATGCCTTGCGAAAGTATTCGGCCCCCTTGAACTTTGCGACCTTTTGCCACATTTCAGGCTTCAAACAAAGATATAAAACTGTATTTTTTTGTGAAGAATCAACAAGTGGGACACAATCATGAAGTGGAACGACATTTATTGCATATTTAAAACTTTTTTAACAAATCAAAAACTGAAAAATTGGGCGTGCAAAATTATTCAGCCCCTTTACTTTCAGTGCAGCAAACTCTCTCCAGAAGTTCAGTGAGGATCTCTGAATGATCCAATGTTGACCTAAATGACTAATGATGATAAATACAATCCACCTGTGTGTAATCAAGTCTCCGTATAAATGCACCTGCACTGTGATAGTCTCAGAGGTCCGTTAAAAGCGCAGAGAGCATCATGAAGAACAAGGAACACACCAGGCAGGTCCGAGATACTGTTGTGAAGAAGTTTAAAGCCGGATTTGGATACAAAAAGATTTCCCAAGCTTTAAACATCCCAAGGAGCACTGTGCAAGCGATAATATTGAAATGGAAGGAGTATCAGACCACTGCAAATCTACCAAGACCTGGCCGTCCTTCTAAACTTTCAGCTCATACAAGGAGAAGACTGATCAGAGATGCAGCCAAGAGGCCCATGATCACTTTGGATAAACTGCAGAGATCTACAGCTGAGGTGGGAGACTCTGTCCATAGGACAACAATCAGTCGTATATTGCACAAATCTGGCCTTTATGGAAGAGTGGCAAGAAGAAAGCCATTTCTTAAAGATATCCATAAAAAGTGTCGTTTAAAGTTTGCCACAAGCCACCTGGGAGACACACCAAACATGTGGAAGAAGGTGCTCTGGTCAGATGAAACCAAAATTGAACTTTTTGGCAACAATGCAAAACGTTATGTTTGGCGTAAAAGTAACACAGCTCATCACCCTGAACACACCATCCCCACTGTCAAACATGGTGGTGGCAGCATCATGGTTTGGGCCTGCTTTTCTTCAGCAGGGACAGGGAAGATGGTTAAAATTGATGGGAAGATGGATGGAGCCAAATACAGGACCATTCTGGAAGAAAACCTGATGGAGTCTGCAAAAGACCTGAGACTGGGACGGAGATTTGTCTTCCAACAAGACAATGATCCAAAACATAAAGCAAAATCTACAATGGAATGGTTCAAAAATAAACATATCCAGGTGTTAGAATGGCCAAGTCAAAGTCCAGACCTGAATCCAATCGAGAATCTGTGGAAAGAACTGAAAAGTGCTGTTCCCAAATGCTCTCCATCCAACCTCACTGAGCTCGAGCTGTTTTGCAAGGAGGAATGGGAAAAAATGTCAGTCTCTCGATGTGCAAAACTGATAGAGACATACCCCAAGCGACTTACAGCTGTAATCGCAGCAAAAGGTGGCGCTACAAAGTATTAACTTAAGGGGGCTGAATAATTTTGCACGCCCAATTTTTCAGTTTTTGATTTGTTAAAAAAGTTTGAAATATCCAATAAATGTTGTTCCACTTCATGATTGTGTCCCACTTGTTGTTGATTCTTCACAAAAAAATACAGTTTTATATCTTTATGTTTGAAGCCTGAAATGTGGCAAAAGGTCGCAAAGTTCAAGGGGGCCGAATACTTTCGCAAGGCACCGTACTTGTCTAGCTTTGGGTGATTAACAAAAGGCTAAGCTGTGTCTCAATATATTTCATTTGTGATTTTCATGAATAGGAATATTTTCTAGGGATATTTATGTCTGTTGCGTTATGCTAATTCGTGTCAGGCGATGATTACACTCCCGCATGCGGGATGGGGAGTCAGTAGAGGTTATCCAGGTAGGCTAGCTAAGAACAAGTTCTCCTTTGCAACTGCGACCTGGCCAAGATAAAGCAAAGCAGTTCAACACATACAACAACACAGAGTTACACATGGAAAAAGCAAACATACAATCAAAAATACAGTATAAAATTCTATATACAGCATGTGCAAATGAGGTAGGATAAGAGAGGTAAGGCAATAAATACGGTGGCGAAGTAATTACAATATAGCAATTAAACACTGGAATGCAGTGATCTGTGAGCTGCTCTGACAGCTCACAGATCTTAAAGCTAGTGAGGGAGGTAAGAGTCTCCAGCCCCAGAGATTTTTGCAGTTCGTTTCAGTCATTGGCAGCAGAGAACTGGAAGGAGGCGGCCAAAGGAGGAATTGGCTTTGGGGGTGACCAGTGAGATATACCTGCTGGAGCGCGTGCTATGGGTGGGTGCTGCTATGGTGACCAGTGAGCTGAGATAAGGCCTTGTAGAGCAGAGACTTGTAGATGACCTGGAGCCAGTGGGTTTGGCGATGAGTATGAAACGATGGCCAGCCAACGAGAGCGCACAGGTTTCAGTGATGGGTAATATATGGGGCTTTGGTGACAAAACGGATGGTACTGTGATTAACTGCATCCAATTTGTTGAGTAGAGTGTTGGAGGCTATTTTATAGATGACATTGCCGAAGTCGAGAATCGGTAGGATGGTCAGTTTTATGAGGGTATGTTTGGCTGCATGAGTGAAGGATGCTTTGTTGCGAAATAGGAAGCCAATTCTAGATTTCATTTTGGATTGGGGATGCTTAACGTGAGTCTGGAAGGAGAGTTTACAGTCTAACTAGACACCTAGGTATTTGTAGTTGTCCACATATTCTAAGTCAGAACCGTCCAGAGTAGTGATGCTGGACGGGCGGGCAGGTACATGCAGCGATCGGTTGAAGAGCATGCATTTAGTTTTACTTGCATTTAAGAGCAGTTGGAGGCCACGGAAGGAGAGTTGTATGGCATTGAAGCTCGTCTGGAGCTTAGTTGACACAGTGCCCAAAGGGCCAGAAGTATACAGAATGGTGTCGTCTGCGTAGGGGTGGATCAGAGAATCACCAGCAGCAAGAGCGACATCATTGATGTATACAGAGAAGAGAGTCGGCCCGAGAATTGAAGCCTGTGGCACCCCCATAGAGACTGCCAGAGGTCCGGACAACAAGTCCTCCGATTTGACACACACACAAAATCTATCAGAGAAGTAGTTGGTGAACCAGGCGAGGCAATCATTTGAGAAACCAAGGCTGTTGAGTCTACCGATAAGAATGTGGTGATTGACAGAGTCGAAAGCCTTGGCCAGGTCGATGAATACAGCTGCACAGTAATGTCTCTTATCGATGGCGGTTATGATATCGTTTAGGACCTTGAGCGTGGCTGAGGTGCACCCATGACCAGCTCTGAAACAAATAGCAATACTTTTTTTAAAGTCTGAGATTGTCACGCCCTGACTTTAGTATTCTGTGTTTTCGGTATTATTTTGGTTAGGCCAGGGTGTGACATGGGGATTTATGTGGTTTGTTTTGTCTGGGGTTGTTTGTAGTAATGGGATTGTGGTTAGTGTAGTACTCTAGGTAAGTCTATGGTTGCCTAGAGTGGTTCTCAATCAGAGGCAGGTGTTTATCGTTGTCTCTGATTGGGAACCATATTTAGGCAGCCATATTCTTTAGGTCTCTTGTGGGTGATTGTTCCTGTCTTTGTGTTTGTGGCACCAGATAGGACTGTTTCTGTTTTTCACATCTTGTTTTGTAGATTGTTATATTTTCATCTTTATTAAAGATGTATAAAACTAACCACGCTGCATTTTGGTCCGCCTCTCTTTCACCAGAAGAAAACCGTTACAGAGATAAGTTTGAGGTGGGGGTTTAAGTGTTTTTTTCCCTAATTTATGCTTTGGCCACAAATACAAGTATAGGACAAGTCAAAAACATTATAAGGATATGAGTTAAGAGTATATGAACTTTTAAAAAGTAAGAATTTCACTGGACAGTTACTTTAAGCTACATGAAACCTACCCTTAAGAAAAATATAGTTTACTTAACTGAAGTTACTTTGAAAAAGTAGATTACTACATCCAAACTACTTAATGATAAATTATCATATTCAAATATGAAATGTCATTGACTATAAATCTCAACAGATAACATCTGAATTCAGAGTTAACAGAATGTGTAACAGACTATTAAAAATTAGGCAGGTCTGATGCCCAAAATTAAATGATTGCCTACTTCACCTATGTGCAAAAAAAAAAGATGTGTGTAGTTCCAGTAGTTAGCTACAGCACTACATACAACAAAGTAATGAACTACTGAAAACACTACCAAGATTTTAATTTAGTTCAACTACCTCCAAGCTACTGCAAAATGGAGTTAAATTACTGGTTGAAATCTGGTGATGTGTCCTTGAGCAAAGCGCTTTATCCCTAATTTGCTCCTGGTGCACCTTACTACTATGGCTGACCCTGTAAAACAATACATTTCAGTGCACCGATCTGCTGTATGTAACAAAACTCATTTTTTTTTACTCCACAACTGCTGGATGTAATCGCAAGATTTCTTTTAACACAAAAACATACTTGTCTCAATTTCTGGATGATTTTCCAGCATAATCAATCCTAAATGAGAACAGCCATAATCATAAAAACAATCCAGCAAATATAATACATTATTTATTTTCGACAAATATCACATCACAAACAGAGTGTATTAGTTGCCCTATCGTGTGTGGATAATGGTGCGATTGAAATAGCCTGTCTTCTGTTCCACTTTAGATGGGAGCCCTTCCACCAGCTTGACAAAGTAGTGGCAGTACACTTTATCCATGATCGCAAACATTCCTCTGCCATGGAAACGGATACGTTTCAGGTACTTCCCCTTTTTGGAGAATGATTCCATTGAAGAGAGGGAGAAAGGGATAAATGTGCGGGGGTTTTTTTCATTCCGGAAATTGCATTTAAATGTCAAACATCAGAATTAAGAGATTTCAGTTTCCATTTGTTTATCTATAATAACTTCTACATTACAATTGCATAAATCATACTCAGCCACTGAAGTGAAGACAGGTATTTTTCAGGTATCAAAAATTACATCCCTATTGGGATTTTCAAGACATTTCCATTGACTTAAATTTTAAACAGTCAGGATGTGATTAAAATGCACTATACACCCTTTGATGATCATCACAACTTGTTCTAACCTTCTGCTAAAACAATTTACATTAGAAATTCAATCATGCTATTTAGGTCACACATGGGCAATTTATGTCATACTTTTAGAGATGATTCTAACAAGAGGTTACGTGTATGTGTAAGATTTCAAGAAGATGCTCTAAAGTTGACACTTACCAACATATAAATTGGACTTGTTATGGACTGCCATCTCCTGGGCCTGCAAGATAAAAAAAAAATGTTAAAACAATGTATAACATGAATGGAAGACAGTGCTCAAACACTGACTAAGTCATACCAGTGGATGTTGTCAGTATACTGTAACTATAGAACTACAGTACATTAGCATATCACAAGCCTAAAGAAAATAGTGTATTGTTTTGCAAAAATAGGAAACTAAGTTCCTTGTTGTCCACATGACCAACAAACTATTATGGTCCAAACACACAAAGACCGTCGTGAAGAGAGCACGACAAAGCCTATTCCCCATCAGGAGACTGAATTGATTTGGCATAGGTCCTCAGATCCTCAAAAAGCTTCTATAACTCCATCATGACTGGTTGCCTCACTGCCTGGTATGGCAACTGCTCGGCCTCTGACCACAAGGCACTACAGAGGGTATTGCGTAAGGCCCAGTACATCACTGGGGCCAAGCCTCCTGTCATCCAGGACCTATACCAGGCGGTATCAGAGGAAGGCCCTAAAAATTGCCAAAGACTCCAGCCACCATAGTCATGGACTGTTCTCTCTGCCACCAGAGCACCAAGTCTAGGTCCAAAGTGCTTCTTAACAGCTTCGACCCCCAAGCCATAAGACTGCTGAACAGCTAATCAAAGGGCTACCCAGACCCCTCTTTTACAATGCTGCTACTCTGTTTATTATCTATGCATAGTCACTTTAACTCTACCTACATGTACATATTACCTCAACTAACCACAGCCCCCACACATTGACTCTGTACCGGTACACCCTGTATATAGCATCGCTATTGTTATTTTACCGCTGCTGTTTCATTATTTGTTACTTTTATTTTCTATTTAGCACTTATTGTTGGTTAAGGGCTAAGTAAGCATTTCACTGTAAGGTCTAATACCTGTTGTATTCAGCGCATGTGACAAATATAATTTGATTAAATTTGATTTAAAAGCATGCTGTTGACAGTCGTACAAGGATAAATTAGAGGTGTTAAAACACACCACATTGTTGTCATGACGTTGGCCTGGGGGTAGGTTTATGACAGTCATGAATACCTCTTCCCCCTTTTTTCCTCTCTCTACCCTACTGATGTGAAATTTGAAAACCCCTTGGTTAACATTGATATTCTGGGAGCATTAGAAGGTGGGGGGAAATGAACTACATTCTGGTAATCCAACCAATTGAACATATGTAATTGTTGTTCAATTTAAATGTTTGAATATAAAATTATTCGTGATGGGATGAATTGTGATTTTAGCTTCTAAAATGTGAGAATTGGGTTTTCATGAGTGAATTAGGCCCGACTCAGTGGCCCGCCCACGTGAAGAGACATAGGTTGTAAACTATGAGACACACCCCTTTTCTCTCTCCAATAAATAAGCCCTTGACTAAAATGTAACCTCCTGTTCCGAGGATGTGAGGACGACGGTCCGATGTCAGAATGGTTCAGATATTAACTACAGAACGAAGCCAACATCAGCGTGAGCTTTGGTTGCGAATGGTATGAACTTCGAACTCTTATTCACTACAGAAGTGATACCTCCTAGCCATTGAGTTAGCAGCAACAGCAGCTGCAAACGAGGGTTAGGAAGGAACAGACAGCTTATCCCGACTATCACACAACGACGTTACTACGATGTATCCAATTGACCACCAGAGACATTCTTCAAAGGACAAAGGACTCGGTTTGGCAACACGGCCTTCCATCTACCACCAACCTACCGAAGCGCAGCTCAGAGTAAATATTTATGCATTTTCCTTTTCCAAATGGGCGGTAATTTAGAATGCATAAAATACTATATTTACAATAGCACAGCTTCTTCCTTTGGTCCTCAGTCTTCCCGCTCTTTCACTCAAACCCAGCCCTTTTCTTTTGTGTAACCAGCTGTCATATCTGTTCCGCCCGCTAGGGACGTTTTCCTTTATGACGTAATTTGTAATCAAGGTATGATTAATTCTGTGTATATGTAATTCTGTGTGATTAGTTAGGTATTTAGTAAATAAATAATGAAACCCAATTTTGTATTGCTGATTCAACTTGTTAGCCAGAGTTCGTGAAGATAAGCAAGAATTTACAACTTTCAGATGAGACTGAATTAAGATGACGATTAATATTGACTCCTATTGATGTAAAATATTACTAGGTCTTTAAGAGTTTATTCGGAAGATAACAGCTCTATAAATATTATTTTGTGGTGCCCCGACTCTCTAGTTAATTACATTTACATAATTAGCTCAATCAGGTAATATTAATTATAGAGAAAGGATTTTATAGAATAGCATGTCATATCACTTAATCCGGCATAGCCAAAGACACAACATTGTCTTTGCCCCCTTTCTGTCGTTGAACTTAAGCTGTGCAATGGCCTTGTCAATGGTCATTCCTCTGATCTGTTGGAGGAATTCAAAAGTCAACCAATTATATATTTTAACAAAATAGAATAATTAAAGAACAACCTACAAGTAGGCTGGTCAGAGAAGGTCAGCAGGGAAGACCATAGCCGTGTATCCGACGATGCTATCACACTTAGACAACATCTAAAAAACCCATCACCGAAAACATCTTGTGTGTCACAAACCTTCAATAAAATTCCATTTGAATTTACTGGCATTTTCTGCAGGGGGTTGGACCTTATGCCATTGGGAATTTGAACCAAAATATTCACAAGAAAGTAATATTCAAGGCCCAGTGCAGTCAAAATTCTGTTTCCCGTGTTTTGTATCATATCACAACAGCTGATGAAACTAACACTGTAAAAGTGTGACGCGTTATTTCCTGATAGTTGCTGGTTAAAAATACAACCGACAAAGACCTTCTAATCTGCAGGTTTTGCATCGGTGGAGTTTTGGCTTGCCTGGCGACAGACAAGGGGCAGTGCAGTCAAAAATGTGATTTTCTTGTATTTTATGTAAAGTACAAGTCAAAAGTTGACACATCTACTCATTCAAGGGTTTTTCCTTTATTTTTACTATTTTCTAGTGAAGACGTAAAACTATGAAATAACACATATGGAATCATGTAATAACCAAAAAAAGTGTTAAAACAAATAAAAATAGATTTTATATTTTATATTCTTCAAAGCAGTCACCCTTTTCCTTGATGACAGCTTTGCACACCCTTGGCATTCTCAACCAGCATCACCTGGAATGCTTTTCAACAGTCTTAAAGGAGTTCCCACATATGCTGAGCACTTTTTGGCTGCTTTTCTTTCACTCTGCAGTCCAACCCATCCCAAAGCATCGCAAATGGGTTGAGGTCGGGTGATTGTGGCAGCCAGGTCATCTGATGCAGGACTTCTTGGTCAAATAGCCCTTCGACAGCCTGGAGGTGTGTTGGGTCATTGTCTTGTTGAAAAACGAATGATGGTGGGACTAAGTGCAAACCAGATGGGATGGCATATTGCTGCAGAATGCTGTGGTGGCCATGCTGGTTAAGTCTGTCTTGAATTTTAAATAAATCACTGACAGTGTCACCAGCAAAGCACTCCCACACCATCACATCTCCTCCATGCTTCACGGTGGGAACCACACATGCAGAGATCATGCGTTCACCTACCGCGTCTCACAAAGACTCATCAGACCAAAGGACAGACTTCCACCGGTCTAATGTCCATTGCTCGTGTTTCTTGGCCCAAGAAAGTCTCTTATTGGTGTCCTTTAGTAGTGGTTTCTTTGCAGCAATTCGACCATGAAGGCCTGATTCACGCAGTCTCCTCTGAACAGTTGATGATGAGATATGTCTGTGAAGCATTTATTTTTGGCTGCAATCTGAGGTGCATTTAACTCTAATGAACTTATCCTCTGCAGCAGAAGTAACTCTGGGTCTTCCTTTCCTGTGGCGGTCCTCATGAAAGCCAGTTTCATCATAGCGCTTGATGGTTTTTGCGACTGCACTTGAAGAAACGTTCAAAGTTCTTGACATTGACCTCATTGACTGACCTTCATGTCTTAAAGTAATGATGGATTGTCATTTCTCTTTGCTTATTTGAGCTGTTCTTGTCATAATATGTACTTGGTATTTTACCAAATAGGGCTATCTTCTGTATACCACCCCTACCTTGTCACAACACAAACACATTAAGGAAAGGAATTCCACAAATTAACTTAACAAGGCACAGCTGTTAACTGAAATGCATTCCAGGTGATTACCTCATGAAGCTGGTTGAGAGAATACCAAGAGTGTGCCAAAATGTCATCAATGCAACGGCTGGCTACTTTGAAGAATCTCAAATATGTTTTGATTTGTTTAACACTTTTTTGGTTACTACATGATTCCATATGTGTTATTTCATAGTTTTGATGTCGTCACTATTATTCTACAATGTAGAAAACAGTCAAAAAAAAGAAAAACCCTTGAATGAGTAGGTATATCCAAACTTGACTGGTACTATAGATACTGAGTATACAAAACAGTAAGAACACTTGCTCTTTCAGTGATATAGACTGACCAGGTGAATCAAGGTGAAAGCTATGATCCCTTATTGATGTCACTTGTTAAATCCACTTCAATCGGTGTAGATGAAGGGGAGGAGACAGGTTAATAGGAGTATTTTTAAGCCTTGAGAAAATTGTGTGTGTGAGGGGGGGGGGGGTATTCCTAATGGAAGATGTTCCTAATGGCAACCAGGTGAAAGTGTGTTGGCTCGGCCTCACAATGCCCAAGAGAAACAAGGGCCTTCTCAAAAAAGCATCAGCTCTCTCTGGCAATAAAAAAGGCCATTGGGTAGGTCTGCCTCTATAAGGTGCCGCTCCTCCGCTGCCCTAAGGCACATGTTATGCAGCATCACTTGGCTTCCTTGGGATGAGATAGATCCCAAATTAATACAACCACTAGCATCCCAAAAACTTTAATCAATGAGCCTGACACAAAAGATGAAAACGTTAAAAGGTGCATTTTTTTGCTGAAAATTATCTTCCCAAACTTAACCTACGCACTGTGTATGTATGCCATTTTGGCTCTACACCTGTAATTTACTTCATTTGAAGAAGTTATTTGGCCACATTAGTTGTGATACAAACCTTAT
The DNA here is from genome assembly GCF_057628025.1 of Oncorhynchus mykiss. Taxonomy (NCBI): domain Eukaryota; kingdom Metazoa; phylum Chordata; class Actinopteri; order Salmoniformes; family Salmonidae; genus Oncorhynchus; species Oncorhynchus mykiss. The sequence goes on from NC_143031.1 coordinate 29,680,831, forward strand.
CAAAACATATAGGCTAGATGGTGTTAAACTATGATTCGAAAAAGGTTGCAAAAAAAAAAAAAAGGCATTGTTTCTTGACTTACGCTGGGCATCATTCACAAGAGTTAATATATATTTCATAAGTGATAGGCTAATATTGTCACCCATCAGACTATTCTTGATTTAATCTTGTCTCGTTTTGATTTAGAAGGGACCATTATCATGCAACTGTCGCGATACAGGGGCGGGGGAAAAACCACATGTCATCTCCACACTCAAATAACAAATAGAGGACACTTTTCTTGTGGTTCATTTTCATGCCAGCCAGGTAGGCTATACTCCTGTTGTAAAGATGAGTAATGTGCTTAATATTAGTTGAGAAATAAATATAGTAGGCCTAGCCTATTGAAGCTGATGGGACCTATTTTTATTTATCACTTTTTTGTCACACAATTGCATAGCCCATAGAAATATTGCACAACATGAGCTCATGGGCTCTCATTTAGTGTTTGATTAGATTTTTTACTACATATGCATTGATGTCAGAGTGATTAGAGGGACAATAGAGTGCTGAGTACCAGGCAATTAGCAAGTTTGGTAGGCTACTAATGACCATCAGTAGCATCAGAGCTTGGAAAAGCCTAATTACCGTGACTAAATGATCACATGGAATTTGACAGCCTTCAAGACCGCCGCTGTCACCAAAACACCCCTACTCACAAGCGAGGGAAAAATATTGTATGGACAATGTTAGGAATTTGAATAAACATAAAATTGTCAGTGGAACCACAGTAAGGATTTCATCATCAAATCAAATTTTTTACATTTTTTAAATCATCAGTTGTAAAACAGCATCACAGTGCTTTACAGATACCCTGTCTAAACCCCCAAAGAGCAAGCAATTCAGAAGCGGAATACATGTGGTTCAGGGTGTGCATGCTGATGGATAATCAGAACAGGAAACGTTCATTGATGACCATCAGGGTCAGGTAAAGACCATAATGGCTATACAGGGTGCAAACACTTCAAGACTATGGTCAGATGGCTTTCATGTTTTAGGAAGTAAAAGTTTATGGGTGGGGTGGGTTATGGGGGCTAGTACCTTTCCATTCACCTTCCCACCCATGGGCCAGACTCAATCATAGGACTGACAGAAGAGAGAAGTCTTCAGTCTATACTTGAAGGTTGAGACAGTCTGATTCTATCACATTGGCAAACCATTCCATAAAGAGGAGCTCTGTAGGAGAAAGCCTTGCCTCCAGCTACTGAAGCGATGCTTCCAATTAATCTGACCGAATGGGCAGAAAAGGATCAATACATATAAACAAAAATGATGTGCAAAACACGACACATGTACCACCAACTTTTCCTTGGTTTCCTCCTTCATGGCCTTCTGCCGACAGAGTTGTATTGCCGGTGCTATAACACATGAAGTTTAAAATACATCTGAGTTTTTTTTTTGTTGCAAAATGATATTATAACACAATTCTGAGTCATCTCAATACCTAACTGATTTCCTGTTACACGTTTATATCTTGTTTCTCTCTGACCCTGGCAGCATTTTAGAAGGCAAGGTGAAGGCATCAATACGATGAGAAGGTATCATCTCTTTTGTGCTCTTCCCAAATGTTCTAAGGTTGGACCACAACCTCTCCATCTGTTTTCCGTCAGCAAGCCCACTACCAGTCAAATACTTGGTACCATCAGTGACCTGACATTTAATGTACAATCAGAAATCAATGAGCATTACAGTGGGTGATGATGATTAATTAAGGGACTAGGACAAATTACAACTAGCTGTTTCTTAACACTTAGTGTAACTGTCTGCAACTAAAGTGGTGTTTAACAGAATAAATTATAAATCAAAGGTTTAATTACCTGACCGTCAGCATTATGAGCATAGGCATGAAAGTCCTGGACTGCAAATGTGGTGTCCAACCTTCAGATCGGGACTGTTTATCTAAATGTCAAAATAATTTAGTGTAGCAGTTCTTTTTAGAATTTGTGTAAAACATTACTCATGATTACAAAGCAGGTATGGAGGAATCAGATTCAAGCCATTCATAAGACCGTATCAAGCAATTCATGAAACTCTTACATTGTGGTGGATAAAAATTCAATACATTATCTAATGTATTATTATAGCTAAAATAGATTGTGTATTGCACAAATCTGGCCTTTATGGAAGAGTGGCAAGAAGAAAGCCATTTCTTAAAGATATCCCTAAAAAGTGTCGTTTAAAGTTTGCCACAAGCCACCTGGGAGACACACCAAACATGTGGAAGAAGGTGCTCTGGTCAGATGAAACCAAAATTGAACTTTTTGGCAACAATGCAAAACGTTATGTTTGGCGTAAAAGCAACACAGCTGAACACACCATCCCCACTGTCAAACATGGTGGTGGCAGCATCATGGTTTGGGCCTGCTTTTCTTCAGCAGGGACAGGGAAGATGGTTAAAATTGATGGGAAGATGGATGGAGCCAAATACAGGACCATTCTGGAAGAAAACCTGACGGAGTCTGCAAAAGACCTGAGACTGGGACGGAGATTTGTCTTCCAACAAGACAATGATCCAAAACATAAAGCAAAATCTACAATGGAATGGTTCAAAAATAAACATATCCAGGTGTTAGAATGGCCAAGTCAAAGTCCAGACCTGAATCCAATCGAGAATCTGTGGAAAGAACTGAAAATGTTCTTTGTGCATGTTCGATGTGCAAAACTGATAGAGACATACCCCAAGCGACTTACAGCTTTAATCGCAGCAAAAGGTGGCGCTACAAAGTATTAACTTAAGGGGGCTGAATAATTTTGCACGCCCAATTTTTCCGTTTTTGATTTGTTAAAAAAGTTTGAAATATCCAATAAATGTCGTTCCACTTCATGATTGTGTCCCACTTGTTGTTGATTCTTCACAAAAAAATACAGTTTTATATCTTTATGTTTGAAGCCTGAAATGTGGCAAAAGGTCGCAAAGTTCAAGGGGGCCGAATACTTTCGCAAGGCACTGTACTTCTCTCCTCTTTTCAGGTTCAGGAACTTCAGTGGATGCTCGTGCCTGCACGCCATCCCAAACACACCAGTTATATCCAGTTTCTGGATCGCAGCGCATCCCCGGCTTGAAATTCTGGGTACCCCTGTAAAATAAAGTGAATAAGCATGAGTGAAGAAACACATCACACATGTCACACAGAAGAGGGCTAGTGAAACTGATTGTGAGACACAGCCCCTTCAAAATGTCTGATACTCCTCCTACAAAGCAGTCAATTCTGGAGGCAGACAATATTTTCATGGGGGCCAAATAGTGCATCAGCTGCAATAACTTGATGACCTTTTTTCTTAAAATGAATTCTACAAAATGATTAGGGATGACTCAATTGTGAGCTTCCGGTAGAGCTCAACTGTGGAGATTAACTACTCCTCTTAGTGAAACACTTGCATGTATGGTTTGATTTCCAATTTAAAATACAATAACTTCCAGCATGTATTGGATTTATGGAAAGCCAAGGTAATATCTCTCAAAGACACACCACACTCCAGCTGAAGGGCTGCAGACTGGCGCAGGAGGTCCACTGAAACGGCTGTTTGTGGCAGATCAGGGTGACAGGTTCCAGCTAACAGCTGCAAAACTGCACCCAGACACCATGAGCTCTTCCTGAAATGAGACATTCAATTTCTTAGATTGCATTGCTAAACATCACATCCGATGTCTTAAGAACTTTCAAAATGACTCCATATTTTTATCATAATGTTAGCAGTTGATATTCTTCAATAACAGACCAAAGCAAATCAGAGGGAGAAAAATATATTTATTACGTACGCCTCTTGGAGGGGGGAACGCAACACCCTGCTACACTCAACTCCCCGTGGAGTGAAAGAGGTATGTGATTGTAGGTGTGGGTAAGGATGACAGAGGCAGAGAATATTACCGTTTACAGGTAATTTATTTCCTTAACATGGTGATGTGGGGGAAAAGGGGCTGGATGGAACCAAAGCAAAGAAATTTAAAGTTAAAGAGCCCCTCTCCTACCTTACCTGCCTACCCACTACTTACCTAACCTTTTAGCACCCCCTGGCGCGCTAACCAAAATACAGGGTGTGGTCCGGCCCAGATCTTACATAGTATTTACGGTCTATGCACACTACGAGTTCTGTACGCCCGCAGGCCTCTTGCCTAAGCACTCCCAAGGTGCCTTCCCCCCTGGGAACAAAAACAGAATAATTACTAACAAAGTTAACATTTTCAATAATCAAAAACACAGTCCTTTAGGTATACACATACCTCAGAAGTAGCTGCAACAAAACACATTCAACAAAACTGTTACTGGGCAACAACCAAAACAGGACATCAAAGAAGCTCTCTCTTCTCCTGACAAAGGAACACCGGCTTTTATCCAGCTGGAGAAGGAATTGGTAATTGAAAACAGCTGTTTTCCCCTGACGAGAGGGAGGGTTCAGAGCTCCAAACATCGATGGGACTGACCAATCAGCTGCTTGGAATCCAGGAAGCCATTTCCTGAAATACACACATACAAACACAAACAAACCCTAAACAACACAGAAACTGGGGAACGTAAATCATTAAATATATTTATGGCCCTTCTTTGGACACTGTGTTAACAAACCCCAAACGAGCTTCAACACCATACAACACTCCTTCCGTGGCCTCCAACTGCTCTTAAATGCTAGTAAAACTAAATGCATGCTCTTCAACCAATCGCCACCCGCACCCGCCCGCACGACTAGCACGACTAGCATCACTACTCTGGACTGTTCTGACTTAGAATATGTGGACAACTACAAATACCTAGGTGTCTGGCTAGACTGTAAACTCTCCTTCCAGACTCACATTAAGCAACTCCAATCCAAAATTAAATCTAGAATCGGCTTCCTATTTCGCAACAAAACATCCTTCACTCATGCTGCCAAACATACCCTCGTAAAACTGACTATCCTACCAATCTTCGACTTCGGCGATGTAATTTACAAAATAGCCTCCAACACTCTAGTCAGCAAATGGGATGCAGTCTATTACACTGCCATCCATTTTTTTCACCAATGCCCCATATATTACCCACCACTGCAACCTGTATGCTCTCATTGGCTGGTCCTCACTACATATTTGTCGCCAAACCCCCTGGCTCCATGTCATCTACAAGTCTTTGCTAGGTAAAGAAAGCTCTGCCTTATCTCAATTCACTGGTCACCATAGCAATGCCCATCTTTCCCTCGATCCTGACTAGTCTCCCAGTCCCTGGCACTGAAAAACATCCCCACAGTGTGATGCTGCCACCACCATGTTTCACCGTAGGGATGGTGCCAGGTTTCCTCCAGACGTGACGCCTGGCATTCAGTCCAAAGAGTTCAATGTTGGTTTCATCAGACCAGAGAATATTGTTTATCGTTGGTCTGAGAGTCCTTTGGGTGCCTTTTGGCAAACTCCAAGCTGGCTGTCATGTGCCTTTTACCAAGGAGTGGCTTCCGTCTGGCCAGCTCTAGGAAGGGTCTCGTTAGTTACACACTTCTCCAATTTAAAAATAATGGAGGCCACTGTGTTCTTGGGGACCTTCAATACTGCAGAGTTTTTTTGGTATCCTTCCCCAGATCTGTGCCTCAACACAATCCTGTCTCGGAGCTCTACAGACAATTCCTTCGACCCCATGGCTTGGTTTTTGCCTTGACAATCCATTGTCAACTGTGTGCCTTTCAAAATCATGTCCAATCAATTAAATGTACCACATGTGGACTCCAATCAAGTTGTAGAAACATCTCAAGGATGATCAATGATAACAACACCCACCCGTAGCACGCGCACCAGCAGGTATATCTCACTGGTCATCCCCAAAGCCAACACCTCTTTGGCCGCCTTTCCTTACAGTTCTCTGCTGCCTAAGACTGGAACGAATTGCAAAAATCACTTAAGTTGTGGACTTATATCTCCCTCACTAACTTTAAGCGTCAGCTGTCAGAGCAGCTTACCGATCGCTGCAGCTGTACACAGCCCATCTGTAAATAGCCCATCCAACCAACTACCTACCTCATCCCCATATTTTGTTTTTCTGCTCTTTGGCACACCAGTATTTCTACTTGCACATCCTCATCTGCACATATATCACTCCAGTGTAAATTGCTTAATTGTAATTACTTTGCCACTATAGGCCTATTTAATGCCTTACCTCCTTACTTAATTTGCACACACTGTAAACATATTTTTCTATTGTGTTATTGACTGTACATTTGTTAATCCAATGTGTAACTCTGTGTTGTAGTTTTTGTCGCACTGCTTTGCTTTATCTTGGTCAGGTCACAGATGTAAATGAGAACTTGTTATCAACTGGCCTACCTGGTTAAATAAAGGTGAAATAAAATTTTTTAAATAAAGAACAAATCATAGTTGTTATGCTGGGAAGTAGATGGTCATTCTTCCCTTTCCTCATAGTTTTCTCCCCTGAACAAAGTGACAGAATGTAGTTTATAATCCAACCCTAGCCTGTGGTTGACCAATTAGAATTCCTTGCAGTAAAATTGGGCCAAATAACAAGTATCCCATTTAATTTCAGGCTCAATGTATAGACAATTTGGACCGATGAGAACTTGCCACATGTAGCTATAAGTCCTGGACTGAAATTCCTCCCGTGTCCCTGACCCTATTTCCATTGATAATTAATTCCCTCTTGACCTATGTGTTGTGTATTTATCTTTGAATATTCTTACAATAACAAAAGAGTGAACAGGGTTATGGTAAACTAGATCAAATGAAATCTAAATCAAATTTGTAATTTGAGCAGGAATACAGCGTAGTGTGCACAATACAATGAAATAAGTAGATGACACAATCAAGGGAATATTTCATTACACAAGTTGTAAGAAAATCTGAAATCAACTCGGTGCTTGGCACGACAGATTTTGTCACATTTACCTTACCGCTGCAGGGAACTGTAACTTTTTTTAGAAACTGTATTTGTGCTGTACTATATATTTTTTTCTCAACCTTCCTAATATTAAGCAAATATTAAGCGCATTGCTTGAATTTACAACAGGTGTATAGCCTACCTGGCTGGCATGAAAATGAACGAGATTACGTATTTTTCCCCCTGCCCGTTTTGAGACAGTTACATGATAATGGTTCATTTAAAATCAAAACGAATTTCACACATATATTATTTAGTATATGTAAAGCCACAATTAAATCAAGAATAGTCTGATTAGCCTATAACTTGTGAATTATATATTAGCACTTGTGAATGAGGACCACCATAAGAAACAATGGCTTTAAAAAAAAAAATAACGTTGGGCTATAAGGTATGAGCTCTGCTTTGGTTTTTGCGCAGGCTGTACACACTACATCAGTCACTCATTCACAATTTGACAATCACTTAATAATGGATGCCGCCTTGAAATTCTAGGCATTATTATTAAATTGTGAATGAGTGACTGATGTAGTGTGTACAGCCTGCGCAAAAACCAAAGCAGAGCTCATACCTTTCATGCAACTTTTTTCAAATCATCATTACAGTCGCATCATTCAGCCTTACAATGTATTAAAATCAAAACATATAGCCCAATGTTTGTAGAACAACTAAAGTTATATTAATAACTAAAAAAAGCATACAGGAATACTTGTTTTTTTGTTAACCACTTAACACAGAATAGCTGCATGTGCGCACTCCCTCAAATCACTTGGAGAAAATATATTTTCTATTTTATTCAGCTTTATTCATTTGTATTCTTCATACTATATAATAATGTCCCGGATTTCGAAACAAATCTTGTCTGCTAAATTAACTAGTGTAGCCCACAGCCAATTGGCATAGCCAGATCAGGACACAACCTAAGAACTCAACAGTATGCTATTCTGTTCTTCTGAAATAGGCTACATTTTCTTAATATCATGCTTCTTTAGACCTGTCAAAAACACATTATGGATTTATTGTGATGGTGTAGGCTATATATTACATGGATTTATTACTTTTTAAAATGTAGATGTTCCAAAGGTCAGCATCAGTGGCTTGTGTGGAAGCCAGAAGATGTTAATGTGTTTATGTTAATTAACGGTCAATTACCGTGAGACCCACAGTTATTTGATTGACAATAAACCGACTGACGAAATTTCATGACCGCCACAGCCCTATACATGATCCAACATTTTGGACTGGGAAGCAATTTTTTGGGACTGGGAAGCAATTTTTTTGACATAACTTAAAATACATTACCTTCCATAAATCAAACTGGTGGAGAATGTTGGGAGTGCTGTGTTTTCTCACAGCACAGGTGGCACAGAAATACTTATCTGAGCCACAATACCCACAGGACCATAGATCAGCCTCCTCCAAAACTCCACACATACTGCAGATTGTGTTGGGTTGAAGACATTCCAGTTCTACTGCAGGCATGTGGAGTAGCTCCCTCAACACCTTCCAGGCCTCAACATACGCCACCTTCCTTTATTTAAGCTGATGGATGTGGAGGAGGTGCATCACTGCAGCTGGGCACAACTTCTGCTACAGAGGGAAGCGTCTGCTCTCCCAGTACTTACTAGAGAGTAGTGACAATTGTTACTGAGTGGACTATCCTGGTTAAATTAAGTTGACTAGAACTGAACAGAACAATTTTCTCACCAACCCAAGTCGATGGCAGGGGTGTAGGCGCTTTCGCGCCTCTAGTCAGGCATCTGTAAAGAAAAACAAGACAATGACAACTGATACATAGGACACATAATTATCTATCATAATTCATGACTAGTAGAGTTACTTTGCTTACACTCAATTATTTTCTTATAGGGAATGTAAAGACGGTTATGGGTAGGAAGTTGTGATTTGCATGGCCATAACTAGTCTGAAATGGCACCAGAGACAGGTGATGAAACATATGTAATATCTAATACTTTCCTAGTCTAGTGGTTCTCAACTTTTTGGGTCATTATAGCCCCGATCACATCTTGCTCTGCCAATAATGCCCAGAAAGAACCGTCTCATATGCATTTTAAATGTAGTCATATTATCATATAAAATTAGTCTTTCTAAGTACTCACTTTGGATATTGATTCCTGGTTGGGAACCACTGGCCTAATCTATCCACATAAGCCACATTAGGTCATGACTTTGTCTATCAGTTCCTTTCATCCCAATTGTCTTCTCATTTGATTGGCATAAACAAAGGATAGGGGGATTTTCCACCATAAAACCTATACCAGTCATTTAATTTCTTAAAGCGAGTGATCAAGCGCACCTTCATGTTGAGGAACATACAGTGCATTCGGAAAGTATTCAGACCTCTTCGATTTTCAAGTCTCTGTCCTTGAGTGGCGAAGCATCTCCATCCAACCTGACTTGAGAGGATCTGCAGAGAATAATGGGAGAAACTCCCTAAATACAGGTGAACCAAGCTTGTAGCGTCATACCCAAGAAGACTCGAGGCTGTAATCACTGCCAAAGGTGCTTCAACAAAGTACTGAGTAAAGGGTCTGAATACTTATGTAAATGTGATTTTTTTGGGGGGCAAAAATGTATAAAAATCTGTTTTTGCTTTGTAATTATGGGGTATAGTGTGTAATCAACTTAATCCATTTTAGAATAAGACTGTAACGTAACAAAATGTGGAAAAACTCAAGGGGTCTGAATACTTTCTGAATGTACTGTAGGCAACATCCTAATTCTCCACCCCTTTTCAGAAGTGTGCACTTGCACACACCCTGTCATTATTTTAAAATTATGTGAACGGTGTAAGCATTGGCTAGGAGTTTAAATACACACCAGAATGTGAAAATGAAAATGACTGTGGTTGATACATTTTGCCTACTTGGAAATTACCATATGAAATGTTGTTTTGAACCTGGCACCCCTCTGTCTGATTCACATCGCGTGATTTATGATGATACTATAGTTCTCGATGATATCAACTGATTGGTTCTGTATAGGGTGCAGTGTTGCCAGCTAATTTTCAGGGTAAGTTGCTAGAGGCAGGTTGATTTGTTGCTAAAAGTTGCTAAATGACATTGTGATGTCATTGCGTAATAACGTAAAACTACGTCATTACGTAGAATACACAATAACATTACTCAAATTGACTGGAAAAGGAGCCAAGATGGCGGCTTGAACAGACGTTTTTTTACTGAGCTCCTTACCAAACTTCAGAAAGATTGTGAAAAAAAAAAGTTTACAGTCATTACTATTTTTATTTGTTCAAAATATAAGACCTTTCCTGTGACTGGAATGATAATTGGATCATTTATTTCAGCGTGTCCATGCAAAGTCGTGACAAAAAAAGAAAGGAAGAAGTTAGCCGTTCTATTGCTAATCAACAAGAGAGAAACGTGCTTATAGACAACTGCCATAACTACGCTTGGCCCATGGATAATATCATGCTTTCGAATGCTGTTGAAGATGACGATGACGAATTCCCCTCTTTACCAGTTACTCCGTGCAAACCTCCACCCTCCAAAAAACCTAACATGAACTCTGACATCGTGGCTACCCTCTCCTTACTCATCAACTCCAGGTGTGACGACATTGAGAAAATGGTAGGCGCGAACACCATGGTTATCGAAGGCTTGAAAAAGACTGTGGAGTTTGTATGTGGTTAAATCAAGGATGTGAATACGAGAGTGGCAAAAGTTGAAAAAAATGTGGAAAGGGTGGAAAAGAATAACAATGTCTACCATAGACGTCTCACTGATCTGGAACAATACACAAGAAAATGGAACCTGAGACTCTACGGCTTGCCAGAGGTGGAGAATGAAGATGTGCGAGGAGAGGCTATCCGCATCTGCCAAGAAGTTTTGCCTGCAGAGAAGAACAAAGTTGGTGATACCATCGACGTTGTGCATCGCCTCGGCAAGAAGCAACAGCAAAACGATTCAAGACCTATGGGTATCATCATCCTATTCACTGCCAGATTCTACAGGGATGCTGTCTGGAAAGCTGCTAGGAAGAACGCCTTCCTTCAGAGCCATGGTATGCGTTTCGCCGAGCATCTCAGCCCGGAAGACATAGAAAGAAGGAACAAGTTGTGGCCAACGATCAAGATAGCATGAAATGAGGGGAAGGATGCTTACTTCGTCGGAGAACGAGGCTTCATCAACGGTTCAGAAATCCATATTCCTCCCTAAAACCTCACCAGAAGGAACAGGTTGATGGTTTCAGCCATGGTATTCTCATTTTCCTTATGTTGTTTACCTAACAAGCATCAGGTGACTATTTTTCAGGAATAATCAGGTATTTCAATTTTATTTTATTCTTGTATGACCAGAAGACCTATTTTGTTTACAAACTTACGAAGAAGATTGAAAGCTGTATTTATTTTTGATGTATACAGTAACTTAGATACTGTTTTAAAGGGCAGACAGGTCTGCTCTGACTTTACACGGTTATTGCTCTATTTAGTTATTAATACTTATTTCCAAAAAAGGTCTTAGGAACGTTTATATGTAAAACATTTTTTATTCAATTATTTTATGATCAGTTTTCATATGTACTTAAAATAGTAGGTACCCTTTTATTTAAATTGTTATTTGTTGTTTTATTTCTCAGAATAGTTCCTGATTACACTAAAGAGGGTTTTTAGTCTCTCTTACTACAATAACCCTTGGTTTGGTCTTGAACATAATTTCCAGTTGAGTTGAATTTCAAAGCCAGTTAACGTCTAGCTCAAAGGTTATGGAATAAGCTATTTTCACTATAAATAGACTTAAATGGTGCAGATCTCGGTTCCTTATTGTTTACGTTTACTGCTCCTACGTCTTTGACTCATCCTACTACAATTTATACTTTTATAAAAATCTTTGTTGTTTTGTCTTTGTCTATAGTTTCTCTTAGGGAGTTACGAAACAATATGAAGGGCAAGGCCTTCATTTTATTTGCTAAACAATTTCAAACAGTCTCACTCAATTTCGGCTGATGCCAACTTCTGGAGGTCACAGTGGGGCAACGATATTTTGCTTTCCCATGGTTTCTGAACGCTCTGCTGGTGTCACTACAATGAAAAATACCTTTGGTGGTAATATTCTACACTCGGAATGTGACCCCTTTGGTCACTTTATTTGTCTTGTGATCAGTTACAATGACATTACACTCATTACTGTAAACTTCTACGGAAACAACACCAAACATGAGAATGATGAGTTGCTTGAATCGATAGAGAAACATATACTTCATTGGTTATCTAAATTTCCCAATTCGTTATTATTGATAGGAGGGGACTTTAACATTACAATAGATAATTCAACTGATAGGTGGCCCCCAGGTAGGCCAACCAATCAGAATGTGGGTTTAATACTTTTTATGGAAAAGTTTGATCTTACTGATATATGGAGAGAGAGGTTTCTGGCTAACAGATCATTCACTTGGAGTAACAAAACAGGTTCCAGACAATCCAGAATAGATTTTTGGCTTATATCCAAATGTATTGATAGTGAGTGTGTTACTACAAATATTTGTACTACTCCCCTCACAGACCATAGGGCTATTTACATTGATATCAAAATATTTACCCCTGATACGAACCTTGGTAGAGCATCCTACTGGAAGCTAAATAGCTCATTATTAAATAATGATATAGTTAAATTTGAGGTTAAAGATCTGCTCACACACTTTTGGGAAAGGGCTTGTGAAGAAAAATCTTATTGCAAGAACTGGGAGCTCTTTAAATTTGAGGTGTCCAAATACCTTAGAAAATATGGTAGTAATCTTGCTAAGACCAGAAGAGCTGAGGAGGAAAAGGTGATCATTAAGATAACTTCCCTTTAAAAGCAGAAGGAGCCTTTATTAGATCTATGAAAAAATGGATTGAGGAGGGAGAACAGAATTCATCCTATTTCTTTAGACTTGAGAAATTTCACTCTAAAAATAACACTATCCATTAAACATTGATGGTGTTATTACAGATTACCAAAAATGTATCGCTAAATACTGTAGCAATTTTTACAGAAAATTGTATAGCTCTACGTACTGTCAGGAATCCACAGATATGTTTTTTAACTCACTGAATAATGTTCACTCTATCAGTGATATAGAATCTAAACAGTGTGATGAACCCATCAAAGTTGAAGAGATTATAGAGTCTATCAAACATCTAAAGAACAATAAATCACCAGGTGTTGATGGAATTACATCAGAATTTTACAAATTATTTTCTGAACAAGTAGCTCCCTTCCTATTTGAAGTATTTTTTAGAGAGTATTAAAAACAATGTTCTCCCTACTACAATGAGTCAGGGGTTAATAACACTGATACCTAAGCCTAAAAAAGAAGTGCTGCTCATCGATAACCGGCGTCCAATTTGTCTTCTTAATAATGACTATAAGATATTAGCCTTACTACTTGCAAAAAGAATTAAAGAAGTCCTGGATGCAATCATTGATGAAACACAGTCTGGCTTCATGAGGAACAGACATATTTCTAACAATGTCAGACTAGTATTATACACACTTGACTACTCAGACCTAATAACTGAGGATAGCTTCATATTCTTTTTAGATTTTTATAAAGCATTTGACACAGTAGAGCATCAGTTTCTCTTCCACTCCCTTGAGAGACTTGGCTTTGGGGATTTTTTCTGTAAGGCTATTAAGACTCTCTATGCAAATGGTAACAGCTCTATCAAATTGAAATATGGCACCTCACCTAGATTTGAGTTAAAGAGAGGAATTAGGCAAGGTTGTACTATCTCTCCGTACCTGTTTTTATTAATCACCCAACTTCTTGCAAATTCTTTAAACAGTCCTGTACAAGGTATTTCCATAGCTGGTAAAGAAATTATTATAAGCCAGCTGGCTGACGATACTACACTTTTTTTGAAAGACGCTAACCAAATTCCCATATCGATCAATGTGATACAATCCTTTTGTCACACCCTGACGTTTCTTGTTTTATTAGTTTGTTCATGTGTAGTTTCTTTATTAAAGAACCATGAATAGTAACCACGCTGCATTTTGGTCCTCCTCTCCTTCAACTCAAGAAAACCGTTACACCTTTTCCAAAGCGTCTGGTCTATATCTTAACATGAATAAATGTGAACTCATAGCTGTCAAAGATTAACCCTCTTATTAAAAAAAACAGAAGAAACTAAATCAATGGCTACAGAGGGACTTATCTTTAAAAGGTAGAGTCCTAATAACCAAGGCTAAAGGTATCTCTAGACTAACATATGGTGCTCTATCTTTATATCTTGACAGTAAAATAAGCCAGGAGATAGACCAGATGCTTTTCAACTTTCTTTGGAGAAACCGTACCCATTACATTAGGAAAACTGTTGTAATGAACACTTATGAGAATGGTGGACTGAATTTTCTGGACTTTACTACTTTAAATAATACTTTTAAGATCAATTAGATAAAACAATTCCTAAGAAGACCCACTTTATCTGGAATTTTATTCCTCATGTCTTCTCTACTTTTGGTGGCCTTAACTTCATGTTGTTTTGCAATTATAATATTGACAAAGTTCCAGTGAAACTATCTGCTTTTCATCGGCAGGTTTTCTTGTCATGGTCCTTAATTTATAAACACAATTTTTCTCCACACAGGTATTATATATGGAATAATCGGGATATATTGTATAAAAACACCTCTTTGTTTTTAGAATATTGGTTCTGAAGTAATATCCTATTGGTGAGCCAACTGGTAAATGCAGAGGGTCTTTTACTCAGTTATAAAGAATTCTTATCACTTTACAAGGTCCCTGTAACACCTGTAACACCAATTGTTTTAGATGCCATTCCCTCAGGTGTTGCTATGTTATTCAGGAACGTGTCAAGACCTGACCCTCAGAGCCTACCTTCTATTGACCCTGTTGACTCATCAGTAGGAAAGATTTGTTTCTCTTTTGGTCCATTCAACAACAGAGCGATACGATTCTTGTGTCAGCCTTATTGGAATGGATTTATTGATAATATCTGTTGGAAAAAAGTTTGGATGTTGCCACACACATACCTACTTGTTAACAAAATGAAGGAAGTTTCCTTTAAAATTATTCATAAATATTATCCTGCCAACCACTCTATGAAGAAGTTTAAGGAAAACATCAACTCAAATTTCTCCTTTTGTAATGACCACCCAGAAACAGTGTTGCATCTTTTTTGGCATTGTATGCATGTAAGAAACCTGGCAAGACATCCGTAGGTTTATAATTGAACATATTTATGAAGATTTTACACTATTGTGGAGAGATGTACTGTTTGGATTCTTTACATACAATAGAAATAAGCTGAAACATTTTTATGTAATTAATTTCATTATTCTTTTGGCCAAATTTCATGTACACAAATGTAAATTTACAAACAGAAAACAACATTTTCGTACCCTACAAAAAGAAATTGAACTGTATTTTAAGACGGTTAAATGCACTACTAACAAAAAAGCTGTTTGAATTGTAAGTATATGCATGTCCCTTATTAAGGTCCTTGTGTAATTGTAATGTGATATTGTACCCCCTAGCTCGATTGTCCATTGTTTGTAGTCTATGTCTGCTTGTGTTCCCTCATGTGCTTTATGTATTGATTTGTTGTTAATAAAAAAAATTTAGAGGGGAAATGCATGCATTTTAGCGTTTGAGTCACTTTAGCGTTTGAGTCAAGTTGCTAAAAGTTGCTAAAAGTTCAAAATATATATATTTTTTAAATAGATACATTTGTTGTTAGGTGCTGTTTGGATAAAAAAAAGTTGCCAGGGTAGTCTGAAAAGTTGCTAAATCTAGCAACAGAATTGCTAAATTGGCATCAGTGGGCACGTCTCGTCAAAGAGTACAGTATGAAGATATACAGTATGAAGATAGGCTAAAACCAAATACTTTTCCAATGGGAACAAATTAGTCATAGTGGGCAGAACAAGCAAGGAGGCGGGCAGAGCCAAGCAAGAGCTAGCGAAATCCCACTGGTGCGTTCTAGCATCATTTGCATATTTCATAGGGGAGCGTTTGCAAAGGGTAAAGTCTTCAAAACGTAGTCCACTCTGGAAACGACAAACTGTATTGGAATCAAATGTTTAATGATGAGAACATTTCCAGAATGTCGGCCCAAATCTATTGCGTTCCATCTTCTCCCACTTTAGGCCAGTGGGCTTCCTCTACCATATTTCAAATGATATTTGTCACGTGCCGAATACAACAGGTGACACTGGCCATATTCAGCTGGTGTCGAGTGTTCGTAAATGAATCAGTTATTCTGCGCTCTCGAATTAACAATGACCATCGCGAACGCACAAATACTATAACTCTTAGCTAAGAATGACATATAGTTAATATACTGGCAAGTTCGATGTACTGGTACTAGCTAACATCACTCGGGAGCCCCAAGTTTGACTTTTTATTAAACTAGGCAAGTCAGTTGAGAACAAATTCTTACTCACAATGACGGCCTACCAAAAGACAAAAGCCTCCTGCGGGGATGGGGCTGGGATTTAAAATGTTTTAAATAAAAATATAGGACAATACAAACGTCACGACAAGAGGGACCTAAAACGACAACATAACACGGTGGCAACACAAAACAGGGTACAAACATTGTTGGGCACAGACAACAGCACAATGGGCAAGAAGGTATAGACAACAGCATGATATGCTGCGGTTCGTAAGGATAGCGTAGCTAACACGTCAGCCAACGTAATATATTTGAAAAGTCAATGCTTTATTACAATGCTCAACCTTTCTTAACATTTGTCATAATTGTCAGCAATGAAATTGTATCCGATAACGTCGGACTTCGGCTGCATATTTTCCACAATTTTCTTGAAATCTGAAACCGTTGTGAAGTCACGCCCTTCTCTGAAGAGTTAGCATTATGGCCCTAAAAGCACGTACATAGTGTGCACTGCTTGAATATTTCGTATGCTGGCGTATTTAGTACGATATCCATGATATAACCAATAAGCATACTACATACTCAAATGCGTCACAAATAGTATGGTTAGTGCAGTTGGTATAAGTATTCGAACACAGCTCGCGTTTAGCCTATCTTCATACTGTACTGTTCTTGTTGTGGTTTCGTTTTATCATTGTTAAAATCTTCATATACAGTCAATTATTAAAATGCATAATATAGAAATATGAGCTGATAAGACAAAATGTATTTATCAAATGCGAAGGAAAAAAAGGCAAGCATACTGACATAGTTTAACCCTTCTCTGGTTCCGTACTCTTTACGACAATTGGGTCAATCATACGGCTTTCGTTCTGTTTATGATGCTGCATGAACGCTCTACTTGAATAAGACATGTGCTTTTGAATCGTTCTTTATTCCCCAGTGATGTGAATAGGTTTTGATTTACTGTATATCAATTTAGATTCTGAATGTCGATTACTCCTTTCACAATGCACGAGAGACTTCTTCCAGCCTCTCCAAACTGGTACTCTTCGCGATGCAGTGACACGAATGACAAGGGTTTATTGGCGTTTGGAGCTAAAAACACCATATATTTGGTTGACGTTACAGCATCATCCTCTACAGTTGTTGGTAAGTACCCTATTATTCTTATGTTAGCCATTGTGTGTTCTAGAAGTCAGTCAGTGGACATGTATCAAATAAACATGGCTAATTCTAATTTGTCTTGCTTTCAGGTGAACTGGTTGGCCACAGAGAGAGAGTGTCTGGCTTCTCATTCTGCCAGCATGCCGGCCAAAGCCATAATTGTGCCAGTACTTCTGATGATGGGACTGTTAAATTCTGGGACACAAATGAGAAGGTCCTGGTAAAGGAGCATAAAACTCACCAGGTAAGTTCCACTCTGAGACCTTTTTGAATAGTGTTGATTCCATATTGTCTCTCTCTCCCAGGTATAAGATACAATACTTTGAAAAACTTTTTTCTATGAGAAAATGTATCTAAGTCTATTATGTGTACAGAACACCATCACAGCCCTCCACTGGTCCCCTGGGGAAAAGAACCTTGTGGTGTCAGGGGATGAGAAGGGCATTGTGGTCTGCTACCAGTACAACACTGGTGAATCTCAAAGCTTCTTCCCCGAACCAAGGAATATCTTCTGCCTGTCCTGCTCCCCTCACAACTGGCACTATGTTGCTGTGGGGTATGATATTTAACCTCTAGTGGTGCATGCATGCACAATAATTGCTTATGCTGAGAAGTGTACATTTTAGGGCTGTCCACGACTAAAAAAAATCTTGGTCGACCGAAAGTCGTCTGCTCAAAACGTGTATTTTTCCATGTAAATATACACCCTATGTGTTTTAATAAAATAAACAATAAATGCAATGAGCTGTCTGATGCTTTAAGCTCACTGTTTGATGAAATAAGACACAAATTACTCAAAGGGGAGCTAGAGATCAAGATAAACAGAAGAAGAAGAAAATGTAACGAGTCCCGACCATCCTCCCACTCCTACTGGCTTTCCCAAATTCTGTCGTTACTCTCCTGAAGTTGCTGGCAATAGGCTACACGAGGAGTCTGCAAACTTTCTCATGTGGAATGCCAATTTATCTTACAATTTCTATCGATCTGTGGGCCAGTTATGGTTTTCTTATGCATATTTTCGTGGAAGTTTCATTGAATTTATAATAACGTCTTCGGTATTTCAACATCATTGTCATGTGGTTAATCAAAATTCGATGAATATTATACAAACCCAAAAAGTAACTCCCATTGCCAACTATGTAAAAAAAAAATAGCCTATAAAGCTTAGAAATAAAAACATTCCAGCCTGCAGGTAGAAAATATCTTGAGTTTAAATATAAATATCCTATAAGTCACATTGGCATGGCATGTCTGCAACGAACTTCAAAGATTGTATCAACTATTAACTTGGCTCCGGCCTGAAGCTCCTTGCAATCAGAAATATGTTCAGATCCCCAAATGGGCACATTTATATTCCTACATTTGTGCACCGGCCAGGTAGCCTATAGGCCTACTTCAAAGCGTAATCAGGTGCACGTCCTTACTCAACATTGACAGGAGCGCTCCAAACAAAAGACTGACTAAATTTACAAAACTCATGAATGGAATGAAATTAACCAAAATGTGTTTCTTGTGTAGCATAGGTTGTGCGCTCTGCAAACAATGTGTCCACTTTGACAATGAGAACAGTAAAATACTGGAGTCATAATATATTTAATGCATTAACAGACATTACAGTAACCAAACAAACATTGTAGATTAGGAATTAACGGTAAATATACTACTGGCAATATATGTAATGGGGAATTGATGTACACTAACAATAAAACGCAAACAGTTCACACAATGAAGTTATGAAACAATGAATGTGCACAATGGCTGGAAAGTGCATTCTGGAGAGAGATGTGCCTTGTGCAGCCACATTCCCCTTCTTGGACTGTCCCATCCCACAGCCTCCGCAATGGATTAGATCACTGAGATGGGCGTCAATAAGATGGGTGTCTCGTGTGCCATTAAAAACTAATATATATTAATATTTTCTACTGCTCGACAACAACAACAAAAATCTAGGTTGAAGTAATAAATACATTTAATTAAATAACCAAAAAAATCTAGGTTGACCAACAGCCTATCGACCCGTTAAATAATTGGGGTCAGCCCTAGTACATTTCACAGCATCCATCGATATGCATCACGAACGGCAAATACCAGTGACAAATTACTTCCCAGGAAAACATTACATATGGTTATGTATCTTAATCTCTCTTAGGTACAAAGATGGCATGATTGTGCTGATTGACATCAGTAAGAAAGGTGAGGTGGTGCATCGTCTCCGTGGCCATGACGACGAGATCCACGCCCTGGCATGGGCTCCACTACCCAATGAGGAGGTGCTTTACAGCAGAGTAGACGACAACACAGGTGGTGTGTTATGAAAGATGCTGTGCCGAGCCATCCTAAATGTATTCAGTCAGTGACAAGTGGCATGATGAGAGAACTATCTATTTTTTAGTCATCAATGTTTTTAAGATACGTTTTACCCCTTTGTCCACCAATGCAAAGCCTAAGGCCAGAAACCTTGGTGTCTTTTTTTTTTACCCTGACCTAAACCTCGAGCTGCATGTGAAGAAGGTTGTCCAGTCCTGCTCATCTAAGAAATATAGTTAAAGTCAAGTATTTTATTTCAGTCACTGATCTGGAGAAAGTTATACATGCTTTTATTTCCTCACACCTATATTACTGTAACTCAGTCAGAAATCACTCCGTCTATAGTAAGTTCAAAATGCAGCTTGGCTTTTAAGAAGCACTATTTCTTAGCCATTACCATACCATTGCACCTATTTTAGCTTCTCTTAGCTGGCTACCTACCTGTCACTTCGAAAATAATAGAAAATTGTACTACGCGTTTAAGGCTTGGTTTAGCCTCATCCTATATCGGATCTTTTATCTCCCTACGAATCAGGAAGCAGCCGGAGATCCTCTGGCAAGGCACTGTTGACAAGGCACTCATACATTAAAAGACACTGAAATCCTGATCATCTCTGGCAGACTATTCCAAAGTCTAGGTTGAAAACAGAGAGACCTTTTGCCCTTTAGGGCCCCTAGACTTTGGAATGGTCTGCCAGAGGAGATCAGGATTTCAGTTTCTTTTAATGTATGAGTTTAATTAGCTTTTCTTTTTCATTGTCCTTTCTCTTGTCTTTTTGTTTCTTTGTTATTACTGTGTTATTACTGTTTTATTATTCTTATGTGAATCACTTTAATTTGTTACTTATAATTAAAATAATATTTTCAGAAACGACCAATGGGATGACCGAGGGCAAAGAAAAGGGGTGTTATCTTGCATCTGGGAGCAAGGACCAAACCATAAGAATCTGGAGCACGCTGAAGGGCAAAGGTGAGACGATATCCTAACTGAGTTAACAACCTGCATCCTCCATAGCTTTATCTGCGTATCATACTACTATTGAGAGTTTGTGCAGTATGCTCTTTAAGAGGGTCCCATCTCTTGGAGTTAAAGATGATTATGTCTCTCTCTGTCAGGTGTGATGACCATGAAGCTACCGTTCCTGAAGAGACGAGGGACAGGGGTGGATCCTGCAGTCAAGGAGAGACTCTGGCTCACTGTGCACTGGCCCAAGGGGAAGCCAACGCAAGTCGTGTCAAGCTGCTTTGGGTATGAACTATAAAAACATAATTGAGGATGGTACAGTTAATTGTGATAAATATGTTTTAGTCGGTAACTCGCTAATACTTAATTATTTTGATCATTCGTTTTGCCCAGACTGTACTAACATCCCCCTGTATGTGAAGGGGTGAGCTGATCTTGTGGGACCTCACCAAGGGAGGCAAGCAGAAGTGGAGCCTGTTAGGAGCATCCTCAGAGGGCCAGAACCACAGCAGGATTGTGTTCAACATGAGCTCAGTGTGTGTTGAGGACAACAGAGAGCTCCTGCTCAGCACCTCAATGGACAGAGAGGTGAGATGAGGGTTAAACCCTCTCGATGTAGCTTTAGCAAGCAATTTACTGACTGTCTATTGACAACAGTGACATTTTGAGTATGGTGTGAAATTGTGCCCTATAAGTGGTCAATCAAACATGCGGTTTATGAGCAGTACTTAGCGTGCATATGTGCCGAGAAGGATTACAGAATTTCTCACAAATTTGCTTCTTATCATTATTCCAGATAAAATGCTGGGATCTGTCGTCGTTGGACTGCTGCTGGACCCTTCCCACCCTGGGGGGGTTTGTGTACACCCTGGCCTTCTCTCCTGTGGGTACAGGCTGCTTGGCCCTGGGGGTGGGAGACGGCATGATCCGCGTGTGGAGCACCCTCTCAATCCAGAACAAGTACGACACCAAGACCTTCTGGCAGGGCATCAAGTCCAAAGTCACAGCGGTAAGAGACTCTTAGGGCATATTGATATCAGTTATTGACTAATGGTTTATGGTAAAACTGAATATGGCTAGCGTGTGTGTGTTTGACAATTATTTGTTCATTACAGCTGTCCTGGCATCCAACAAAAGAAGGATCCTTAGCTTTTGGAACCGATGACGGCAAAGTTGGCATTTACGATGCTTTCTCTAACAAGTAAAACTCTTCATCTACAACTTTCTCTTAACTCTAGTATCTGAGATACTGTATGTTGGCAGTTTAATCAAATCCATACTGTTAGTGATTATCAACACTTCTCACCAAGATAATGACATTTCATGTCTGTTATGACGTTAATGAAAGGTCTTTATTGTGTTGTTTCCAGGCCGCCTCAGGTATCCAGCACTTATCACAAAAAGACTGTGTACACATTAGCCTGGGGACCCCCAGTCCCTCCTCTGTCATTTGGTAAGCTCTTAACTTAATAAGTGTAAGTGTGTGTGTACTGTATGCTGAGCACCCTCTGACCCAGCAACTTCTCTGAGTGGACGTTGTGCCAAAGCCATGAGTCAGCAGAAAGCATGCATCTCTTGACACTTTTTTAAATTTACTCCATAATTCAATGAGTTGCGAAAACAATTATCTCTCTCCCTGAGCCATTCATTGGGAAATGAAGATGGTGGAAAGTACATTTTACCAGCTGCCGGCAGATGACATTTTGATTACCGTATCAGTCATTCAGTATTTTGAAGCAGTAAACATAATTGCTCCTGTGAGAAAGATTTGCTGATGGTTTCTAAACCAACAAAGACCTGTTAATTTGTTTAGACACTTTCTGTTGGAAAGGCTCCAGAATGTCATGTGGACATTGAGATTGAGATGTGACGTCTTGAGGGTTATCAATAACTGATTAGTGTTGTCAGACTCTGCAACCATCAGATAATATACCATAATATACGCTGGATGAGTATGATTGTGTGTGAATAAGCAAGACAAGGGGGTGCTGGAACAGTGTATAACAGTCAGCGTGTCATCCAGGTGGAACAGGAGACCGTCTGTCCTACAGCCTGTATAGCTGTGCTGGAGAGGGCATCATCCTACAGCATGACCCCTGGAAACTGGCGGGAGAGGCCACAGACATTGACAGGGTCATCAAGGACACCAACAGCATCAAGGTGAGATGGAAAGGCTATCTACATTTATGCATTTCCTTTTCAGCAGAATCCTCTACTTAATTAAAAGTATTTTACCCAATCACTGCATGTGGCGATGTGCAATTGAATATAATGTTGGTAATTCGAATAGGTTTTGAAGGTCATGTTCTATTTTCTGCAGCACAAGCTGTCACCCCACACAGATCTCAGCTGGAAACCAGATGGTAAAGTTGTGGCCATCGGCAATGAGGACGGGTGAGTCCTCTCATTCCCTTAAACTGTGTATATAGGCCTGGAGAATTGCCTGGAACCAACTGTGGTCTAGAATGATTGAGTGCCTATCTAAAATAAGACTACAGCTGTAATGATGCATTTACTGTAATGTGGTAGATTTTATTTATGTATCCATTTACAGTAGGTCACAAAGTGCTTGAAACTGACTAACTGTATTTCCTGGCTTTGTCTCTTTCAGGTCTGTAGAGGTATACCAGGCTCCGACTCTCAAGCTGCTGTGTACCATCCAGCAGCACCATAAGATCATCAACGTGCTGCGCTGGCACCATGACCACAGTTCCCTGCCCGAGCTGCAGTACCTCCTGGCCTCTGGGTCCAGCAATGCCTTGGTCTATGTCCACGACCTCCGCACTGTCATAGGTGAGGAGAGTTCCCCAGGGGTGTATTCTAAGAGCTGAATCTTATTTTGAGATCTGAGTGTTTAACTTAAATATTCTATTGATATGTTGTCAGATCTGTGTGAAAGACAAGTGTGCATATCTCAAGGTATGATGCAGTGAGGGTAATATGGGATGTAGAGACAGCAGTAGGCCAGCGGAGGTCTCCATTGTGAACAGTAGCTATGATAACCAATGGCCTTGGAAGATGTTTTTGCTATGCAGGAGTTAGCCATTTCTGGTTAATTTCACAGTATTTTGAAGTGGTCACTGTTTTTCTTTGTCCTTGTTCAGAGACTCCTCCAGAGATTCCCGTTGTGATGACCGAGGCGTATCGGAGCCTGGCGGGTCACACAGCCAAGATCACTGGCCTGGCCTGGAGCCCCCACCACGACGGGAGACTGGTCACCGTCTGTTACGACGGTACAGCACAGGTCCGTCCCAATGTGTTATTTACCTAACGACAGCTACACGGACCCAGCCTTTACACCTTTTACTAGTGCCTACTGTTTTCTTCCATGTGGTTCTATATAGTGATGGAGGGAAAATTGATATAGTTGCATGTCGCAATATTATTTTGATCGATTTTATTATATTGATACATGGACTCCAAGTATCGTTTCTTTTTTGTTGTTGCTAGGTGGCGTTTGCTAGGTAGCGTTTGCTAGTGCTAGTTGGCTGTACCTGTGCCATTTATAGCAAATTAAATCTATATGGTCCCCAGGTGTGGGACGTGCAGAAGGAGGAGGGGCTGTGCAACTACAGGGGTCACAGGGGCCGGCTGCTGTGTGTCCAGTGGTCTCCTGTGGACCCGGACATGGTCTGGACAGGAGCAGATGACTTCACTGTGCAGGAGTGGGCTGTGTCCAAGCAGGAATTCACCAAGCCCCCCAAAAGTAACAACATCTTTTTTATTTCTAGTTTTATTCACAACGTTGCTTTTTAGAATGTTGCTGGTTGTGTAAATGGTCAACATTTGATAATTTTCATATATTTGATTGTAAAGATCCATAACACTTAGAGTGCAATGAATTGTATATTGTTCTAATGATAATACAAAGGTAAAAATGTATTTCTCTTCTTAGCGAAAAAGACACTTGACCAAGTTAAGGCCAAGTTAAAGGCCAAGAAGAAGAAGAAGGCAACTGGGAAAGGAGGAACAAAGGCGGAGGAGAGCTTGTCTCTAATTGGAGAGGGGAATAAAGGAGGGGCGTCCCCGGCACCAGGAGAAAGACCATCTGACAACGAGGAGGAGGAGGGGAGCGAGACCACTAGCATCTCCTCAGTGACAGGTAGCACTGCAGTCATGTCCAATCTACTATTACATTCAGTCTGTCTCAATCCAGTCATCTCCTTCAATTGCATCTGCCATATGCAATCTGTAAATAATGACAATATCATACAGCTCACACATACTACTCTTTTTATTTTAGTCTCTTCATCCAGTAATCAGATGGACAGACCTGTGATGGAGAAAGTGCAAAATGGAGGGAAATCCTTACTCACTGTAAAGAAAGAAATAAAAAAAGTGGAGAAAACAGGTACTGTATGGAATCCTATCAAAATACACAAAGAAATTGTTCATAGGGCACAGAGTTTTTCCTAACCACGTGAACTAACCAAGAAAAACATAGGGCCCTTTATTAAATGACAAGTGTAAGTATCCGTCTCCATCCACTCCAACCCCTCTTGTGGTCTGTCTTTCCTCCAGAGGTGACTCTGAAGAAGAGGAAACCTCGCTCCATGCTGCCCCTCAGTACCTCCATGGACCACCGCCCCAGAGAAGACCTCCAGCAGGACTGTCTCAACCTGGCAACAGTCAGGCACTCTGAGGGTGAGACTCAATCCATCCTTATCTGGATTATACTACAAGATTAGACATGTAGCCCAGTAGCTACACCTTTTGAGGACCTATATCAGGGATCATCAGCTAGATTCAACTGTGGGACGATTTATTTGGGGGTCGGGGGGCCAGAACATAATTACAAATAGGTGGTAGACTGCAAATTGACTGCAAGAAGCCCAAACAGTTATTTTTGACTAAATTATTTTTGACTAAAAGGTAATCATTTCAAACCTCACTTACATTTGTATACAATCACGTGTCTCTCTATTATGCGTAGGGAAAAATAAATAAATATATATATATATAGGAACAGATTTCTTAAATTAAAATCACTTGGCGCTGATTTCCTGATGTTTTTAGTCTGTTTTTTTGCTCAGAATTTAGGGGGCCAAATAAACCCCAGTTGGGGTACCCTGACCAAAACAATGAACAAGTACTCAACTATTGTTTCCTGACTACATTTTCCTGTGTAGGCACCGGGATAAAAAAAAGCACCAGGATTTGTCTTTATTTAAGTCTGCATCATAAGATTCATGAGACATGGTCCAGAAAGATAAGTGGTCATTTTTTTTCTGTCCACCATAGAGCAGCGTTTGACTCTGACCCTGTCTTTGTCCATCCCTGTCTATCCTCAGCCTCTCCAGCCCACTGTGTCCCAGGCCTGGGAGATCACATCCAACTGGGTCTGTTCGCAGACAGAGATGCCCTCTATAGGATGTTCCAAGAGGAGGGTGAGTACACTATCTTATGTTGTATTATATGATTGTTATTACACGTTCATAACGATTACATACTTTTTAACACTTTAATAGCACTTATTATAACACTTTCATAATACATATACATGTGTTATAATGCTTTCTCTATGTGTCTGTGTATACATGTATGTGTGTATATACAGTACCAGTCAAAAGTTTGGACACCTACTCATTCCAGGGTTTTTCTGTATTTTTACTATATTCTACATTGTACAATAAGAATGAAGACATCAAAACTATGAAATAACATGAAGTAACCCACTTTTTTTTCTTCTTTTTTTTAACTAATCAAAATTTATTTTAGAATCTTCGAATTAGACACCCTTTGCATTGATGACAGCTTTACACACTCTTGGCATTCTCTCAACCAGCTTCACCTTGAATGCTTTTCCAACAGTCTTGAAGGAGTTCCCACATGCTGAGCACTTGTTGGCTGCTTTTCCTTCGCTCTGCGTTCCAACTCATCCCAAACCATCTCAATTGGGTTGAGGTGGGTGACTGGAGGCCAGGTCATCTGATGCAGCACTCCATAACTCTCCTTCTTGGTCAAATAGCCCTTACACAGCCTGGGGGAGTGTTGGATCTTTGTCCTGTTGAAAAACAAGTGATAGTTCCACTAATCGCAAACCAGATGCGATGGCATATCGCTGCAGAATGCTGTGGTAGCCATGCTGGTTGTGTGCCTTGAATTGGAAATAAATCCCAAAAGCAAAGCACACCATCACACCTCCACTTCCATGCTTCACGTTTGGAACCACACATGCGGCTATCATTCGTTCACCTACTCTGCGTCTCACAAAGACTCATCAGACCAAATGACAGATTTCCACCGGTCTAATTTCCATTTCTCGTGTTTCTTGGCCCAAGCAAGTCTCTTCTTCTTATTGGTGTCCTTTAGTAGTGGTTTCTTTGCAGTGATCGATCATGAAGGCCTGATTCACGCAGTTTCCTCTGAACAGTTGATGTGAAGGTTACTTGAACTCTGAAGAATGTATTTGGGCTGCAATTTCTTAGACTGGTAATGTCTGCAGCAGTGGTAACTCTGGGTCTTCCTTTCCTGTGGCAGTCCTCATGAGAGCCAGTTTTATCATAGCGCTTGATGGTTTTTGCGACTGCACTTGAAACTTACAAAACTCTTGAAGTGTTCCGCAGTGACTGACCTTCATGTCTTGAAGTAATGATGGACTGTCATTTCTCTTTGCTTATTTGAGCTGTTATTGCCATACTGTGGACTTGGTATTTTACTAAATAGGGCTATGTTCTGTATATCATCCCTACCTTGTCACAACACAACTGATTGGCTCAAACGCATTAAGAAGGACATACATTTCACAAATTAACTTTTAACAAGGCACACCTGTTAATTGAAATGCATTCCAGGTGGCTACCTCATGAATTTGGTTAAGACAATGCCAAGTGTCCAAAGCTGTCAAGGCAAAGGGTGGCTTCTTTGAAGAATCTCAAATGAAAAATATAGTTAGATTTAACACTTTTTGGGGGGAGGTTACTACCTGATTCCATATGTGTTATTTCATAGTTTCGATGTGTTCACTATTATTCTACAATGTAGAAAATAGTAAAAATAAAGAAAAACCCTTGAATGAGTAGGTGTCCAAACTTATGACTGGTACTGTGTGTATGTATGTGTGTGTGTATATTTCACACACACTACATGACCATAGAGTATGTGGACAACTGGTGTGGATGAAATGGCCAATTCCCCTCATTTGAAAGGGTGTCTATAAACCTTACTGTATATACAGTGCATTTGGAAAATATTCAGACCCCTTTCCTTCAACATTTTGTTACGTTACACCTGTCTGTATAACGTCCCACAGTTGACGGTACATGTCAAGAGTAAAAACCAAGCCATCAGGTCGAAGGAATTGTCGGTAGAGCTCCAAGATAGGATTGTGTCGAGGCACAGACCTGGGTTAGGGTACCAAATAATATCTGCAGCGTTGAAGGTCCCCAAGGACACAGTGCCCTCCATCATTCTTAAATGGAAGAAGTTTGGAAACACCATGACTCTTCCTAGAGCTGCTTGTCTGGCCAAACTGAGCAATCAGGGGAGAAGGGCCTTGGTCAGGAGGTGACCAAGAACCCGATCGTCACTCTGATAGAGCTCCAGAGTTCCTCTGTGGAGAAGGGGGAACATTCCAGAAGGACACCCATCTCTGCAGCACTTCACCAATCAGTCCTTTATGGTAGAGTGGCCAGACGGAAGGCACTCCTCAGTAGAAGGCACTCCTCAGTAGAAGACAGCCTGCTTGGAGTTTGCCAAAAGGCACCTGAAGAAACTCAGACCATGAGAAACAAGATAATCTGGTCTGTTGAAACCAACATTGAACTCTTTGACCTGAATGCCAAGCGTCATATCTGGAGGAAACCCGGCACCATCTCTACGATGAAGCATGGTGATGGAAGCATCATGCTATGTAGATGTGTTTCAGCATCAGGGACAAGGATACTAGTCAGGACCGAGGCAAAGATGAACAGAGTAAAGTACAGAGAGATCCTTGATGAAAACCGGCTCCAGAGCACTCGACGTCAGACTGGGGTGAAGATTCATCTTCCAACAGGACAACGACCCTAAGCACACTGAGGCTAGAAATGTGCATCCTGTAGCACAAACTCAAAAAAGATCTGTGACACTGTAAAGTCCATGGATAATAAGAGCCCCTCCTCCCAGCTGCCCACTGCACTGAGGCTAGGAAACATTGTCACCACCGATAAATCCACTATAGTTGAACATTTCAATAAGCATTTTTCTACGGCTGGCCATGCTTTACACCTGGCTACCCCTATCCCAGTCAACTGCCCTGCAACCCCCCACAGCAACTCGCCCAAGCCTCCCCATTTCTCCTTCACCCAAGTCCAGATAGCTGATGTTCTGAAAGAGCTGCAAAATCTGGACCCCTACAAATCAGCCAGGCTAGACAATCTGGACCCTCTCTTTCTAAAATGATCTGGCAAAATTGTTGCAACCCCTATTTACTAGCCTGTTCAACCTCTTTCGTATTGTCTGAGATTCCCAAAGATTGGAAAGCTGCCACAGTCATCCCCCTCTTCAAAGGGGGTAACACTCTAGACCCAAACTGCTACAGACCTATATCTATCCTACCCTGCCTTTCTAAGGTTTACGAAAGTTAACAGATCACCCACCATTTCGAATCCCACCGTACCTTCTCTATGCAATCTGTTTTCAGAGCTGGTCATGGGTGCACCTCAGCCACGCTCAAGGTCCTAAACGATATCATAACCGCCATCAATAAGAGACATTACTGTGCAGCTGTATTCATCGACCTGGCCAAGGCTTTCGACTCTGTCAATCACCACATTCTTATCGGCAGACTCAACAGCCTTGGTTTCTCAAATTACTACCTCGCCTGGTTCACTAACTACATCTCAGATAGAGTTCAGTGTGTCAAATCGGAGGGCCTGTTGTCCGGACCTCTGGCAGTCTCTATGGGGGAGGGTTCAATTCTCGTGTCGACTCTCTTCTCTGTATACATCAATGATGTCGCTCTTGCTTCTGGTGATTCTCTGATCCACCTCTACGCAGACGACAACATTCTGTATACTTCTGGCCCTTCTTTGTACACCGTGTTAACTAACCTTCAGATGAGCTTCAATGCCATACAACTCTCCTTCCGTGGCCTCCAACTGCTCTTAAACGCAAGTAAAACTAAGTGCATGCTCTTCGACCGTTCGCTGCCTGCACCTGCCCGCCCGTCCGTCCAGCATCACTACTCTGGACGGTTCTGACAACTACAAATACCTAGGCGTCTGCTTAGATTGTAAACTCTCATTCCAGACTCACATTAAGCATCCCCAATCCAAAGTTAAATCTAGAATCGGCTTCCTATTTCGCAACAAAGCATCCTTCACTAATGCTGCCAAACATACCCTCATAAAACGGACCACCCTACCGATACTCGACTTCGGCGACGTAATTTACAAAATAGCCTCCAACAGTCTACTCAACAAATTGGATGCAGTCTTTCACAGTGCCATCCGTTTAGTCACCAAAGTCACATATACTACCCACCACTGCAACCTGTACACTCGTTGGCTGGCCCTCGCTTCAAACTCGTCGCCAAACCCATTTGCTCCATGTCATCTACAAGTCTTTGCTAGGTAAAGCTCCGCCCTATCTCACCTCACTGGTCACCATAGCAGCACCCACTCTTAGCATGCGCTCCAGCAGGTATATCTCACTGGTCACCCCCAAAGCCAATTCCTCATTTGGCTGCCTTTCCTTCCAGTTCTTTGCTGCCAATGACTGGAACGAACTGCAAAAATCACTGAAGCTGGAGACTCATATCTCCCTCACTAGCTTTAAGCACCAGCTGTCAGAGCAGCTCACAGGTCACTGCACCTATACATAGCCCATCTGTAAATATCCCATCCAACTACCTCACCTCAATACTGTTATTTATATATCTTGCTCCTTTGCACCCCAGTATCTCTACTTGCACATCTATCCCTCCTGTGTTTAATTGGTATATTGTAATTACTTCGCCACCATGGCCTATTTATTGCCTTAACTCCCTTATCTTACCTCATTTGCACACACTGTAGATAGACTTTTTCTATTGTATAATTGACTGTATGTTTGTTTATTCCATGTGTAACTCTGTGTTGTTGTATGTGTCGAACTGCTTTGCTATATTTTGGCCAGGTCGCAATTGTAAATGAGAACTTGTTCTCAACTAGCCTACCTGGTTAAATAAAATAAATAAATAAACACAGCCAAGACAATGCATGAGTTTCTTCGGGACAAGTCTCTAAATGTCCTTCAGTGGCCCAGCCAGAGCCAAGACATGAACCCAATTGAGCATCTCTGGAGAGACCTGGAAATAGCTGTGCAGTGACGCTACCCAGGATCTGCAGAGAAAAATGGGATCCCCAAATACAGGTGTACAAAGCTTGTAGCGTCATACTCAAGAACACTGAAGGCTGTGATCGCTGCCAAAGGTGCTTCAACAAAGTACTGAGTAA
This sequence comes from Oncorhynchus mykiss, assembly GCF_057628025.1. Taxonomy (NCBI): domain Eukaryota; kingdom Metazoa; phylum Chordata; class Actinopteri; order Salmoniformes; family Salmonidae; genus Oncorhynchus; species Oncorhynchus mykiss. The sequence continues at coordinate 29,711,957 of NC_143031.1, forward strand.
TGGATCTGAATATTTATGTAAATAAAATATTTCTGTATTTTTTGTTGTAATAAATGTTAAATTTCTAAACCTGTTTCCGCTTTGTCATTGTGGGGTGTGTTGTGTGTAGATGTACATTTCTTTAATCCATTTTAGAATACAGCTGTAACGTAACAAAATGTTGATAAAGTGAAAGGGACTGAATACTTTCCGACTGCACTGTGCGTGTGTGTGTGTGCGGATAAAAGGTGACTGACAAATCACTTCCATTCTTCTTATGTTGTGGTGTCCCTTTGAATCCTGTAGAGGAGGGCCATGTGGAGGCAGGTCACTATGAGTCTGCGGTGTACCTGAGACTATGGAAAGGTGACATCGCTGGAGCTCTGCAGGTGGCCACTGAGAAAGGAGAGTTGAGTGATCACCTGCTCTCAGTTGCACCTATGGGTAAGTAATTTTAATTGTAAAATGGTTTTATTTCTTTATTTATTCCATTTTAGAATGCATTTTTCGAATATTAAGTTGTTCTGATTCAACAACCAACTAGTCAATTTGTTAGTTTTTGATTAGTATAATTTTTTTGTTCTCTTGCTCTTTGACATGGTGAAGTACTGTATGAATGGATGCATGCAGGTGTGTAATAACACTTGTGAAACCCTCTCAGCTGGTTACCAGGTGTGGCTGACGACCGTGGAGGTCTATGTGAAGCAGCTGTGTCTTCAGGAGCAGTTCCTCAAGGCTGCCTCCCATCTTCTCTCCATCAACAAGGTCTACGAGGCCATCGACCTCCTCAAGTCCCACCAGCTCTACAGGTCATTCAGCAGACACACACACGTTCGTCTGTTTATTTTACACATAAATGATGAAATAAAGAATAAAAAAGTTAGTGTTGTAGGAGGATCCATTAGAGTAACTTCTAAGTGGTAGGGTTTTAGATTGTGCTACCTGTGACTGACCTATCAATGGGAGTGATCATTGTAATCTCTTAAGCTGTGAGTGAAATGTTTGTGCTTTCTCAGGGAGGCCATAGCCCTGGCCAAGGCTAGGCTGCAGCCAGATGACCCTGTGCTCAAGAAGCTCTACACCACCTGGGCAGCCGTGCTGGAGAAAGACGGCCACTTGTCTACTGCTGCTAAATGGTAATTAAGACTAACCTTTACCTATTTTCATTAATAAAACTGCGTCTTGGTGTAAAAGTGCACTGTGCAAAGCAGGTAGAGTAAAATCTGGTTCCTCTAAATAGCCGACTTGATGCTAAAGGAACTCGCTGTGTATTTATCACTCAGTTATCTCGCCGTGGACTCCAGCTTCGACGCAGCCAAAGTCATCGCCAAGAAAAACGACCCTGTCTCACTGAAGACGGCCGCCAGTCTGGCGAGGATCGCCGGCGAAAGCGACCTGTCCTATTCACTCTCCCTGAGATGTGCCAAAGACCTGGCGTCCTCTCAGGATTGGCTGGGAGCACAGCAACTCCTCAGCACACATGAGAGCCTATTGGTAAGTTGCCCTGAATTGGCCGATGCTTATAGATGAAGATGCTTATAGATGAAGATGCTATATATAGTCCCATTGATTAGCTATAGATGATGGTCAGATAAGAGTTGCGTGTTGATTTTCATGCTTTATCTATACTGTCCCCCTCTGCTATAGGCCCACCGGTTACATTACTGCACTATTGAGCTGCTCACTGTGAGTCTAACAGGGACCGACATAGTGACTTGGACCTGTTCCTCCATCCATCCCTGGTCTGCTCCTTGTAAGAATCAAGATGGCTTCCTGGCTACCCTGAGGGCTGTGTGGGAGAGAGGGTTTGCTGTCTCCCCCAGCAACCCAGAGATACTCAAAGCTCTTCACCAACAACTGAAGGCTATAGAGAATCCTCAAACAACACCTAACGTTCCTATGAAACAGGTAGGCCATCAGTGGACAGAGGCTGGGCTGGGGTGAAATTATTCTGCTGATGGGATGGAGAGATATTGATAGATCTTAATCTGAAAATGTAAGTTTGTAGACATTTAGGAGACGATCTACTCTGTAGACAGTGGTGCCTCTGCCTGTGTTTTCATCTGAACCCACTGTAAATGCTCTTGTCCCCCTCCAGCTTCTGATCCAGGTGTCCCTTGACCTGACCCTGGGTGCAGTGAGCTGGTTGCTAGGTGACTGGGGGGCAGCCCTAGAGAAGCTGTTGCAGGGCGTGGCCAGAGGGAATGAGGCGGGTCACTTCTTGCTGATGTCAGAGACCTGTAGGCTGTTGTTTCCTCAAGGTGACTCAACATCTTAGTTTACCCATCTTTATTATCCATGGCAAGGATTACACACTGACACATAAGAATATAAATTTATACAATGGATTATTTTGTGCACATATACTGTATTTGTACAGTACCTTCAATTTAGAAATGCTACCATAGAGCAATGCCCAATACATATAATGTTAACAGGTATTTTTTTTTTTCATACAACAGCCATTCTCTTCAGTCTTATACAAAATCCATAAACCAATCTTATACAGTTGGTGGCACAGAATGGTTAGTAAGTTAAACATTGTTTTACTGTAATATAATGCATTGATGACATGTTTAATATGGATTTTAATGGTGGAAGAGGCATGGCAGCTTCAGAGATCTCCTTAGATGCACTCCAGCCTGTGCCGTGTGCATGGACATCCCAGTCAATGGACATCCTAGTATAGGAGCGGCCCCAGGGAAGTGTCCACCTCCTCCAATACCGTAGTGTTCAGAGTTGCAGCCAGAGCAGATGGCCATGGCTGCTCGTTCATTATTGATCGCTCTGAATGTGATGACGCCAGGCTTAAACTAATTTCTTGGCTTGGGTCCATAAAAGTCTCTGGTGTGTCTGTGGTTGTAAATAAGAATGACTGGTCCTCTGTTGCAAGACCCTACATTGTATATCACCGGGTAACACTTGAAGAGTTGGTTTCCCTTTTGAAGGGTGAGGAAGTGTCTCTGTGTGGTAGAGCAGGATGGAGGCCAGGTTCCAGTATTCCATAGGAGTTGTTAGGGACCTGCTTCACTGACATGTCCTCAGCCATGGTGTCATAATACCCAGGGCTCTTGGAAGTTGTTGGCGCTTGCGCCCTCTGGTGTTCCAAAAGTGGCCCAGTTCCCCTCTCCGTCTGGGCGGTTTGTTTTTATTTTATTTAACTAAGAAAGTCCGTTAACATTCTTATTTACAATGACGGCCAAACCCTAGGGTTGCTGCCCTGCTGGCTGGACCAGCGGTTGCCTACCCTGCTGGCTGGACCAGCGGTTGCCTACCCTGCTGGCTGGACCAGCGGTTGCCTACCTCGCACTTCCCGTAAATGTTGTTCTCGTGCATGCTCGCCACAAGTGTCCAGCTGCCAGTGGTGGTCATATCACTGAAGGTCTGGTATATCATCCCACTTGCTGTGTTCAGGTAATACAGCCCATCTTCATGTTGGTCACATCGGTCCCTTATTTCTTTGCAGCTTATGGCAATGGCTTCTGTTTCAAAGCCAGTTCTGGCCACTGCATGCCTGTCCTCCTGTACTGCTTGTGCAAGTTGAGGCAGTGAAGTGAAATGAGTTGTAAGTCTGTCTACGTGTTATATATTGAAAACATCAGTAGAGGGGGATCATCAACAGGAGAACACAGATAAATGTCTGAGTCTCTGACTATAGGAGGTTCTGTTTGTGTTCAAGTCTTGGCAATACTTTTATTTATACCCATGTGCTCTTATTTCCCATGTCTGAGAGAGAACTGAAAAGAGAGCTATAAGGATTTACTGTAATGGCATTTACTGGAAAGTACTAGCCCATCTCAGCAAAATTGTGTTGATAACAAGAATGGTAAAACAGCTAAACAATGATAAGCCTAGTTGATTATCAATAACATTCACAAGAGGCCTCACGTTTGATAAAATGTACTGTTATACTTTTAATCTGTGTGAATTAGTCCATTCCAGGAAAAAAGGCCCAACCCTTTAACTGCAGTTGCACTTTAAAAAAAAAATGTGCACAGCCTGGTGACAACCTGTGCCTACAGTACTCAATATCACTGGAAGTGTGGACACTAACACTGTATGGTCCTCGTCTTTCAAATGTACGAAATAAATGCATCCTTTAAACCAATGTGAAATTCTCATATTAATTCTACTCTTTCTCTGCCAGGTATCGACTCCATCTCAGAACACAAAAAGATGGTGGACCCCTCGGATGAGAAGGCCTTGGCTGCAGCTCGGAGCCTGGAGGCGTTTGTGTGTTACCAGGACCTCTACCACATGTGGTGGAGCCTCAGCACTAACACAGCAGGAGCTCAGAGAGACATGACTGATGGACTGCACTCAGCCAGCGAGAACCACATCAATGGATTAGACGGCCACGTTACTGACACTCCAAATGGAGATGGGATGGGATGGTGTGTGAGCGCTCAGAATGGAGATGTGAAGATGGGAGTGTGTGTGAACGCTTGCCAGGTGCTGCTGTCTGAGCCCCACGCAACCTGCCAGGCCACACAGAGGGCTATAGCAAAGATCCAGCAGAGACTGGCCTCCATGGTGCACCAGCACAGCCAAACCCAGGAGACTAAAGCCAGCCATGGGGAGGGACGGACTGAAAAGCCCACCTCGGCCCAGGGCTCCACTCCAACAGACAGCCAAGAGTCCACTGATGCAGGACAAGGGTACAGCATATTTTTTCTCATTGTGTCTTTGGACATTAGTTAGCTGTTTAGACGATAAAGATAACTGCAATAATTTGTTAGTTGATGTAAGTTATGATTGTTTTTCAGAGCTGACACTGAATCTCTACCCTGCTTGATTGCCATGGTTTCTGAGCACCACAAAGAGTTGGCTGACATCCCAGAACATGTCAAAGTAAGACACCCTCATACTTTTTTACTGAACTTTTTCCTGATGCCATTCTTTAAAATATTTTATTTTATTTCAGAAATATCCATACCCAGATGTTCTGGAGTGCTGCTTAGTTCTGCTCTATTTGAGTAAGAGTTCCGATCTTGTTCCTGATCACCTAAAGAATGAAGCAGTGGCCTTGATCCACAAGTATGGAACTTCCTCTCTCCGCAAAGCCTCCCAGCAATTCCTATCTTAATGGTTATTTTTCTTCAGTCTGAACAAAGTCAATGCACATCAATAAACATTTTCACTAAGCTAAGTCTGATTTACTATACATGGGTATATGAATACCAGCCTTCAAATACATTTGTATTGATTCAGAAGTAGGATTTTAGTTCAATGTCTTTGCACTGCTGGGGGCCTAGGCCCACTCAATCGTGTACATTACCGTGGTTAGAGTATCCCTCGATCATAGGACCTGATGTCTAGTAAGGCTCTAAATAAAAATTCCAGGTCGCACAGCAAAATATTTAGGAGCATGTGAGAATTGGTTGCATGTCTGGCTCTGTCACAGCTATAGCAAAAGCTTGGTCTGGGACGAAATGGCAGCATATGGATAAAAAGGCTCTGCAGTGCAACCATTTCACGACAATGTAGCCCAATTAAACAGCAACAGAATTGGTTCAATAAGGCATGCCCAAAATAGGAAATACTATTGAAAATAGATTTTTTTTAATATACAACTGTTTCAAACAATGCATGTTGTAAAAACAATAGCAACCACAAACCATCTTTTTAAACAGAGCAGTGAACAAATTAAAAGCAAATGTTGCACAGAACTGCAGTGTGCCCCTAACACATTTATACTCAGACCAGCCTGGCACCCATCTAAAACTTCAGTGAAATTTTACTTTAAAATGGTACGATCCCTACAAGCATGTATCCAACAAAGAACTGGTTTTCTGATTGATACCAAGGCTTGAGCTACAATTGGGTTTAAATAACGTTTGTTTTGAAAAGCAGTGCAGAGAATTGTTGAGCACTTTCAAATGCTAAACTTCTTATTTGAAGTACAATACAAGAGCTGGTCCCATGCTTTTAAAAGAGTTGTTACTGCAATGCTGATAAACAAAGGTTTCTGAATACTGGTCCTGGGTGATAAAGGCTCAATAGTGGTACAATAGGGAATTTGAATGTGACAATCTGCAGTAAAATCAACTATGACAGAACAAAATGGGTTCAAGAGGAGAGTCTGGTAACCAATGTCCTTTTTGCAGCTGGTGAAGCTGGACACAGAAATTAATCTCATGTATTCTGGGAGTGGGGGGAGAAAATAAACATCTACTGGATAGGTTAAAACAAGTGCGGCTTCCACTTGATGGCCTCGCGGTCGATCAGTGCTTGTTGTTGGTTTCCTCTTGGGAAGAGCTCGAGATGCCGTTCTGATTTTGAGTGGACCCAGAGCCCAATCCATACAATCGCCCACAATACTTTGCGTCATCAATGTTGTCTTCAAAGAAAAGCTGCAAAAGAAGACAACTTGTTTCATGTAACTCCCAAGATGCCAGTCCTCATCGAGACTAGTTCTCAAACTTCCCAATCTTTTCCTTCCTGACCACTAAGTACAACGTTAAAATCTGTCCTTTCACCTATTAGTTGTCATGGAAGACAGACAATAGGTACCTCTTTCATCCTAAAGAAGGCCATCCCTGTGAGCAGCGAATCTGAACCGGCCTGGTGTTGTCTCCCGATCCTCTTTAGTTCCAGCTGGTCAGCCACCTCCTGGAGTCCTCCCTGAACAAACACACAATTGACATATGCTCTGCCTCAGAGGAAGTCAAAGGACATTTCATGTCAGTCACATTTTTTAAAGTTGGACACCTCACTATAGGCCAGCATTGACTAACAGGTGGTTTGATGAGCCATGCTTGTGTGATGGAGTAACCTTGCCTGAGACTTAACTTGCATTAGGTAATCAAGCTAATGCTTCAGCTCAGCAGGCTAACAAAGTTGAGACATTTGGCAGCCAACAGTGCGTTCATTGGTTTTGCAAATACCATAATAAGCAAGTTACCAGGAATGTCTCTTTACCTTCAAGTTTTTGCAGCTCTTCATCAGATATTTGACATCATAGATTGCAGGGAAGAAGAGATTGAGGATCTGGAAGAACTCATGTTCCTCCTCAGGTAGCCGAGTGTCTGTTAATAGCTTCACCAGGTAGCCAAAATCATACCCGCTGCAAATGAGAAATACGGCAAGGAGATTCATTACAACTTGATTTTGCAAATGACTACTAGGGCACTGTTGGGAGTGTTCATGACTAGGGCCCAGAGTTTATCCTGTTTACCAGAAAAAAATGCTAGGCCCACTGACATCGCAACACATCCCTACCTGTGAAAGGAGAGCCACTTGACATTTTCACACAGCACTAAACCGGATGTCATCAGGAGCTCAGCAAAGTAGAGTGTGTCAATCCCCTCTTCCTCGTGCTTTTTGAATTGGAGGCCGGAGTTCTGAAGTAAGTCTATCGAGTCCTGGGAGTACATATCCTCTCTGTTTACAAAAGAACAGAATGGAACAAACAGTGAAACAACAAACAGACTATTACTCAAGAGCCTTCTAATGAGGCATCAGATCCTACCCCAAAAACATAAGCATAGCATAGTTTTAATCTCATTACTGGCTATACTGTTTTATAACAAGGATTAAGACCCACGTTAAATTAAATTTGAAATTGAACTGCCATGTCGTCGTTCCAGGGGGATAGTCTCCATCCTCGTTCATAAATGACAGTCCCAGCTGGATGATTTTCAGAAGGTCCACGTTGCACCTCAAGAGCTGGTACTGGTAGTCTACCGTACTGCGAAACTCGCCAATGGGTCGAACCACCACTCCGGGGAATTCTGTGTCCTGTTGGAACAAGGACATCATTAATGACAAAAAAAGTTTACGCAATACATACCAAAACCTTCATAGATCTACTAAGAATTAATGAAAAAGTTAGCATGATATATTACCATGGCAATGAAGTTGTAGCTTTGAATTATCTGTCGGATTTTCCTCATTTCCTCATCCACATTGCTTGCCCAGACCTCACAGATAATCTGACTGGTATCTGCCAGTGCAGCTGGCATTTTTGCAGGTTGAGGAAAGGACTGAAAACCCTGACAATTCTGCAGCACTTTCAGGGAACAGTCTGTTGAAAAAAATTCAAGAAGAGGTTGAACGTTATCTATGCCATTCAGCTAAACATCAATTAACTGCAAAATGATAGTTAAAGTTGTGTGCAGTAGCTAGAGTTAACACAAACTATATATACACACACACACAAAAGTATGTAGACACCCCTTCAAAATGTGTGGATTCAGCTATTTCAACCACACCCATTGCTGACAAGTGTATAAAAATCAAGCACACCGCCATGGAATCTCCATAGACAAACATTGACAGTAGAATGGCCATACTGAAGAACTGTGACTTTCAACAGGTCACTGTCATATAGGATGCTACCTTTCCAACAAGTCAGTTTGTCAAATGTCTGCCCTGCAAGAGCTGCCCGGACAACTAAATGCTGTTATTTTGAAGATGAAATGTCTAGGAGCAACAACGGCTCAGTCGCAAAGTGGAAGGCAACACAAGCTCACAGAACAGGACCGCAGAGTGCTGAAGCATGTAAAAATCTGTCCTTGGTTGCAACTTCAGCACAAGAACTGTTCCTAGGGAATTTAATGAAATGGGTTTCCATGGCCAAGCAACCACACACAAGCCTAAAATCACCTTGCGCCAAGCATCGACTGGAGTTGTGTAAAGCTCACCGCTATTGGACTCTAGAGCAGTGGAAATGCTTTCTCTTGAGTGATGAATCACACTTCACAAATCTGGGTTTGTCAGATGCCAGGAGAACATTATGCATAGTGCCAACTGTAAAGTTTGGTGGAGGAGGAAAAATGTCTGGTGCTGTTTCATGGTTCAGATTAGGCCCCTTTAGTTCCAGTGAAGGGAAATCTTAATGCAACAGCATACAATGACATACAAGACAATTCTGTGTTTCCAACTGTGGCAACAGTTTGGGAAAGGCTCTTTTCTGTTTCAGCATGAAACACGTGCACAAGGCGAGGTCCATACAGAAATGGTTTATCGAGATCGGTGTGGAAGAATTTGACTGGCCTGCAGAGCCCTGACCACAATCCCATCAGTCACCTTTGGGATGAATTGGAACTTCGACTGCGAGCCTAGCCCCACATCAATGCCCTACCTCACTAATGGTCTTGCGGCTGAATAGAAGCCTACGCTGCAATGTTCCAACATCTAGTGGAAAGCTGTTATAGCAGCAACGGGGGGGACCAACTCCATATGAATGCCCATGATTTTGGAATGAGATGTTCGACGAGCAGGTATCCACATACTTTTGGTCATGTGGTGTACATGTCTGGGCGCCTAAATCAAAACCTGACTGGCCTGTGTGATGCCAGCGAGATAAAGAGCAAACGAACTTGGCTGGATAAAACAACCCCGGTGTTGGTTTTCTGCAAATGAATTAGTTTATTGTATAAACACTGAACTAGCTAAGGTTACCTAGCAACAATTAAATGACGGACAACAAACTATGCAGTAGCTAACTAGCATCCAAATGGCATGTAGCATTAGCTGCCGTTAACTAGCCCAGATACTGTGGAAACAATATTGCATGCCAATGCTAGCTAGCCACACTGGAAGTTAACTAAAATAAAATGTTCGCTACCTCGAATCAGTCTTCTATTACACATAGTTAGCCACAACAGCACGTAGCCAAGCTACATTGGGATAGCTAGCTAGCTCAGTTTGCCAGCATTGTTGACGTCAAGATGGCTATCTAGCTGGAAACCACCAGGCTAGCCAACTCACGTTGGGAATTGTTTTGACTTAAACATATTATTGTATTAGCTAGCTACTATGAAACGTGTAAAGCACAAATAACAATATCTACCTGATCCGTCGTATGATCTTGTTCCGTTGGGGCTACTGCTAGCCCTTGCTAACGTTGCTGCATAACGTTGGCTTCCTTACTCTATCGGAAGTCATAGAAATACATCTAGGCAGGCGCAGTAAAAAAAAAAAAAACTCACCTTCACGTCTCCCTTGATGCTCTGACCAGTAGCTAGAGTATGGACTGTGGAGCATACACCACCTTATTGTTATCCACCCGTTTCCCCCCCAGAGAAATGCAAACTTAAATGGCTACACATCTATAGCGTGTAACTTCAATGATGTCGCTCTTACTGCTGGTGATTCTCTGATCCACCTCTACGCAGACGACACCATTCTGTATACTTCTGGCCCTTTTTTGGACACTGTGTTAACAACCCTCCAGGCAAGCTTCAATGGCCTCCAATTGCTCTTAAATACAAGTAAAACTAAATGCATGCTCTTCAACCGATCGCTGCCTGCACCTGCCCGCCTGTCCAGCATCACTACTCTGGACGGCTCTGACTTTGAATACGTGGACAACTACAAATACCTAGGTGTCTGGTTAGACTGTAAACTCTCCTTCCATACCCACATCAAACATCTCCAATCCAAAGTTAAATCTAGAATTGGCTTCCTATTTCGCAACAAAGCATCCTTCACTCATGCTGCCAAACATACCCTTGTAAAACTGACAATCCTACCAATCCTCGACTTCGGCGATGTCATTTACAAAATAGCTTCCAATACTCTACTCAGCAAACTCCAATACCCTACTCAACAAATTGGATGCAGGCTATCACAGTGCAATCCGTTTTGTCACCAAAGCCCCATATACTACCCACCATTGCGACCTGTACGTTCTCGTTGGCTGGACCTCGCTTCATACTCGTCGCCAAACCCACTGGCTCCATGTCATCTACAAGACCCTGCTAGGTAAAGTCCCCCCTTATCTCAGCTCGCTGGTCACCATAGCAACACCCACCTGAAGCACGCGTTCCAGCAGGTATATCTCTCTGGTCACCCCCAAAACCAATTATTTATTTGGCCGCCTCTCCTTCCAGTTCTCTGAAACTGGAAACACTTATCTCCCTCACTAGCTTTAAGCACCAACTGTCAGAGCAGCTCACAGATGACTGCATCTGTACATAGCCCACCCATGATTTAGCCCAAACAACTACCTATTTCCCTACTGTATTTATTTTATTTATTTAGCTCCTTTGCACCCCATTATTTTTATTTCTACTTTGCACATTCTTCCACTGCAAATCTACCATTCCAGTGTTTTACTTGCTATATTGTATTTACTTTGCCACCATGGCCTTTTTTTGCCTTTACCTCCCTTATCTCACCTCATTTGCTCACATCGTATATAGACTTGTTTATACTGTATTATTGACTGTATGTTTGTTTTACTCCATGTGTAACTCTGTGTCGTTGTATGTGTCGAACTGCTTTGCTTTATCTTGGCCAGGTCGCAATTGCCTACCTGGTTAAATAAAGGTGAAATAAATAAATAAAATAAAAACTTTATAGTTGTCAATGTGGTTGGTTTCATGTCATGACCCTATATATCAAGGTTTCAGCACAATAATTTCCTAATTATCCAGGAGTTAATTGGTTTGTAAAAGTTTTTACAAATGAAATGCTTTATAAATTGTGTCACATTTCCTCAAATCTTCAACTGGATGGACGTTGGTATGCCACAATAATCAATGTGAAGCTTTAATAGGATGTAAGACATTATCTTTATTTGAAAAGCGTAAAATACCTGATGTAAAATAGCTCAAAAAGTCAAAGGAAAACCTGATACAGTTCCAAGACACAGATGACCACAATCACTTTTCCTACTAAGATACAATTACAATAGTTGTCATCATTCAATTACTAATATTCTGGTTATACAATTACACCTGAAGATAAACAGGGAGGCATGTGTGCCAAAGCAATATCACATTCATTTGCAATACAGACACCTGAAGTACTTATCCTGAAGGGGGTTATCCTGAAGTCCTGGTGTTATGAATAATGCATTGAATCATGGTAATTGTGAGACATGGAAAAGTCTATATTCAGAATTTCTCAATTAATGTCAGTACATAAGCACAGTATTTGTATGAGAAACGCAGACATCAATGTCATTCAAACATGTCAGCTCTAGACTCCTCAAATACTGTCCATTGGTATATCTACTGTACTGGTATATCTACTAACAGCACTACAATACTCCACAACGAGTAAACACCGTTTGTCAAAGGTAAATTTCTTCTGAGGCGTGGCACTTTAGATAGGCATCGAAATAAATATAAAATAAAGCTGAGGAAGTATTTTTAAAACCGCAATGACATGTATATGCTTTTTGTCAGGGTCCCTTGTTCGCACAGCTGGCAGAGAGATGTGGTCACTGTTGGTTAGAGTCAGCACTACTTTGAATGTGGGACACCTCTAATACAGGCATGAGGAGCTGGAAGGAATCCTGGATGTACGATGCACTGTTTGAAGCCTAAAGAAGACGAGATACATACAGTACATAGATACAGTTGAAGTCAGAAGTTTACATACACTTAGGTTGGAGTCATTAAAACTCGTTTTTCAACCACTTCACACATTTCTTGTTAACAAACTATAGTTTTGGTTAGGACATCTACTTTGTGCATGACACAAGTCATTTTTCCAACAATTGTTTACAGACAGATTATTTCATTTATAATTCACTGTATCAAAATTCCAGTGGGTCAGAAGTTTACATACACTAAGTTCACTGTGCATTTAAACAGCTTGGAAAATTCCTGAAAATGATGTCATGGCTTTAGAAGCGTCTGATAGGACAATTGACATCATTTGAGTGTACCTGTAGATATATTTCAAGGCCTACCTTCAAACTCAGTGTCTCTTTGCTAGACATCATGGGAAAATCAAATGAAATCAGCCAAGACCTCAGAAAACAAATTGTAGACCTCCACAAGTCTGTTTCATCCTTGGGAGCAATTTCCAAATGCCTGAAGGTACAACATTTATCTGTACAAACAATAGTACGCAAGTATAAACACCATGGGACCACGCAGCCGTCATACCGTTCAGGAAGGAGACGCGTTCTATCTCCTAGAGATGAATGTACTTTGGTGCGAAAAGTGCAAATCAATCCCAGAACAACAGCAAAGGACCTTGTGAAGATGCTGGAGGAAACAGGTACAAAAGTGTCTATATCCACAGTAAAACGAGTCCTATATCAACATAACCTGAAAGGCCGCTCAGCAAGGAAGAAGCCACTGCTCCAAAACCACCATAAAAAAGCCAGACTACGGTTTGCAACTGCACATGGGGACAAAGATCGTACTTTTTGGAGAAATGTCCTCTGGTCTGATGAAACAAAAATAGAATTGTTTGGCCATAATGTTATGTTTGGAGGAAACAGGGGGAGGCTTGCAAGCCGAAGAACACCATCCCAACAGTGAAGAACGGGGGTGGCAGCATCATGCTTTGGGGGTGATTTGCTGCAGGAGGGACTGGTGCACTTCACAAAATACATGGCATCGTGAGGCAGGAAAGTTATGTGGATATATTGAAGCAACATCTCAAGACATCAGTCAGGAAGTTAAAGTTTGCTCGCAAATGGGTCTTCTAAATGGACAATGACCCCAAGCATACTTACAAAGTTGTGGCAAAATGGCTTAAGGACAACAGAGTCAAGGTATTGGAGTGGGCATCACAAAGCCCTGACCTCAGACCTATAGAAAATGTGTGTGAGAGCAAGGAGGCCTACAAACCTGACTCAGTTACACCAGCTCTGTCAGGAGGAATGGACCAAAGTTCACCCAACTTATTGTGGGAAGCTTGTGGAAGGCTACCCAAAACGTTTGACCCAAGTTAAACAATTTTAAAGGCAATGCTGCCAAATGCTAATTGAGTGTATGTAAACGTCTGACCCACTGGGAATGTGATGAAAGAAATAAAAGCTGAAATAAATCATTCTCTATCCTATTATTCTGACATTTCACATTCTTAAAATAAAATGCTGATTCTAACTGACCGAAGACATGGAATTCTTACTAGGATTAAATGTCAGGAATTGTGAAAAAACTGAGTTTAAATGTATTTGGTTAAGGTGTATGTAAACTTCCGACTTCAACTGTACATAAACGATGCAACACATTTGTAAATCTGTCACACACACAAACACACATTGTTATGATTCAGCTTTCAGACAGAATGAAGAGGATGTGATATGCAGCAATGTACGATAATTAATTCGATACAAACCTCCAAAAATACTCCCGTTATGAGTGGATTGAGGACATCTCCATTTTCATTTGACTGCAAAACAAAATGTTTTGGTCTTATTAGTCAGTGAACTAGGAATCTTATACACCTATTAAAGGGATACTTAGGGATTTTGGCAATATAGCCCTTTATTTACTTCCCCAGAGTCAGCTGAACTCACTCACGGATACCATTTTTATGTCTCTGCATCCAGTATGAAGGAAGTTAGAGGTAGTTTTGCGAGCCAATGCTAACTAGTGTTAGCACAATGACTGAACGTCTATGGTATCTACTAGCATGCTTGAAAAAGAAAAGGAGAACTCGGATGCAATAATTGTATAATTAACTTTTTGACAGACAAGCTGTCTTCATCAGTGTATAATGACAAACACTGCAGTTCACTAATTTATATACTTGGAAAGAACACACACAGGTGTCTGTAATCATGGCCAAGTGTAAAATGGCCATAAAAAAAAAATTGCACTCCCCTTCCCAAATGTACACATATTTTCACATGACCCTCCCCCCTCATATAATTATCTCAAAATAATGTTTATGGCCACAAAGAACAATAACTGTAGAGAACCTGTGTTTATAAACATGGATATCGACTTAGACACTTCAGCATGCAGTCAATGCCACCATGGGCTACAGGCCAGAAGGATAAGGGTTCGTCAAACAACACAGACGAGCTTACTCTCCCTGTCTGTTTTATTACACTACAATCAGAGCCTGGTGCAGACAATGATCAGCTAGGGGGAAATCAGATTTTTTTTATGCCATTTATAATTATACAGTGCCTTCAGAAAGTATTCAGACCCCTTGACTTTTTACACATTTTGTTACGTTACAGCCTTATTCTAAAATGTATTAAATATGATTTTTTCCCTCAGCAATCTACACACAATACCCCAGAAATGTTTGTAAATGTATTGAACATTAAAAACAGAAACACCTTATTTACATAAGTATTCAGACCCTTTGCTATGAGACTCAAAATTGATCTCAGCTTCATCCTGTTTCCATTGATCATCCTTGAGATGTTTCTACATCTTGGTTGGAGTCCACCTGTGGTAAATTCAATTGATCGGACATAATTTGGAAAGGCACAGACCTGTCAATATTAGGTCCCACAGTTGAGAGTGCATGTCAGAGCAAAAACCAAGAAATGAGGTCGAAGGAATTGGCCGTAGAACTCCGAGACAGGATTGTGTCGAGGCACAGATCTGGGGAAGGGTACAACAAAATGTCTGCAGCATTGAAAGTCCCCAAGAACACAGTGGCCTCGATCAATCTTAAATAAAAGAAGCTCGGAACAACCAAGTGTCTTTGTAGAGCTGGCCAACCGGCCAAACTGAGAAATCAAGGGAGAAGGGCCTTGGTCAGGGTGGTGACCAAGAACCCAATGGTCACTCTGACAGAGCTCTAAAGTTACTCTGTGGAGATGGGAGAACCTTTCAGAAGGACAACCATATCTGCAGCACTCCACCGCCAGGCCTTTATGGTAGAGTGGCCAGACAGAAGCCACTCCTCAGTAAGAGGCACATGACGCCTGCTTGGAGTTTGCCAAAAGGCACCTAAAGACTCTTTGGCCTGAATGCCAAGCGTCATGTCTGGAGGAAACCTGGCACCATCCCTACGGTGAAGCATGGTGGTGACAGCATCATGCTGTGGGGATTGTTTTTCTGCAGCAGGGACAGGGAGATTAGTCAGGATCGAGGCAAAGATGAATGGAGTAAAGTACAGAGAGATCCTTGATGAAAACCTGCTCTAGAGAGCTCAAGACCTCAGACTGGGGCAAAGCTTCACCTTCGAACAGAACAACGACCCTAAGAACCCAGCCAAGACAACGCAGGAGTGGCTTCGGGACAAGTCTCTGAATGTCCTTGAGTGGCCCAGCCAGAGACCAGACTTGAACCTAATCAAATATCTCTGGAGAGACCTGAAAATAGTTGTGCCGCGACGTTCCCCATCCAACCTGACAGAGCTTGAGAGGACCTGCAGAGAAGAATGGGAGAAACTCTCCAAATACAGGTGTGACAAGCTTGTAGCGTCATACCCAAGAATTGCTGCCAAAGGTGCTTCAACAAATTACTGAGCAAAGAGTCTGAATACTTCTGTAAATTTGATGAGGTTTTTTTATTAACAATAAATTAGCAAACATTTTGAAAAACCTGTTTTTGCTTTATCATTTTGGAGTATTGTCTGTAGATTGATGAGGGGAAAAAACTACGTAACAAAATGTGAAAAAAGTCAACGGGTCTGAAAACTTTCCAAATGCACTGTATACAATATTTGAAACTTATTTTCCACAAACAGGTTTCTGTACCAATGCACTACACAACCAATAAACAAAGCATACAGACTTTGGGCACTTCAAAATCATGGTTTGCGTTTTCCATACCAAAATAAAAAGACTGTCAATCTCAACAAAGATAAAATACATCCCTCACTACCCAGCAGGCTTACCCAGTATTGAAGACATCTCAGAATGTCATTAAACCTTTTGGTGTTTTGTAACATATGTCTCTTTCCGTTCATCAACTGGCCGCTGCACAGTTTGGATTGATTCATTGATTGACTTATTTGTCAGTTAAAATAGTACATATATACAAAAATATTGTTTGGACAATAAAGTCTGGGACTTATTTCCATTGTGGTCCTTATTTATTTTTACATAAATATATACAATACCAGTCAAAAGTTTGGACACACCTACTCATTCCAGGGTTTTTCTTTATTTTGACTATTTTCTACATTGTAGAATAATAGTGAAGACATCAAAACTATGAAATAACACATATGGAATCATGTAGTAACCAAAAAAAGGTGTTAAACAAATCAAAATATATGTTATATTTGAGATTCTTCAAAGTAGACACATTTTGCCTTGATGACAGCTTTGCACATTATTGGCATTCTCTCAACCAGCTTCATGAGGTAGTCACCTGGAATGCATTTCATTTAATAGGTGTGCCTTGTTAAAAGTGTGGAATTTCTTTCCTTCTTAATGCGTTTGAGCCAATCAGTTGTGTTGTGACAAGGTAGGGTGGTATACAGGAGATATCCCTATTTGGTAAAATAAGCAAAGGGAAATGACAGTCCATCATGACTTCAAGACATGAAGATCAGTCAGTTTGGAAAATCTCAAGAACTTTGAAAGTTTCTTCAAGTGCAGTCGCAAAAACCATCAAGTGTTATGATGAATCTGGCTTTCATGGGGACCTCCACAGGAAAGGAAGACCCAGAGTTACCTCTGCTGCAGAGGATAAGTTCATTAGAGTTACCAGCCTGTCACGCCCTGGCCATAGAGAGGCTTTTTATTCTCTATTTTGGTTAGGCCAGCGTGTGACTATGTTCTATGTTCCTTTTTCTATGTTTTGTATTTCTTTGTTTTTGGCCGGGTATCGTTCGGTGCGCTATAGGCCACCCCCCCACAAGTGCCAAGCGAGAGTGGGCAACCAGCCAGGGCGTATTGTCCCGGCTCAGCGCGTTTGGTTTCCGGTACGCCGTTTCGGCCCAGGTAATCCTGCGCCGGCGCTGTGTGCTGTGTCTCCGGGGAGCTGGGAGGGTGCAGTGCGCCCTATGCCTGCGCTCCACCCGTGCCGGGCGAATGTGGGCATTGAGCCTAAGGGAGAGGTGCGAGTGGTATGCACCAGATCTCCAGTGCTCACCCACAGTCCGGTTCAACCTGTGCCTGCACTCTGGAGGGTCCGGGCTAAAGTGGTCATCCAGCCTGGAGGAGTGGTGCCAAGGCTGCGCACCAGAGCTCCATTGCTCCCCACAGCCCTGTCCATCCGGTGCCTCCTCCACGCACCAGGCTTTCTCTCCGTCTCCTCCCTCCAGGTTCTCCCGCCTGTCCGGCGCTTCCAGAGTCTCCCTCCAGTCAGGAGCTGCCAGAACCGCCTGTCAGTCAGGAGCTGCAGGAGCCGCCCGTCAGTCAGGAGCTGCCAGAGCCGCCCGTCAGTCAGGAGCTTCCAGAGTCGCCCTTCATTCCGGAGCTGCCAGAGTCGCCCTTCATTCCGGAGCTGCCAGAGTCGCCCTTCACTCCGGAGCTGCCAGAGTCGCCCTTCACTCCGGAGCTGCCAGAGTTGCCCTTCCCCCGGAGCTGCCAGAATCGCAGCCCCTCAGTCCAGTGGCGCCCTCTTCGAGGGTCTGCAGTCCAGGGCCCACTGCGAGGGTGGGTCAAGACACCTAAGTGGGTCAAGACTGAGGTGGAGCGGGGTCCACATCCCGCACCCGAGCCACCGCCGTAAGAAGGCCCACCCGGACACTGCCCTTTAGAGTCAGGTTGTGCGGCCGGAGTCTGCACCTTTGGGGGGGGGGGGAGGGTACTGTCACGCCCTGGCCATAGAGAGGCTATTTTGGTTAGGACAGGGTGTGACTAGGGTGGGCGTTCTATGTTCCTTTTTCTATGTTTTGTATTTCTTTGTTTTTGGCCAGGTATGGTTCTCAATCAGGGACAGCTGTCTGTCGTTGTCTCTGATTGAGAACCATACTTAGGCAGCCTGTTTTCTGTTTTGTGTTGATGCACCTTACAGGACTGTTTCGTTCGTCAGTTTGTTGTTTTTGTTCAGTATTCATCTTTATTAAAATTATTATGAATACGTACCACGCTGCACTTTGTCCTCTTCTCCCGACAACAAACGTTACACAGCCTCAGATTTCAGTCCAAATAAATGCTTCAAAGAGTTAAAGTAACAGACACATCTCAACATCAACTGTTCAGGGTAGACCATGTGAATCAGGCCTTAATGGTCGAATTTCTGCAAAGAAACCACTACTAAAGGACACCAATAATAAGAAGAGATTTGCTAGGGCCAAGAAACACGAGCAATTGACATTAGACCGGTGGAAATAAGTCCTTTGGTCTGATGAGTTCAAATTTGACATTTTTGGTTCCAACCAGCTCCAGGCTGTGTAAGGGCTATTTGACCAAGAAGGAGAGTGATGGAGGTCTGCATCAGATGACCTGGCCTCCACAATCACCCAACCTCAACCCAATTGAGATGGTTTGGGATGAGTTGGACCGCAGAATGAATGAAAATAAGACTAAATGCTCAGCATATGTGAGAACTCCTTCAAGACTGTTGGAAAGGTATTCCAGGTGAAGCTGGTTGAGAGAATGCCAATAGTGTGCAAAGCTGTCATCAAGGCAAAGGGTGGGTACTTTGAGATTCTTCAAACGTTTTGTTGACGACATGATTCCATATGTGTTAGAAAATAGTAAAAAAAAATAAAGAAAAACCCTTGAATGAGTAGGTGTCTCCAAACATTTGACTGGTACAAACATTTGACTGGTACTGTCAAATATATATATATATATATATATATATATATATATATATATATATATATATATATAAAGGAAGTGAAGTTATGGCCTAAACCCAGAGAGATAGAGATATGCTGGTGACATGCTACAACACCAACATGCATTTCTTTATGTGAGATGGCTACTGCATCTACTATACAGGTATAGACATACAGAGGTAGGGTTATTCATACATTTCCGATCCAAATATTTTATATAAGCATTATATTGTTAGATTATATTAATACTCTGGTAGGCCTGAAACAGCTGAGGCGGCATTGGTACGCACTACGCTCTTAAACTCTTGATGGTTGCTAGTCAGTGCACAGTTACCGTCATCCTGACAGTTCTAAACTTTGCAAGGCATGTCACTTGGCCCATCTCTTCGCATAGCCCACCAGTAAGAAATACCGTGGGAATAAATATCACTGAATGACGAAAATATTGGAATAAAGAAGGCTAATGCAATTCAAAGTCATCTTATCATTGTGATACATATGAAACAATAGCCTCCTGTGTGTGGCACACTGGTCTCATAGACTAGACGTAACATAGTAAATGTAAATCTGTGATATCCAGATTAGTATGATATGCACAGCCAGAAGAGGACTGGCCACCCCTCGGAGCCTGATTCCTTTCTAGGTTTCTTCCTAGGTTCCTGCCTTTCTAGGGAGTTGTTCCTAGCCACCATGCTTTTACATCTGCATTGCTTGCTGTTTGGGGTTTTAGGCTGGGTTTCTGTACAGCACTTTGTGACATCGATTGATGTAAACAGGGCTTTATAAATACATTTGATTGATGTTACATTTGGTATGGTTACATTAGAAAGAAGGTTACCTAAGGCAAAAACAAAAGTACGGTGGTGGTCAGGATGGATGGGTGTGAGTATAATGTGAATGTCTTCAAATCTCATCATGGACAATTTTAGCTAATTAGCAACTTTTCAACTACATACTGCTTTAAGCTACTTTGCAACTAATTAGCAGGTTAGCTAACCCTCCCCTTAACCCTAACTTCTAAACTTAATCCTAACCTTAACCCTAACCCTCAGCTTAGCTAACGTTAGTCAGCTAGCTAATGTTAGCCACCAAGCCACCTAGCTAGAATTTGTAACATATTGTACATTTAGCAAATTTGTAACATACAATACACATTGTAATTCGTAATATATCATACAAAACGGGTGATGACATCCACAAATGAATACATACCATATCATACTAAATGGAGTGTGAATAATATGTAATTATCTGAGACCCCGTTGTGTGTGGTCAACTAGATGATCATTTCAGCATGATTTTGATTGGGACAGCGACATCGCACTGCTTTGAGACAGTGTAAGATTTTTGTTTTCACTGAATCTCCGTTTGGATATTGGTTAAGCTACAATTAGTCTGGGAAAATGTTAGCTAAATTGCTGTGAGTGCTGCTCATGGTCATCTTGTATAGTTGGCTCAATTATTAGAAAATGTTGCCATGTTATGTAGTTTAACAAGTGGATTATTTTGCTAGCAGTCGCTTAGTAGCCTAGGCCTACTCCCGACTAAAAACCTGTGACTTCACTGACTTCTCATCCCTAATTGCTCCTGAAAATTGCTCTGAATAACAGTATACTAAATTACTAAAATGTAAACGTAAAAATGTTGTCTGATAATTAATCAATGTGATTTTATTTCACTGAATTTCCATCTGTACAGGCTATTTGGAGGCGGTATAGCTCATCTATCTATTAGTTTGCTCATCTTGGGGCAGCAGGTAGCCTAGTGGTTAGAGCGTTGGACTAGTAACCGAAAGGTTGCAAGATTGAATCCCCGAGCTGACAAGGTAAACATCTGTTGTTCTGCCCCTGAACAAGGCAGTTAACTCACTGTTCCTAGGCCGTCATTGAAAATAAGAATTTGTTCTTAACAGACTTGCCTAGTTAAATAAAGGTAAAATAAAAAATGAATCTATCACTGATCAGAGACAAGTTGTGTGGGAAAGATATTATTTGTATTTCATTCTGTTATATTCTTACTATAGTAAGTGAGTATACCAAACATTAGGAACACCTTCCTAATATTGAGTTGTCCCCCCCTCCCCCTTTTGCCCTAAGAACAGCCTCAATTCGTTGGGGCATGGGCTCTACAAGGTGTCAAAAGCGTTCCACAGGGAGAATGGCCCATGTTGACTCCAATGCTTCCCACAAGTTGGCTGGATGTCCTTTGGTTGGTGGACCATTCTTGATACACACAGGAAACTGTTGAGGGTGAAAACCCCAGCAGCGTTGCAGTTCTTGACACAAACCATTGCGCCTGGCACCTACTACTGTTCAAAGGCACTTAAATATTTTGTCTTTCCCATTCACCCTCTGAATGGCACACATACACAATCCACGTCTCAATTGTCTCAAGGCCCCCCCATCAACACGGACTGAAGTGGATTTAACAAGTGACATCAATAAGGACTCATAGCCTTCACCTGATCAGTCTATATAATGGAAAGAACAGGTGTTCTAAATGTTTTTTATACTCAGTGTATATGTGTGTTGATAGTAATCGGGTAGGTTTGTCTTGTCTGTTTAATCAACAAAATAACAAATTATTGATTTCATTTGGATGGCGCAGCCATTGCTGCACTGACCCGTACTATAGGCCTAATTAAACTCAAAATACGCCTACCCACATCTGCACACCACAACTACCACTCGGCATAAAAGGCATATGCATAAGAGGGTCATATAAACATCGCCCTATCTGTTTTGTTTACAGGAAAAATACCTTAAATCCTATGCGAAAGCAGTTTTTGTGAAACTCAAAAGACAGTTTATACATTTTCATAGTGAGGCAGTACAATTAAGTTAACATCTGAAGCTGAGTTCTGTGAATGTGGCTTCCAAGAATGTAAGCTTAGTGACAGGAGAAATATACTTTGTGATATAGTTTGTATAGAATCACTACCTTACCCCTATTGTAGTTAAACAGGAGGTGAACTTCTTGGAAAGTAGCGATATCTCTTTACACAACACAATTGTTATTCTGTAAGAGGAGAACAAAATGTTGAGTTAGAGCACAATCGCACACTGGAATATGACAACAATGAGGGTATCAATACACACACGTTATGTCTGAAGGTTAGGGATGTGTGAACCAAAGCTATATCTATGACTAGTAATATAACACTCTGTCTAGATGGCTGATGGTGTGTAGGAACTTACTGCGAGAGGATTTTGGCCTGCTCCAAAGTGGTGACCTTCTGGTTGTTACAGAGCAGGATCATCTCGGCCACTTTGTGGAACTGCTCTATGGATCTGGCTGTTAGCTCAGCCAGGCTTTTGATGGCTGATGAGTGGACATTCTGAGAGGAATCAACAACACTCACATCAGTAGTTACAACAGAAAGAAGCTCCATTCCAATAGTTACAATGTCAGATAATAATTTTGCATACCTCAACAGTATAGGTTTTTGCCACTTCCTCTTCATTCCTTTCTTCTTCCTTTATGGGTTTGGTCATTTGGGCAATCTGGTCACATGCATTCTTACTCACCTGATGAGTGTTTGCAGAGAGAAAATAGGTTCGAGATTAGTGATCTACCATGCCGAAAAAGCAAAGTCGAGTAGTGCTCAGTCCTTTCAAAACGCAGTCCTGACAAAACTCTCCAGAAGATGGCAACAAACACTGCTATATTATTGTACCGCTAGCATGAGGCCATAAGATCACTGGCTTGAAATTCAACCAAAACAGAAATGTATTGTGCCAACCTTGCCAAGTTTGTCAGCTGTTGTGGGTATGTGTAGTCCATCAAGGGCCTCGGTTAATTCCCTCAGAAACTCAGCGGCATCTTCATCTGAAAATAAATATGATTAAACAAAATGTATTGCTTTTGCTCATTGTATTTATCACAAAAACATACTGCCATCTTTCCCTAAAACAAGATAACAATGCTGATGTTTTTCAGTTGAATTATCACCCACAGAAAAAAAAAATAATAGAACAAAAGTATTTTGTTTCTGTTGTGAGTACAGTGGTGACCCATCATTCTGGGCAGGTAGGGCAGAGACCCACCTGTTTTGAGCCCTACCTGTTTAGCAAAAATATATACAGTACCAGTCAAAAGTTTGGGCACATCTACTCATTCAAGGGTTTTTCTTTATTTTTACTATTTTCTAAACTGTGAAGCATTTATTTGGGCTGCAATCTAATGAACTTGTCCTCTGCAGCAGAAGTACAGTGGGGCAAAAGAATTTATTCAGCCACCAATTGTGCAAGTTCTCCCACTTAAAAAGATGAGACAGGCCTGTAATTTTCATCATAGGTACACTTCAACTATGACAGACAAAATGAGATAAAAAAAATCCAGAAAATCACATTGTAGGATTTTTAATCCTACAACAAAAAAAAAAGGTTGAATACATTGGCTATACTCTCAAAACAACTGGGAACTTGAAAATGTCAGACTTCTGAGTGTTCAAGACAACTGGGAACTTTGAAAAAAACAAGCACCGACTGATAAAACTACATGTAGAATGGTCATCCTACTTGGAATTGCAAGTCGGGCACTCAGCACCATAAATCCAGAGAATGCCAGACTTTGATGACACAGTTTGCCCAGAAGGACAGCTCGCTTGCTCATTAATGTCTTTATCAAAATTACGGCTTGCCTCTTATCAGCTCATCGTTCCCGTATGCCATAGTTTGTACATCTCGACTGTTATATTGCTTATATAGGTATATTTCATTATTATCTTATTCATAATTTTCGGCAATGTTGAAATTATGCAATTATGTTGTGGTCTGTAATCATGTTTGCCAGTGACAGTTTCTTCCCATTCAAATATATATTTATTTTCAACAAAAAGTACAGTAATAGACCCATGTAATTCCAGTTGATATTGCGAGGGTTGTTTTGTTTGCGCAATGCGCTGTCTGTGCGTCGGTATTGTGGTAAGTGGATCCTCGTGATTGTATTTTCCTTCCTTTTTAGACCACATAGGCCTAATAAAATACATAGAATGTTAGGCTAACCGTGTTGCTCTCTCTCTCTGTGTGGTGACTTAAAGAAGAGTAGAGTTAAGGCCTGAACATCTTGCTGAATTTATCTAAACTAACATCTGAATTTCTGTCTGTGTCCATTTTGAAAGTGCAGAATGAAGGCCTACCTCGTTTGCTTGCACTTGCTGATACTTAGAGCTAAGTGTTAATGATAGAAGAACAAACATTATGAATTTACTGAACATACATTTTATAATGTTTGTGTATGGTTCAAAAGTAAAAACGAATTTGTTATTATTGAAGGAGAATGCGGTTCTTATTGAGTTACACAAATCCACAAAGAGTCAGTGGAAACCATATTTATTTAAGCAAGTCAGCCATATCAGCTATGGTTTTTAAAAAAGGCAGTAAATGAGGTTGATGGAACTGTTTTCCTGCCAGACTAGGTTCCACTGAAAGCCAGGTGTAGCGGTGGTACGGATTCACTCTATGGTGCTGAAAGGAAAGCTCTGCTGTTGTGACAGCTTTATGTAGGCCCTAACAGTTTGTGGGCACTGTTTGTCACTGTTATAGTGCTGTTTAATGTATTGTTTAATGTTGTGTAGTGGCTTTGTTGGCACGCATCTAAAAAAATTGGCTGCCCCAGCAAGATTTACATGCTAAAATTGTCACTGTTTGAGTACTAAAAGACTGTAAATGTAACATTGTGATAGTAGACTTTATTTGACTGTTCTGTGACGGTAGGCTACCTTTCTTTTCTTCCACCTCCTCGTCGTCAAACTCTACCAGAGAGAAGGGTTCCTTGATGAGCTTCAGGTCCTCTTTAAGTTGGGCCAGCTCCTCTCCAGACAGAGTGGTTATAACAGACTTCACCTACACCACACAACATACAACTGATTCAGTCATAGATAAGATCTACTAAAACGGGTAGGCAACTAGATTCAGTGTACAATTGGTACACTGAAAATTGACTACAACTAGACCCCAAAAGAGATTGTATTTAAAAATAACAATTTTATACCTTGAGACACAAAAAGAGACATGCTCACATATGTATATTTTTACTTTATTTGTGGGAATACTTGGGAACAGATTTCCTATATTAAACTCGTTTTTAGCTGAATACTTGGTGATTTTACAGTTTCAAAGAAAATCACTTGCTAGCCTGTTGCTAGCCCCTGTACTAAAAGAAGCCAGGAGGATTTTAAAGTGCCATGGACCTGTTTTTATATTTCAAGAGGTTGCAATGGCTGTAGGTTCTCCATTTACAAGTGAGCAAAAATACAGCTAACATGATGTTTTATTAATTTCAACGGAAGGCTGTGTGCTGTGTGCAATCAATAATGTTTTGAGAGGCTGTTTACTTGTTTCTTTGTACGAGGTACAAAATGTGGAACTTGCTCAGTATTACCTTTGACTCACTCTCCCTGGAGAGAATCTCCAGAGCTTCCAAGTGGGCTAGGCCCTGGAATTCATCGAACAGCATTCCGTAATGGGCCTTCTTTTCCGTGTCGGAGGAAACCTCCCTGGCTGTTTGATGCTGCTCACGCTCCTTGGCCTCCCGTAAGACCTTCAGCCAAAGCAAAAACCTTATTCAATCTTGGTCAGAAAGCTTTCAAATGCAAATAAAGTGTAAGCACAACACAGGAGGTGGCTTCTCTAACATCCATTCACCTGAGAAAGAGTGTTAGTCTTGATCATCAGACCCTTTGTTTTCTTGAAACCTGGATCTCCCTCTGCTATGACATCCATGGTCTTCTTGCCTATGAACTCCAAGGCATCCAACCCCCCTGTTAGGACTGTTTTCCCCTGGAATATAGATATTTAAGTCAGTAACCAAGTCACTTTTGCCCATAAACAACATATTATGAGGGTAATCGTCAAAAAAGCAGAGAAGCATTGTTTCTTACAGTGCTTTGAACAACACTGCTGAGGGATGAGAACATTCCCATGGCTGATGCTCCATCTCCTTCCCCTTTATCAGTTTCATTACTGGGTTCACCTAGAAGTAATATACATGTCAGACATCAACCTAATGTGCATAGTTGCAACAGTGAAGTACTCTACATCTCCACAACAAACGCATCCTAAATATACTAAGGCTTATCACGGCTGATGCTAAATCCAGAGTGATGACTCGTGTTGATAATGTTGATGACCAGCGTGTGCTATCATTACCTTCTTGTTTGTCCTCCTCTCTAATTGGCGCAGACAGCTCTGTGGAGCTGGGGATTCCCAGTGAAGTCTCTGCCTTCTCAATAGCCTGGGTGATCCCTTGGCCTCAGAATGAAAAGAAAGGAATACATTTATTTGTAGATCTTTGAAAGTGTACCTATGCTGACTGAAAGAGCAGACATATTGTTTAACATGACACCATAATGATAATACAAACTGACTATTACTCAGAGACAAACCAAAAACTCTGACATTAAAATATGTACATCCATTTTTTGGATCTCCTCACCTACAGTGGCCACAGTGGCCGAGGCCGTTAACATGATGGACTTTCCCCAGCTCCCCCAGTAGCCCCATCCTCCCCGGGCTACTGTCAACTCACTGGATGCCTGGAGGAGAGTGAGAGATGGAGAAAGAAAATGTTGGTACCGGACTCTACCGTTTGTAGCCTGTACAGCTATAATAAAACCTAAACCATATCCAGACCTTAAAAGGGACAATCAGCAGTTGCTACATCAGTTTTTTTTTTAGATATACACTACCATTCAAAAGTTTGGGGTCACTTTGTTTCTGGCCATTTTGAGCCTGTAATTGAACACACAAATGATCAATTAGCCTTTTAAAATGATAAACTTGGATTAGCTAACACAACATGCCATTGGAACGCAGGAGTGATGGTTGCTGATAATGGGCCTCTGTGCACCTATGTAGATATTCCATTAAAAAAATCAGCCGTTTCCAGCTACAATAGTCATTTACAACATTAACAATGTCTACACTGTATTTCTGATCAATTTGATATTATTTTAATGGTCAAAAAATTGCATTTCTTTCAAAAACAAGGACATTTCTAAGTGACCCCAAACTTTTGAACGGTAGTGTAAATGAATTATATGTACCCACTAATTCTTGAAGAAGCTGAGCTTAGTTGCACTGTCATCCCATCAGAACCAAAAATATGACCTTGTTTTACTCAAATGTTTATAAGCAAAGTAAATATTAACAAACACTATATAGCCTCAAAACATGGTTAAAACTATAATGTTGATATCATGGATGGTCGGTCCCTGCATCCATAGCTCTATCTATGAATTTGAGAGAAAAAAATTATTCAGACCCATCACTCAGCTTTTTACCAAAACAGTTGCGGGAGCACGCTTTGTTATTGTTTCAACTGCTGATTGGTCTTTTAAGTTAAGCTTATTGACTCTTTCACCCAGCTGTATGACATCATGTCTTACCTTGGCAGGCTCTTCTTCTACTTTGGGTTTCTCCTCCTGAATCTCCTGGACTTCAACTGGAGGTTTTGGCTCTGGTCTTTTCCTGGTCTTCCTTTCCTTTCTGGTCGGGGTGACATCTGTGGAGTTATCTGTGGTGCTGTCTCCAGTTGGTATCTGTGGAGAGCTGTCTGGTGTCTGTTGAGCACTGTCTGTTAGTGTCACAGGCATGGGTTGCTGCAGTGGGGCCTCTGTCTCTGCGAACTCAGAACTCCCAGCAGGGTCACTGGGGGCTTTGCTGTCCGACATATTAACACATACCTGTTGTTATTTGATGAAAATAAAATAAGAACTTCATGTGCAATGTACAATGGCAACTAAAAACAGGTTTAAAAAGGACATTCTATCCAATCATTAAGCTGGAGGTAGAGGTCTCGTGCCATACTGACAAGGCATTTTCTTGCAGATTTAGTCTACCTAGCTAGCTAGATTAGCTAAATGACAGATTAGGTACTGATACTCAGAAACTAAGATAACAGTTGTCTGAGCCAAACATAAGATGGCAAGGTAGGCAGTGTTACATAAAACACATTCAAGGTGAAGTAATTCTACACTCCCTGGAGGAATATTACTTGTATTATTTATTTTTTTACATTTTCTGACAAGCGAGCACTTAGATGTGGTAATTTTCACATTCTCATAAATTCATAGAATGTTTGGTAATTACTATAGTACGGCATTTGTGAAAATTCTATAGCAATATAGAGTGGGAAAGCAGCCGTGCGTTTGGACAATTAATAGACACTGCAGTAAATAAAACCTAATAAAATAAAAAACATCTGTCCTGTCCAGGACCAGAGTCCACGTAGACCGGTGCGGCATAGCCAATCAGTTTTTTTATTTTATTTTTTATTTCACCTTTATTTAACCAGGTAGGCCAGTTGAGAACAAGTTCTCATTTACAACTGTGACCTGACCATCTGGTGACCACCCTGGTGAAGACGACGAGCACGCAGATGAGCTTCGCTGAGACAGTTTCTGACCATTTTTGACAGGTTGTGCAAACCCACAGTTTCATCAGCTGTCCGGGTGGCTGGGCTCAGACAATTCCACAGGGGAAGAACCCGGATATGGAGGTCCTGGGCTGGCGTGTCTGTAGTTGTGAGGCGGGTTTGACAAGCTGACAAATTCTCTAAAACGATGTAGGAGGCGGCATATGGTAGACAAATGAACATGACATTTTCTGGCAACAGCCTGACATTCCTGCAGGCAGCATACCAATTGCTCGTTCCTCAAAACTTGAGACATCTGTGGCATTGTGTTGTGTGACAAAACTGCAAATGTAAGAGTTGCCTTTTATTGGTCCCAGCACAAGGTGCACCTGTGTAATGATATATATTTAAGTTTAATCAGCTTCTTGATATGTCACTCCTGTCAGGTTGATTGATTATCTTGGCAAAGGACATATGCTCACTAACAGGGATGTAAACAAATATGTGCACAACATTTGAGAGAAATACGCTTTTTTGTTGTTGAGAGAAATAAGCTTTGAACATTTCTGGGATCTTTTATTTCAGGTCATGAAACATGGGATCAACACTTTACATGTTGCATTTATATTTTTGTTCATTCTACATATTTAAACAATTTGTTCAGGTGTATTTTGTGACTTTTGGCGAACGTGTTCTAATGCTCTAAAGTCATGCTGTTGCTACTGCCTGTAAACACACAGTCCAGTTCAAAGTGAATGATGGCACGCCCGTGTGGCAAATTGCTTTTTTGCATATAGGCCAACTGTAGCCACGCTCAAGGTCCTAAACAATATCATAACCGGACCTCTGGCAGTCTCTATGGGGGTGCCACAGGGTTCAATTCTCAGGCCGACTCTCTTCTCTGTATGCATCAATGATGTCGCTCTTGCTGCTGGTGATTCTCTGATCCACCTCTACACAGACAACACCATTCTGTATACTTCTGGCCCTTCTTTGGACACTGTGTTAACAAACTTCCAGACGAGCTTCAATGCCTCCTTCCGTGGCCTCCAACTGCTCTTAAATGCAGTAAAACTAATGCATGCTCTTTAACCGATCGCCGCCCGCCACGCCCGCCCGTCTAGAATCACTACTCTGGACGGTTCTGACTTAGAATATGTGGACAACTACCTAGGTGTCTGGCTAGGCTGTAAACTCTCCTTCCAGACTCACATTAAATATCTGTAGTCCAAAATTAAATCTAGAATCGGCATCCTTCACTCATGCTGCCAAACATATCCTTATAAAACTGACTATCCTACTGATACTTGACTTTGGCGATGTAATTTACAAAATAGCCTCCAACACTCTACTCAGAAAATTGGATGTAGTCTATCACAGTGCCATCCGTTTTGTCACCAAAGCCCCATATGCTACCACCACTGCGACCTGTACGCTCTCGTTGGCTGGCCCTCGCTTCAATTCCTAATTTGGCCACCGTGGCCACCTGGAGGTCACCAGATACTGACTGGTTTTCTGATCCACGCCTTTACCTTTTTTTTTAAGGTAGCCATGACCAACAGATGCCTATTCGTATTCCCAGTCATGTGAAATCAATAGATTATGGCCTAATGTATTTATTTCAGTTGACTAATTTCCTGATATGAACTATAATTCAGTAAAATCTTAGAAATGATTGCATGTTTCATTTATATTTTTGTTCAATGTAAATACCACGGGAGTCCTCTTACATTTGGGAACATCACAGTCCAAACAACCATTAAAAGGAAGGCTCTTTCCCTCAGTTGCCCATGCACATCAACAACAACAGGATCAACAACTAACGCTAGCAGAGCGAGATTAGCTAAAAATCTAATCAGGGATAAACCCTCTCAAATTTGTTCAGCTAGTTGGCCGTCAAAATTGCACTGATAACCGATGGGGAATAATAACCCGCTTGTCCCGTTGTCAAGGAAGTGAGTTTGTGTTTATACAGGACCTCCCGCCCCCAACTACAGTCAATCAATCATGTCAATGCGGAGCCCTCAATATTGTTAAAACATTTTGGATGCGCACAGCGATGCGGTATGGAGTGCAATTTGGCCTCTGCGAGACAACGCAAATACGTCACACCCTCCACCAAGAGCCCTTACAAAAAAAGATGGCAGTTTTGAATCTGCAATAAAAGTAGTTGTTGACTGTGTTATTTTGGACGCAGTAATTGCAGAATAACTGCAAAGTACTACAGTTGAACTGCAGCTATACTTCACTGTAACTGCAGTTACACTGCAAAAGTACTGCAGTGAAAAAAAGTGTTATTTTGGATGCAGTATTTGCAGTTATACTGAATTCTGACTGCAACCTTTTTTCGTAAGGGAGCCTCCAACCATATTTTCGGATTAAGCATAAATTGGCTTTGACTCGATTGCATATCTCACTGCTTTCTTCCTGCTTCCATGCACTGTGCTCTCCTGACGCCAAATAATCAGCATTTCTTAATATTAATTCAACGGATTGTGGTCAGTGGAATATGGTGTTAGGAAATTGCATACCTACTGTTAATAACAGTATTTATGAAAATGTATTACAAGTGCATAACTAGATTGTCATTTTCCATTATGAAATATTGTTGGAAAAATACTTTTTTATCATTATTTTGGTGCAATGTTTTCATAAACCATGTACCATGTTGATTGGCAAAAAAAAAATGTTGACGTTTGTCACATTACTGCTAAATAATGTGTTTGTCATGATGTGCGCACTCTGCAGTTTAAAAATAATCCAAAGGGTGGCAGCCTAGACCACAAATTAATGTTTTGCATGAAACAGTGTTCTGTTTATGTGCAATATAGCAGGATTGGGATTTTAGGCTGCCATTTTTAGGATTATGTTGGAATTGAGTAAACTCACATTAGCAGAAGGTTTATATTATAAATGTAGAGTGGGGGGACACAGACAACCTTTGCAAATAATACGTACAAACTCATGCACCAAACACGCTTGAAAATACACATTTTATAGTATTGGGGTAATAAATCAGATTCCAAGGTAAATTATTTCTACCTATTTAATTACACAAAAACAAATATACCCCCTCCAACCCCTCCCTTCCCCTGAGGAACCTGAGAAAGTTTGTGAGTTTTACGTTTCACAATTTTGAACAAATGTACATACCAACATACACCCTATATTACACAGTAATAGGATGTTAGTCCATCCATGCAGATTAGAAATTAAACAAAATTATACTGTAGGTAAAAAAAATCCCAAGTCTTTGTGTGTGTTACGTTACAACAGTGAAAGAAAGCTACTTTCCTGTTGAGGGTAGCATCAATCTACATCACCTATTTGTCAGCTGTGCAAACCTGTTTATGATTTCACTCTTTTCCAAGTGTGTTAACTATATCTTTGTCAAATGTCAAGACAGCCTGGTGATGCATTCTATCTTGGGTCATTGTGCTCCTAAACCAGGTATGTAGACATCTTAACGCACTGAAAGATCTCTCATAGCTGCTAACTGGGTTGGTCAGCGCAGCCTGTATGATTGATTTCAGTGATTGGAACATACCAGGGTCTAACAGTTTATACAGTTTATACTCACAAGACATGCCAGAAGTGGCATCTTTTTGGGGGGTACTTCCTATGGCTTGAAAGGACTATGATACATGTTTGTCTTGTGTGGGCCTTCCCTTTCCTGTGTTCTCCTCTCTCGCTCCTCCCTTTTCCATGCTGTCTGAAATTGTGCTTTTCCTGAATCCACTATATTATTACAATGAATAGTATCAGTACAGTTGCACAATGGAGTATTCTGAACACAAAAACAGAGAGTGAAAGAGAGAAGCAATATGAAGAACTGGAGAACTGTTATATAATATTTACCTGAATTGAGCTAAAGGTAAAATATGGGATAAATTATGTTCCTTAATGATAATAGCAGTTCACGCAATCTTAAATCTGATGAACATTTAACTGTCTTAGTTTATCACTAACCACGATATCTGTGTTTTCTCTCTCTCTCTGTTCTACTGTACGCTCCTCTGTCTCTTTATGTAGATGCAGAATAATATCAGTGCATTTGCAATTGTGGGCAAAAGACGGCGGGGCTGAGCCAAAATCATTCAGGGCTTGCCAGGTCTGGTGACGTCAATGGTTCAGGTTCAACATAGAAGTTCTATCTAGCAAAGCAATTCACGTTTCTTGCCAGCCAACCAAATGACACCTGCATCTTTAGCTGTAGCCACCAAAAAAAGATACATGGGGAAAAAGTCGGTCACTCACCCACTCCTCCAATGACAAGACATCCTCCCAGCAGTTAGCTAGCTAATGTTAGGCTCCTTGTTTTCAGCTTGCTAAATAAATAAATATCTACATAAATAGATACGCTAGCCTAGGGGTGTCAAACTCAATCACCGAAATGGCCATATTGAAAACGCTAGCTTGTTTTAATTTCTTCTAGAAATGTGACAGATAAAAGTCTACGAAATAAGCTTACTAGCTTCTTTTTAATCTTAATCTAATCTAAATCTGATGATTTCTGGTGATAAAAGTCTACGAAATAAGTTGTAATTTATTTGTTTAAACAATGTTGTAATTGTTTAAATAAAGGCCACAAACTATTGACGTTACAAACCTAGCAATTGTATCCGAAAAGTCATAATATTCTTGATTTTATTCTTTATCTTGCAAGGGCTTGTGCTACTAGCCACGTCACACGATGATTTGTTTGGGTTGAGAGTTTCCTCTACTGCTAGGCGCGTGGATTTCCTGTACAAAATAGTACACATCGCCACCTGCTGAGCGGGAGTGAAAAAACATTCGCCAGTTGGTTTAATTAGTTTATTAGGGCCAAAATCAAATGACCAAAGATAGCGCCTAGATAACTAGAGATAACAACTTGCAATATAACGAACAATGTAAATGTCAATCAGCATACTGTACTTTGAACGTCTATGTTGATCTATCTATGCAGATTCTGACCACCATACATACAGTGCCTTCAGAAAGTATTTACAGGCCTTAAGTGCTAGAGTGACCACATGTCCGGGACAGTCCTGCATTTTGGCCCTTAGTTCCGGGTCCCATAACTAAACTATAATGTCCTGCATTTTATCAACAAATTCAAGCACCACTAATTTAGGAAAACAAGGTTGATTTGTCCCGTATTTCAGTCAGACATTCTAAATGGTCTATTATAGTCCTGTTGCGCTTATGAAAATATATCTACTGGTGACGTTAAACCCTTCTCAAATTGTTTTTTAGATCTTATATTCTGCGCAGCGCAAGAGGAGACATAGGCCAATATCATAGGCAACAAATTTTTATCAAAATCCTTTCGAGCTAAATTCCAGCTAAACTTGGAGAGGACAGTTAGGTGTAACTACTTACAAAATGTGTGCTTCTGATGAAGGGCTACAAAAGTAGCCTAAGTAAATGGCATTATTGGACTAAATGCATATTCCCATGAAATTGATTTAGAACAAATGATTGGCATACGATGCTGCCAACATGTTGTAGGCTACACTATCCCGCAAATGTCCCACAAAATCATTCTGTTGGGTATTTTAAATGTGGTCACCCTACTCTTGACTTTTTTCACATTTTCTTACATGGATTAAAATGGATTAAAAATATAGTTTTTGTCAGTGGCCTACACACAATAACCCATAATGTCGAAGTGGAAATATGTTTTCAAAATTTGTACAAATGATTTAAGTATGAAAAGCTAAAATGTCTTGAGTCAATAAGTATTCAACCCCTTTGTCATGGCAAGCCTAAATAAGTTCAGGAGTGAACATTTGCTTAACATGTCACATAATAAGTTGCATGGACTCTGTGTGCAATAATAGTGTTTAACATGATTTTTGAATGACTACTTCACCTCTCTACCCCACACATACAATTATCTGTAAGGTCCCTCAGTATAGCAGTGAATTTCAAACACAGATTCAACCCCAAAGACCAGGGAGGTTTTCCAATGCCTCTCAAAGAAGGGCACCTATTGTTAAAAAAAAAAGAAAAAAATATATCCCTTTGAGCATGTTGAAGTTACTGAATACACTTTGGATGGTGTATCAATGCACCCAGTCACTACAAAGATACAAAGGTACAGGCATCCTTCCTACCAGAAAGGAAGGAAACCTCTCAGGAATTTCACCAATTGAGACTTTAAAATAGTTACAGAATTGAATTCCTGTGATAGTAGAGAAATGTGGATGGATCAACAATATTGTAGTTACTCCACAATACTAACATAAATGACAGACTGAAAAAAAAGGACCCCTATACAGAATACAAATATTCAAACATGTTTGCAACAAGGCACTAAAGTAATACTGCAAAAAATGTGGCATATGTGAAAATAAATTGTTATATGTGGGGCAAATCCAGTACCACTCTCCATATTTTCAAGCATATGGTGACTTCATCATTGTTATGAGTAT
The DNA here is from genome assembly GCF_057628025.1 of Oncorhynchus mykiss. Lineage (NCBI taxonomy): Eukaryota > Metazoa > Chordata > Actinopteri > Salmoniformes > Salmonidae > Oncorhynchus > Oncorhynchus mykiss. The sequence continues at coordinate 29,747,059 of NC_143031.1, forward strand.
GCTTGTAATAATTAAGGACTGGGGAGTTTTTCAGGATAAAAAGGAAATGGAATGGAGCACAGGCAAAATCCTAGAGGAAAACCTGTTTCAGTGTGCTGTCCACCAGACACTAGGATATTAATTCACCTTTCTACAGGACATTAACCTAAAACACAAGGCCAAATCTACACTGGAGTTGCTTACCAAGAAGACAATTAATTTTCCTGAGTGGTTACAGTTTTGACTTAAATCTGCTTGAAAATCTATGGCAATACATGAAAATGGTTGTATCTATGATCAACAACCAATTTGTTCTCAAATAACTTTTTAAAGAATAATGGGAAACTATCGTACAATCCAGGTGTGCAAAGCTCTTAGAGACTTAGCCAGAAAGACTCACAGCTGTAATTGCTGCCAAAGTTGATTTGAACATTTATTGTGTGAATCCTTATGTAAATGCATATTTATGTATTTCATTTTCAATAAATGTGCAAACATCTCTAAAAACATGTTTTCACTTTGTCATTATGGGTTATTCTGTGTACCTGGGTAAGATTATTTGATTTTTTTAATCCATTTTGAATTCAGGCTGTAGCTCAACAAAATGTGGAATAAGTCAAGGGGTATGAATACATTTTTTTTTAAATCTACATATACAAACATATACATATTGAACAACAACTTGCAGACGCACATAAACAATGACTACATCTCATCTGTCCAGACCCACATGCTCACACCCCCATCCCTAGTAAGTGCATTATTGTTTGCCACTTGGCCTTAATTGTATTCATTTGTTTTTCTCTTTTGCCCATGCGATTTTTCCATTGTGTTAGTGATTGCGGATTGATTGAGTTCCATGTTTTTAGTACACGTTTTTTCAAGTTGAGTGATGAGAAGAGAATCGTCCTGCCCATTGGGTATCTCACTACACCCCCATATGCCATGTCTCGAAATATGCAGAGAGACAGATCAAAAGTACATTTACATTGTATTATTCTGACAGACAACTTTCTAGCTCCGCCCACAACTTCTGGACTTTCTAGCATTCCCAGAAAGCATGGATTATTCGGTCATTATTATTTTCACACTTAAGATATAACTCTGTCGTTGTGTTGTAGAATTTGTGGCTTTTGTCTCTTGTATAATAAATTCTATACATTAGTTTATACAGGATTAAGCGTACATTTACGTTAACTGTAATTTCATTAGTTATGCTTCAACTTCTCCTCCATATTGTGCCAACATCAGTTCTTTTGAAGTCTTGGTTCCAATAGTTTATATATTTTTTATATCATATCTATCAAGGCACAAGGCAAGACACAGATGTAGACACAGGAGGCAGATGGTTGGAGTCTTACAATATTTAATAAACCAAAGGGGTAGGCAAGAGAATGGCCATGGACAGGCAAAAAGGTCAAAAGCAGATCAGAGTCCAGGAGGTACAGAGTGGCAGACAGGCTCATTGTCAAGCAGGCAGAATGGTCAGGCAGGCGGGTACAAAGTCCAGAAACAGGCAAGGGTCAAAACAGGGAGGACTAGAAAAAGGAGAATCACAAAAGGAGTACGGGAAAAACACGCTGGTTGACTTGACTAAACATACAAGACAAACTGGCACAGAGTGACAGGAAACACAGGGATAAATACACTGGGGGAAATAAGCGACACCTGGAGGGGGTGGAGACAATCACAGGAACAGGTGAAACAGATTAGGGCGTGACAATATCATTTTCTCACTCAAGTAAGATTCCCTCAAGGTTGCTTTGATGTCCAAAACATTTCAAAACTAAATTTTGTGATATGTAACTTTTAAGTTGCATGTACAGTATTTAAAATTATCTACATTGGTCAGTCTAAAATTACTTTTTCATTCTATCATGGAAATAAATGTATTACCTGTTACCAAGTCATTTGACTGCCCTCGACCAGCAGCCCACTGCACTGAGGCTAGGTAACACGGTCACCACCGATAAATCCATGATTATCGAAAACTTCAACAAGCATTTCTCAACGGCTGGCCATGCCTTCCGCCTGGCTACTCCAACCTCGGCCAACAGCTCCGCCCCCCCCCCCCCCCCGCAGCTACTCGCCCAAGCCTCTCCAGGTTCTCCTTTACCCAAATCCAGATAGAAGATGTTCTGTAAGAGCTGCAAAACCTGGACCCGTACAAATCAGCCGGGCTTGACAATCTGGACACTCTATTTCTGAAACTATCCGCCGCCATTGTCGCAACCCCTATTACCAGCCTGTTCAACCTCTCTTTCATATCGTCTGAGATCCCCAAGGATTGGAAAGCTGCCGCAGTCATCCCCCTCTTCAAAGGGGGAGACACCCTGGACCCAAACTGTTACAGACCTATATCCATCCTGCCCTGCCTATCTAAGGTCTTCGAAAGCCAAGTCAACAAACAGGTCACTGACCATCTCGAATCCCACCGTACCTTCTCCGCTGTGCAATCTGGTTTCTGAGCCGGTCACGGGTGCACCTCAGCCACGCTCAAGGTACTAAACGATATCATAACCGCCATCGATAAAAGACAGTACTGTGCAGCCGTCTTCATCGACCTTGCCAAGGCTTTCGACTCTGTCAATCACCATATTCTTATCGGCAGACTCAGTAGCCTCGGTTTTTCTGATGACTGCCTTGCCTGGTTCACCAACTACTTTGCAGACAGAGTTCAGTGTGTCAAATCGGAGGGCATGCTGTCCAGTCCTCTGGCAGTCTCTATGGGGGTGCCACAGGGTTCAATTCTCGGGCCGACTCTTTTCTCTGTATATATCAATGATGTTGCTCTTGCTGCGGGCGATTCCCTGATCCACCTCTACGCAGACGACACCATTCTATATACTTCCGGCCCGTCCTTGGACACTGTGCTATCTAACCTCCAAACGAGCTTCAATGCCATACAACACTCCTTCCGTGGCCTCCAACTGCTCTTAAACGCTAGTAAAACCAAATGCATGCTTTTCAACCGTTCGCTGCCTGCACCCGAAAGCCTGACTAACATCACCACCCTGGATGGTTCCGACCTAGAATATGTGGACATCTATAAGTACCTAGGTGTCTGGCTAGACTGTAAACTCTCCTTCCAGACTCATATCAAACATCTCCAATCGAAAATCAAATCTAGAGTCGGCTTTCTATTCCGCAACAAAGCCTCCTTCACTCACGCCGCCAAACTTACCCTAGTAAAACTGACTATCCTACCGATCCTCGACTTCGGCGATGTCATCTACAAAATTGCTTCCAACAGTCTACTCAGCAAACTGGATGCAGTTTATCACAGTGCCATCCGTTTTGTCACTAAAGCACCTTATATCACCCACCACTGCGACCTGTATGCTCTAGTCGGCTGGCCCTCGCTACATATTCGTCGCCAGACCCACTGGCTCCAGGTCATCTACAAGTCCATGCTAGGTAAAGCTCCGCCTTATCTCAGTTCACTGGTCACGATGGCAACACCCACCCGTAACACGCGCTCCAGCAGGTGTATCTCACTGATCATCCCTAAAGCCAACACCTCATTTGGCCGCCTTTCATTCCAGTTCTCTGCTGTCTGTGACTGGAACGAATTGCAAAAATCACTGAAGTTGGAGACTTTTATCTCTTTACTTTCCGAAGGCACTGTACTCTCCAAAAAGGCAAAGAATGTGTTAAGGTGTTTAGCACCATACCCCACAATGCCACATACACGTCACAAGATTGTCTAAACGAGATCATAGCGCTCATGAGTGAGATTGTCACTGAGGAAATAGTTAAAGAAATCTGAGAATCTTGGTACACACTGAAGGTAGACGGGATCAAGGATCCTACTGGATGTGAAAAAATATCCACTGGACACTACAGTAGGCAACCAGGACAGAGGAGAAGAGACTGAATGTAAATGACTGTTCTTCAGCATGTTGGATGCTGTCATTGGTGAAATGTCAGAACGATTCTGTGAACGCAACAGTCAACTGGTGGAAGCCCTGTGTTTCCTTGACCCAGAGAGCCATTACTTTCTAGATGTGAAAATTGTGAAGCCACTGCTGGATCTAAGCAAAACAGATTTGGAGGAAGCTGAGTTTAGTGTTGCTCTGAAATTAACTGAAATTACACGCTCTGGCTCCAATGAGGACAAATAGACCCCACTTGATATCCTGCAATGATTCTTTGGACCTCTGTCCGCTATGACAACCGTGCTTACTGCACTGAAACATGGACAGACTTTTTGGGCATCCACAACTACATGCGAGAACTAATTTTCCACTTTTATAAACGTGTTCAGCCAGCACAGAAGAAGCATGCTACACCTGAGGAAAGCTCAATTAATCCAACTGGCATTTGAGGGGAATCTTACAAGAATATTTTGGAGAGAATGGAATGATTGATTACTCAGGAAGTTCCACATAGCATCAAGGAAGCTGCAACTCTTTTGTAAAGGTAAGATTGAAACCAAATCTAGCTGGTTGGTTTTTATCAAAATCTTGCTTTGGTGTGAAGGGCGCTATCCATGGGGCTGATAGAGCGCAGCGCGATTTTGTGCCATTGAACCTGTCACTTCTTGGTCAAAATAATTGTTTGATCTTTTGTTTATTGTGGTATTTTGTGATATAAGCAGAATTCATTATAATTCCAATGCAAGAACTCAAATGGCACCTGTGGATAGAGCTACTACATAATGCTATTTTTCATCATACAAATACACTGAAGAAAAATATAAACACAACATGCAACAATTTCATAGATTTGACTGAATTACAGTTCATATAAGGAAATTGAAATAAATACATTAGGCCCTAATCTATGGATTTCACATAACTGGGAATATGGATATGCTGGTCACAGATACCTTAAAAAAAAAGTTAGGGGCGTGGATGAAAACAAACTGTCAGTATCTGGTGTGACCACCATTTGTCTCATGCAATCTCCTTCACATAGAGTTCATCAGGCTGTTGGTTATGGCCTTTGGAATGTTGTCCCACTCCTCTTCAATGGCTATGCGAAGTTGCTGGATATTGGCGGGAACTGGAGCACTCTGTCGTACACGTCGATCCAGAGCATCCCAAACATGCATAAAGGATTTGACATGTCTGGTGAGTACGCAGGCCATGTGGGACATTTTCAACTTCCCGGAATTGTGTACATATCCTTGCGACATGGGGCCATGCATTATCCTGCTGAAACATGTCACAATATCTCTGTACATTCAAATTGCCATTGATAAAATGCAATCGTTTTTATTGTCCATAGTTTATGCAACATTGACATCAGCAAACCGCTCGACAACAGGCTGTCTGCCATCTGCCCGGTACAGTTGAAACCGCAATTCATCCGTGAAGAACACACTTCTTGGTTGTGCAAACTCATAGTTTCATCAGCTATCCGGGTGGCTGGTCTCAGATGATCACGCAGGTGAAGAAGCTGGATGAAGGGGGTCCTGGGCTGGTGTGGTTACATGTGGTCTGCGGTTGTGAGGCCTGTTGGACAATCTACCACATTCTCAAAAACAACATTATTTTAGAGAAATGAACAGCTCTGGTGGACATTCCTGCAGTCAGCATGCCAATTGCACTTCCCTAAAAATTTAAACATTGTGTTGTGTGACAAAACTGCACATTTTAGAGTGACCTTTTATTGTCCCCAGCACAAGGTGCACCTGTGTAATGATCATGCTTTTTGGCAAAAGTGAAATGCTCACTAATACGGATGTAAACAAATTTGTTGAGGAAAGTCCACCAGGAAAGTTGCCAGAGAACTGAATGTTAATGTCTCTACAATAAGCCTCCAAAGTCTCCAACGACATTTTAGAGAATTTGGCAGTGTATCCAACCTGTCTCACAACCGAATACCATGTGCATGGCGTCGTGTGGATGAGTGGTTTGCTGACAATGGCATAAGCTAAGGACAACGAACACAATTGCATTTTATCAATGGCAATTTGAATGCACAGAAATACCATGATGAGATCCTGAGGCCCATTGTTAGGACACATTTTTTAAAGGTATCTGTGACCAATAGATGCATATGTGTATTCCCAGTCATGTGAAATCCATAGATTGGGGCCAAATGTATTTATTTCCTCATATGAACTGTAACTTCGTAAAATCTTAGATACTGTTGCATGTTACGTTTATATTTTTGTTCAGTATAGAAAAATAATTTAAAGTATTATTTGACTCAGGGAAATAGGTGTAATTCTACTATATTTCCAGTTGGTGGGGGTGCTGCACAAAACTTTTACAGTGCTAGCATGGGTCTCTCAAGTGGGATAAAAGCAATACTTTGTGAAATTAAATGCCATATTGGATAGCTATAGGGACAATTGATAGTAAGGTTGAATAATAATTTAATTCTTACTGTTGAGTCACACCTAATGGCATGTGCTCTACATACATGATTCCTACTTGCCTACATGTGAAATGGGTTTGTATTCTAGCAATGACTATACATAGTTAAAATTACATTTGAATAGCATTCAGGTTAAATGGCAATTGAAGACTAACTTACTTGGCTTCAGTGGGTAAACAGTAAGAACTATGGGGACAAACTATTACAGGGACATACAGTGCATTCGGAAAGTATGCAGACACATTGACTTTTTCCACATTTTGTTACGTTACAGCCTTATTCTAAAATGTATTAAATACATGTTTTTCTTCATCAATCTACACACAATACATAAGTATTCAGACCCTTTGCTATAAGACTCGTAATTGAGCTCAGGTTTATTCTGTTTCCATTGATCATCCTTGTGATGTTTCTATAACTTGATTGGCGTCCACCTGTGGTAATTTCAATTGACTAGACATGATTTGGAAATACTCACACCTGTCAATATAAGGCCCCACAGTTGACAGTGCATGTCAGAGCAAAAACCAAGCCATGAGGTCAAAGGAATTGTCCGTAGAGCTCTGAGACAGGATTGTGTCGAGGCACAGTTCTGGGGAAGGGTACCAAAAATTGTCTGCAGCTTTGAAGGTCCCCAAGAACACAGTTGCCTCCATCATTCTTAAATGGAAGAAGTTTGGAACCACCAATACTCTTACTAGAGCTGGCCGCCCGGCCAAACGGAGCAATTGGGGGAGAAGTGCCTTGGTCAGGTAGGTGACCAAGAACCCACTGGTCACTGACAGAGCTCGAGAGGTCCTCTGTGGAGATGGGAGAACCTTCCAGAAGGACAACCATCTCTGATGAAACCAATATTGAATTCTTTGGACTGAATGCCAAACGTCACTTCTGGAGGACACCTGGCACCATCCCTATGGTGAAGCGTGGTGATAGCATCATGCTGTGGGAATGTTTTTCTGGGGTAGGGACTGGTAGACTAGTCAGGAACGAGGTAAAGATGAATGGAGCAAAGTACAGTGCGATCCTTGATGAAAACCTGCTCCAGAGCGCTCAGGACCTCAGACTGGGGCTAAGGTTCACCTTCCAACAGGGTAACGACCCTAAGCCCACAGTCAAGACAATGCAGCAATGGCTTCGGGACAATTCTCTGAATGTCCTTGAGTGGCCCAAATACAGGTGTGCCAAGCTTGTAGCGTCATACCCAAAAATACTTGAGGCTGTAATCGTTGCCGAAGGTGCTTCAACAACAGTAAGTAAAGTAAAGGGTCTGAATACTAATATAAATGTGATATTTCAGTTTTGTATTTTTATACATTTGCGTTAATTTCAAAACCTGTTTTTGCTTTGTAAAAATGGGGTATTGTGTGTAGATTGATGAAGGGGAAAAAACATTTAATCAAATTAAGAATAAGGCTGTAACGTAACAAAATGTGGAAAAAAATCAGGGTGTCTGAATACTTTCCGAATGCACCCTAGACACCTCTTCCTACCTACCTCTTCTTTCCTCTGTGTATGTTTCAAATCAAATCAAATGTATTTATAAAGCCCTTTTTACATCAGCAGATGTCATAACCAGCCGAAAACCCTAACAGCAAGCAATGCAGATGTAGAAGCATGGTGGCTAGGAAAAACTCCCATGAAATGCAGGAACCTAGGAAGGCACCTAGAGAGGAACCAGGCTCTGAAGGGTGGCCAATCCTCTTCTTGGGATCCTGAGTGGCGCAATGGTCTATTGCACTGCATCTCAGTGCTAGAGGTGTCACTACAGACACCCTGGTTCAAATCCAGGCTGTATCACAACTGGCTGTGATTGGAAGTCCCATAGGGTGGTGCAAAATTGGCCCAGCATTGTCCAGGTTTGGCCGGTGTAGGCCGTCATTGTAAATAAGAATTTGTTCTTAACTGTCAGGCCTTGTTAAATAAAGGGTCAATAAAAATGTTTTACAAATTCTGGCTATGCCGAGTGGAGATTATAAGAGTATATGACCATTTAGGCCATCTTGATCTTCAAGATGTTGAAACGTTCATAGATGACCAGCAGGGTCAAGTAATAATCACAGTGGTTGTTGAGGGTGCAACAGGTCAGTACCTCAGGAATAAATGTCAGTTGGTTTTTCATAGCCGAGCATTCAGAGGTCAAGACAGCAGGTGCGGTAGAGAGAGCGAGAGAGAGAGAGAGAGAGAGAGAGAGAGAGAGAGAGAGAGAGAGAGAGAGAGAGATGGGAGAGTCGACAACAGCAGGTAGCACGTCCGGTGAACAGGTCAGGGTTCCAGAGACACAGTCAGAGCAATTGAAACTGGAGCAGCAGCACGACCAGGTGGACTGGGGACAGCCAGGAGTCATCAGGCCAGGTAGTCCTGAGGCATTGTCCTAGGGCTCAAGTCTTCCGGGAGGAGAGGGAGAGAGGGAGAGAATTAGAGGGAGCATACTTCAATTTACAAAGGACACCAGATTAGACAGGATAATTACACCAGATATAACAGACTGACCCTTGCCCCCCTGCACATAGGCCATTGCAGCATAGATACTGGAAGCTGAGACGGAAGGGGTCGAGGGACACTGTGGCCCTGTCCGGGGGTATCGTCGGACGGGGCCACAGTGTCCCTCGACCCCTCCCGTAGGCAGGATATAACCCTACCCACTTTGCCAAAGCACAGCCCCCACACCACTAGAGGGTTATCAACAGACCACCAACTTACTTCCCTGAGACAAGGCTGAGTATAGCCCACGAAGATATCGGACAGGAAGATCACGTCAGTAACTCAACCTACTCAAGTGACACACCCCTCCTAGGGACGGCATGGAAGAGCACTAGTAAGCCAGTGACTCAGCCCCCGTAATAGGTTCAGCGGCAGAGAATCCCAGTGGAAAGAGGGGAGACAGCAATGGCAGTCCGTCGCTTCAGTGCCTTGCCGTTCACCTTCGCACCGCTGGGCCAGACTACACTCAATCATAGGACCATTGAAGAGATGAGTCTTCAGTAGAGACTTAAAGGTCGAGAACGAGTCTGCGTCTCTCACATGGATAGACAGACAATCCATAAAAATTGAGCTCTATAGGAGAAAGCCCTGCCTCCAGCTGTTTTCTTAGAAATTCTAGGGATAATAAGGAGGCCTGCGTCTTGTGACCATAGCATACGATGGGTATGTACGGCAGGACCAAATCAGAGAGATAGGTAGGAGCAAGTCCATGTAATAGTTTGTAGGTTAGCAGTAAAACCTTGAAATCATCCCTAGCCTTAACAGGAAGTCATTGTACAGTAGAGAGGCTAGCACTGGAATAATAGGATCACATTTTTGGGTTCTATTCAAGATTCTAGCAGCCGTGTTTAGCACTAGCTGAAGTTTATTTAGTGTTTTATCTGGGTAGTTGGAGAGTAAAGCATTGTAGTAGTCTAATCTAGAAGTGACAGAAGCATGGATAAGCTTTTCTGCAAAATTTTGTGACAACATTTTTTGCAATATATATAAAAAATATATAAAAAAGAGAGACCAGGAGTAACGCCGAGGTCCTTCACAGTTTTATTTGAGACGACTGTACAACCATCAAGATAAATTGGCAGATTCAACAGCAGATCTCTTTGTTTCTTGGGACCTAGAACTAGCAACTCTGCTTTGTCCGAGTTTAAAAGTAAAGTTTGAGGGATGATTCATTGAATTTAACCAAAGATGCTAGTGCTAATTTCTTTATTCCTTCATCAGCCTCAAGTATAGAACAAATCTCAAGTATAGAACAAATCTCAAGTATAGAACAAATTCTGAATTGGCTGAGCGAGTTGTGCTTCTCTGGCACTCTCTTATCTTACTGAAGGACTTTGAACAAATGCACTTCAACCGCAGAAGACTAGCTCAAATTCTCACTGCTGTTGGTCCAAAGGTGTGTGCTTGTGTGTGGTGGTGTGTGATAGTGTGTCTGGGTATGTGTTTACATGTTTGTTTGCGTGTGTAGGTGGAGTGATTCATTGCCGCAGTCCCAAATAATTGATTATCGTATACCTCAGGACTGCAACTTTGGGCTCAGTTATATTCAGGTGTGAAAATATGAAATAAAAAAACAAAACATTAATATTGTAAACAAGGTCTTATGAACTCAAACCTACAGCATGTAACTGATGTTTTTAAATGATTATTTTGACTAGTTTTACCTTGGCTTTATGAACAGTGAACACACAGCACTGTTTAACTCCATTCAAAGCTACTAAAAAGCAGTAAAGGCATTCACAATGTGCTTTACAAAACTCATAGATGAAGCATAAGCAGAGGCCTCCATGAGCTCTGCAGTAGAATGGGCTGTTGCTGACCTCTTTTTTTTTAAACACAACATGTCCTTACATTAATACTTTTTCTAAGTCATTCAACATCATCACATATCATTTTTGAGTTGAAATGACCTGGAAACAACATTGATTCAACCAGTTTTTGCCCAGTGGGTTCATTCCATTCACTGCCCATATAATATATAATTTAAACATAATTGAAAGGTTTTCAATGACCGTTGGAAATATTATTTATTGTACTGTCTCAAAGAAGTAATTTGGCTAAGCAGGTTTTAGTTTAGTTCAAATTAAATTTGAATTGAAAAATCATTGGAAGGTTACTCAGATACAAAGCCAGTGCCAAACATTGTTTCCATGTGAGTTTATCAGCTTCAATATTGTGTTTTCTGGAACTACTGTGGCTTTGGGTGAAAACATTAGGTGCCAACTCATTATAAAAGATAATAAAGATGTTTTATTGTCACATACACTGGATAGGTGCAGTGAAATGTGTTGTTTTACAGGGTCAGACATAGTAGTACTGCACCCTTTGAGCAAATTAGGATTAAGTGCCTTGCTCAAGGACTAAGCGACAGATTTAATCTGCTTTAACATTTATAACCTACTTAATTTAATGTTTGGGATTGTAGACCTTGAAGGCTAACTTCAAGAGCTCACAAATGAAATGTTTCAAAATAATAATAAATAGAAATACATAAATGTCTGAGATTATTTATTTTCTTCCTTTGCAAATCACAGACATTTCTGAGTAAAGATTGGCTGCCTATGAAGCATCATTGTAATGAACCCCAGCAGTACTTTCCCCATGTGTAATGTATACAGAACAATGCAATAATAGAGTGTATAATCTAGTGATTATTCTGGGTACAGGTGGTAGGAATGGAAATAAAAGCATCTTACTTCAGGAAATAGAATAGATAAGAAACTCAAATATGTTGAGTTTATATTCTGCTTCAAGTTTTGAGAAAAATAAATGAGTAGAAAATCCCTGAACCATTTTCTTTCGTCCCAATGAACTTTGACATCTGAGCCTTGAACCGTTTGACCAAGATCTTTAAAACTGTTTTGCCTGGACTATTCCAGCTGTCAATCCATTTGAAACACAAGTTGGTTTTGTGCGGGGTGACTGACCTCACATTCATTTTACATCCCATTTCTAAAACATTATGCACTCTGCCTACACCCTCTTAATTGCTACCAATTCTCCTGATGATATGAGATATGAACATCTGACACCATGAAAGGGAAGAAGAGATATGAGGCTGACACTAAAATGAAACAAAAAATGTAAATTGAATCCTGCAATGATTTAAAAAACTCCCAGCGATGGCTTTTATCATACTCTTATCTGGAATATATTTGCAGAAATGGGTCACGATAAAGAGCATCATATTAGCACATGGCTGAACCAGCCTAATAGAAGCATTAGTCATATGTACCAGCCAAGATATAAAGACAAGACTTGTTATCATACCGGGCCTGGTAAGTCAGAGTAAGACTAATAGAATAGAAGCCAATCCAGTAGTCCCATAGCAGTACTAGTGGTGTGTCTGAGTCCTCTGGGGAGGTTGGAGCTACTGGAGTGACTAATATCTTCTGTGACAGGAAGTCCTTGGGGGCTCTGATTCACTAAGACCATGAAACCAAGGGGGGTGACAGGACTGTTCCACTCATAACCTTTCTGTTGAATAATTACTGCTAACCTGCTCTTCTATAGGGTCGTCTAGGAAGGGCCTGCTGTCATAGACTAATGGAAAGCATGATGAGTGGTGGCAGGTTGGGGACTCGGGGGGACATATTGGGGTCAGATCTCTCGATTCGATATGTTTGTAGGGTGGTACATGGCCGTGTAAGGGACATCTCCATAAGACACTAAGGTAGCAGGTGAAAATGTTAGGTAGTGTGATTGTGAAGGTTTGTGCCGCATTGCAGCCCATTTACAATTCATATGGTTACTGTGTTGGTCTACCAGGGACACTTACCGTATTCAGCATAGGGAATCCTTTCTCCATGTCAATAGTAACTGCATACAATAAAATAACAGGAGATTTAGTCCCTTTCTGTTGAAAAATCACATTCAGTGCAACCATATTTGTATTCCTCATCAAACTACCAAAGACTGTATGCTTACAATCTTGTTGATTGTTGTAGTATAATTTCAGCTCCAGCCCATTCTGAAGTTTCATAGGAGTTATAAGGCAAGTGCCTTATGGGAGTGTGTTTCACTAACTATTCTCTGTGATTTATCATAGCCCAATTTGCAATATGCTTGAGCCGTTATCTGTAGTTCCTTTTGTTCTGTCTTGTAATAGTTTCAAAAGGGAATTTCACACCAGAATAGATAAGCTAACACTATTTTACTGGTGTTGCGATTTTGCTCTGAGTAATAACTGGGCTCTTTAAGTTGCAATGAGACAATAAGTTAGATGAGTTGGTCTGACTGCACTGCTCCACTTTCTAGCTCTGAACTTAAAAGATTAATTGTGCTGACTTTGCTGATTTACAGAGTGGCAAGCTCCCTATGAGATATGCAGTAATGAAACTCATGAAACATTTACTGAACAGTTTCTTCTTCCATCTTGTTGTTGGAGACAGGTAGAAGACATTTTCCATGTTCCGTCTCATAACTGTTATGTGAAAGAGAAACACATTTCTTAGCCAGTTATATCATTAAGAGTACAGTTCACCGTTCACTAGTCCCACTTCAGAAATATAATTTTACAAGCTCTCCAGATATCAGCATGCCCCATTTAAGGCACTTAAGGAGTCCACTGAATTTAATAATTGTTTTAAGGTTTGCCAAAGTCTCTGTTCGCCAAAGTGTCTATTGCCAAAGTTCCGTGGTAATCACACACTAAAAAAAAATCTAGTTGTTTCAACTAAATATTATTAACTGGTTCCACAGCCTTTTTTTTTTTTTGTTTACTCAACTTTTTGGTCAAAGTGTTACCTGAACTTAACATTGTTAGTTCACCCAAGCTACAATATGAGAAAACATAGGCAAAAAGTTTCATATGTTCAACTAGAAATTATTATTTGGCCATCTTACCTAAAAAATGGCTGTGGAACTAGTTACACACACAGTGCTTTTAACATACAATGTTTTCAACTTATATATTTGACACACATGATTCTGCATGTTCATTTATACAGTAGTTCATTTTCAACATGTCCTCACCTGGGTTTTAAACTCATAACCTCTTGGTACACAGCATTCCAATTGTCTTGCTACGCCACCATGTCTGTGTCAATAACTGATTTCAACTGTATGGTTACACTGTCCAATTCAAGTAAATCTCAGCTCTGTTAAAAGTCCACAGACCATTTATCATAGTGATTAAGGAGTAACATTAAAAACAGAGTACCAACATTAGACAACTATACTGAAAAAAACATTTTTTTTTAAATAAATCAAATCAAATCCATAATGAGGGAATAGTCAGACAACTGAAAATTGACACAGACATGGTGGCGTAGCAGCAAGATTGGAATGTGATGAACCAAGAGGTTGTGAATGTGAGTTCTAATTCCAGGGGAGTAATAATTACTGTATAAATTAACATGTAAAATGTGATTGTGTGTCAAATATGTAAGTTGTATGTTAAAAGCACTGTCTGTGGATGTGTGTAACCAGATGTACAGACTTTTTTTAGTTAGGATGACCAAATAATTAGCAAACACATCATTTTTAATTGACAAAAGTTTAGGCCAACTAATACTTTTTTGTTCAGGTAACACTTGGATCAAAAAGTTGAGTAAACAAAAAAAAGGCTGTGGAACCAGTTACTCAATAATAATTAGTAGAAGAAACTAGATTTGTGTGTGTTTCTTTTTTTTACAGTGCATGCTTTTGTTCCATGCCATGACAAATTACATGACAAATATTTAACCTGTTTGGCCAATAGCCCCATATGTCCTCTAACTAAACTGCTAGTTTATTTCATTCTCTAATGTCTCTGTGAGATTTCCAAGACATCCTCAAAGTAGCAATGCTTGGTTTTGGAGCTGTTGAATTAGGTCATGGAGAGTGGTCCCTCTGTTGCATCACGCTCAGTATGTAAGTGGAATGGCTAAGTTAGTTACTCTAACAGTTTTTGGAAGCCCAGGCCCCTGTGATCCCATCTGCATTGGCAGTCAATAGCCCCTGTCATGCCAAGGAGAATGAGAGGGCTCAGAGTAGGGATTCAGTAAGCAACCTGAAAGCTTCCACTAGGCAACGGAGCATCAAAGCCTTTTCCAATTGTTCTCTACAGCAGCTTGATACACAGGGAGAGGACAGAATAAATACGTCAACAAAAAGTAATTTGTTTATGCACTGAACCTTAAGTATTTGTGACTGCACAGAGTGGGAGAGGTAAGAAACAACAGAGCAAGATCAAAAGACAACAGCCAGGGAAAATGCAGATCTGTGTGTGTGCATGTGCACTTGCGTATGCATGCATGGGTACATTTGTGTGTGTAAACATATGAGCGCCCATGTGTGTTTGTGTATGTGTGAAGATGTATGTGTGCATACATGCACGTATGAGTGTTTATTATGTGAAGTAGAGAAAAACACTGTTGCACTTGATCAGTGACTTGAAATGCACTCCGCAGCACCGCGACTGAAGCATCTGTCAAAGTGGGCAGCACTCCACAACAAGGCAGCACTGTGAGCCTTCACAGGCCTCACATAGAGAAGATTGAGATGAGTGGAACATAAAGACAGGGTTTGAAGATTAAAGAGGAGTGCCCTTTTAGTAGACAGAGTGCAAAAAGAAAGCGTGCTTCCTCAAAATTATTTTTGCACATCATTTTAGTACCTCATTTCTCACAGTCCATGTCTAAGTCCACTTGAGTGTTGCAGTGTGCTGTGTCCCTAGAGTATTACACACTTCTATATAAAGCCAACTCTTAATGTGATTACTTATTGCACGTCTCTTAGTGTCAAGTGTGCATGGTGGGATGCACATTCTCTGTTGATGTAAAGACAATAAGAAAAGCAATGAAACCTTTATTTTTGTGGAAAATCTCCACAAACCCACAACATATAGAAACACACCAGTCCATTTGTAGCAGAGTAGTTAGTGGGTTGGCTGATGTCCATTTATAAAAGGCATTATCTTGACTCAGAGCACCAATTACCCCGAAATAAGGGTGAGTGGAGAATCAATCATGGAAATCAAATGCCTGGTGTTATCGTTTAGTCCTGGAATTGGATGCAGTTGTAGACCAACACGAGAGTTCAGCAGTACATTCACAGAGAACACCTCTGCAGAATTGGTTCCGGAAGGGAACACCCCCTTGTGTAAACAAAAGACAGGGGGGGGGGGGGGGGTATAACACCACCCCCTTTGCCAAAGCACAGCCCCCACACCACTAGAGGGATATCTTCAACCACCAACTTACCATCCTGAGACAAGGCCGAGTAAAGCCCACAAAGATCTCCGCCATGGCACAACCCAAGGGGGGGGGGGGGCACCAACCCCCCTTGGGTTGAGTGGATAGAGAGCTTCAAGTTCCTCTTTGGACCTATCATGGTCCAAACACACCAACACAGTCGTGAAGATGGCACGACAACACCTCTTCCCCATCACGAGGCTAAAAATGCTTGGCTTGGGCCCTCAGATCCTCAAAACATTCTATTGTACAGCTGCACCATTGAGAGCATATTGACTGGCTGCATCACCACTTGGTATGGCAACTACTCAGGATAGGCCCAGTACTTCACTGGGGCCGAACTACCTCCCCATCCAGGATCTCTATACCAGGCAGTACAAGAGCGTTAAATCTTGGTACCCACACACTCACGCATACTACACTGACACTCCAACACACACACTACATATGCTCACACACACAAAATACACACATGCATACTGACACTACACACTACACACACACACATTCACACAGACACACTTTCACACTTCACATAAGCTGCTGCTACTCTGTTAATTATATATTGTGATTACCTCGTCACTTTTACCCCTACCCACATGTACATACTGTATTACCTAAATTACCTTTTAACTCTGCATTGTTGAGAATGGGCTGGTAAGTAAGCATTTCACTGTAAACTTATGTTGTCTTCAGTGCATGTGACCAATACAATTTGAACACATTTGTCTGATTATGTGCTTTCAGTGCCACTACTACCATCATGCTATAGTAGACTGTTTACATCTTTAAAGACAGACATTTAAAATATGAGATTGCAAAGTTGAGCTGTGTAGTAAAACCGTGTCATTAACATTGTTTTCTGATCTGCCTGTCTCTCTGAAGGTCACTTGTTTCAACCACCATCACCCCTACCACCAGCACCCATTCCACATAAATACCATCATGACTTTAATCATTGTCTATGAATGAGTAATGCCAGGTGATGTCAGGTGATTTCAAACTGTCCTTAGTGGTACAGGAAGTAGAAGTGATGAAGAGAGAAGGGGGCAGGAAGGGTTGGCACTTTCTAGGCCAGGGGTGTCAAACTCATTCCATTGAAGGCCTAGTGTCTGCAGATTTTAGTATTTTTCCTTTCAATTAAGACCTAGATAACCAGGTGAGGGGAGTTCTTTACTAATTAGTGACCTTAAGTGCAGAACTTTCAGGTGAGACATATAATGCCCGCATCAAACAATATCATCTATGCAAAGGATCATCTCACAGTTCGGACGATGGATTATTTGTTTGTGGCATTAGCTATGGTAAAAATCCTTATTGACTGGGGGATTAGGAACAGCATTATTGGGTAATTTGTTCAGAACAAACAATACTTGTATTTGCTTTCTGTGAATGGTTTAGGAAATACATCCCTCAGCTTTTGAACCAAGTCAGCAGAGTGAAAAGTAGGAAGGAAAATGTTAAAAAGTGTAATTACATAAATACTCAAGATATCCATGCCTATAAGAGCATGAGGGAATGTATGAGGTCCAAAGTATGATTGTATGATTTGATTAGTATTTTTCACAAGCTTCCAAATTGGGTTTACTCTATTATGACATTGGTCAAATGTAAGGCTGACGTACGTGTCTGTTACGGTCTGATGCAACTACAATTCAACATGGTCAATTCTTATGGACAATTGCAGGGTGAGGGTTCACTTATCCAGCTCTGACACACGACTGTATACACAAACCACCTCACACTTAGCATGCCTGCATGCATGGCTTCTAATCAGGGCCCCAACACCTTCCAACTTGTCAGAGTAATTTTCTTAACCTAAATTATCTCTTCCATTAAATTAAATTAATGTGGGTATTACAAGCCCAGTTAAGGTCTGAAGCCTTGCCCCCAAAGCCCCTCCAACTTTTGGAAATCCATCCTCCAGATATACTTTGAGAAATAAAATAAAAATGTCAACTTCATAATCTCAAGCACCACCCCAACACCAGAATATGTGAAAATGGCCAGTTTCTAAAATAGGGGAAGATAAGCGTTTCCAGTGACAACCAAATAGTAGACAATTAGGAAGCAATGCCTACTCATAATTTGTTAAAATCACGAGATGCATACCAATGTCATGCAGGTTCAGGTAGGCTATTCAGGACAGTTGTATATATTTTGTAATCAATTGGTTGCTGATTAGTATGCTGTTGTATCACATAAATGTTATAATCTGCAAAGTTTGCATTACTGAACAAGTGATTCTGGACCCGACTTCTTGAGGTGGCTAAAAGGCTCTTAGCTCCCTCAGTATAAAGTCGAGCCCCCTCAGTTTTAGTTTTACAGTAGGTCCCTATATAAAACTAGCAAAAAAGTTCAAATGATTAACAGGTTGGCGCACAATGGACAGGTTTCGCTTCGGTGTGTGCTATGGAAAGCCACTGAGCGGTTAGGTATGACTCCTTTGGGTTTCCATAAAAAGTGGGAAAAAACACTTCTCATCTCTAAGGTTGGTTAAGTAAATAATGTGATACACCTCCGCTTCTAATATTTTATTTTGATTTATAAGGTGGGGTCAAGTTTACAGTTGAAGCTGCTTCACTCAACTCTGCCTCACACCCCACCACTACCGAGTTTAGTTAGCTTCTTAGCTAGCTGTAAAAAGCGTTAGTGTTATTAGCCTTATCCTATTTAACTAGCTCGAACCAGCTAATCTGCCACAATGGATATCAGAAATTGGCTTTGTCAAAGTACCCAAACAAAGAAGGAGCGCGAATAGCAGCAGCATCAAACCACCGAGGCCGCTGCCAAGCCCAGCAGCGATGATGCTGGCACGCTCCAGTTGTCTGTGTGCAGAGCCTACCCAACCTTCCATAAGCTCCCCCAGGATAATGGCTCCACTGCCGCCTCCACCTCCGACTGTTCCTGATGATCTTGGAACAGAGAAGCCGGCCCAGGTTAGCCTAGAATTCTACCCTAGCTTCACGTTTTCTGTCCAAAAACGTTAATTTAATAGCAACTGGTTCAGAGGAAGAGACTGGCTGGAATACTCGGTTACTGCCGATGTGGCATTTTGTGTCCCTTGTCGAAAGTTCTGTGTTGGGTCCAATGCTAACACAGACAAGGCCTTCACTCAAGCTGGGTATTCTAACTGGAAGAATAACATTGATAGTACCAAAGGATTTGATGCACAGGCTCCAAGCAAATTATGACCTTATGTAACGACAAATCTCCAGCAATATGTAGTGGACAGTACAGTAAGGACAGAGGAGGAGAGACTGAGTATAAAATAATGTTCTTCAGCACGTTGGGATGCTGTCAATGGTGAAATGTCCTGCAATGATTCTCTGGGCCTGTCTTCGCTATGCCGACCGTGCTTACTGCACTGAAACACTTTTGGGCCATCCACTGGTACATGCGAGAACTCATTTTCCACTTTGACAAACATGTTCAGTCAACACAGAAGAAGCATGCTACACCCAAGGAAAGCTCAACTAATCCAACTGGCATTTGAGGGGGATCTTACCAGAAGATTTCAGGGAGAATTGAATGATTGATTACTCAGGAAGTTCAACAGAACATCAAGGAGGCTGCAACTCTTTCGAAAAGGTAAAACTGAAAAAAATCTATCTGGTTGTTTTTTTAATCAAAATCTTGCTTTAATGTGTAGGGCGCTGTCCATGGTCATTGAACCTTCTTGGTCAAAAGCATTTGCACTTTTATGTTTATTGTGGTATAGCGTGATTTAATCAGAATTCAATATAATTCCAATGCACGAATCAGTATGTTTTGTCATAGAAATACAGTATATACATTATATTATGGTTTTCTTGGTAGCCTATTGGTTACCCTTGCTGTAAATGCAAGTGTATTGTGCCATATCACAACGTGTTGCTGAACTAATGAGCTAGCGGCAGGATATTTCATGTTTGAAGCGGACCTGTATAAACCTATTTATTTGTCAAGACATTTATGCATCTCACTGTAGTAGGCTGTAGGCTGTGTTTTGGTTTTTTGCATCTCCGTTTACCTTTTGTTTACTGTTAATGTAACTAGTCTATATATAGATTGCATCATGCCTTTATCGATCTGATATTTTGTTTACTAGGCCTACTATCTGCTGTTTTGTTCTGTTCGCATTTCTTCGTTCGCAAGTTATTGGTATTCTAAGCCAACCTGCTATTCAGTATTTTTGTTTGCATGCATGAACAACTACACTACAACTTTCAGTATTTAGTTAGCATTATTTTGGTAAGACAGTATGTTCGGCTGCATTCACATAGGTCGTTTGTAATAAGTAAATTGCCCTATCTATATTGTAGCGTATATTCATAAACAAAACGGCCTTGCTGTTTTAGGGTGCTGTCCATTGTCCTGATACAGTGCAGCAGAGATAGGCTGCAGATTTCAAAAGCACTCAATGATTAATTACATTTTAACTTTATGTTTATTTTGGTATAGCGTGATTAAAAAAGCAGAATTCAATATAATTCCAATGCAAGAACCCCAACAAAATGTTTGCCCCCTCACAATTTCAACTGCCCCCTTAGTCCCTTTTATCCTAGCACCTGTTCTGCCACAGGGTATTCATATAAAGAGAAACATTGTTAGATGTGTGATTGTATTGTGTGATTGAATTGTGTTCCTTTTCTATGCTTGTATGGCACTAATCTTGTGGATTGTCTGTTTCTCCCGCTCTAACAGGCCACCGCCCAGCAGTTGATCCGGCGCGCACAGTGTCTTGGGAGGGCAAGCAGGTAAGGTTCCCACACTCAATTCACTGCTTCCATTTCAGTGTGTTGGGGATTTTATCACAAGGTGTTTTGTAATGATATGATTTTGTGCACATTCATATATTTGAATACTCTTGGCATGTAGTGGTTGTTTTAGGAATTTGCATGCTTCCTCTTTGTTATTTTGTGTGGTTTGCTGTGCTTTTTCTTCTCTTTCTTTTCAACATAACTATCTCCCCTGCAATTGAGTGTGGTGGGGGCGCATAAGAATCTGTTCCTAACTGACTTGCCTAGTTAAATAAAGGTTAAATAAAACATTTAAAAATTAAAAATTAACGTGCATGGTGATCTTGATGCTTCTTTACAATGAATATCAGGGGTCTGATTCTGGTGGCATGATGATTGATGCTTGACAAATAGAACATATTTTCTCTCTTATCCATAATAATCTCATGTAGACTACCTGTATCTGCAAGATGTTGGCTAGAGCACACGTGCCATGACCAGAGAAGGCACATTTGCTATTTAACGCAACAGTTTTTGTGACGACTATCAGAAGAGTTGAACAATTAAATGTAGATTTTTATTTGGTAAATGAAAATGTAAGCAAAAAAGTACATTTTGTGTGCACTGTGTCATCACACACTGATTTTGCAACCAATCAAATGTATTTCTAAAGCCATTTTACATCAGCCGATGTCACAAAGTGCTATACAGAAACCCAGCCCAGAACCCAAAACAGCAAGCAATGTAGATGTCGAAGCACTACACCTAGGAAAAACTCCCATGAAAGGCAGGAACCTAGGAAGAAACCTAGAGGAACCAGGCTCTGAGGGGTGGCCAGTCATCTTATGGCTGTGCCGGGTTGAGATTATAACAGTACATGGCCAAGATGTTCAAACGTTCATAGATGTTCATAGATGGCCAAGATGTTGAAATGTTCACCACTGGTGGGAAAATTAGCATATTTTCTTTATACAGATTTGGGAAAATGTGTTGCCAAATTGGATGGAAACACAGCTACTGAGCATACAAATAGAATAAAATAAATTAAGGATTGGCATAATGCTGGCATGCAAGACATGGTCAAAACATATTGATACAACAGTAGCTAAGTTGGGGAGAAGTCTGTCCATAAGGAAGCGCTGCTCTGCCTTCTCAACAACACTATCAATAAGGCAGGTCCTACAGGCCCTAGTTTTGTCACACCTGGACTTCTGTTTAGTTGTGTGTCTCTTTATTAAACTACTAGCACACAGCTCGGACACCCATGCATACCCCACAAGACATGCAAGAGGTCTCTTCACAGTCCCCAAGTCAAGAACAGAATATGGGAGGCACACAGTACTACATAGAGCCAAGACTACATGAAACTCTATTCCACATCAGGTAACTGATGCCAGCAATAAAATCAGATTAAAAAAAAACAGATAAAATACACCTTATGGAACAGCGGAGACTGTGAAGAGATTGTTTAATCCGTGATCTTTGGAAGCTCCTATGACATACACCTCATGCCCAAACCCACTGAATTGCTCCTCCACTTTGTCCCTATACCTGTGTCCTGACCTCTTGATCAATCTATGTAGGAGTTTATTTGCACTGTTTAACCAATTGTCCCCATCACCTTGCCCTGTTTATAAGCAGCATCTCTCTCCTTCAGTTTCCTAACAAGGCTACCATCAATCCATGGTTTTTGATTCGGGTAAGCTTTGAAAGACCCATTTATACATCATTTTAAAAAACCTGGTAACTAGCTACAACCTATGGCTACTACTGGTAAAAAAGAAAACTTTTGAGAAACTGTTGTTTTCCAGCTGTGTTGTTGTGTAGACTACCGGGCGCTCTGTCCCAAAGACTATATGGAATGTTGACACTCAAACAGGCTGCCTGCGTGCACAGATTGCATCTATTGCTGTGTGCAAAGCACAGATTCCAATCCAAGTTTTAGCTGGAACTGATATGCCTAAAATACCTCCTTATTTAGCTACTGAAATTAAAATGTAATTACTCCATGCATTCTGTTAATAGCTTAAAAGCATTAAGATCAAATATAATAGCCTAGTCATATTTCCAGGATCAAATTCAGGTGCAATATTTTGACTAATTATTGATGGAAATTAATGCAAAAAAATGGGTTTTGTAAATCCAGGTGAACTGTAGTTGGATATTGAAATATGATATAGGACTATGTATGATTTGTTAAATTGTAAGGGTGTCCTGTATTATTGCACATGTTTACATGCAGGTAGCCTAGAACAAACGTTATAGAAGTGAATGTGCCCTTTTCAATTGGGTGGAGTGCAACTACAAAAAACATACTGCCATAGCCTGTAGTAAAAGCAAAAGCATTTATAGCATCGGCGATTCTCTAAATTAGGGACCATATCTGATAGCTATAGGATGCAGAGACTGTCCCAGATGTTAGCTTGTAATGACCTAGCAAATTCTGTGACTTGGAGGTGAAAGTTATCAAGTTTCTTTGTTTTTTAAATTGCTATTTCATCACCTTGCCGAATAAAAACCTAAAATTGCCCTACTCCTGAAAAAGTGAATTGGATCCGAAAAGCTGAAGTGGACTCAGCCCGAGTACGATTAGCCAGAGCCCAGAGTAATATGATTCTGCCAGACTCGGGAAGAGCTCGACCCGCATGAAACCCCCCCCCCCGAGTCCAAGTCCAGGCTGAGTTCTCCGAGTCTCAAACGGTATAGGCCCGAGCCCAGCAGGTTGACTGGGTACAGTATGTCATGAGACCCTAACCTGCTTTGGTGCACTCTGCCAGCTGTTGTTTGTCAAACTGAATCATGCAAACCCTGCTGAAAAAGAACATCACTCCAATTGTAATAATTGTAATGGTTCTAGCGTCTTATATCAGATGGGTGCATGGCCCACAAACACTATGACATGTTTATACACACGGAGTATACCAAACATTAGGAACACCTTCCTAATATTGAGTTGCACTCCATCCCTTTTGCCCTCAGAACAGCCTCCATTTTTGGTTGGCATGGACTCTACGAGGTGTCGAAAGTGTTTGGGGCATGGACTCTACGACGTTTTGAAAGCGTTCCACAGGGATGCTGGCCCATGTTGACTCCAATGCTTCCCACAGTCGTGTCAAGTTGGCTGGATGTCCTTTGGGTGGTGGATCATTCTTGATACACACGGGAAACTGTTGAGCGTGAAAATCCCAGCAGTGTTGTAGTTCTTGACACAAACCAGTGCACCTGGTACCTACTACCATACCCCGTTAAAAAGCACTTAAATATTTTGCCAATTCACCCTCTGAAAGGCACACATACACATTCCATGTCTCAATTGTCTCAAGGCTTAAAAATCCTTCTTCAACCTGTCTAATCCCCTTCGTCTACACTGATTGAAGTGGATTTAACAAGCGACATCAATAAGGGATCATAGCATTCACCTGGTCAGTCTATGTCATGTAAAGAGCAGATGTTTTGTATAGTCGGTGTAGATTGGTGTCTATTAATTGAGTAGCATACTGGGCCTCATTTCCCAGACCCTTCCTAGCGTTAAGATAATCGTTAGAACCATTTTACGATGTACTGTATCTTTAGTAGCCAATCTGTTTCCCAGAGCCTTCATTAGTAATGTTCCTCTTAAAAACCTTCTCACAGCAGCCAAAGTGCATCGTTAGATGGTTTTTGTCCTTCCGCATCACTTTATTCACAGAATCCGCTAATTATAGAATCAAGATGTTTAGGCTAGGTATCTGTCTGACTGTGACCGCTGATAACTTTAGAACGAAGTTGACTACAAATACAAAGTTGGAAAAGTATTTGCAATTGTTACAAACAAGTGAAATATAAAACAATGCTTCAAATGAAAACAGAGATGACTGTATTAAAATATTAATAGGCTACATGG
Source organism: Oncorhynchus mykiss (assembly GCF_057628025.1). Classification (NCBI taxonomy): domain Eukaryota; kingdom Metazoa; phylum Chordata; class Actinopteri; order Salmoniformes; family Salmonidae; genus Oncorhynchus; species Oncorhynchus mykiss. The sequence continues at coordinate 29,771,628 of NC_143031.1, forward strand.
GCCTATATATTTCAATCATATTGAAATCATATTGAGTTTGATTTTGCCACCAAATATGTTTCATAATGTGTGACAAGATTTTAGCAATAATGTGCCTAATCTGTGATTTTAGTGCATTATTATTTGGTAAGCATAATAATCCACCTCAATATTTGCAGCCATAGGTGGTAATATCTTTCTATGAGCTGATCCGTCGTCAGTATTGCAGAATAATTATAATATTAAGGTAAGATTTGAATGGAAAAGGCTGATCTGAGAGCAGCGTTGCTTTTAATTCGATCCTATCAGTATCTGCAAATGGTCTAACGGCGCACTTACAGTAGCTAACATTCTCTATGCGTGCTTGGTTGGGTGTAACTGTTACGATCATCGTAATGCTTAAGTTACATTGCAACTGGGAGACTGGGCCTTGGTTGATAGTTCAATCAGATTTCAACCAGAAAAATATGTCTTTATCACGTCATATGCCCGCTGGTATATGAAAAGGAGATATTAACCCCTTTTTTGGGTAGATACAAAACTACAGTACGTATCGGTTACCTTCAGACAACGGTAGAGCAAAACGTCTCATGGTCTGACAGACACCGCTCTACCTCTGCCACCTTTCTCAGCAGATGCAGAAGTGCAATATTGGCGGATGCGGTGGATTGAGATGCATCCAATGCAAATTAAACAGATATCTCTAGCTTCAACTGACAGATTTTCATGGGGATTTTTTGATGATGTTACTTTGATTGACGCACCAGTGCGTTAATCAACTAAGGTTGAGGTTAAGGTTGAGGTCCTTCCCCTCATTAAACAGAAGGTGCATAGTCTAGTCTACTCAGTGGACCTACAGGCCTATAGGGTTAGGTTACCACATAAAGTTAAGATATTTTTGTGTGCAATGATCACAATAAAAAACATTCACAAATTGATAGGATAGATATGTCAAATCTGTGTGCTTTCAATGGTCTGTCACATTCAGATGGTTTCCTGTGCAATAGCTTTTTTTGTTGACGAATTTGTGAGGATTACAGGCATATGGTCTCTTTTCCAGCTCAGACATATTAAAGCTGTTCTAGAATTATGCTGTGGTGTTAATTCTTTGACAAATATCCTGTCCCTATTCCCCATGACTCAAGCATGAGCAGAATGGTCTGTCACAAACAATGCATTTCCAAATTTTGTCACTCTTCCCTGATGAAAGTGTGATAGAATCATTGTGTCAGGTCTACTTTGATCTATCCGCATGGCTCTTTCACCCATAGCCAGAGATTCACATTCCCTAGTTATGGAACAGGACTAAAGATAATTTGGAGAGAGCAATAATTAATAAGATGTGTCTTTTGATTTGACAAATTGCTCTTTTAAAAAGGCCTGAAGAAAGCACAGTGATGCTGAAACGTTGGTGATTTTTCACCCAATAAATTACAAGGAGGTTATATATATGGAGCGTGAGACTCTCTTTGTTTTTATAGCTTACGAATTGCTCTTTTGACAGAGATTGCCTTCCGAATTATGCATTTGCTCTATAAAATTCCCTTTGATTCCCTTACTGTTAGCCTTGGACACCTAAGCTTTGCTCACTATCAAAGAGATGAGATTTGGAAGGATGACCTTGTGAGGCTACCATACAGGTTACCATGTTACTGCACATCTGTATAAACAAAGGAAAAGGTATTTCAATGGAAACAATAGTTTAATTTCTTGGCTATGTACTGTAAATTATTGTACTGACATGTAAAACATACCATTGTATCCCCTCAGAGACACCATAATAAAACCAAATGTTTTTTTCAGTATCCGCCCAAATAGAGCCTTGTTTGTTGATGTTCCTCATCCCTCACCCTAAAGGTGAGGTCAAGGATAAAAAAGAATCTGCAATACCGTTGGGCCCTGCATGAGTGAAGGCAGTGATATGTCAGTGATCACACACACAAATACAGATTATTCACCATAAATAAAACAGTCATGCTGGGAGTAAACACAGCTTGTCAGTTTCAGTGCCTTGCAAATGTATTCATCCCCGTTGGAGTTTTTTCCTCTTTTGTTGCATTACAACCTGTAACTTACATTTATTTCTATTTGGATTTCATGTAATGGACATACACAAAACAGTCCAAATTGGTGAAGTGAATTTTTTAATTTTTTAAATGAAATAAATTTACAAACGGAAAAGTGGTGTGTGCATATGTACTCACCCCCTTTGCTATGAAGCCCCTAAATAAGATCTGGTGCAACCAATTACTTCATAAATAGTTAAAGAAAGTCCACCTGTGTGCAATCTAAGTGTCACATGATCTGCCACATGATCTCAGTATATATACACCTGTTCTGAAAGGCCCCAGAGTCTGCAACACAACAAAGCAAGGGGCACCACCAAGCAAGCAGCACTATGAAAACCAAGGAGCTATCCAAACAGGTCAGGGACAAAGTTGTGGAGAAGTACAGATCATGGTTGGGTTATAAAAAATATCAGAAACTTTGAACATCCCACGGAGCACCATTAAATCCATTATTAAAATATGGAAGTAATATGGCACCACAACAAACTGCCAAGAGAGGGCCGCCTACCAAAACTCACGGACCAGGCAAGGAGGGCATTAATCAGAGAGGCAACAAAGAGACCAAAGATAACCCTGAAGGAGCTGCAAAGCTCCACAGCGGAGATCGGAGTATCTGTCCATAGGACCACTTTAAGCCGTACACTCCACAGAGCTGGGCTTTATGGAAGAGTGGCCAGAAAAATGCAATTTCTTTAAAGAAAATAGAAACAAACACGTTTCAGTCTTCCAGAGATTTGAGACTGCGACGGAGGTTCACCTTCCAGCAGGACAATGACCCTAAGCATACTGCTAAAACAACACTCAAGTGGGGTGAATACTTTCGCAAGCCACTGTACACCACACTTGAAAAGGATTTATGCGAAGAAAGATATGACCATCCACTGAGCACACCACGTCATTTCAACGTGGATAACTGGGTAATATTTCTGTTGAGACGTTGACACTGTAAATTACAAACTATTTTCACCCACGCAAAAGTTTGTTGAATTTCCAATGTTCTAAAAGCACAATCAAATACCGATGGAAAAACCATGTCAGATCATGACAGATCAATGTTATCAATACTATCACTGTGCTTCATCCAATAGCAGAACCAAATGACCTGGATTGCAGTTGAGATTACATTAAGACAAGATGCAAGTGATCAAAGCCGTTAGAGATGTTGCCCAGATTATTACAGCAATTGTGAAGATCTCCACAAACTTGTGCACAATCTACAATATGTATACCATGCTATCTTGAACATACAAGCTTTATATGATTACATAGGACTTTAGGCTATTTACTGTATTACAAAAGTAGTATTACATTTAGTTTGGTTGACAAGACAACCACATATTAACATTTAATAGAGATGTATCTACTGCTTGGATGGTTCCATCTGAGCCGCCTGCTTAATCTCATTCTTTAACTTTTTGGTTTAGATGGAGATGTGAATCCAACATGTAAATTATTAATTTGTAGACAAACTGGAATTAAAGCCAGACTAAGTCAGTGACACAGATGGAACTATCCAAGCAGAAGTTACTTCTCCTTCTATTGTTGATATTTGGTTGCATTGACAACCAAAGAGATTTCAATATCACTAAATATAATTATATGTTTTGTCTATATTTAGTTGAATACTGGGATGAATAGAAACTGTATACTGTATGTTACTGACTTTGTAAATGCTATTTAGGCCTAACTAGCATCATTGATGATGTACGCGTGATAAAGTATGGTCACATTTAATTTGCTCTGTTAAACCTAGCCTTTGGAATTACTTTGATTGCAACAGTGAATCTACTCTGACCACAAATGTAAACGCAACAATTTCAAAGATGTTACTTAGTTACAGTTCATATACTATAAGGCAGTGGTCACCAATCTTTTCGGAAGTGAAAAAAGACCAAAAAAACATAAGCTTCTGCAACATTAACCAATTAAAAACAGTTGTTCAACAATGAGGTTTGTGCAGTAGGCTATAGGCCCAATACATTTTCACTGTATATTGGCTCTGCTTGAATTGCCCTTCCAATGTTGATCTTCTCAGACCATTTGGAAATTATATTTCAACATTGTAGGACAGGGGGTTGGTAGCACCTTAATTGGGGAGGACGGGCACATGGTAATGGATGGAGCAGAATAAGTGGAAAGGTGTCAGCAACATCAAACACATGGTTTCCATATGTTTGATGCCATTCCATTCGCTCCTTTCCAGCCATTATTATGCGCCATCATCCCCTCAGCAGACCCCACCGCTTTAGGTATATGATCACAATGGTAATAGATCATTTGTTATATTACTTTGATGCACAGCTGAGTGAACATAATAATGAGATTTTTTTTACTGGATTTATAGCCTGCATCTGATGGTCAGTCTGAGGCAAGGTAGGGAGCAGTGGTGAGGCTGTCTCTCACCCGACTCACCTCCTCTCTCCCTCCCATCAGCTGAGAAAAGAGCACACAGTCTTCCAGTTGATGGAGAAACTCATGTCGCACTGCATTATTTATGCCTCATGCACCAATTAATGTTGTTACTCCTATGATCAGCGAAATTGTAATATGCCTCGATATTAAAAAAGACACAAGCCGCAAATAATAACAAAGCAAGCTTATCGAAATGCGTATTTTATGGTTTATAAAACTGTTGAACAAAAACAGTGCTGAATAACAACTAAACATGAACTTACTCATAAAAACAGCAGTTATTTTCTGTGTTTGTTGAGTCTCTGTTTAGTCATGGTTTCAAACACTTTGAAATCTCACATCATCAACTTTGCTCGTTCGAGGCTTCTTTATACTGTCTATGGTGTGAGGAAACTGTACAGACACGATGATCTGATTGGCAAGCGGTAGGCCTATAAGTGCACTTTATTTGCTCTCAGGGCCTGCCGAATAAGTGGAGTTCTACTTTCAGACACATGAAATGGGAACAATTGGCTTCCCGGTGCTAGGGCTGCTGAAGCAAGTACACCTATGCTCAGTACCGTGAAACAAATAAGTTTGGTTTTATAAATAAATGTTTGGTGATTGACTAGGAATGGCTTGGAGATCGACCAGTCGATCGGATCAACTGGTTGGTGACCACTGATATAAGGAAATTAGTCCATTGAAATAAATTCATTAGGCCCTAATCTATGGATTTCACATGATTGGGAATACAGATATGCATATGTTGGTCACAGACAGTGGTGTAAAGTAAAAATACTTTAAAGTCCTACTTAAGTAGTTTTTTTTGGTATTTGTATTTTACTTTACTATTTCTATTTTTGACAACTTTTCCTTCACTACATTTCTAAAGTACTTGTTACATATTGTTACATTTTAACAGGAAAATGGTCCAATTCAAGCACTTGTCAAGAAAACATCTCTGGTCGTCCCTATTGCCTCTGATCTGGCGTACTCACTAAACACAAATGCTTTGTTTGTACATTATTGTCAGAGTTTTGTAGTGTGCCCCTGGCTATCCGTACAGAATAATAAAAATAGAAATTGTGCTGTCTGGTTTACATAATACAAGGAATTTGAAATTAGTAATACTTTACTTTGAATACTTACTGTAAGTATATTTTAAACTTTTACTGAAGTAGTATTTTACTGGGTGACTCACTTTTATTTGAGTCATTTTCTATTTTAAGGTATCTTTACTTCTGCTAAAGTATGACTTTTGAGTACTTTTTCCACCACTAGTCACAGATACCATTTTTTTTAAAAAAGGTAGGGGTGTGGATCAGAAAACCAGTCTCTGGTGTGACCACTATTTGCCTCATACAGCGAGACACATCTCCTTTGCACAGAGCTGATCAGGCTGTTGATTGTGGCATGTGGAATGTTGTCCCAATCCTCTTCAATGCTGGATATTGGCAGGAACTGGAACATGCTGTTGTACACGTTGATCCAGAGCATCCCAAACATGCTCAATGCATGACATTTCTGGTGAGTATGCATGGAAGAACTGGGACATTTTCAGCTTCCAGGAATTGTGTACAGATCGTTGAGACATTATCATGCTGAAACATGGTGATGGCAGATGAATGGCATGACAATGGGCCTTGGGATCTCTTCACGGTATCTTTGTGCATTCAAATTGCCATCAATAAAATGCAATTATGCTCATTGTCCATAGCTTAAGCACCCCATAACCCCACCGCCACCATGCGGCACGCTGTTCACGACATTGACATCAGCATACCACTCACCTACACGACGCCGTACACGCTGTCTGCTATCTACCTGGTACTGTTGAAACCGGGATTAATCTGTGATAGGCACACTTCTCCAGCATGCCAGTGTCCAATGAAGGTTACGACACCGAACTGCAGTCAGGTCAAGACCCTGGTGAGGACGACGAGCACACAGATGAGCTTCCCAGAGATGGTTTCTGACAGTTTGTGCAGACATTCTCAGTTGTGCAAACCCACAGTTTCATCAGCTGTCTGGGTGGCTGGTCTCAGATGATCCCGCTGGTGAAGAAGCCGGATGTGGAGGTCCTGAGTTACACGTGGTCTGTGAGGCCGGTTGAATGTACTGCCAATTCTCTAAAACGACGTATCTGGCAGCAGCTCTGGTGGACATTCCTGCAGTCAGAATGCCAATTGCTTGCCCCCTCAAAACTTGAGACATCTGTGGCATTGTGTTGTGTGACAAAACTGCACATTTTAGAGTGGCCTTTTATTGTCCCCAGCACAAGGTGCGCCTGTGTAATGATCATGCTATTTAATCAGCTTCTTGATATGCCACACCAGTCAGGTAGATGGATTATCTTGGCAGTGGAGAAATACTCACTAACACCTATGTAAACAAATTTAGCCACAAAATTAGAGCGAAATAAGCTTTTTGTGCAGACATTTCTGTGGTCTTTTATTTCACCACATGAAACATGGGACCAACACTTTATATGTTCCGTTTATATTTTTGTTCTTTATATTTCATTTTTTAGTGGAGATATCGCAACAATCATTCTAACAATATCACATTGGTAATAGTCAGTGACAAATATCAAAGGTAAGCACGACTGGGCTTGGTTAAAACCCTGGATGGCACACCAAAGGGTAGCCATAGATAGATATATTCTCCAGTAGGAGGTGCTGCCCAGTCAGTTTTTTTCTGATAATGGATATACAGTGCCTTGCGAAAGTATTCGGCCCCCTTGAACTTTGCGACCTTTTGCCACATTTCAGGCTTCAAACATAAAGATATAAAACTGTATTTTTTTGTGAAGAATCAACAACAAGTGGGACACAATCATGAAGTAGAACGACATTTATTGGATATTTCAAACATTTTTAACAAATCAAAAACTGAAAAATTGGGCGTGCAAAATTATTCAGCCCCTTTACTTTCAGTGCAGCAAACTCTCTCCAGAAGTTCAGTGAGGATCTCTGAATGATCCAATGTTGACCTAAATGACTAATGATGATAAATACAATCCACCTGTGTGTAATCAAGTCTCCGTATAAATGCACCTGCACTGTGATAGTCTCAGAGGTCCGTTAAAAGCGCAGAGAGCATCATGAAGAACAAGGAACACACCAGGCAGGTCCGAGATACTGTTGTGAAGAAGTTTAAAGCCGGATTTGGATACAAAAAGATTTCCCAAGCTTTAAACATCCCAAGGAGCACTGTGCAAGCGATAATATTGAAATGGAAGACCAAGACCTGGCCGTCCCTCTAAACTTTCAGCTCATACAAGGAGAAGACTGATCAGAGATGCAGCCAAGAGGCCCATGATCACTCTGGATGAACTGCGGAGATCTACAGCTGAGGTGGGAGACTCTGTCCATAGGACAACAATCAGTTGTATATTGCACAAATCTGGCCTTTATGGAAGAGTGGAAAGAAGAAAGCCATTTCTTAAAGATATCCATAAAAAGTGTCGTTTAAAGTTTGCCACAAGCCACCTGGGAGACACACCAAACATGTGGAAGAAGGTGCTCTGGTCAGATGAAACCAAAATGGAACTTTTTGGCAACAATGCAAAACTTTATGTTTGGCGTAAAAGCAACACAGCTGAACACACCATCCCCACTGTCAAACATGGTGGTGGCAGCATCATGGTTTGGGCCTGCTTTTCTTCAGCAGGGACAGGGAAGATGGTTAAAATTGATGGGAAGATGGATGGAGCCAAATACAGGACCATTCTGGAAGAAAACCTGATGGAGTCTGCAAAAGACCTGAGACAGGGACAGAGATTTGTCTTCCAACAAGACAATGATCCAAAACATAAAGCAAAATCTACAATGGAATGGTTCAAAAATAAACATATCCAGGTGTTAGAATGGCCAAGTCAAAGTCCAGACCTGAATCCAATCGAGAATCTGTGGAAAGAACTGAAAACTGCTGTTCACAAATGCTCTCCATCCAACCTCACTGAGCTCGAGCTGTTTTGCAAGGAGGAATGGGACAAAAAATCAGTCTCTCGATGTGCAAAACTGATAGAGACATACCCCAAGCGACTTACAGCTGTAATCACAGCAAAAGGTGGCGCTACAAAGTATTAACTTAAGGGGGCTGAATAATTTTGCACGCCCAATTTTTCAGTTTTTGATTTGTTAAAAAAGTTTGAAATATCCAATAAATGTCGTTCCACTTCATGATTGTGTCCCACTTGTTGTTGATTCTTCACAAAAAAATACAGTTTTATATCTTTATGTTTGAAGCCTGAAATGTGGCAAAAGGTCGCAAAGTTCAAGGGGGCCGAATACTTTCGCAAGGCACTGTAGCGTTGAAGATCTGTCGTTGTTTTAAGGGTACAAATTCAACATATTGTATACAAGGTTTTTCTATGTTGAAATGTGGTTACCATGATTGCATACTCCTGTGGTTGAAATGTCACCCTCAAAACAAATTAAAAGTTATTTTCCAAATAGATTTCATATCACAATTTGTTGACAAATTATGCTGAAACAACGTTGATTTAACCACGGTCCACTCTCGAGCGGCTAGATGTTCTTTACCATTCAGCCATCAGATTTGCCACCAATGCTCCTTATAGGACACATCACTGCACTCTATACTCCTCCGTAAACTGGTCATCTCTGTATACCCGTCGCAAGACCCACTGGTTGATGGTTATTTAAAAAACCCTCTTAGGCCTCACTCCCCGCTATCTGAGATATCTACTGCAGCCCTCATCCTCCACATACAACACCTGTTCTGCCAGTCACATTCTGTTAAAGGTCCCCAAAGCACACACATCCCTGGGGTTCTCGTCTTTTCAGTTCGCTGCAGCTAACGAATGGAACGAGCTGCAACATACACTCAAACTGGACAGTTTTATCTCTTAATTCAAAGACTCAATCATGGACACTCTTACTGACAGTTGTGGCTGCTTCGCGTGATGTATTGTTGTCTCTACCTTCTTTCCCTTTGTGCTGTTGTCTGTGCCCAATAATGTTTGTACCATGTTTTGTGCTGCTACCATGTTGTGTTGCTACCATGTTGTTGTCATATTGTGTTGCTACCATACTGTGTTGTCATGTGTTGCTGCCTTGCTAGGTTGTTGTCTTAGGTCTCTCGATGTAGTGTTGTGTTATCTCTCTTGTCGTGATGTGTGTTTTGTCCTATATTTATATTTTATTTTTAATCCCAGCCAAGTGTCCGCAGGAGGCATTTTGCCTTTTGGTAGGCCGTCATTGTAAATAATAATTTGTTCTTAACTGACTTGCCTAGTTAAATAAAGTTTAAATAATTCAAACATATATTATAACTAATCAGTTTGTGCCCCGTGGGCAGTTGCCTTGTTTTTATAGTTCTGCATTACTATCTTGTACACTTGGATTTAGTGATAGTATTACCTTTATTACATCTGATATTAAAAGGAGAGTACAAAACAGATGACCATGGAGTCATTGTTGAACTTTTCTTGATGAACTACCGGTATCTAAAAACTAATAAGAAGGTATATACAGTACATCATCAACCCTTGACAAATGATATGACAACATACTGTATATTTGTTCATTGCTTGTTCAGCCATTCTCATTTGATGTGCTACTGCGGATGATGTTATTGTATTGGAAATTGCCGTGTTGGGCTTGAGGCAAAGTAATGTAACCTAATATATTTGAGTTTTAATTGGAAACGTGATGAGGTGCTCCTGTCTTCAGACTTGGGGAGGTTGTCAACGTGGTTGATCTATTTACTTAATTTAAAAGGAGCGCCATTAACCACGGTCCACGTTCTAGATTCCATCTATTTGCTGTGAGATACATTTATCGACAAATATAAACTATTTACACTTGTTTTCACTGTGTTTGGCAAACTTTGATTGGTTAATTAATGGGGGGAACTGAAACTGAGAGAAATTTAAGTAGAGAGTGGAGCTGTCCACGCTTCCCCGGCCCCAGACTAAATTATTATTCCTCAGGTACTCTTTCACAACCTGCAATCGACTGCCTTCCACCGAGACTGGAAATTAAACATATCCATCTGAACCAATAGAATTGGCATTTCATTAATTAAATTGTTGACATAATTCATTAAGTCCTAAGATCATTAAAACTCAGACGCCTCAGCGGATTAATTACTCTTGGACTTGGGACTTCTTTTTTAAGCACAGGGGCTTACAATAGCATGCAATCAATGCTCCTAACATTAGAAAAAACAGAATGCTTTATAGTTTGCCTTTTTGTTTTCCCTCTATTGTTAGTTAGAGGGATGGGAAGAAACAAGGCTGTCATTTAACTTGTGACAAATGAGTAGAACATCTGTTAACATCAGCAAACCATGGAAGTCATCTGAATGAGTCACTATCAGAATCCGAAATTACCATGTACTTAGGTTTCTGCAGGATTGTAGGCTGTATTCACTTGAAAATAAGGGTTGTAAAAGTATACTATCATAGGCCGGGCGGAAGTCTTATTTGTCTAACCCATATTTGACCAGGTAAGACAACTGCATGAGTACAAATTGCCATTGCAACAATGACCTGGGGTAGAGTTGCAGGGCAGAGGAGAGGGGTAGAATGAGCGAATTGGAAGTGCTGTACATATTCTTGTTCTATGTGTGCAGAATAGTGTCCATCTGATGTGTAAACAGACCATAGATGCTCAGTGACCCCGAGCCATGAGTCAGTGTGGTGGTAGGTTAAGGCAGTTAAGGCAAGGTCACCTGGTGACCAGCACAGTGGGTTGGACTGACTAGCAGACTTCTTCAACCTCACAGTCATCCTCCAGCCATGGACTATGGATTATTTATAGTCATGCATTATGTTTGAATATTGTATGCAGCATATTACTATTCTTTAAATAAGTATAGTCATATTTTAAATATTGTGTATGATTAGGAAAGATATTCTATTTTAAGGTTAATAAAATGGTACACAACAGTGCTATAGATTGAAAGATTGATTGAATCATAAGTGCACAATGAATCCCCACGGTGCTGTGTCTATTTTTATGTACCATCCATACAGACTAAGAAAGTGGCATGCGTTTTAAATGAGAACAGACCAAAATGTTTGCATGGTGCCTTTAATAAATCGCTGTGCCTGAGCCCTTCTGTGGGAGCCAAGAAGGATTTGGGAAGATTTAGGAAGACACAGGTGGCCATTTCTGCCCATTAAAAGCGGCCTTTCATTGCTAATCTACTAGGTACCTAACAGTAGCTCCAGAGGACCTCAGGATTTGTGTGTGGGCAGAGCTTACACTGAATCATAATACACTTTCAGTATCAAATATTCAGCAATCTCAAAGACACACCTATTTCTAAAATATATTTTCTGTCTCCAATGCAGGATTAGTGTTTTAAGCTTTTGTTCTCGTTTGCATAACAAAGACATTTGAAATTAAATAGCACCTGCTATTTAAAAAGAACTTAGCTCCATGGTAACAAGATACTTGAGGGTAACTGTCATTAGTTTCTCAGCATTTGTCCATGGATAAACTTGGCATTGACTCAAGCTCTATAAAGGCTGAGAAGCAGCAGAGAATGCGCTTGGTGTAGTGGAAGGATGCATGGATGTATTGAACAGTGTTAATTGTGCCATCTCAAAAGGTAAAGGCACTATTTAACCTGACGAGATGTATAGCCTCATTGCATTTTGTTCTGGCAGTAGCCAGAATTACTGAACACTTTCCAATATCTTAGGATGTTTTCACACTTGGTCCCTTTAAGACAATTTTCGTGAACTCAGTGCAGTTCGCTTAATTTGTTGTCCAGTGTGAACTCTCCAAAGGAACCAGACCCCTCAAAAGATTCCCCAAAGCGAACTGAACTGAGACCATCTCAAGAGGTGGTCAAAGTATGGTTCCCTTGAATTCCTAATATTTTAGGGCAATGTGAACATTGTTTAATCTGAATTCTTCTGCTATTTATTCCGTTACCAATCATATGTACATGTTAATACTATCTTCTGATTACAATTATTATGGCTCATCTTTTAACTAAATGCAATCTATTAGCTTCCGAAATGTGGGTAAGTATATATAGCTGTCCGTTATCACGTTCTGATGGAATGGCTTGTCCTACTTTGTAAAAACCCAGAGTGCATTGAGTGAATGTTGGACAAAGATCTTGGTTACTTTCTAAACATAGCAATGTGAACGCACAAAATATGTGAAGAGAACTGGCAAAAGAGTTTGAGTCATCATTCAAAAGAAAGGGCATTGTGAATACAAAGGGAATTTAGTTATTTAGGGGGTTTTACCCCCAGAGTTCACCTTAAAGAGGACTGAGATCAGTTATTTTAAAGAGGACTATTGTATATGTGAAAATACCCTTAGTGACATTGAAGCAGGTAAACAATTCTACCTTTTGTTCAAACATTTATAATTTATCAACACAGCGAAATCAATAGTGTACAAATGAAATCTGAAAGTGTATGCTATTTTCAGTGAACATATGAGTCCCACTGAACTGGTGTTAAAATAAACATTTTGAAAGTGGTGATGATTTAACTCTCTCACTGTAACGGTTTTCGTCTGGTGAAGGAGAAGAGGACCAACATGCAGCATGGTACGTGTCCATGTAGATATTTAATAACACTGAACACAAAAACAATATAACAAGGAGAACGAACGAAACAGTTCTGTGTGGAAAACACAGACACAGAAAACAATCACCCACACCCAAAATGGGGAAAACCGGCTACCTAAGTATGATTCTTAATCAGAGAAAAAGATCGACAGCTGCCTCTGATTGAGAACCATACCAGGCCAAACACAGAAATACAACATAGAACAAATAACATAGACTACCCATCCCAACTCATGCCCTGACCAAACTAACACAAAGACATAATAAAGGAACTAAGGTCAGAATGTGACAGTACTACCCCCCCCGCCCCCCAAAGGTGGGGACTCCGGCCGCAAAAAACCTGAACCTATAGGGGAGGGTCTGGGTGGGCGTCTGTCCGCGATGGCGGCTCTGGCGCGGGACGTGGACCCCACTCCACCATAGTCTTGGCCCACTTAAGTGGCGCCTTGGGAGCGGCGACCCTCGCCGCCGACCTCGTACTGGGGACCCTAACAGCGGGCCCCAAATAGATGGGAGACTACGGCAGCGCCGGAGTGAAAAACGACTCCGGTGAAGGGCGGCAGCTCCTGAGTGACGGGCGGCTCAGGCAGCTCCTGAGTGACGGGCGGCTCTGGCAGCTCCTGACTGACGAGCGGCTCTGGCAGCTCCTGACTGACGGGCGGCTCTGGCAGCTCCTGGCTGACGGGCGGCTCTGGCAGCTCCTGACTGACGGGCGGCTCTGGCAGCTCCTGACTGACGGGCGGCTCTGGCAGCTCCTGACTGATGGGCTGCTCTGGCAGCTCCTGACTGACGGGCGGCTCTGGCAGCACCTGACTGAAGGGCGGCTCTGGCAGCTCCTGACTGACGGGCGGCTCTGGCAGCTCCTGACTGACGGGCGGCTCTGGCAGCTCAGGACAGACAGGCGGCTCTAGGAGCTCAGGATAGACGGGCGGTTCTGGCAGCTCAGGACAGACGGGAGAATCTGGAGGGATGAGGCAGAGAGACAGCCTGGTGCGTGGGGCTGCCACAGGAGGCCTGGTGCGTGGAGGAGGCACGTTGGGGCGGTATGCGAATTGGAGTGAGTCTAGGGTGTCCGGGAGGATGCTGTTGATGTGAGCCATGACCAGCCTTTCAAAGCACTTCATGGCTACTAATGTGAGTGCTATGGGATGGTAATCATTTAGGCAGGTTAAAGGGTTTAGCAATTTTCCTAACCTTGACAGTCATTCTGAACGCAGGTTGCAGGTTGCATATATATATACACAGTTGAAGTGCTTTAACTGTTATGTACAAACAACAAAATCTTTGTAGGGAGAAGATTGTGTCAGTGCATTTCACCTCACGCATGTTGGGTACACGCCAGTCAAAATAAGAGTCCACATCAATTATGTCCCAACACTCACTGGATAGGATTCTCCTCCAAGCTCCAAAATGTGGATGGCAAGACAAAACTCAAGAGAAAGTTGTAGCAGGAATGAGTCAGGGGACAGTAATGCACAGAAATTTTATTTGATGAATCCAGAGAAGGCTGTGGTTGACAGGAAAATGTCAGTGGCTTGGCAGCCATGTGCGGTCCCCTCTCTCCCATCATCCCCCTACCTCATACATGTGGCATAGCCAGGCCTGTTTGTCACTTCAGCCCAGGCTTCATGTATTGTCATGTCTGTCTCTGTCTGTCTTTCAAATCAAATCAAATACAATTGTACTAATTACATGCCTCACAGACAATAGGTGTGGACTAACAGTGAAATGCTTACTTATTGGCCCTTCCAACAATATAGAGAGAAAGAAAATAGAAAAACATTTAAAAAGTATAACACGTAATAATAAAAGTAAAAATAGATACACAATGAGTAACAATAACTTTGCTATATACAGGGGTACCAGTACCGAGTTGTTGTGCAGGGGTACGAGGTAATTGAAGTAGATACTGTATGTACATAGAGTATAACTAAGAATAAAGTGACAGGTAGTAAACAGTAGCAGCAGTGTATGTGATGAGTCAAAAAAGTTAGTTAAAAAAGGGTCAATGCAGATAGTCCGGGTAGCTATTTGGTTAACTATTTAACTGACTATTTAGCAGGCTTATGAATTGGGGGTAGACGCTGTTCGGGGGGCCTCTCGAGTGGCTCAGTTGTCTAAGGCACAATGTACTTTGACACGGTCGTCAGGTGTATGGTGTTTCCTCCATCACATTAGTGCGGCTGGCTTCCAGGTTAAGCGGGCAGTGTGTCAGTGCAGCTTGGTTGGGTTGTGTTTCAGAGGACGCACGGCTCTTGACCTTCGCCTCTCCCGAGTCCGTGCGTGAGTTGCAGTGATGGGACAAGAATGTAACTACCAATTGGATACCACGAAAAAGGTGTAAAAAACATTTATAATATAAAATAAAGAACAACAACAAAGAAACTGTTCAGGGTCCTGTTGGTTCCAGACTTGGTGCATCAGTGATGTACTGGGCCGTACAGACTACCTTCTGTAGCGCCTTGCGGTCAGGTTGGTCTGTCACTGTGGAATGGCTGGGGACACGATGATAGAGCCTTATTGGCAAGGAGCAGCCCATGATTTTAGCTCAGTGAGGGAGAGAGTGGGTAAGAGATAAAGAGAGAAAAAAACAGAGAGAAACCGAGAGGCAGAGAGAACAAAGATGGCAGGAAGAGTTAATCAAGAGAAACATGAGAAAGAGAGAGCAAACAAACTAGAGAGAAGGAAGGTTGTGGTAAACCTTGCATGCCTTGGCACTGCTTAGTGAGGACATAGGTTTTAAAAGGGCCAGAAAAGGTCCAGATATGAGGAACTGTCACAGAGTGTTTGAGCAGAGCACAGTGTGGGACTGTCCAACCCCCCTCCAGAACCTAATTACCCATCAGCAGGAGACACTGGCAGGACACACGTCCCATCCCCCCAAATAACACAGCCTAAGATCAAAGACAAACACTTTCATGGAAAGTACTTGGAAACAACATTGATTAAACCAGTGTGTGACCAGTTTGATAACATTACAGCCTCCCAATACGTCAACAGCACCTGTTGAATGGACATATGGCTAATTTGTTGTTGTTTACATTCTCATCAAAGCCATATGTCTGTAAAGTACAGCTACTACATGCAGCACTCCCACACCTGACAATTGAGGATGAAAGGCAGGCAGAAAGATTTTCATAAACACTTTCAAATCAACCAGACATAACAAAGAGGTTTAAGTGACACATGGTACATGAAGAGCAGGCAGGATTATGCAGAGAAAAAGAGAGAGAAAGACTCCAGAGATGACAGAAACACAAGGCTTCTGTAGCTTCAGCTTCAGTTCCCGTCACTGTGTTTGCCTTGCTCCAGATGCAGCCTGGACAGGAAACCCCTGCTGTTGTACGTGGTGAGAAAAAGCCCACAACAACTTGATCGCCTTTCTTTCTCATTAATTAAACACAGCTCACCTTGCTTCTCCAAACATCAGGGAACATAGCACACGAAAGCAGGGGACCCAAAGCGCTTTTTCTGCCTGAAACCCAACAGATGCCACTGTTTGCCAAGTTCCTCTCAGCCCCTCTCAGCACCACACCGGAGTGTGGGAGAGCAGATGCAGCAGGCACGTGGCAGACTGAAGTGCAGACGGTGCTTTCCCAGGAAGTTTCTCTGGTTTCTTCTCTCATTTGTGTGCCTGCCTGAGTCTCTTACCCCTGGCAAAAGCACAACATCATTATGGGTAATAAAATAAGCCCTGGTTTGTGCTATTCATCACCAATATGCAGGTGGTGGCCTATTTTAATGAGATTTTTCGATTTTGGTATTCTTAACATCAGAGAAATTGAGTAATGGAGCAATGCTAAGCACTTAGTCTGATTATTGAGTAATGTTCTTTTAAACATTGTCTCTTATCAGTTCAGAGTATTATTGTAGAGGTACAGGGAGGTATTTGTAATATTTCCTTATGAAGAGATTATAGCTCTATTAAATGAGGAAGATACCAAAAAAGGTTTTGGAGCAATAACACTCCCATTTCAAAGACTTGATCTGTAGAATAATCATACCTTTACTATAAACTCTGATATTGATCTTCTGTTTTTTCTTACAGTGCTTCAAGGGAAACCAGAGTTGCATGACAATTCTGTTATTCAGTTACGAGAGAGGTATAATGTGGAAGGTACATTGTCATGAGAAAAAGTTGTATTACTTTCAGGTGTTTCTGTGCCATAGAACTTTTCACACACAAAAATAAAGATGATTTGCCCTGTGACAGAGAGATAACCTTAGCTCCTCTCTCCTCTCGCATCTCCCCTCTCTCCTTCCTCCAGCACCATTTTCTCTGACATGGCTGAGCCTGAGGCTTTGCTTCCTGGACTGGGCCTCCTCCGTTAAAAGGTTGGCGACCTGAGGGCCAGAGAGCACCAGGATGGGCCCCTGATTAGGGATGCAGGTCAATGCCAGCTCATCAGCATTACAGATAGTGTCTGTCCCAAAGGGGTCCAGGGCGAGAGCCCCTAATTCGTCCTGAGCTCCGAAGCAGTGGTAATAAAGGCTGGTAATAAAACATGTCACATTCAATCACCTCAGCTGCATCCCAACTGGAGCAGATCTTGTTTTACTTGACCACCTTCGATTGGATTATCGATTTGCCACCGCTTATTAACCCACGGATTCACCTGGGATGAAATGGAAAAGCAGAGCGCTCTGGATCGCCACCATCTGTCCGTATCTGTCACCAGAGGAAGAAGGGAGAGAGGAGAGGGAGAGGGGACACAGAGTATGAACTGAAGCGTGTAAAACTTTCATCTTTCATTCAAGGACAAAATCTAGGATTATCCTGCTTTTGTGCACGTCACTGTGCCTCAATACATGTACTGGATGCATACATCTGACTGGACATCAATTTGTATTGCAAATCACACTTTCTGTGTATGCAGCAGTGTTTCAGTATGAGTATTCATGCCTGCACTGTGTACATACATTCCCATTGGTAATACCTATTCAGACTTTACTCCAAAAGCATCTTCAAAGGCTGCCTGTGTGAGGGGGGAGCCTCCTGAGGTGCTCCACCTGTACAGTGTTGTGTTCCTGTGGGCTCAGTGCATCTCTAAATAGGCCTTCCTCCACATGTGTGCACACACACACAAACACACACACACAACCACGTTTGATGTGTTTCCCACAACCACTTCCACTCCAATTAAAGGAGGGGGCTAATACGCTGTGGTAGAAGCCATCTATTACAACAGCTACAGGCTCTCGATGGTAAAGTTATAACATTCTTGTTTTTAACTGGCTGTTTAGCATTCTACCAATATAGTGGGATAGGCAAAATCCCTGGAAAACATAGACCTCAAATGCATCTGTAGTTTTATTCACCTGTAGAGAGTTACAATCTTAAACTACAACTTCATGTCTGAGGAACACCATGAACAAATAAGAGTTCACTCAGCAACAAGACATGTGTTTTTTTTATCTTTATTTAAGCAAGTCAGTATAGAACAAATTCTTATTTTCAATGACAGCCTAGGAACAGTGGGCTAACTGCCTTGTTCAGGGGCAGAACAACAGATTTCTACCTTGTCAGCCAGGGGACTCGATCTTGGCCACCCCAATGAATGAGTGAGTGGGAGAGTTGTCCCCCAGCAGTGGTGCACTGAAGTGATTATTTTTGCTTCACTGCCGTTACAAACCATTAAATAAGAGATGCCTTAAATTATATATTTTGGGCATTTCATCCAGCCCAACTTTGCATGTTATTAATTGTAGCATAATGTAAATGTTCACTTTGTGAAAGCCATGAGCAATTAGATGGATCTTTAATGAGCAACACCTGGGTTTTAGCGGTTGGTTATTAGGCAAAATATACCATGTTTGAGTGTAAATCCCAGTCATACTAAAAAATCCCTTATTACAGTAAATTACTTTAGTGTTACTTTAGGTCAAATGAAAGGTGTTACCATCTGTCAGGGTTGGGGCGTAACTGATTACAAGCAATCTGATTTAAAAAAACATAAATGTAATCAGTTATGTTACTAGCAAAAATAGGACCCAACAACATGTGAAATTCATGGAGCATGTCAAATTTAGTGTCAAATGAAAGCAAAAAAATCTATATTTCAGTTCTTTCCAGCCTGCAAACTAGGAATAAGCAAAGGCTTTGATTTCTGTTCCGACAGATGGAAAAGGGGCCTTAGAAAACATCTACTTGAAAACGTCTTAAAGGTATTAGAAATAAGGGCCTCCCAAACGGTTCAGTGGTCTAGGGCACTAGAGATCTTGGTTCGAGTCCAGGCTCTGTCATAGCCGGCCGCGACATAGGAGACCCTTGGGGCGGCGCACAATTGGCCCAGCATCATCCGGGTTGGGGGACGGTCTGGATGGCATTGATGTTCTTGTCCCATTGTACATTAGCAACTCCTGTGGCGGGCACAATGCATGCTGACATGGTCACAGGTGTACAGTGTTTACTCAGACACATTAGTACGTCTGGGTTAATTGGGCGGCTTGGCTGGGTTGTGTTTTGGGGGCTCTCGACCTTCGCCTCTCCCGAGTCCGTACAGGAGTTGCAGCGATGGGACAAGACTGTAACTACTAATTGGATACCATGAAATTGGGGAGAAAAAGGGGTATATATATATATATATTAGAAATACATCAAAACACAATAATTTTGAAGACCACTGACAACTTTTATCAACACTTATATTTCGTTTTGGAGAAGTTTTTCTGCCTTCTGTAAGTTTAAGAAACATTGCCTTGTAATTCCGTTATCAAAAACCCACATATTTAAGATATTTTCTCATTTCTGGAAGGATAATTAAAGTTCACAGAAGTAACAAGTAAAGGTAGACCTATCAATTAGTGATAGTGTGTTTACTGATATAAATTTTCTTAATAAATTATTAAGTGACTAAAATGCAAAATTCTGAAAATCGGTAATGGAATTTCTACAACTGAATTGGCTACAAAGCTATGGGAAATCATAGTCGTCACTAACCACAGTTGGGTTCACAAATGCCTCTTAAGGGGAAAGTAATCCAAAAGTAATGGAAACTAATCAGATTACCTTACTGATTACAATTTTGGATAAGTAACTGCAAGGATTACATTTAGAAAGAAACCTACCCAACCCGGCCATCTGGCCATGAATTAACTGCCCATGTAGAATTGCACATCAATTTAGATTGGCCAAGCCAGTCACTTCATAGTAAAAGAGGGGGAAATACATACAATATCTAGAAATGTTTTACACTTATAGCAATGATTGACTATTGTCACTGTGAATGTTGAAATCTGGTGGTTGCTTGGTCTCAGTATGCATCTTTTAGCTGTAACTTGCAGTTGACATATTTTGGCCATTTTTACACATGGATGGCCAACGTCATTACATGTAAAGTTGTTTACAAGCGAAGGACAAGAGAATCCTACGTCTAATCCTACCCATCCTCGTTCAAATCTCCATTATGCCCTGAGGCAGAAGGACAATTGTCTCGCTTTAACAATTTTGATAAACCCTGCCAACCAATAGCAGTGACATCAGCACAGACTGCCTGATTGACAATTTGCCATTAATTCCGCCAGCACACAACAGCATAAATCTACCCTTTCCCTGCTATCCATCACAATAATATTATTATGGCACCCGTATTGTACATTAATAATCATTCACCGGTACCAAACTGCGCTGTGCAGACAGTGAGACAATGAGACAGGCGTACGGCCTGCCGCTCCTCTCTCTCCTGTGTTGCAGGCAAGTCAAGGTTGCCTGCTGCTTGCCCGCCTGGGTCCTGGTGGATTAGTTCATTTCCTGCCATCGTCTGGAAGCCATCTATTATGGAGATGTCACAGGACGCAGCGTGGAGGATAAAGGTAGCCTATCCCACGCCAGGCGCCTCCAGCGGGCCAACAGAAGTGACCTCATTAGGCTCGGAGGGGGTCAGCGGCAGGGGTCGTGGCCGGGTGTGGCTCAGCACATTTAGTTCTGATTAATCCACAATCTAGGAATCAGACCTGCTGCTCCTGATGCTCTGGGTGCTCCCTCTACGAACGCCAACTCATTATGTTGACGACATACACCCAGTCACTCACACCTGCTATAAATGTCTATTCACTGTTAAAGTGCTTCTTCTGTCAAGCACACTAGCATTAAGCAGGGGAGGTGACATCTCCCTGTCATTACTGTCGATATACAGTACCAGTCAAAAGTTTGAACACACCTAATCATTCAAGGGTTTTTCTTTATTTGTACTATTTTTAACATTGTAGAATAATAGTGAATACATCAAAACTATGAAATAACACATATGGAATCATGTAGTTACCAAATAAGTGATAAACAAATCAAAATATATTTTATATTTGAGATTCTTCAAAGTAGCCACCATTTGCCCTGATGGCAGCTTTGCACACTCTTGGCATTCTCTCAACCAGCTTCATGAAGAATGCTTTTCCAACAGTCTTGAAGGAGTTCCCACATATGCTGAGCACGTGTTGGCTGCTTTTCCTTCGCTCTGCGGTCCAAATCATCCCAAATCATCTCAATTGGGTTGAGGTAGGGTGAATGTGGAGACCAGGTCATCTGATGCAGCACTCCATTGCTCTCCTTATTGGTCAAATAGCCCTTACACAGCCTGGAGGTAGCAAGTCTTTTCTTATTTTTGGTGTCCTTTAGTAGTGGTTTCTTTGCAGCAATTCGACCATGAAGGCCTGATCTAACCCTAACCCTAACTCTGTGAAGCATTTATTTGGGCTGCAATTTCTGAGGCTGGTAACTCTAATGAACTTATCCTCTGCAAAGGTAACTCTGGGTCTTCCTTTCCTGTGGAGGTCCTCGTGAGAGCCAGTTTCATCATAGTGCTTGATGGTTTATGCAACTGCACTTGAAGAAACTTTCAAAGTTCTTGAAATTCTCCGGATTGACTGACCTTCTCGTCCTAAAGTACTGATGGACTGTCATTTCTCTTTGCTTATTTGAGCTGTTCTTGCCATAATATGGACTTGGTCTTTTACCAAATAGGCTATCTTCTGTATAGCACCCCTACCATGTCACAACACAACTGATTGGCTCAAACGCATTAAGAAGGAAAGAAATTCCACAAATTAACTTTTAACAAGGCACACCTGTTAATAGAAATGCATTCCAGGTGACCACCTCATGAAGCTGGTTAAGAGAATGCCAAGAGTGTGCAAAGCTGTCATCAAGGCAAAGGGTGGCTACTTTGAAGTATCTCAAATATAAAATATATTTTGATTTGTTGAACACTTTTGTGGTTACTACATGATTCCATATGTGTTATTTCATAGTTTTGATGTCTTCGCTATTATTCTACAATGTAGAAAATAGTACAAATCAATAAAAACCCTTGGATGAGTAGGTGTGTTCAAACTTTTGACTGGTACTGTAGAACTTGGATTGCTATAAGTGGTAAAACAAGCTTTGGGGTCTATTGACCTTGAGATATCTCCATGTCTTTTAAACCGTCACCATTGGAGAACTAGGCCTACAGTACGAGTTTTAAAAGTTTGTTACTGAGGAATTTTATGAATTCAGTATTCCTTCACCTTGAGAAACTTAATTTCACCTCCCCTCGACCTCCCAATACGTCTTCTTTGTCCTGATGGAATCTTAATTAATACTCTCAGATCTCCAGCTTGAGCTTCATAATGACATCTTCGGGAGTTCTCAGTCAATGAAAAAGCGTGCCCTTCATCTATTCGATGAGTGTAGCTGTTAAAAATCCTTTTGTCTTACACCTCCTCCTTAGCCTGGGTCGTCACCTTTTGTCAAGAATTGATCAGATACTGTTGAACTACACTTCAGGCAGTGTTGAATGCTTTTTGGCTTTGATGAAGTGATTAGCACCACATTGATACAGAGCTTGACGGACTTTGGCTCCCGACCAGAGATTGCTATTGGAAAATTATCAGAAAGAAGAGCGACTGTTGTTCCCCGACGGTTGGTGAGGAAAAGAGGACATAATTATGAGCCAAAGTTATGATGAGTCAGATTTAATGCCTGTAATTTGACTTTCTAAATCATTGACAAGAGCCGTCAAAATACTTTTGTTCTTTTGACTTCACCTTTGTTATACGCCATCAAGGCATAATCTAATGCAGCCAGGTCACACCAGATCCAATGCAGTATTTGACGTTCGTCCAGGTCCCCAGGACATTGGGAAAGCCTTCAATACTGGCCACTAGGGGCAACGGTGAGCACTATTACCATTGGCTCGCGGCTTGCTAGGGTGTTGTGGGTGGAGATAGTCGATGGGCATAAGCCACAAGCTCCAGCTCTGAGGATTGTAAATTCAATTCCAGTGCTAGGCACTTGTTTACATGTTAGGGTTTTGACCCATATCCCAAACCTTAACCCTTAACTTAACCAGTTTGAATTAATACCTAAACTTAACTGTCAAGTTGTTTCTGTTTGAACCCTATCCCAAACCTTTACCCTTAACTTGACCAATCAGAATGACTGCCTAAACTTAACAGTCACAACTTGATGTTTATCCCCCTCTGGACAAACATTGAATACTGAAGTCAGACTGTGTCAGACCGGAGCTCTTGTTGATCTAAGCACAATGCATTATATTTTTATTAAGCCAGGCATTGTTGTTTTTCAGAGAGAAACAGTTTGCTTCATTATCTGGTGCTTATAAGAGGATAATATTTTTACTTCAGTTACACTGTCTGGCTGTTTGAATTAATATTGTGATTTAATTGCCTGGCAGTGGAAAAACAAGTTAAAAAAATGAATCACTTCAACACCGGAAGACAAGAAAGCTAGTGTGGATGAAACAGAATAGGGGCCCGTAGAGAGCCGCGACTGACTTGCTGAGGCCTTTACACTGAGCAATCATCCACATACAAGAAATGTAAATCATATGCAAAAGTGAACATATGACAAGTAAGATAACAGCGAGGAGGGGGCACACTGGAAATGTCATTATGTGGAAAGGCGATGGTTGACTTCTCCTGCTATCTCAAGTCCCTTGTCTGAAAAACCAACCAACAAAAGGAGCCTTCAAGGCTGAGGCAGCTGTTTTTCTTATGACCTGTTACTGTTATGCTTTTTGTATATTCCACTGTGGCCAACACAACAAATCATTGTGCAGTCTGGGGGGAAAACATGTCTGCGATTTAAAAAGCCTTTGCTGTAAATTCTGCAGACTCTACAGTTATTGATAACTTGAAGGCTGATATCATGACTTCTTTCATTACTCATTTCATCTCAATTAATAGTATATATTTACTGGAGATCATAAAAGCATTGTATCTTCATGAAAACAATTGGTGAAAGATTAAACAAAAATTCTGCAATTACATTGGATCTATTTTTCAGGGTGTTGTTAAAACAAAAACAGTCAAAAGCCTGCAGGACACACTGTGGTTTGTAATTATCACGCCCTGACCTTAGAGAGCCTTTTTATGTTTCTATTTGGTTTTGTCAGGGTGTGATTTGGGTGGGCATTCTATGTGTTGTATTTCTTTGTGTTTGGCCGAGTGTGGTTCCCAATCAGAGGCAGCTGTCTATCGTTGTCTCTGATTGGGAATCATACTTAGGTAGCCATTTTTCCCACCTATGTTGTGGGATCTTGTCTTTGTTTTGAGTGCATGTAGTTTGCACAACGAAGCTGGTCGGTCGTTGTATTGTTTATTGGTGTACATTTATATTAAAGAAGAATGTAGGCCTACCACGCTGCACCTTGGTCTCATTCTGACGACGAATGTCACAGTAATAACATGAATCAGAGAAACAGAGAGAGAGAGATGTATCTGATGAATTCCAGCAAAGTCCCAAATACAGTTTCACAACTGCAGCTGTGGGCTTATCCGTGCCTCTCCTTCGACTTCCCCCTCACAGGAGCATATGGAAATTTGTTTGGCACTTTGACTTTGATGTGTTTAGTTTGATCAAGATTCTAACGGGGTGGGGGCTTAAAAGTCCAACTTTACTCATTCATGTGGCTAAAGGGATTATTCTGGGTCATGAACTCCTGGCCAGAGCCTGTGTTCCTCAGAAGGACTGTGGTGCCTCACTGGGGTATTGTCACTCACAGATTCCACTGAGCAATATGAATAGGTTCTATTACATGTAGCTAGCCAGGGAAAAGCATGGAGAGAGCTACTCTCCCCACTGGGCACAAACTGGTTGAAACAACATTGTTTCATCCATTTGTCAACTTATTGTGATGTTGAATCTACGTGTAAAATACTTCCGATTTATTTTTATTATAAAAAAAAGAATCACGTCAACAGCAGAAGACAAGAAAGCTACTGTGGAGTGCAACAGAACAGGAGCCCGTAGAGAGCAGCGACTGACTTGCTGAGGCCTTTACACTGAGCAATCACCCATATACTGTACAAGAAATGTAAATTATATGCAAAAGTAAACATGTGACAAGTAAAATAACAGTGAGGAGGGGGCATATTGGAACTGTCATTATGGGGAAAGGCAATGGTTGACTGCTCCTGCCTGCTCAAGTGCCTTGTCTGAAAAACAACCAACAAAGGGAGCCTTCAAGGCTGAGGCAGCTATTTTTCTTAGGAACTGTTACTGTTATGTTTTTTGTATATTTCACTGCGGCCAACACAACCAATCATTGTGCAGTCTGGGGAATAAAAAAACATGTTTGCGACTGAAAAAGCCTTTGCTGTGAATTGTGTAATAGAATGAATCAGAGATACATGGAGGGAAAGATTTATCTGATTAATTTCAGTTGACAAATTCCAGAGGGGAGAGTAGCGCTCTCCCTGCTTTTCCCTGGCTGGCTCCATGTAATAGAACCTATTCACATTGCTCAGTGGAATCTGTGAGTGACAATACCCCAGTGGGGCACCACAGTCCTTCTGAGGAACACAGGCTCTGGCCAGGAGTCCATGTTGTTTTCGGGGTGACATTTCTATCACAGGATTATGTCATCATGGTAACCAAATTTCAAAATAGACAAACCTTGTATAAATATGTTGCATTTGTTCCTCCCTGTAAATTTAAGCCCTTAGATCACAATATCTACTAATCTAAAATATGGAATTGTTTTAAGATGGTCATCTGTCACGCCCTGGCCTTAGTTATCTGTGTTTTCATTATTATTTTGGTTAGGCCAGGGTGTGACATGGGTGATTTATTGTGTTTCATCTTGTCTAGGGGTTTATTAGATTTATGGGGTTGTGTTCAGTTTAGTGTTCTAGGTAAATCTATGGTTGCCTGGAGTGGTTCTCAATCAGAGGCAGGTGTTTATCGTTGTCTCTGATTGGGAACCATATTTAGGCAGCCATATTCTTTGGGTATTTTGTGGGTGGTTGTCTCCTGTGTCAGTGTTTGTGCCACACGGGACTGTTTTCGGGTTTTCACGATTCTTGTTTTGTATTCTGTTCATGTATAGTTTCTCTGATTAAAGAACTATGAACTTTAACCACCCTGCATATTGGTCCTCCGATCCTTCTCGCCTCTCCTCTTCGGAAGAAGAGGAGGAAATCCCTTACATCATCAAATTGACCATTTAGCCATTTAGAATGTTTTATTTTAGGACCCATGTAGGTATAAAAAACAAACAAAAGTACAAGGCAACACTAAACATGTTGTCCCTCACGAATTATGCAGCGCCCCCGATTAACCATTATTTTGAGCAGATACTGAAGTGGCCGATCTAACAATGAAAATAAATGTCTTAAAAAATGGAAGGCAGTTAGCCTGGGAGGAGGCAAGATCAGGTGGGACTCTTGCCAATGAGAGGGCAGATACGGGTGTGAACAACAAGCACAACTCCGATATGAAGTGTTTTTATTATTTTTTTGCCGGGATGTCATGTGTCCTACTTATCAGTACACTCGTAACAACCTAAACACTGCGAAACTTAGAATTCTATCAACTAAGACATTACATTTTTTTGTCAACCAAATTCGAACACTCTCTCATTGACATTCATACGCAAACTGGGAGTATCTGGTCAATATAATGGATAATCTGTGCCCCTATACACCTTCTGCTATTTTGTTAACACTTTACTTGACACCCAGCATCATAACACGTTATGACATGGTCATAACCATGTCATAATATGTCATAACAGCTATCATAACTTGTCATAACCTGTTATAATATGTCATATAGAGATACTGGGGTGCAAAAGAGCAAAGGAGCAAAAGGAGCAAAAGTAATGTATAAATACAGTATGGGGATGAGTCTATTTACAGATGGGCTATGTACAGGTGCAATGATCTGTGAGCTGCTCTGACAGATGGTGCAGGAAGTTAGTGAGGGAAATAAGAGTCTCCAGCTTCAGAGATTTTTGCAGTTCGTTCCAGTCATTGGCAGCAGAGAACTGGAAGGAAAGGTGGCCAAAGTAGGAATTGGCTTTGGGGGTGCCCAGCGAAATATACCTGCTGGAGCACGTGCTGCGATGGGTGCTGCTATGGTGACCAGTGAACTGAGACAAGGCGGGGCTTTACCTAGCAAAGACTTGTAGATGACCTGGAGCCAGTGGGTTTGGCGACAAGTATGACGCGAGGGCCAGCCAACGAGAGCGTACAGGTCGCAGTGGTGGGTAGTATATGGGGCTTTGGTAACAAAACGGATGGCACTGTGATAGACTGTATCCAATTTGATGAGTAGAGTGTTGGAGGCTATTTTGTAAATGACATTGCCAAAGTCGAGGATCGGTAGGATAGTCAGTTTTACGAGGATATGTTTGGCAGCATGAGTGAAGGATAATTTGTTGCGAAATAGGAAGCAGATTCTAGATGTAATTTTAGATTGGAGATGCTTAATGTGGGTCTGGAAGGAGAGTTTACAGTCTAACCAGACACCTAGATATGTGTAGTTGTCCACATATTCTAGGTCAGAACCGTCCAGGGTAGTGATGCTGGACGGGCGGGCAGGTGCGGGCAGCGATCGGTTGAAGAGCATGCATTTAGTTTTACTTGCATTTAAGAGCAGTTGGAGGCCACGGAAGGAGAGTTGTATGGCATTGAAGCACGTCTGGAGGTTAGTTAGCACAGTGTCCAAAGAAGGGCCAGAAGTATACAGAATGGTGTCGTCTGCATAGAGGTGGATCAGAGAATCCCCAGCAGCAAGAGTGACATCATTGATGTATACAGAGAAGAGAGTCGGCCTGGGAATTGAAGCCTGTGGCACCCCCATAGAGACTGCCAGAGGTCCGGACAACAGGTCCTCTGATTTGACACACTGAACACTATCTGAGAAGTAGTTGGTGAACCAGGCAGGGCAGTCATTTGAGAAACCAAGACTGTTGAGTCTGCCGATTAGAATGCGGTGATTGACAGAGTCGAAAGCCTTGGCCAGGTCGATGAATACGGCTGCACAGTATTGTCTCTTATCGATGGCAGTTATGATATCGTTTAGGACCTTGAGCGTGGCTGAGGTGCACCCATGACCAGCTCGGAAGCCAGACTGCATAGCGGAGAAGGTACGGTGGAATTCGAAATGGTCGGTGATCTGTTTGTTAACTTGGCTTTCGAAGACCTTAGAAAGGCAGGGTAGGATAGATTTAGGTCTGAAGCAGTTTGGGTCTAGAGTGTCTCCCCCTTAGAAGAGGGGGATGACTGCAGCAGCTTTCCAATCTTTGGGGATCTCAAACGATACGAATGAGAGGTTGAACAGGCTAATAATAGGGGTTGCAACAAGTTCGGCAGATAATTGTAGAAAGAGAGGGTCCAGATTGTCTAGCCCGGCTGATTTGTAGGGTTCCAGATGTTGCAGCTCTTTAAGAACATCAGCTATCTCGATTTGGGTGAAGGAGAAATGGGGGAGGCTTGGGCGAGTTGCTGTGGGGGGTGCAGGGAAGTTGACCCGGGGTAGGGGTAGCAAGGTGGAAAGCATGGCAAGCCGTAAAAAAATGCTTATTGAAATTCTCAATTATCGTGGATTTATCGGTGGTGACAGTATTTCCTAGCCTCAGTGCAGTGGGCAGCTGGGAGGAGGGGCTCTTATTATCCATGGACTTTACAGTGTCACAGATCTTTTTTGAGTTTGTGCTATAGGATGCACATTTCTGTTTGAAAAGACTAGCCTTAGCTTTCCTAACTGCTTGTGTATATTGGTTCCTAAAATTGCATATCACGGGGGCTATTTGATGCTAATGCAGTATGCCACAGGATGTTTTTGTGCTGGTCAAGGGCAGTCAGGTCTGGAGTGAACCAAGGCTATATCTGTTCCTGGTTCAATTTTTTTTGAATGGGGCATGCTTATTTAAGATGGTGAAGAAGGCACTTTTAAAGAATAACCAGGCATCCGCTACATAAGAGTGTCAATACACACAAAACCTAACACAAAAGGCATTGACCATATTAAATTATCATTGTAATTGTGCATACATTGATGTCAGGCATGCACCTACCTCAATGCTCTGTTGCTGATGCCTGTGATGAATGCTGGAGCAGATTTCAGGAGCAGGACAAGACACCCTCTTTTTGACTGATGACTGATATAAGGGCATGTACTGTACGTGGTAGTCCAAGTAAAGTGACACAGGATGGTCATAATGCTTCATGACAGTGTCATAAAATATATTTTCTTCAAGTTATTTAAAATATTATGAAAATAATTCATTACAACAACAACAAAAGATTTAAGAAACTAACTTTCAAACGAAAGGAACCTTAGCTGGGAAAAAACATATTTTGAATAAATGTGGGTGTCATGACCAGCCAAAAAATAACGCAATATATGTCACAACAGGTGTAAATATATGGGTCATGACAGTGCTATGACCATATTATGATAGGTTATGACAAGTTATGTTAGCTATTATAACATATTATACATCGGATGGGTCTAATCCTGAATGCTGATTGGTTAAAAGCACATTCCAGCCGGTGTCCATTCTACAAGTTACCACCCGCTAAATCTATGACGTTAAAATTTCTATTTACTTGTTCCATCTGGCTGCGCAATCTCCTGTTTTATCAACCCGGTCAGGCAAATTATAAACTTGATCTCCACTATAAAATCATCTAGACATTATCTCACATTTCTTTTAGACTAACATTTAGTTTTCAACAGTGGATATTTGTATAAACCTCGCAGTCTGCCTCTCCGACATTTGCAACATTGTTTCAATATTCAATTCAGATCTCCAGCTGTCGCATGATTGTGTCGGGAGTCGGAATGAGACAGACAGGCAGGTAGCTTTTCTCAGCCAGTTGAAATCATGAGTTGAAATCATTTTTATAAATATCTTCAACTAAATCTCAATAGAAAACAGGTAAAACAAAGTGAAATGAAGCTAGTTTGCAGTCTTTCTAGCCTCAGTTTGAAGTGATTTTTCGCTAGTCCCTCTGAACAACAGTGTCCTGACAAGAGAGCACATTTTCTGTGCCAGGCGAAATCGCGCATCATTAGCTCATTGTTATGGATGTATCCAAATAAATGTCACTCGAAAACGGCTTAAACAAATGCAAATGTAGCTACTTTGTTGTTATTCTGGCTGCACTGTTTGACGTGACTGTAAATTACTGGGTTGCGTCCATACTGTAGATATGGAACTAGAAAGAGACCTAACGACTGAGCCGGCTTGTGTAGCAACCCTAGATTTGTGTCGGGACTATATCTTGTGGAAGGATGAAATAGTATGAATAAATGAATCCAAATAACGTTTTTAATGAAAATATATCAATCATTATTTGAATATGTTGGTAGCCCATTGTAGAAAAGGGATAACGCCTTCAAAGTCGGTGTTCGGAGGATATATTGGCATGGTTTCCTGGCCGAAGACAAATATCCTCCAAACACCGGCTTCTCGGGCATTATCACTTACATGTACTTTTAATGTAGCCTAATCTCAACTGCAATCCAGGTAATTTGGTTGTGCTATTAGATGAACACGGCTTTATCACTTAACGTGTTGTAATGACCTGACTAGTTCATAAAGGAACAATTGTCCAGACAGAGGATTGAGTTTACAAATTGACGGTTTATTAAACCAATTTTACACAGGCTACTGTTTGGCCGTAGCCCACGCCAAATAAATGATAGATAACCCACAAGGTAATCGTGACCTTCTCTTGTGAAGCCCAGACGTAAGAGAGAGAAGAAAGGCTAAACCTGGTCTTAACTTTCAATGCTCCATCCCCCTGCCCAACCCCCCTCCACGCCACTCCGCCAACCGCCAGGATGCCAGGCATCAGAACATTCCAGGCATTCCTGTGATTGGCAGATAGCAGGTTGATTGGCATGTCGGACCCCGCGAACACTGGGTACTGGTAAGTACAACACAACCACCCACTAGCCTAACACATAACACACAGCTGTCTGTGCGGGTCGCTACAGTGTTATGACACTGGGTGTCAAGTAAAGTGTTACCCCCAGTTTTACATCCCAGTGCTAGGTTACCTGCAGACTACTCCCCTGAAGCTTCTGTGCGTTGTAGAACAAAACAACCAACACCTTTGTGTTTGTGACAGTCTCCCCTTTCGATATTGCTGACAGGTTAGTTTGTAGCTCTAAAGGTTCGGTCTGGACAGTTGGTTTTGTGAGAAGATCTCTTCGAAATTAGGATGTCTGGGACGGAGAGTTCAAACGACTGCCGTAAAGCTGGATGACATAGAGTGAAACAAACGATTTTGTGACGATTTTCTTGTCAGGATCCTCTCATGTGTAGAAAAATACCCCTTTCACAAGCCCCATATTATGGAATAGTATGCAAGTAGTGAAAACATCTCCTTTAACTAAGGTCGATGTCCGTGTCAGTTTAAGCTAGAGATATCGTTTTTTTTCAGTTGGATGTGTCTCAACCCATGTCACTCTTCCACATCTGCGGTGAAGGTGGCAGAACTAGAGCAGTGTTAGTCAGATCATGAGACATCCTAAAAATCGGTCTTCTCACAAAATCATCTGTAGCGTTCGAATGGTTTGGCCTATAAAACCGTTTATGACCCCTCTATGGAAAGGTGAGACTGTCATGAGCACATCTGTTTGGCAGAGTAACAGGTGTGTGAAGCTTACTATCTCTCACATTCAACACAGAGAGACGAACTTATCTGCTCTTCAGCCAGGGTACAGCACAGGGAAATCCGAAAAAGGCTTACAAGATCATGTTTTCATGTTGTGGAACAGAGACCACATCCTCAAACCATCCCGTGGTCTGAGGATGTTCTTCTCAGAAAACTTCTGGGTTTGGTTTACGAGTCAAATAAAATAAAATTGTAATTGTCACATGCTTCGTAAAAAAGAAGGTGTAGACTAACTGTGAAATAAATAGTGACACGAGGAATAAATACACAGTGAATAACGAATAACAATAACAAGTAAAAATAAAAGTACAAGAGTCGATGTCCAGTGGTACGAGGTAATTGAGGTAGCTATTTACATATAGGTAGGGGTAAAGTGACTAGGCAACAGGAGAGATAATAGACCGTGTCAGCAGTGTGTGTATGTGGGGGGGGCAGTGATCGGGAGTCCCATAAGGAGGCGCACAATTGACCCAGCGTTGTCCGGGTTAGGGGAGGGTTTTGCCGGGGTAGGCCATCATTGTAAATAAGAATTTGTTCTTAACTGACTTACCTAGGTAAATAAAGGTTAAATAAAAAACATTAAAAAGGTACGACAGTCCGCTTGGAGTTTGCCAAAAGGCACCTTAAATACTCTCAGACCATGAGAAACAAGATTCTCTGGTCTGATGAAACCAAGATTCAACTCTTTGGCCTGAATGCTAAGCATCACGTCTGGAGGACACCTGGCACCATCCCTACGGTGAAGCTTGGTGGTGGCAGCATCATGCTGTGGGGGTACTTTTCAGAGGCATGGACAGGGAGACTAGTCAGGATCAAGGCAAAGATAAATGGAGCAAAGTACAGAGAGATCCTTGATGAAAACCTGCTCCAGAGCACTCAGGACCTCAGACTGGGGCGACGGTTCAACTTCAAACAGGACAATGACCCTAAGCCCACAGCCAAGACAACGCAAGAGTGGCTTCGGGACAAGCCTCTGAATGTCCTTGAGTGGCCCAGCCAGAGCCCGGATGTGATCCTGTAGAAACCTAAAAATAGCTGTGCAGCAACGCTCCGCATCCAACCTGACAGAGCTTGAGAGGATCTGCAGAGAAGAATGGGAGAAACTTCCCAAATAAAGGTGTGCCAAGCTTGTAGTGTCATACCCAAGAAGACTTGTAGCATCATACCCAAGAAGAATTGCTGCCAAAGGTGCTTCAACAAAGTACTGAGTAAAGGGTCTGAATACTTATGTAAATGTGATATTTTGGGTTTTATTTAGGTTTTACTTAGGAACAAATTTGCAAATTTTTGCTTTGTCAGTGTGTATTGCGTGGAGATTGATGAGGTAAAATAACATTTTAATTTAAAACATTTTTTAATAAGGCTGACATAACAACATGTGGGAAAAGTGCAGGGGTTTGAATACTTTCCGAAGGCAAAGTATGTGGTAGATTTAAAGGACAACACTGTATTTTCTTACCCATGCAGGGCTGTGGATTGTCATTATCAGTGTGAGAAAATTGTGATTGTATTCATGTCATGTGTTTAGTGCTATTTACAAAAAAGTAGTTTTTTTATTATGAAGTACATCGTAGACATCATATATTCAGCTAATCACATATAGTATTTTGGTTGGACATCAGTCTCACCATTGTAAAACAAAATATTCCTGTCTTACAGGGAATAAGTCATTATTGACCGTGACTGATGTAATATGGTAGAAATACTCGGGAAGGCAGCAAACACAGGTTGAGGTCTCTGCAGAATGGGAGAGAGAATTGAAATGGGAAACATACAGGTGACAGTGGCACAAAGCATACCAGCTGAGAGACAGCTCATGATGCTCTTACAGATGGAATTCTTGAAAAGGTCATGGACTGTTTATCTGTTTTCCTCAGCTGAAACACTCCCCATCTTTCTTTCTCTGCCTCTGTCTCTCACTTTTCTCTCCCTCCCTCTTTCACCTGATGCTCACAATAACCTTTCACTTCATCATTCTTGTCCTAGATTTTTTTGTCCTCCCTCTCCCACTCTTTCCTCAATCTCTTGTCTCTCTCTCTCACATACAATACCAAATGTATTCTCTTGAATTTCTCTGTGTATGGGTTTCCCTCTCTCTCTCCTGCCCTCTCTATCAATCTCTTGCTCTTTCTTTCCCCCTCTTTCTCTCTCTTTCTCCTGTCCCCCTCAATATCTCAGGGCAATGTTTTCATCTTCCTCTTCATCCTTCTTGGTCAGGTCGTCCCCAGTCCGAGCAACAGTGGTTCTAGGTGATGTAGGTCATCACACACATAGGCCCTGCTCACACAGACACTTTAATTTTCTCCCTGCCGATTTGATTAACATTGACAGCTTGCAGGAGCCTGGGAATAGACAAAGAGGAGTTCGGAAGGATGTAGTGGTGTTGGAGGGAATGTTTAATCTTAGTTAGGCCATAGAGATAGAGTCTCTGCTCTCCACTGGGCAGCAGCAGGGCTGTGGGGGTCAGGGAAGGCTCACCTGGGCAATCATTCTCTGTACTTTTCCTTGTCCCAGACAAGCTGGGAAGGTAATTTCAGATTTGCGTCATGTTCTCTCTGAGTGCTGCTCCTCGTGTTCTCTCCTTGTGCTCCTGTAGCTCAGTTGGTAGAGTGTGGTGGTTGCAATGCTGGGGTTGTGGGTTCATTGCCACAGGGGACTAGTACAGAGACAAACGTAGGAAATTGCAAGCACTCACTACTGTAAGTGGCTCTGGATCAGAGTGTCTGCTAAAAGGGTTCTCCTATGGGGACAGCCATAGAACACTACTTTTTAATTTTATTTATTTAACCTTTATTTAACCAGGAAGGGCTCATTGAGATTAAAATCTCTTTTCAAGAGCGCCCTGGCCAAGATAGGCAGCAGCAAGTCATTACAACAACAAAAAAACAGACAGACAATATGAAAAACTACAAGTGATCTAGTAAAAACCATTGAATTCACAAGAGTATAAAACAGCAAATTAAAAACATTGACAGGTCTTGGAATCAGCCTCAAAATCCTTCATCAGTGATTTCAAAACACCAATCGGGACAAGTTCTTCCATTTTTTTTCTTCTAAGATTGTAGTGATCAATTAAGCTTGACAATTGTGAAACTGTGTGAGGGAAAATATGAATTTTGCGTTGGCTCTACGTGCTAGATAAAGTAAGTTTGTTAATGCCAAAAACACCACTACCTTGTGTTTTACCTCACTGTCGGTATTGAGCAGCTCATCCAGACAAATCAGGGTCTTAAACTACTCGACTGTAAGCACTGTAGTGGATGGAGATAGCATTTGCATAGATTGATTTCTTATTACTTGGCTTTGCGTGGTCTGGAGAAGTTCCTTGCTTTTCCCAACCACCGCCCACCATAAGCATCCAGGGGGAAATCAGCGGCAGGAAGGGTAGAGGGCCAACACCGAACAGCCTCCACTTCCAGACCACTTTACCCTCTCATTGCTTGTCTGTCTTACAGTAAACAACACAACACTACCTGGCTGCCTCTCAATGGAAAGACACACACACTTCAGACTTACAGCGCCTTGAGATATTCAGTATAGTTTGAAATTTAGTCTAAAAGTTTAGTTTCTTTCATGCCATTGATCATATGTAGCCTATCACTGTATTTTTTTTTATCTTACCTATCAATTTTTTTTATTTAAGTAGGCAAGTCAGTTAAGAACAAATTATTATTTACAATGACGGCCTACTAGGGAACAGTGGGTTAACTGCCTTGTTCAGGGGCAGAACTACAGATTTTTACCTTGTCCGCTCGGGGATTTGAGCCAGCATTCTTTCGGTTACTGGCCCAACACTCTAACCACTAGGCTACTGTATTCACATTAAGAGCACATATATTGATAATAAACTCTTTATTTATGAATTATTAGTAATACATGTATTTCTTTGATCTTATTGTCATTGATTCTGTCTCTGTAAACTGCAGCAGAATGTTTACTTGTTTGCTCTGGTGTTGTTTATCCCCTTCTGCTGCCAGCCAGTGCAACCTATCGTCAGCATTCACACTGCATGCCTGTATGCACCTTTAACCACTGCCGTCCCTTTCCCTTACGTACAGACGGTGCTTCACACTGCATGCCTGTATGCACCTTTAACCACTGCCGTCCCTTTCCCTTACGTACAGACGGTGCTTCACACTGCATGCCTGTATGCACCTTTAACCACTGCCGTCCCTTTCCCTTACGTACAGACAGTGCTTCACACTGCATGCCTGTATGCACCTTTAACCACTGCCGTCCCTTTCCCTTACGTACAGACGGTGCTTCACACTGCATGCCTGTATGCACCTTTAACCACTGCCGTCCCTTTCCCTTACGTACAGACGGTGCTTCACACTGCATGCCTGTATGCACCTTTAACCACTGCCGTCCCTTTCCCTTACGTACAGACGGTGCTTCACACTGCATGCCTGTATGCACCTTTAACCACTGCCGTCCCTTTCCCTTACGTACAGACGGTGCTTCACACTGCATGCCTGTATGCACCTTTAACCACTGCCGTCCCTTTCCCTTACGTACAGACGGTGCTTCACAGTGCATGCCTGTATGCACCTTTTGCCACTGCCATCCCTTTCCCTTACGTACAGACGGTGCTTCACAGTGAATGCGGTACAGGATGTGCATCAATGCTCTCCCTCCCTCTCTCTCTCCCTCTCTGTCTCTCCCTCCCTCTCTAAAGCTCTAGGTTATAAGGATGAGGATAAATAATTATGTATGCTTGTTAATTTCCACCATCATCTATTATACAGTAGTGGTGCATGGGTAAAGTCACTGGGGAAGCCAAGCCAAAATAAAATTGTTGTGAAAAAATTGTTTAAAATAAAATTGTTGTGATAATTGCGTTGTTTGCTCCATAACCTGTTAGTTTATATGCCTTGCCACCGTGAAACAGAGGCCTAAGGCTGATACAATAAGAAGACACAGTGGCAGAATAAATTCAACCACACCTTTGTTTCATCAGAAAACCAGAGAGCAACCTCTGTCCGGTGAAGTCCACAAAGCATATTGCATGTAACAAACAGCTACATGGCCTATAGCATGGTCAAGCATTTGTGTGTGTGTGTGTGTGTGTGTGTGTGCGTGCGAGTAGGAAAAAACATGTTGACTCGCCCTACTTGTAGAGAAGTGCCATTGCCATCCTCTTCTCTTTCATGTTGCCTAAACGGTCTATGACTCTGTCATACAGTACACTCTTTTAGTTTTTGTTGTCCTAGGCTACCTGGATAAAATGCTTGCTCGCTAGCCTAACTTCATGGGCAATTTTTTTATTTATTTATTTTACAAGGCAAGTCAGTTAAGAACAAATTCTTATTTTCAATGACGGCCTGGGAACAGTGGGTTAACTGCCTGTTCAGGGGCAGAACGACAGATTTGTACCTTGTCAGCTCGGGGGTTTGAACTCGCAACCTTCCGGTTACTAGTCCAACGCTCTAACCACTAGGCTACCCTGCCGCAATGAAGAGCCAGCTAGTTTACATTAGCCTACCTAGATCTAGCTACATATTGAATATATCAATCCACTCAGGCCAGGGGCACAATGTATGAATTTATGGTTGGATCAGAATCGTCATTACAATCATTGGCCAGTAGGTCGGATTAAGTAAAACCAAAGTCGAAATCCCTATCTCCATCCATGGCTAATTTAGGAAAGGGACCATTTTAGCTAGCTAGCTGGCCACGGGAAGACAACAACAACACAACGAGATGCAACAATTCAAGTTTTTTCTGTCAATGACGTTTTGCTCTCAATGTGATGTGATTGGTGTGAAGCCAAATCCAAACTGGCTTCCTTTGACACTTTTTTTTGGTGCTCCAGGACCATTCACGGTTGAGCTCACTCAGTTTAGCTCAATGTTGATGGGCTATTATTTTATACTTTTTATCAAGTGAGGCCAAATGCTCACTGGCTTCACTTGCATTCAATGCTATGGACAGCAACAATGTCATACTCTTTTTTGACCAGACAGCATCAGATAGATGGGCTACACATACAGAGACAGAGGGGCGCTGTTTGTTTGCTTTCTCCGGTGAGATACATTCAGCCTCTTGTGAATTGAAGGAAAATTATGAAACAGAGAGACGAAACATA
The DNA here is from genome assembly GCF_057628025.1 of Oncorhynchus mykiss. Taxonomy (NCBI): domain Eukaryota; kingdom Metazoa; phylum Chordata; class Actinopteri; order Salmoniformes; family Salmonidae; genus Oncorhynchus; species Oncorhynchus mykiss. The sequence continues at coordinate 29,809,641 of NC_143031.1, forward strand.
GATTATTTTATGTTTTTATTCTATTCTATTTGTAGGTACATTTTGGGGGGAAGCCTGGCTTCCCTTTGCATTTATGAATACACACCACTGGATTTATAATATTGGCTAAATGTCAATCTATCTCTCTCTCTTCTCTCTCTCTCTCTTTTCTCTCTCTCTTCTCACTCTCTCTCCCTTTCTCTCTCTCTCTCCCTCTCTCCTCCCCAGTGGAGGACATGGCATCTCTACATTGGTCCATGTAGAGAGGAGCTAGCTGCAGAAGAGTGCTGTGGAGCTACAGGGCACGGATGTACCAGGGTCTCTCTTCATCATCAACCACTGGGTGGACACGGGTTTGACAGGATCACTGGCAGCAATACTAGCAACCTTCCCTCAGGGTCACATCAATGCTCTCCTCCACTAAAATAGAAACACCTACAGAATCCTAAACCGCTCCCAATGCAATCCAATGCGTTGGGAATATCCTTTAACTACACCAAGCCAAGTGACACAAAATGCACTGAGAAATATGAGAAAGTGGAGCATGTCTCTAGTATCTCTGTTAACTTCCCCCTGCTGGCTATCTGTTGCTTCCCGTAATAAACTGGGAGATTATGAGCAGGCCAGATGTGGAGAGGGAACATTCTCCTCCGGGACCTATGTAGGCCACTGACTGAGAGTACTGACTGGAGCTCAACCAACCTCTCTTCTGAATGTCTTATCTGGGGGGAACAAATACCAACACATTTTGGATGCATGTGTGATGTGTAGGGACAGGAGGTTTTCCTGAGTATGAAAGGGAAAAGCTTGGCCCTAATGATGTACAGTATCTAGTCATAGAGGGGGTCTGGCATGGGTGAATACTGTAGATGGGATGGAGATTGTGCTGACTTATATCATGCTGACAATAGACATCTCTCATTACTAAACATTGATATGTCCACAGTTATTTGTGATAGTTAGTATTGTTGTGTCAGTCTATTTTGAGCACTGAGAAGCAACTCTTGAGGCATTTCTTGTTCTCGATATTCCATTAGTCGAACAGACATGAACCTTCTACGATGTTTACCACATACTGTGTATGAGAGCTCCCAATAAACTAAATTGGGGTTCTTTCTTTTTCCAGAGGCTCCTTCAGACGTTTTAGTTGCATCCTTTCAAGAACCTTGTTTTGGTTCGTCTAATCTCTTTGATGATCAAATATAATAAAATTGTATTTGTCACATACACTGAATAAAATGGTGTAGACTTTGCTGTGAAATGCTTACTTACAAACCTTTTCCCAACAATGCAGTGTTAGAAAGAATTAAAAAATAGCAAATAAAAGAAAAAAAAAGGAAATAGTAACACAATAAAATAACAATAATGAGGCTATATACAAGGAGTACCCGTACCGAGTCAATGCACAGGGGTGTGAGGTATTTGAGGTAATATGTACAGTACTGTAGGTAGGGGTAAAAGTGACTAGGGAATCAGGATAGATAATAAACAGAGTAGCAGCAGCGTATGTGAAGAGTGTGAAACTATTTTTATGATTGATTGAGTGTGTGTGTGATGTCAATATGCATGTATGGACAGTATGTGAGAGTGTATGTAGTGTGTGTGTGTGCATGTGTATGTGTGTGTTGGAGTGTCAGTGTAGTATGTGTTGGTGTATGGGTAGAATCTAGTGAGTGTGCATAGGGTCAGTACAAGAATGTCAGTGCAAAACAATGGGTGCAATGCAAATAGTCCAGGTGGCCATTTGATTCATTGTTCAGCAGTCATATGGCTTGGGGGTAAATGCTGTTCAGGAGCCTTTTGGACCTAGACTTGGTGCTCCAGTAACGCTTGCCATGTGCTAGCACAGAGAAGAGATGGTTGGAGTCTTTGAAAATGTTTAAGGCCTGGATGGCAGGGAGCTCAGCCCCAGTGATGTACTGGGCCATGCGCCCTACCCCCTGTAGCACATTGCAGTCGGATGCCAAGCAGTTGCTATAGATGCTCTCAATGGTGCAGCTGTATAACTTTTTTAGGATCTGAGGGCCCATGCCAAATCTTTTTCTTCAGCTTCCTCAGGGGGAAGAGGTGTTGTCGTGCCCTCTTCACGACTATGTTGGTGTGTTTGGACCATGATAGGTCCTTAGACACCAAGGAACTTGAAGTTCTTGACCTGCTCCACTACAGCCCTGTCGATGTGAATGGGTGCGTGCTTGGCGCTCCATTTCCTGTAGTCCACGATCATCTCCTTATTATTTTTGATATTGAGGGAGAGGTTGTTGCCCTGGCATCACACTAGGTCTCTGACCTCCTCCCTGTAGGCTGTTTCATCGTCGTCGGTGATCAGGCCTACCACCATCATGTCATAGGCAAACTTAATGATGGTGTTGGAGTCATGCGCGGCCACGCAGTCATGGGTGAACAGGGACTACAGGAAGGGACTAAGCACACACCCCTGAGGGGCCCCAGTGTTGAGAGTCAGCGTGGCGGGTGTTGTTAACTACCTTCACCACCTTAGGGTGGCCCGTCAGGAAGTCCAGGATCCAGTTGCAGAGGGAGATGTTTAATTCCAGGTTCCTTAGTTTAGTGATGAGCTTGGAGGGCACTATGGTGTTGAACGCTGAACTTTAGCCAAAGAACAACATTCTACTCTGGTGTAAAATGGATGTCCTATTGCCTTCTCCTCTTGAAGCCTCTACTCCCCCTTGCAATTCTATGGCAGTGTAAAGGCTAGCAGACAGTATTGAAAAGACATTAAAGATATGAGAAAGAGGCGGAAGAGGGGTAAAGCTTACTATATACAGTGCATTGCAAAAGTATTCATCCCCCTTGGCGTTTTTCCAATTTCTTTGCATTATAACCTGTAATTTATATAGATTTTTATGTGGAAGTCATGTAATGGACACAAAATAGTCTAAATTGGTGAAGTGAAATGAAAAAAATAACTTGTTTCAAAAAATTCTGAAAAAAATGTAACAAGGAAAAGTGGTGCGTGTGTATGTTTTCACCCCCTTTGCTATGGAGCCCCTAAATAAGATCTGGTGCAACCAATTACCTTCAGAAGTCACATAATTAGTTAAATAATGTCCACCTGTGTGCAATCTAAGTGTCACATAATCTGTCACATAATCTCAGTATATATACACCTGTTCTGAAAGGCCCCAGAGTCTGCAACACCACTAAGCAAGGGGCACCACCAAGCAAGCGGCACCATGAAAACCAAGGTGCTCTCCAAACAGGTCAGGGACAAAGTTGTGGAGAAGTACAGATCATGGTTGGGTTATAAAAAATATCAGAAACTTTGAACATCCCACGGAGCACCATTAAATCCATTATTAAAAAATGGAAGTAATATGGCACCACAACAAACCTGCCAAGAGAGGGCCGTCCACCAAAACTCACGGACCAGGCAAGGAGGGCATTAATCAGAGAGGCAACAAAGAGACCAAAGATAACCCTGAAGGAGTTGCAAAGCACCACAGCGGAGATTGGAGTATCTATCCATAGGACCACTTTAAGCCGTACACTCCATAGAGCTGGGCTTTATGGAAGAGTGGCCAAAAAGAGCCATTGTTTAAAGAAATTAGGAAACACATTTGGTGTTTGCCAAAAGGCATGTGGGAGACTCCCCAAACTCCCCTAAAATTGAACTTTTTGGCCATGAAGGAAAACGCTATGTCTGGAGCAAACCCAACACGTCTCATCACCCCGAGAACACCATCCCCACAGTGAAGCATGGTGGTGGCAGCATCATGCTATGGGGATGTTTTTCATCGGCAGCGACAGGGAAACTGGTCAGAATTGAAGGAATGATCTATGGCGCTAAATACAGAGAAATTATTGAGGGAAACCTGTTTCAGTCTTCCAGAGATTTGAGACTGGGACAGAGGTTCACCTTCCAGCAGGACAATGACCCTAAGCATACTGCTAAAGCAACACTTGAAGGAGCTGGAGCAGGTTTGCCTTGAAGAATGGGCAAAAATCCCAGTGGTTAGATGTGCCAAGCTTTTAGAGACATACCCCAAGAGACTTTCAGCTGTAATTGCTGCAAAAGGTGGCTCTACAAAGTATTGACTTTGGGGGGGGGGGGGGGGGGGGGGGGGTGAATAGTTACGCATGCTCAAGTTTTCAGTTTATTTGTCTTAATTCTAGTTTGTGTCCAATAAAACATATTTTGCATCTTCAAAGTGGTAGGCATGTTGTGTAAATTAAATGATACAAAAAAAATATATATATCTATTTTAATTCCAGGTTGTAAGGCAATCAAATAGGAAAAATGCCGAGCTGGGTGAATACTTTCGCAAGCCACTGTACTTTCCAGTCGAAACAGTTTGCGCATGTGTTATGATGACATTTTTGTATGTTTTGGTCTTCGGCAGTTTTTTTTTCTGGATGTTCTTGCCCATTCGTCTGTGAATTGGACAACGGTATTGTAACGGCTGTCCTCTTCGTCTGAGGAGGAGTAGGAAGGATCGGACCAATATGCAGAGTGGTAAGTGTCCATGTTCATATTTACTAAACTCAGAACACTAAGACCAAAATAACAAAAATAAACCAACCCGAAACAGTTCTGTCTGGTGCAGACACAGAGACAGAAAACAACTACCCACAACTCAAGGGCGAAACCAGGCTGCCTAAGTATGGTTCTCAATCAGAGACAACGATTGACAGCTGCCTCTGATTAGGAACCATACCAGGCCAAACACATAGAAATACAAACATAGATGAAAAACATAGAATGCCCACCCCAACTCACGCCCTGACCAACCTAAAATAGAGATATAAAAAATGAACTAAGGTCGGGACGTGACAGGTATTACTCCTAGTAGGAGTGGGAACATGAAGTGTTGTCATTCAACGAGAGACGACAAGTTTTCATGCACCTTTATTAACTTGAGAAATACTGCACCAAACATCTTAACTAGAGGTACAATTGTGCAGCTAAGACCTTGTAAAAAAACATCAAAATTAATGACAGATTTCTTGATTTATCTTACATTAATTCAGACTATTTTAAGTGTTTTTTTCTTATTATTTTTCAAGCGAAGGTCTTTAGGGAGTACAGACGGTTGCTTCACCAAGCCTAGTTCTGCCATGAGCAAACCAAACGTATGTATGCAGAGAGTATAAAGAGAGAGAAGGAGTGAGTGAGTGAACATCCTGTGGCACACATTAGACACCCAGAAGGTGTAGCCTCAGGCTGGAGAGTTCATTACACGCTGTAACGGCCGTTGTTGGTGGAAGAAGAGGAGGACCAATGCGCAGCGTGGTAAGTGTCCATATTGATTTAATAGAACAATCGAACACGGAAACAAAATAATAAAGTGACAACGAACGAAACGAAACAGTCCTGTACTGTGAATACACAAAACACAGAACAGAAAATAACCACCCACAACTCAAGGGTGAAAACAGGCTACCTTAGTATGGTTCTTAATCAGGGACAACGATTGACAGCTGCCTCTGATTGAGAACCATACCAGGCCAAACACAGAAATCCCAAATCATAGAAAAAAGAACATAGACTGCCCACCCAAACTCACGCCTTGACCATACTAAAACAAAGACAAAACAAAGGAACTAAGGTCAGAACGTGACACACGCAGGCTATTGGCATCATGGGATCCTATTAGAATACAGTCTTGTCTCTCATAATACCCGAGGAGAGAATGGATTTAGAGCTTGATAAAAGTCTCTATCCATATACTGTACATCCAAGAGACACTTACGGCCTATTCACAGGACCATCAGTGTAATGATAAACATACCATAACTGTCCTACCTAGACTCTTGCTTTCCATGCCTTTCTATTCAGTGTGACTTGATTCAAGCAGTTCCAACTGAAAATGGGAAAATACTGGAAGTCAAATGTTGTTTTCTTTTCAAATGTGCCAAACTCTCTCTGTCACGGTGAGTCGGTTGCAGAGTAGTTGATGCATTTACACTGCAGACAACTTTAAAGTTTTTCACACCGAAGAGAAGCCACAGAGTTTACCCATGAGAGTCAACACCAGTCAAACTGTGGGGTAACTCGACAGTTTGAGGGAAGTTTTGTGAGTTGAACAAGGTCGAAAGTGCCATGCAGAGCTCCCAGTGCTTCTCCAAGGTAGTAATGAGGCATGGGGTTGGGTGAGAGGCTGCTATGACAGCTCCTGCTGCTGCCTGTTGAAGTGCCCCTGCCACCACACGAGACACACACTCACAACACACACAAAAACACGCACGCCGCAGTGTGCACACACATGCACCCACGTGTACAGTACACAATCATGCACGCACATACACACACAACCCCCAAGATCAACACTGGTGACAAACTGAAACTAATACATATTCAACACTCCATGTATACAGCATTTGCTCTCCTCTCTATGGAGTGTGTGACACTTTAAAAGATGCATGCACAGCTTTAGGATAGGGGTAGCCAACGAGGGTGTATGACTGTGTAATGAAGGCCTGGATCACCATTCCAAATGGCACATTGTTCTCAAAATGGTGGCATTCCAGAATGTCACAATGAATATGGCGATCCCTGCAAAACAGGTTACCTGAAGTACATGCATCATTAGAGAAGGATTTTCTCTCTGAACGTTTTCAAAAGAGTTGCATTAAATATTGCAGATACCCTTCTATTGAAGGAAGAATATGAAGACTTTCAGTGCTATGTGGGCTGCCTTAACGTATACTTCTAAATCCATGTGACCTTGAACTTTATCCTGCCATGACAGTCTGATGGGAAGTGATTATATGTACATCTCTTAAACAGGGCTAAAACATGCTTCTCCCTCTAACATACAAGATGCTTGGATACATCACCTAGTAGTATGTTCATTGCATGTGTGCTAGATAACTCTTCTCGGAAAGGTATGGGCCTCTTTGCACTTCTCATGGGAAACAAAGAGGATAAGATATACCAATTCATACATGACCTTCAGTATTATCTAGAAGCCATATGTTGCCATGTTGACCAATTCACAAAGTGATTCTGTACTGACCAATGATAATGTACATGTTGTGTAAGTTGACAGTAAATAAGGAGATGACAAACCTAGGTTTGGTGAGGTGTTTGTCTGAGCAACAACCTTTCGTCGCGATGTAAATGAAAGACTTTAATTGGATTCAAGTGTTTTGACATTTGTTCTCCATATCTTGATTACCATCACAAATCAGAACCCTACAAAACTCAAATAAAGTCTCTCACCTGAACCTCAGAGAGGTTACACAACTTGTGTTGTTGGAGTTGCCAGGAAATTTAAGGTCAGCTGCTATTGCTTTTATTGCAATCTCTCCATTACATTACACCCACCAGCCACACACGCCCACACACAACCTTCTCACCATGGACCAAGTAGGAGAAGTGTGTGGGGAGAAGTGCAGCATATTTGCCCACACACTTCTCCTACTTGGTCCATGGTGAGAAGGTCGTGGGCAAATATGCGGCACTTCAGTAATGGACTTTGCTGGTACTTCACTGTGTTATGTTGCATAGTAGACACGGGCCACAGCCACACATGAACTTTACTAAGTACCAGGACTTTTTTTTGCCAAAAACCTGGTTGCCTCTGCAAGGAAACTGACACTTGGCAGCAACTGGGTCTTCCAGCAAGACAATAACCCTGACCACACATTAGAATCCATAAAGAAATGGTTAATTGACCACAACATCTAAATTGTGTCTCATGGCCTGTGGTTTGAATTGAAGAGGGCAGTCCATAAGCACAGACAAAGGATATCAAGGATCTGGAAAGATTCTGTATAGAGGAATGGTCTAAGATCCCTCCTAATGTGTTCCCCAATCTCATAAAACATTGTAGAAAAAAGGTTCAGTGTCGTTGTCCTCTCAAGGGGAGGGTGCTGGAGTATTGAATACTGGGGTGCCAATCACTTTGACCCCTATCTTTGTTAGACGTTTTGTATTATTTCTTAAACAAAATCTCTTTCTCTGAGCAATTGTATTAGTATATTATAATATCATTTTCACAAAAAATGTATTGAGCATACAAAATAGCTCAGTATGTGTATTGTTTATTTTATACAGTATTTTTTGCATCAGTATCTTAATCAAGGGTGCCAATAATTATGGACCCCCACTGTACATGCACACTTACAATACATACATGCTCACACGTATGCACACACGCACACTCAAATTGCAAAGAGCATGCCCTTCATATTCCATTCCACTGCTATCAGTATCTTCATCCTGGGCAGCACAGAGCCCATTTGTGCAAGAACCATTCAGATAACCATCTTATTTTGGCCCTAGAGAAAAAGCTCAGTGAAATAAGTAACCAGACACAATGTGAGGATGGATGATGACACATGTGGTTTAGCATAAAGAAAGATCATGCAGTTCATTGGAGATAGGTTGGGCTCCCAGCTCCCTCAGAAATCCTGTTGGCCCTCATTATTTTACTGAACTGCTCCATCATCCTTTAAAAACACCTGTCTTTATGTACCGTCCACATTGTGCTCACATATGTGATCATCTCAGGCTTTTCATATACAGCAACAATAACCATTGTGTGAGCCATTCATAAGAATAGGAGGGAGATTCAATAAATGGTCTCTAATCCACATTGGAAGAGTTAATACGATACAACAGTAATACTATGCTATAAAGACTTTTTCTGAATGGAACAGTAGTAGTGGAGAAAAGAAAAAAAAATCACTAGGGAAGGCAAGCCAGGGAACAAAAGCCATATTACAACCTTTGTTGTACGATGCTTACTCTATAACCTGTTATGCTTTGACACTGATATATAGGCCTAAGGCTGAGACAATAAGAAGACACAGTGGCAGAATACATTTAACCACACCTTTGCTTCATCATAAAACCGGAGAGCAACATCTGTTCGGTGAAGTCCATGAAACATATTGCATGTAACAAACAGTTACATGACCCACAGCATGGTCAAACAAGTCCGACATTTTTGGACTACTGAACAACTATTGATTTAGAGTTACCACAGAGAGTTACCACAAGTCGCAAAGAAAACAGAAGCTGCCTCCACCATTCCAGCACCATTTCACCTTCAACATTTGTACAGTGACAAGTGACAGTGACAACTACAAGATATCTGTCAAGGGTGTGCGTACTGGTAGCGGAGTCAGGTGCAGGAGAGCAGAGAGTTGTGAACAGGCGCACACTTTATTGAGGCAGGAGAAGCCAACAGACAATTGGCAAAAGTGCAAAAAAGCGCAAACAGTCACAATAATTATGTTCAAACAAATAAACATACCTCGTGACAAAACATGGAATAATACGAAACCAGTCTGGCGCATCAAAATTGACACGTAACACAAACAATATCACACAAAGACATGAGGGGGAACAGAGGAATAAATACATGCAGGGTGATTGGGAAATGCAAACCAGGTTTGCAGAACAAGACAAAACAAATGGATCAATGAAAAATGGAGCGGCGATGGCTAGAAAGCCGATGACGTCGACCACCGAACGCCGCCCGAACAAGGAGAGGAGCCGACTTCGGAGGAAGTCGTGACAATACCAAAATTGCCTATAGGTCTCATGGGTAGTAGCCTGCAACTGCAAAGTTTTTCTTAGGACATTACATTTACTGTTGGATGAATGCTTGGCTACTAGCAGTGGGTAGTCTATTATATTTAGAGTTAGCAATCTAGTTAATATGTTTTGAGTTTCCACTTCCTCATTGTGTTGAACCCCAAATGAATAAGCCTATGATGTTAGTTAGTGCATATAAAGACGTATGTAATTCATCTCTATCAAACCCAAAAAATCCTGAAAATCTGGAGTCCTATTTCGACAATAAAATATAGCAACTGTTGTTTAATTGTCAACCCAAAATGAATGTTAGTCACTTGATTAGATGGCACATCAACATATCTTGAGTCATGCATTCCTGCTTGAACGTGTTAGATGAAATTAAACAACTTATTTCTTGAATACCTCAGTAGTCTAATTATTACACTCCTTAATAAAGCACTATGAATTACTTTTTAACATGGACCCATGGGCTGGTGCCATCAACTGTAAACGTTAGTGGCACCAGTACCAACAGGGGAAAAGGTTCATCTGGAGCCCTGCAGTAATTAACAATTATGGTAGGTGTTGATTCAGAGAAACACATATGACAGACACTAACTTACTAATATAGACTAAGTTGTTAGCGTGGTTTTTATAAGGTATAAGGCAGGCAGACAGACAGACAGACAACAAAAGAAGCACAGAGAGAAGATGCTGAGGCAGATAGACAGCACAACAGGGAGGGAAACATAATGTCTAGAGCAGAGGCCCAGTGGTGAGTTTTCCAGTGGTGTTTTTACATATTGTATTTGATTTAAACATGAGCTGGTTATTAAAGAGGAGGAGAACCATATCTCACCAGTCACTGGTACAGAAACGCTGTACTGTACTCCCAATGTTATGTGTCAGCACTACTGCCTAAGTAGGGTGTGTAGGGTCAGGATATAAAAAAGGCCCTTACAGACCACGATTGAGATGCCAACGAAGCACTAGCTGCTCCTGTGTGTCCTCTAATTACCTTGCTGGTGCCTGTCTACTGGGTGGGGCTAATCTGATAACAAAGAAGTTGTTGTTGTGGTACTGTGTGCGTTAAGTAATGTACAGTGCCTTGCGAAAGTATTCGGCCCCCTTGAACTTTGCGACCTTTTGCCACATTTCAGGCTTCAAACATAAAGATATAAAACTGTATTTTTTTGTGAAGAATCAACAACAAGTGGAACGACATTTATTGGATATTTCAAACTTTTTCAACAAATCAAAAACTGAAAATATGGGCGTGCAAAATTATTCAGCCCCTTTACTTTCAGTGCAGCAAACTCTCTCCAGAAGTTCAGTGAGGATCTCTGAATGATCCAATGTTGACCTAAATGACTAATGATGATAAATACAATCCACCTGTGTGTAATCAAGTCTCCGTATAAATGCACCTGCACTGTGATAGTCTCAGAGGTCCGTTAAAAGCGCAGAGAGCATCATGAAGAACAAGGAACACACCAGGCAGGTCCGAGATACTGTTGTGAAGAAGTTTAAAGCCGGATTTGGATACAAAAAGATTTCCCAAGCTTTAAACATCCCAAGGAGCACTGTGCAAGCCATAATATTGAAATGGAAGGAGTATCAGACCACTGCAAATCTACCAAGACCTGGCCGTCCCTCTAAACTTTCAGCTCATACAAGGAGAAGACTGATCAGAGATGCAGCCAAGAGGCCCATGATCACTCTGGATGAACTGCAGAGATCTACAGCTGAGGTGGGAGACTCTGTCCATAGGACAACAATCAGTCGTATATTGCACAAATCTGGCCTTTATGGAAGAGTGGCAAGAAGAAAGCCATTTCTTAAAGATATCCATAAAAAATGTTGTTTAAAGTTTGCCACAAGCCACCTGGGAGACACACCAAACATGTGGAAGAAGGTGCTCTGGTCAGATGAAACCAAAATTGAACTTTTTGGCAACAATGCAAAACGTTATGTTTGGCGTAAAAACAACACAGCTGAACACACCATCCCCACTGTCAAACATGGTGGTGGCAGCATCATGGTTTGGGCCTGCTTTTCTTCAGCAGGGACAGGGAAGATGGTTAAAATTGATGGGAAGATGGATGGAGCCAAATACAGGACCATTCTGGAAGAAAACCTGATGGAGTCTGCAAAAGACCTGAGACTGGGACGGAGATTTGTCTTCCAACAAGACAATGATCCAAAACATAAAGCAAAATCTACAATGGAATGGTTCAAAAATAAACATATCCAGGTGTTAGAATGGCCAAGTCAAAGTCCAGACCTGAATCCAATCGAGAATCTGTGGAAAGAACTGAAAACTGCTGTTCACAAATGCTCTCCATCCAACCTCACAGCTGTTTTGCAAGGAGGAATGGGAACATTTTTCAGTCTCTCGATGTGCAAAACTGATAGAGACATACCCCAAGCGACTTACAGCTGTAATCGCAGCAAAAGGTGGCGCTACAAAGTATTAACTTAAGGGGGCTGAATAATTTTGCACGCCCAATTTTTCAGTTTTTGATTTGTTAAAAAAGTTTGAAATATCCAATAAATGTCGTTCCACTTCATGATTGTGTCCCACTTGTTGTTGATTCTTCACAAAAAAATACAGTTTTATATCTTTATGTTTGAAGCCTGAAATGTGGCAAAAGGTCGCAAAGTTCAAAGGGGCCGAATACTTTCGCAAGGCACTGTAAGTAGCCCTGTTTCAGTGTTGGCAGTAAAGTATGTTTGCAGGGATGGGTGTTTGTACTCATGTATGTTCCTTTGCTTGCTAGGCTAATCATTTGTTTGCATGACCTGCCTAGCTTGCTAAATAATTGTAACCCACTGCTAATGATAATGTTAAGGTAACATGGGGGCTGTTCAGTCTGATGCCATTATCTCACATTTGCATCCTTATTGTGCAGATAGTCCATCCTTTACTGGTGTGATTGTATGCTACAGTGACAGTGCCTTTCTTATTTGGCAGACATTTCCAGGCCTGGTGCTTCATCCTTGTAGTTAACTGTAACAACCAATAGTTACACTGTATTAACAACATGTAGCCGGTAATAATTGCAGTCTGTAATTACAAAGGTGTGTGAATGCGTGTTACCATGCTTGTTACAAATGGACAGGTTTCCACTAAATTCACCAACTTTGTGTGTGTTTTGTTTCTTCTCGGCAGCATCCAATTCATTAACAACTGTCACAAAGGTTGTGACCCCTCGTGGATGCGCTGGGTGTCCAAGAGATTATGCTCAATAGGCTCGAATGACTTACCCATGAATGTGCACTGTAGAAAATATATCTTCACTCAACATTATTGCTAGTACTTGCCACCAAAATAAAGTGTACCATCTGGGTTAACTTGGTCATCCCAGGTGAGGAAAAACACACTATTTCAAAGCATAGTACATGTAAGTTCAATGTAATTACTAGGTGTTACACATGATTTAGCTAGGCAAAATAAAGTGTATCTTGAGGGGTACTTACTTGTATTTAAAGTGTTCTTAAACAACACACTACCTGTACGAAAGACTATCGAGAGTAAATATTAGTTCATCATAGGAGAGCTGTAGCTCCGCCCACCGGTGATGTGGAGCAGAGCATGCTTGGTGAGCTCTAACTGAGGAGATGGAAGTAACTAGAGAAAGTACACAAGCCAAGTTCCAACCATCTCCTGTGATTACCTTTACCAAGCATACTTTGTTTTAGCCAAGGCCAGTGTGCGTCCTACAGAAATGTGAGTTCATATTTCTTGCCGTTCATGTACTGTGGATGAACTCCTCTTTATTATGCTAATTAGCATTTTTACCGCAAGCTAGCAACTGTAATAGACATTTAGCATTTCAGCCAGGGGTGCAACTTCCAGTGGGGACGCCCCACATTGTGAAATTGCATTTTTGCCCCCCCCCCCCCCCCCCCCCAGTTTTATCACTGGAATGTAATACAAAATGAGGCAATGGTTTGCTTTAGGACCATGTGGACACCTCCAAGCGGTCAGGTAGGCTGTTTGGAGTGTTTATCCAACTAAAAAAAATATTATTATTATTATGTAACTTCTAAAACCAAAGTTTCAGTGTACAGTATAATTTCCACCAGTGTCTAGTTTTATATACCCTGTGGTTGTATGGATGTACAGTGCATTGCAAATGTATTCATCCCCCTTCATCCCTGTTTTTTCTATTTTGTTGCATTACAACCTGTAATTTCAAGAATTTTTATTTGGATTTCATGTAATGGACATGCACAAAATAGTCCAAACTGGTGAAGTGAGATGAAAGAAATAACTTGTTTCAAACAATTCGGAGAAATATTTTAAGTGGTGCGTGCATATGAATTCAACCCCTTTGTTATGAAGCCCCTAAATAAGATCTGGTGCAACCAATTACCTTCAGAAGTCCCATAAGTAGTTAAATAAAGTCCACCTGTGTGCAATCTAAGTGTCACATGATTTGTCACATGATCTCAGTATATATACACCTGTTCTGAAAGGCCCCAGAGTCTGCAACACCACTAAGCAAGGGGCACCACCAAGAAAGCGGCACCATGAAAACCAAGGAGCTCTCCAAAAAGGTCAGGGACAAAGTTGTTGAGAACTACAGATCAATGTTGTGTCATAAAAAATATCAGAAACTTTTAACATCCCACGGAGCACCATTAAATCCATTATTAAAAAATTGAAGTAATATGGCACCACAACAAACCTGCCAAGAGAGAGCCGCCCACCAAAACTCATGGACCAGGCAAGTAGGGCATTAATCAGAGGCAACAAAGAGACCAAAGATAACCCTGAAGAAGCTGCAAAGCTCCACAGCAGAGATTGGAGTATCTGCCCATAGGACCACTTTAAGCAGTACACTCCACAGAGCTGGGCTTTATGGAAGAGTGGCCAGAAAAAGGCCATTGCTTAAAGAAAAAGATAAGCAAACGTGTTTGGTGTTCACCAAAATCATGTGGAAGACTCCCCAAACATAAGGAAAGTGAAAGCGCTATCAAGGAAAGCGCTATGTCTGGCGCAAACCCAACAACTCTCATCACCCCGAGAACACCTGCCGATGAAAAACATCCCCACAGCATGATGCTGCCACCACCGTGCTTCACTGTGGGGATGTTTTTCATCGGCAGGGACTGGGAAACTGGTCAGAATTGAAGGAATGATGGATGAAATTAAATACAGAGAAATTATTGAGGGAAACCTGTTTCAGTCTTCCAGAGATTTGAGACTGATGGAGGTTCACCTTCCAGCAGGACGATGACCCTAAGCATACTGCTAGAGAAACACTCGAGCGGTTTAAGGGGAAACATGTACATTTCTTGGAATGGCCTAGTCTAAGCCCAGACCTGAATCCAATTGAGAATCTGTGGTATGACTTAAAGATTGCTGTACACCAGCAGAACACATCCAACTTGAAGGAGCTGGAGCAGTTTTGCCTTGAAGAATGGGCAAAAATCCCAGTGGCTAGATGTGCCAAGCTTATAGAGACATGAGTCTTGCAGCTGTAATTGCTGCAAAAGGTGGCTCGTAAAAGTACTGACTTTGGGGGGGTGAATAGTTATGCCTGCTCACGTTTTCTGTTTTTGTTGTCTTATTTCTTGTTTGTTTCACAATAAAACATATTTTGCATCTTCAAAGTGGTAGGCATGTTGTGTAAATCAAATTATACAAACCCCCCCAAAAATCTATTTTTATTCCAGGTTGTAAGACAACAAAATAGGAGAAATGCCAAGGGGGGTGTCACGGCCGTCGAAAGAAGTGGAGAGTGGTGAGAGTACATTTTCCTTTATTATGGAATGACGCCAACAAAACAAGAAACAAGATAAATAACCGTGTAGCTTATGAGGGCTAAGTGCCACTAACACAAGTCAACTACCCAAACTGAAAGGAGGGGAAAAAGGGCTACCTAAGTATGATTCCAAATCAGAGACAACAATAGACAGCTGTCCCTGATTGGGAACCATACCCGGCCAAAACATAGAAATAAAGAAACATAGAAAACAAAACATATAATGCCCACCCCACATCACACCCTGACCTAACCAAATAGAGAAGTAATACGGCTCTCCAAGGTCAGGGCGTGACAGTACCCCCCCAAAAGGTGCAGACTGGTGGCTCCGGACTGGAGGCTGTTGTTGGAGGCTTCGTGCCATGACTCCTCGCTGGAGGCTTCGTGCCATGAATCATCCCTGGAGGCTTTGTTCCATGGATCATCACTGGAGGCTTCTTGCCATGGATCATCACTGGAGGCTTCGTGCCATGGATCATCACTGGGCTGGAGAGACAAACTCTGGGAGCAGGCACATGATACACTGGGCTGTGGAGGCACACTGGAGGTCTCGAGCGTAGAGCCTGCATAACCTGTCCTGGCTGGATGGTTACTTTGGCCCGGCACATGCCGGGCAAGCACAGGATGCACTGGGCTATGATCACTTATTGATGTCACTTGTTAAATCCACTTCAATCAGTGTAGATGAAGGGGAGGAGACAGGTTAAATGTCACGGCCGTTAAAAGAAGAGGACCACGGTACAGCGTGGTAAGCATACATTTTCTCTTTATTTGGACAATGACGCCGAACAAAACAATAAACACTACAAAAACAAACCGTGAAGCTAAAGGCTATGTGCCCTAAACAAAGTCAACTTCCCACAAAAACAGGTGGGAAAAAGGGCAGCCTAAGTATGGTTCTCAATCAGAGACAACAATAGACAGCTGTCCCTGATTGAGAACCCTACACGGCCAAAACATAGAACTACACAACATAGAACATAGAATACCCACCCCAACTCACGCCCTGACCAAACCAAAATAGAGACATAAAAGGATCTCTAAGGTCAGGGCGTGACAGTACCCCCCCACCCCCCAAAGTTGAGGACTCCGACCGCAAAACCTAAACCTATAGGGGAGGGTCTGGGTGGACATCTATCCGCGGTGGCAGCTCAGGTGCGGGACGCAGACCCCGCTCCACCACTGGCTCACCCTACTTTGGTGGCACCTCTAGTGCTGGGACCCTCGACGTCGACCCCAGACTGGGGACCCTCGTAGCGGGCCCCAGACTGGGCACCCTCGTTGCGGGCCCCGGACTGGGCACCCTCGTTGCGAACCCCGGACTGGGAACCCTCGTTGCGGGCCCCGGACTGGGTGCCGTCTCTGGAGGCTCCGGACTGGAGGCCGTCTCTGGAGGCTCCGAACTGGAGGCCGTCTCTGGAGGCTCCGGACTGGAGGACGTCTCTGGAGGCTCCGGACTGGAGGCCGTCTCTGGAGGCTCTGGACTGGAGGCTGTCGCTGGAGGCTCCGGACTGGAGAAAGTCGCTGGAGGCTCCGGACTGAAGGATGTCGCTGGAGGCTCCTGACTGGAGACCGTCGCTGGAGGCTCCGGACTGGAGGACGTCGCTGGAGGCTCCGGACTGGAGGACGTCGCTGGAGGCTCCGGACTGGAGGATGTCGCTGGAGGCTCCAGACTGGAGGACATCACTGGAGGCTCCAGACTGGAGCCCTTCGCTGGAGGCTCCGGACTGGAGGCCTTCGCTGGAGGCTCCGGACTGGAGGCTTTCGTTTGAGGTTTCGTGCCATGACTCCTCACTGGAGGCTTCGTGCCATGGATCATCACTGGAGGCTTCGTGCCATGGATCATCACTGGAGGCTTCTTGCCATGGATTATCACTGGAGGCTTTTTGCCATGGACCATCACTGGAGGGAGGAGACGTATGGGCAGTCTTTTACGTTGAGCTGCCACAGGACTCACCAGGCTGGGGAGACATACAGGAGGCCCTGTCCTGCTGGGGACAGGCACAGGATACACTGGGCCGTGGAGGCGCACTGGAGGTCTTGAGCGTAGAGCCTGCACAACCCGTCCTGGCTGAATGGTTATTTTCACCCTGCATATGCGGGGCGCAGGCACAGGATGCACTGGGCTGTGCAGACGCACCGGACACACAGTGCGCAGAGCCGCCGCCCTAAAGGAAGCCCACCCGGACCCTCCCCTTTAGAGTCAGGTGTTGCGGCCGGAGTGTGTCTGCACCAGACAGAAGTTTTTCGTTTTGTTCCACTTTGTTATTTTGTGTCAGTGTTCAGTTTGAATAAATTATCATGAACACGTACCACGCTGCACTTTGGTCCTCTTCTTCAGACGAGCGTTACATTAAAGAAGGATTTTTAAGCCTTGAGACAGTTGAGACATGGATTGTGTATGTGTGCAATTCAGAGGGTGAATGGGCAAGACAAAAGATTTAGGTGCCTTTGAACGGGGTATGGTAGTAGGTGCCAGGATGTACTGGTTTGTGTTAAAAACTGCAACGCTGACGGGTCTTTCACTCTCAACAGTTTCCTGTGTGTATAAAGAATGGTTCACCACTCAAAGGACATCCAGCCAACTTGACACAGCTGTGGAAAGCATTGGAGTCAACATGGGCCAGCATCCCTGTGGAACATTTTCGACACCTTGTGAAGTCCATTCCCTGTAGAATTGAAGCTGTTCTGAGGGCAGTACAACACTGTGTAAAACACTGTACTGTTTTACACATGCTGTATCCTGTGTATGTGACAATACAACTTGAAACTTGGGAAATGGGAAAATTTCACATTGACATATTCATTGTATTCACACTCTTGTGCCTGATACTTTATATCAGTAAATGTGGTTCAAACTACAGTATGTCTCCATCCTGGCAAATGCTCTATTATGCTCTATTATGTCAAAATGCACAGAAACCCACCAGGCTGTGGGTGAGACTCAGACTTTGAACTATTTGCAAGGCTGTGTGTGTGCAGACGCGAATGCACGCACGCACGCACGCACACACACACACACACACACACACACACAGCACCCCAGAGCTTGCTTGGCACTGGGAGATATTGGTAGAGTTGGAGGTGGGCCTGCATCACTTGGTTTTGATTAATAATATATTGAAGCTTTATTTAAAACACCTTCTATTTGACTTGAAATATGTGTGCCTTTTTCTGTGTAAAAGACAGGAAGGTAGGAATATATGGGCAAGGAGGCACTGGGGTGTTATTTATCTTCTCTTCTCTCTCTTTCCCCCTCATTCCCTTGCTCTCCCTCTCCCTCTCTCTGGGTTCTCTCTCCAGTGCCAGGCATAATTAAACGCCTGCAGACTGATGTTTACAGAGGATGATGGCCGGAACAGAAGGAAGAGTTTGGGTGAAAACCCAAATTCTCAGCCTCAGCAGAAATAAAGAGAGTGAAAGAATATAACTGGTGATGAGTCCCGAAGGATGAAATGTATTCATACATTTTTTAAATTTCACACCATTCAGAAATGTCAGGAAATATTTTGATGGCAGCTTGACTTAGTGAGTTCCTCAGTACCTAATCCACTACTGCAAAACAAACGGACTCAGAAATAATCTTGCAAGAATAGCTAAGCTTATTACAATATTTGAACGCGTGCAAACCAACTCTTATGCAATAATTCTGTAGCATAAAGGTGAGTGGACTGTTAGGATCAATAAAGAAATATGAACTGTAAAGGTGTGGATACACATTACACTGATTCTCACAGCAGGAAAACAATCCTGCAGCACCAGAAAATGTGAATTATTATGTGGATCATCTTTAAGTGGAAATTACAATTGTTAGAAGCCTTTTTAAACCTTGAATACACCACAATTTGCATTTCCTGCTGCACAGGAAATGTTTCTGAGACAACAGACTGATTAAATGATGGTAGCAAACCCGTATAGTCATATCAAGGCACCCTTCTCACAAATGTGTATCATCCCTTCACTATTTCCTGTGATGAATGTCTAATGGAGAGTGTTTTCTGGGGAACATTAGCATTCAACTTGACGTATGATTGTTTCCTGGCCCCAACAAGTCCTAAAATTAATATTGAACACAGCATTAAATATAATGTCTGGCCCGAGACTGAGACAAACTGCCAAAGAATCATGTCTCATCCCAATAGCAACAGACACTTATTTATTGTGGTTTCCGTTTCAAATGCAACTATTCCACTGCATAATTAAAAATGGGTATAAATAAAATAAAATATATAAAGTGTTTATATGTTTGGGCTCCTCTCTCCCATCTTTGGTTTCGAATGTGACGGTTTGATGAGAGGGAATTATTAATCAGACAATGTCAGTCCCTTTTGCTTTTTCCCCCTGATATTTGTTTTTGCATCAGAAGCTGTTTATGTTGACTGAGTAGAGAGCATCATAGAGAGCATCATAGAGAGCATCATTTCCCCTGCATCATGTTCTTTCAGAGAGCTCATAGGAGAAAAATAAGCAAAAATGTTAAATAAAAATATCTTTATTCTCCATATTGGTTAACCCTTTACACACGTGGGAATTGGCCTATATGGATAGGGCTAAATGTAAATATTTATTTCAGAAGAAATATATGAAGCATATGCATAACGATGGTAGCAATTGAAAGGGAGATTATGCAGAAATTATTTGACCAAAGGTGAGGACACAACAGTTCACCTGCCACAAGACTGAATCCAAACATGACTTTGTTGATTTTATGTGCATTTTACACATACTGTACTTTTTGCAGCATTTGTTGATAACGGAATCTGAAAATATTCTGGATGCATTCAGTAACATAATTAAAATGTGGGGTAGTGCATCATAAGACAAAACTATAACGACCCAGGGCAAGACCCAGATGCAGACACAGGAGGCAGATGGTTCGAGTCTCTGATATTTATTGAAATACAAGGGGCAGGCAATGGGCAGGTCGGGGACAGGCAGAAGTTTATAAACCAGGTCAGAGTCTGAAAGGTACAGTGGGGGAAGGCAGACTCGAGGTCAAGGCAGGCTGAATGGTCAGGCAGGCGGGCTCAGTGTCAGGGCAGGCAGAATGGGTGAGAACCGGGAGGGCTAGAAAAACAGACTAGGCAAACAGGAGCACGGAAAAACATGCTGGTAAACTTGACCAGACTGGCAACAGACAAACAGAGAACACAGGAATAAATACACGGGGATAATGAGGAAGGCGGGCGACACCTGGATGGGGGTGGAGACAAGCACAGACAGGTGAAACAGATCAGGGTGTGACAAAAACTATGACAAGAGTTTGAGTGAGAGGTCTAAATGGTGTCTCCAAGTGGTCACACACCTCTCCAAAGTGTGCACTTCCTAAGTAATTTAAATGCACTTTTATGACTCAAGGAAAGAGCCTTCAACTATTAGGTGTGTTTTTTTTGCTCTCCTAGCTGTGCCGTTGAGAAACTAAAGCAAGTACACTTGTCGTTTTTTTGTTTGGAAAAAATCCCTGCATTGCCATCATCATTTTAAATCACAATCTGGATCAGGTGGGCATCATTTGAAAGCTTGTTCTATTACCAACATGACAGGCTAAGTAAAAAAAAAAAGTATTTCACAAGGCACTTCAGAGATAGTACTTTTGATGCGCATAGAATGGAGTCATGACAGCATTCAGATGAGTGTTCTGTGGCAAATTTTCTACACAATACGGCAAACATAAGCTCATTATATTCAGAACAACATAAGGTAAGGCAGCATTTCATCCTTGTAACTGTACATCAAACATAGCGATCATAAACATTGATATTGTAAATTGTATAGGTTTTATTTTATGGAAACGTGAAGTACCTAGTTGTATGGTTGTGTGACATCAAAGCGATATTTACTATAATACTCCACATTTCATCTTTCCTAACACATCGAATCCTCTTGATTTACAGCATCTCCCTCACTCAGAAAACAAAAAATGTGCAAAAGCAGCCCAATTAGTGGGAGGGATGGGGGCATCTTCTTGTGGAGTTTCTCAAGTTTAAAACAGCTGTCAGTTGAATCCCATACAGAGCTGTGACGTCATGTATAGCATTTTATTGTACAGCCACTGCGTTCCAATGTAGGTGCTCATCAGCATAGCCGCGGGGAGTAGGGGAGCTGAGGGTGCTGCAGCACTCCCTGAAAAATCTAAATAAATAACAAATATATTCAAATATGTATTACTTTTTGCTGAATTTTCTTTCTTTATAAAAATAGCTCCCCGGGTCTTTACTACTTTTAGCGGACCAATATAGACTTCTGTAGGGCGGGCAACAACAAACAAATTCAGCATCTCTGCTTTGCCAAAAAGGGTAGATGTATAATTAGGAACAGATACTTGCACGATTCAACAGTTGGAATTGTAAGACTTGTTGCCCTGTCCCTTTCTCTGTGATGTCATTCTAATGGAATCCAGAAAGAATCAAACCCTGTCCCTTTCTCTGTGATGTCATTCTAATGGAATCCAGAAAAAATAAAACCCTGTCCCTTTCTCTGTGAAGTCATTCTTATGGAATCCAGAAAGAATAAAACCCTGTCCCTTTCTCTGTGATGTCATTCTAATGGAATCCAGAAAGAATAAAACCCTGTCCCTTTCTCTGTGATGTCATTATAATGGAATCCAGAAAGAATCCAACCCTGTCCCTTTCTCTGTGATGTCATTCTAATGGAATCCAGAAAGAATAAAACCCTGTCCCTTTCTCTGTGATGCCATTTTAATGGAATCCAGAAAAAATAAAACCATGTCCCTTTCTCTGTGATGTCATTTTAATGGAATCCAGAAAGAATAAAACCCTGTCCCTTTCTCTGTGATGTCATTCTAATGGAATCCAGAAATAATAAAACCCTGTCCCTTTCTCTGTGATGCCATTTTAATGGAATCCAGAAAGAATAAAACCCTGTCCCTTTCTCTGTGATGTCATTCTAATGGAATCCAGGAAGAATAAAACCCTGTCCCTTTCTCTGTGATGTCATTCTAATGGAATCCAGAAAGAATAAAACCCTGTCCCTTTCTCTGTGATGTCATTCTAATGGAATCCAGAAAGAATAAAACCCTGTCCCTTTCTCTGTGATGTCATTATAATGGAATCCAGAAAGAATCCAACCCTGTCCCTTTCTCTGTGATGTCATTCTAATGGAATCCAGAAATAATAAAACCCTGTCCCTTTCTCTGTGATGTCATTTTAATGGAATCCAGAAAAAATAAAACCATGTCCCTTTCTCTGTGATGTCATTTTAATGGAATCCAGAAAGAATAAAACCCTGTCCCTTTCTCTGTGATGTCATTCTAATGGAATCCAGAAATAATAAAACCCTGTCCCTTTCTCTGTGATGCCATTTTAATGGAATCCAGAAATAATAAAACCCTGTCCCTTTCTCTGTGATGTAATTCTAATGGAATCCAGGAAGAATAAAACCCTGTCCCTTTCTCTGTGATGTCATTCTAATGGAATCCAGAAATAATAAAACCCTGTCCCTTTCTCTGTGATGTCATTTTAATGGAATCCAGAAAAAATAAAACCATGTCCCTTTCTCTGTGATGTCATTTTAATGGAATCCAGAAAGAATAAAACCCTGTCCCTTTCTCTGTGATGTCATTCTAATGGAATCCAGAAAGAATAAAACCCTGTCCCTTTCTCTGTGATGTCATTATAATGGAATCCAGAAAGAATCCAACCCTGTCCCTTTCTCTGTGATGTCATTCTAATGGAATCCAGAAATAATAAAACCCTGTCCCTTTCTCTGTGATGTCATTTTAATGGAATCCAGAAAAAATAAAACCATGTCCCTTTCTCTGTGATGTCATTTTAATGGAATCCAGAAAGAATAAAACCCTGTCCCTTTCTCTGTGATGTCATTCTAATGGAATCCAGAAATAATAAAACCCTGTCCCTTTCTCTGTGATGCCATTTTAATGGAATCCAGAAAGAATAAAACCCTGTCCCTTTCTCTGTGATGTAATTCTAATGGAATCCAGGAAGAATAAAACCCTGTCCCTTTCTCTGTGATGTCATTCTAATGGAATCCAGAAATAATAAAACCCTGTCCCTTTCTCTGTGATGTCATTTTAATGGAATCCAGAAAAAATAAAACCATGTCCCTTTCTCTGTGATGTCATTTTAATGGAATCCAGAAAGAATAAAACCCTGTCCCTTTCTCTGTGATGTCATTCTAATGGAATCCAGAAATAATAAAACCCTGTCCCTTTCTCTGTGATGCCATTTTAATGGAATCCAGAAAGAATAAAACCCTGTCCCTTTCTCTGTGATGTCATTCTAATGGAACCCAGAAAGAATAAAACCCTGTCCCTTTCTCTGTGATGTCATTCTAATGGAATCCAGAAAGAATAAAACCCTGTCCCTTTCTCTGTGATGCCATTTTAATGGAATCCAGGAAGAATAAAACCCTGCCCCTTTCTCTGTGATGTCATTCTAATGGAATCCAGGAAGAATAAAACCCTGTCCCTTTCTCTGTGATGTCATTCTAATGGAATCCAGGAAGAATAAAACCCTGTCCCTTTCTCTGTGATGTCATTCTAATGGAATCCAGAAAGAATAAAACCCTGTCCCTTTCTCTGTGATGCCATTTTAATGGAATCCAGGAAGAATAAAACCCTGTCCCTTTCTCTGTGATGCCATTTTAATGGAATCCAGGAAGAATAAAACCCTGTCCCTTTCTCTGTGATGTCATTCTAATGGAATCCAGGAAGAATAAAACTCTGTCGTCAAACATTCACCTCAAAAGGTGCAAAGTTACGGGCAAAGAAACAAAACAAATAAATATTTTTCTTGATCAAATAACTTGGAAACAACCACTTTGTTTGTGCAGTATTAATTGACCATCCTTACAAACCACTTAATGTAAATGTACAGTGCATTAATGTATTGTACATAGGCTGGCCAATGTGCAATACAGTCATTGAGTACATTGAGACATCAATTGGTTTGTGATGATATGATGTGGCTCAGTTGGTAGAGCATGGCACTTGTAATGCTAGGTTTGTGGGTTCAATTCCCACAGGGGACCAGAATAAAAATGTATGCACTCACTACTTTGAGTAGTAGTGAGTGTTTGTTAATTAAAATGGAAAATGAATGAATAGGCCATTTCAGTTATCACATAGAAAAAAGTTTTATTTGCAAAGTATTTCAAGAAACTGGAAAACATGTATCAAGTAAGTCATTATATATTCTTCAAGTATTATCAGATTAACTGTTTTGTACAGATAATTATCCTATCAGACTAAAGTTACAAATGCTGGTAAACACTGAGATACATTTAGTAAAAAGAAATTCACAAAAGTAGTGTACTGGGTCATGTATTTGCGGACCAATATAGATGTCTTCAGTGTGGGCATTCTTTTTTTCTGCATCTCCTCCCCATGTTGACAAAACAATCGCAGCACCCCTACCCCCAAACTACTCCCAGCAGCATCAGTGTCGAAATCTGACATTTTCAAACCAACCTGGAGTGTAAATGGCTACATTCAGGAGTAACTTGCATGAATACAGTATTTTTATTCTAAATTCTTTAGTCAGAATGCTTTATACTGGTATGAAAAGACATTCTGAGAGCTCACATATGGAGCTAAAGACAGACAGTAAATAGCAGGTAAACAACAGTCCTATCCCTCTCAATTCATCCTGAAGTGAGCTGTTGTCCAAATTCAAGATCCACCTCCAGACATCCAAGCAGGCATCAGCTGTGCCATCTGCCGGGTCCATTAGATGGTATTTGTATAGAGGCTGATGAAGGCTGTGAGGGCGCCCTGCCGGTAATACGTTTGGAATGAGGGTACTGAATGGGCTGGCTGGCTGTGATCAGAATTCAGCGGTGTTGATCAGGGAACCCATCACAGTGCCAGAGAGGGGCGTGCACTCTCTAGGCTTACTTCCTCATAGCTGGTGCCTTAGTTCTACTGCAGCTTCTGAGTGAGTTATATTTTTCAAGTTACAGCACCTAGGTCAACTCAGCAAATCAAGTTAACCCTTAGCCTAGAATTTCATTTATTTTTACATGGGCTGCGTCTCAATTCACCGCATCCGCCGACATCGCCCTTCCACTTCTGCAGTGAAAGGTGGCAAAGATAAAGTGGTGTTTGTCAGACCATGAGACATCCCGAAAATCGGTCTTCTCACAAAAACCACTTTAGCTTCCGAACTGGCTAAACACTAATATGTTGAAAGAACTACATAACAAAACAGTTACATTGTAACTATTTGCACAACTTAACATTATGCCAGCCGGGTAAACTGAAAACGACTCTTTTTGTTACAGTTAAAGTATCAGGGAAATTACCCATCAATAACCCCCGTCACAATGTGAGGTGCTCCTGCTTTGACCATGTGTGTGTCAGGACCCCGCCAGTAGGTTTCCATACTCTCCGAATATAAGATATTAATGTTCTAGACACGGTTCATGAGATGTTGCAAGAACATTCATGTGTCCAGTTTTCTGAGGGTTAAGAGAATATTCCATCAATGTCATGCCAAACATATACAGAACACAGTTGCCATGTTCTCAGAATATACGATTTTAAGGTTCTAGACACGTTTCATAGGAACATTGCAAGAACATTCCTATGTCCAATGACGTTTAAAACGTAGGACGTTCTGTGATGGTCCCCTTTAGGTCTGTCTAGTTCCCAGCATTTTACAGGGATGTCCCTAAAGACGTTTTTAGGATGTCACCTGATAGATTTTATTTCTTTACACACCACCCATTATTACTGTTGTCGCGCCAATCAAAGCACTGATTGGTGTACCACTTATATGCTTTCAACCATCTAAAACCACAGCCAAATGCCAATGGAAGAACAATGTCTGATTTTTGGTTTAGTTGTGTTATCACTGCGCTTTCAACCATTTAACCTTTTACAGCAGTGGGCTAAATCTGGGTCACACAAAGTGTTTATTGGTAGTCTTAAAAACAAGTCTACTTTGAAACGAAAGTATACACCTCACACACATGGTTATGGGCTTACAAAAAACAAGACACCTGTACCATGTCAAATATAATATAAAAAAATGTATTCAATTTGGCTTCAAGTGCCGTATCACTTTTATACAACAGGTTACCATCATATTCAAATAATGATTGACATATTTTTATTAAAAACATTATTTTGCTGGATTTAATCATACTATTTCATCCTTCCACGAGATATAGTCCTGACACAAATCTAAGGTTGCTACCCAAGCCGGCTGGTTGTTTGTTCTATTGGTTCGGTTGCCAGAGACCCAACCCAGTCTTTAAGCCTTTTTGAACTGTATCTATGAACGCGACCCAGTCGTTCGTTCTAAATGTTCCATTGCCATGCTGGCTGGCAACATTCTTATCCCTTGCTTGCTAGCTAGCCATCTACGGCTAATTTACAGCAAAGTAGCTGCGTTTGCGATTGTTTAAGCTGTTTTCTAGTGACATTTATTTGGATACATCCATAACAATGAGCTAATGCTGCGCGATTACACCTGGCAGAAAAAATTAGCTCTCTCTAGTCAGGACACTGTTGTTCAGAGGAGCTAGCCAACAGCACAGCTAACACAATCATTTAGAACTGAAGATGGAAAGACAACAAACTAGCTGCATTTTTCATTTTACCTTTTTTTCTATTGACATTTCTTTATATATAATTAAATTAAATCAAATTGCATTGGTCACATACACATGGTTAGCAGATGTTAATGCAAGTGTAGCGAAATGCTTGTGCTTCTAGTTCCGACCATGCAGTAATATCTAACAAGTAATCTAACAATTTCACAACAACTACTTTATACACACAAGTGTAAAGGAATGAATAAGAATATGTACACATAAATATATGGATGAGAGATGGCCGAACGGCATAGGCAAGATGCAGGAGATGGTATGGAGTACAGTACATACATATGAGATGAGTAATGTAGGCTATGTAAACATTATATAAAGTGGCATTGTTTAAAGTGACTAGTGATACATTTATTACATCAAATTTTGTATTATTAAGTGGCTAGAGATCACTCAAAATTAGTGATGGCTGTTTAACAGTCTGATGGCCTTGTGATAGAATCTGTTTTTCAGTCTCTCGGTCCCAGCTTTGATGCACCTGTACTGACCTTGCCTTCTGGATGATAGCGGGGTGAACAGGCAGTGGCTCAGGTGGTTGTTGTCCTTGATGATCTTTTTGGCCTTCCTTTGACATCAGATGGTGTTGGTGTCCTGGAGGGCAGGTAGTTTTCCCCCGGTGATGCATTGTGCAGACCTCACTACCCTCTGGAGAGCCTTACAGATGGGGGCAGAGCAGTTGCCGTACCAGGCGGTGACACAGCCCGACAGGATGCTCTCGATTGTGCATCTGTAAAAGTTTGACTGTTTTTGGTAACAAGCCAAATTTCTTCAGCCTCCTGAGGTTCACCACACTGTTTGTGTGGGTGGACCATTTCAGTTAGTCCGTGATGTGTACGCCAAGGAACTTAAAACTTTCCACCTTCTCCACTACTGTCCCGTCGATGTGGATAGGGGGGTGCTCCCTCTGCTGTTTCCTGAAGTCCACGATCATCTCATTGTTTTGTTAACGTTGAGTGTGAGGTTATTTTCCTGACACCACACTCCGAGGGTCCTCACCTCCTCCCTGTAGGCCGTCTTGTTGTTGTTGGTAATCAAGCCTACCACTGTAGTATCGTCTGCAAACTTGATGATTGAGTTGGAGGTATGCATGGCCAAGCAGTCATGGGTGAACAGGGAGTACAGGAGAGGGCTGATAACTCACCCTTGTGGGGCCCCAGTGTTGAGGATCAGCATGGTGGAGATGTTGTTTCCTATCCTCACCACCTGGGGGCGTCCCGTCAGAAAGTCCAGGACCCAGTTGCACAGTGCAGGGTCGAGACCCAGGGTCTCGAGCCTAATTACGAGTTTAGGAGGGCAGCCCTTGGACATGGTCCATACAAATGATGCTTGCTGATTCATGATTTTGACTGGCTAAGAAAAACTGCCTGCTTGTGTGTCTCGTCCCGACTCCCGACACATTCATTAGGTACACTATGATCACAAGACGCAGGCCTTCTTACTGTCCCTAGAATTTCTAAGCAAACAGCTGGAGGCAGGGCTTTCTCCTATAGAGCTCCATTTTTATGGAATGGTCTGCCATACCCATATGAGAGACACAGACTCGGTCTCAAATCAAATCAAATCAAATCAAATGTATTTATATAGCCCTTCGTACATCAGCTGATATCTCAAAGTGCTGTACAGAAACCCAGCCTAAACCCCCAAACAGCAAGCAATGCAGGTGTAGAAGCACGGTGGCTAGAAAAACTCCCTAGAAAGGCCAAAACCTAGGAAGAAACCTAGAGAGGAACCAGGCTATGAGGGGTGGCCAGTCCTCTTCTGGCTGTGCCCGGGTGGAGATTATTACAGAACATGGCCAAGATGTTCAAATGTTCATAAATGACCGCCATGGTCGAATAATAATAAGGCAGAACAGTTGAAACTGGAGCAGCAGCACGGTCAGGTGGACTGGGGACAGCAAGGAGTCATCATGTCAGGTAGTCCTGGGGCATGGTCCTAAAGTTCAGGTCCTCCGAGAGAGAGAAAGAAAGAGAGAATTAGAGAGAGCATATGTGGGGTGGCCAGTCCTCTTCTGGCTGTGCCGGGTGGAGATTATAACAGAACAAATGTTCATAAATAACCAGCATGGTAGAATAATAATAAGGCAGAACAGTTGAAACTGGAGCAGCAGCACGGCCAGGTGGACTGGGGACAGCAAGGAGTCATCATGTCAGGTAGTCCTGGGGCATGGTCCTAGGGCTCAGGTCCTCCGAGAGAGAGAAAGAAAGAGAGAATTAGAGAAAGCACACTTAGATTCACACAGGACACCGATTAGGACAGGAGAAGTACTCCAGATATAACAAACTGACCCTAGCCCCCCGACACATAAACTACTGCAGCATAAATACTGGAGGCTGAGACAGGAGGGGTCAGGAGACACTGTGGCCCCATCCGAGGACACCCCCGGACAGGGCCAAACAGGAAGGATATAACCCCACCCACTTTGCCAAAGCACAGCCCCCACACCACCAGAGGGATATCTTCAACCACCAACTTACCATCCTGAGACAAGGCTGAGTATAGCCCACAAAGATCTCCGCCATGGCATAACCCAAGGGGGGGGGGGGGGCGCCAACCCAGACAGGATGACCACAACCTTTAAGACTCATCTCTTCAGTAGGTCCTATGAATGAGTGTAGTCTGGCCCAGGAGTGTGAAGGTGAACGGAAAGGCACTGGAGCAACGAACCGCCTGCTGTCTCTGCCTGGCCTCGTTCCCCTCTCTTCACTGGGATTCTCTGCCTTTAACCCTATTACAGGGGCTGAGTCACTGGCAAGATTGTAATTGGTTATCACGAAATTGGGGAGAGAAAGGGGGTCACGAAATTGGGGAGAGAGAGGGGGTAAAATACAAAAAGAAACATTTCCGTTGATATTTTTATGACCAAATTCATACCTTTCTCTTATTTTGGTTGCTAGTCGTTCTTTAGATTAGTTTGATTTTCATGGACGTGACCCAGTCGTTTTCTTATTTATATGTTCCTTTGCCATACTCAGAGGCAATGTCCTTGTCCTTTGCTTGCTAGCTAGCCAATTAGCTAATGTTATAGTTACACAGTCTCGACCCCTGCATACATTTACCGGTAGAAGAAAAAAACTAAACATTGATGCATTCATTTGTATAAGAAAATTCATACTTTCTCATCTTTTGGTTGCTAGAGACACGACCAGTTGTTCGTTCGATTAGTCCGATATTTATGGATGCGACCCAGTCACTCGTTCTTTATGCTCCATTGCCATGCTCACTGGCAATGTTCTTATCCTTTGTGTGCTAGCTAGCCAGCTAGCTATGGCTAACACAGTCACAACCTCTGCAGACAGCAAAGTAGCTGTTTTCTGAAGGTAAATAATGTACTTATATTCAGTAATCTTGCTCTGATTTGTCATCCTGAGGGTCCCAGAGATAAAATGTAGCGTAGTTTTGTTTGATAAAATCAATTTTTATATTCAAATGTAGGAACTGGATTCTACAGTTTGAACTCCTGCTGTCTCTGGCTCCACACCCATCCCACCCGGCCATCTAGATGTGTGAAAGTCAGTGTATAAGCTAATGATCCATCATCAAATCAAATCAAATCAAATGTATTTATATAGCCCTTTGTGCATCAGCTGATATCTCAAAGTGCTGTACAGAAACCCAGCCTAAAACTCCAAACAGCAAGAAATGCAGGTGTAGAAGCACGGTGGCTAGGAAAAACTCCATAGAAAGGCCAAAACCTAGGAAGAAACCTAGAGAGGAACCAGGCTATGAGGGGTGGCCAGTCCTCTTCTGGCTGTGCTGGGTGGAGATTATAACAGAACATGGCCAAGATGTTCAAATGTTCATAAATGACCAGCATGGTCAAATAATAAATATCACAGGCAGAACAGTTGAAACTGGAGCAGCAGCACGGCCAGGTGGACTGGGGACAGCAAGGAGTCCTCATGCCAGGTAGTCCTGAGGCATGGTCCCAGTGCTCAGGTCCTCCGAGAGAGAGAAAGAAAGAGAGAAAGAGAGAATTAGATAGAGCATACTTAAATTCACACAGGACACCGGATAAGACAGGAGAAGGAGACACTGTGGCCCCATCCAAGGACACCCCCGGACAGGGCCAAACAGGAAGGATATGACCCCGCCCACTTGGCCAAAGCACAGCCCCCACACCACAAGAGGGATATCTTCAACCACCAACAGACCATCCTGAGACAAAGCCGAGTGTAGCCCACAAAGATCTCCGCCACGGCACAACCCAAGGGGGGGGCGCCAACCCAGACAGGAAGATCACATCAGTGACTCAACCCACTCAAGTGACGCACCCCTCCTAGGGACGGCATGAAAGAGCACCAATAAACCAGTGACTCAGCCCCTGTAATAGCGATAGAGGCAGAGAATCCCAGTGGAAAGAGGGGAACCGGCCCGGCAGAGACAGCAAGGGCGGTTCGTTGCTCCAGAGCCTTTCCGTTCACCCTCCCACTCCTGGGCCAGACTACACTCAATCATATGACCCACTGAAGAGATGAGTCTTCAGTAAAGACTTAAAGGTTGAGACAGAGTTTGCGTCTCTCACATGGGTAGGCAGACCATTCCATAAAAATGGAGCTCCATAGGAGAAAGCCCTGCCTCCAGCTGTTTGCTTAGAAATTCTAGGGACAATTAGGAGGCCTGCGTCTTGTGACCGTAGCGTACGTGTAGGTATGTACGGCAGGACCAAATCAGAGAGATAAGTAGGAGCAAACCCATGTAATGCTTTGTAAGTTAGCAGTAAAACCTTGAAATCAGCCATAGCCTTAACCTTTCTGATCTCCCCATCCCGGATCCGGGATCGTGAATACAGACTCAAGCTCATTACCATAACGCAACGTTAACTATTCATGATAATGAATAGTTGAAATGAAATCAAATAAATATGCTAGCTCTCAAGCTTAGCCATTTGTTAACAACACTGTCATCTCAGATTTTCAAAATATGCTTCTCAACCATTGCAAAACAAGCATTTGTGTAACAGTATTGATGGCTAACGTAGCATTTAGCGTAGCATTTAGCATTAGCATTCAGCTGGCAACATTTACACAAAAAAACAGAAAAGCATTCAAATAAAATCATTTACCTTTGAAGAACTTCAGATGTTTTCAATGAGGAGACTCTCAGATAGCAAATGTTCAGTTTTTCCTGAAAGATTATTTGTTTAGGACAAATCGCTCCGTTTTCTGCGTCACGTTTAGCTATGAAAAAACCCCTGTATCCAGGATTGTGTAAATCTATCAGCAAGCTCATTAGCATAACACAACGTTAACTATTCATGAAAATCGCAAATGAAATGAAATAAATATGCCATCTCTCAAGCTTAGCCTTTTGTAAACAACACTGTCATCTCAGATTTTCAAAATATGCTTCTCAACCATAGGAAAACAATCATTTGTGTAAAAGTACCTAGCTAGCGTAGCATTTAGCGTTAGCATTTAGCGTTAGCATTAGCGTTAGCATCCAGCACGCAACATTTCAACAAAAACATAAAAGCCTTCAAATAAAATGATTTACCTTTGAAGAACTTCAGATGTTTTCAATGAGGAGACTCTCAGTTAGATAGCAGATGCTCAGTTTTTCCAAAAATATTATTTGTGTATTAGAAAAAGCTCCGTTTTGTACATCACATTTGGCTACCAAAAAAAACCGAAAATTCAGTCCTCAAAATGCGAACTTTTTTCCAAATGAACTCCATAATATCGACTGAAAACATGGCAAACGTTGTTTAGAATCAATCCTCAAGGTGTTTTTCACATATCGATGATCTTCGATGATATATCGTTCGTGGAAGTGTGCTTTCTCTCCTGAATCCCAGGAGAAAATGCCCGCACCTGAAGATTACGCACAAATTTAGACAAAGGACACCGGGCGGACCCCTGGAAAATGTAGTCTCTTATGGCCAATCTTCCAATGATATGCCTACAAATACGTCACAATGCTACCGACATCTTGGGGAAACGGCAGAAGGTCTAAGCTTATTCCTGTCACATTCACAGCCATATAAGGAGACATTAGAAAACAGAGCTTCAGAAATTCTGCTCATTTCCTGTTTAACGTATCATCTTTGTTTCGCCTGTAGAATGAGTTCTGGGGCACTTACAGACAAAATCTTTGCAGATTCTGAAACTTCAGAGTGTTTTCTTATGCATAGTCGAGCATCTTTTCGTGACAAAATATCGCGCTTAAAACGGGAACGTTTTTTATCCAAAAATAAAATAGCGCCCCTAGAGATGCAACTGGTTAACAGGAAGCCAGTGTAGGGAGGCTAGCACTGGAGTAATATGATCATTTTTTTTGGTTCTAGTCAGGATTCTAGCAGCTGTATTTATCACTAACTGAAGTTTATTTAGTGCTTTTTCCGGGTAGCAGGAAAGTAGAGCATTGCAGTAGTCTAACCCAGAAGTAACAAAAGCATGGATTAATTTTTCTGCATAATTTTTGGACAGAAAGGTTCAGACTTTTTGCAATGTTACGTAGATGGAAAAAAGCTGTCCTTGAAACAGTCTTGATATGTTCGTCAAAAGAGAGATCAGGGTCCAGAGTAACGCCGAGGTCCTTCACAGTTTTATTTGAGTCGACTGTACAACCATTAAGATTAATTGTCAGATTCAACAGAAGATCTCTTTGTTTCTTGGGACCTAGAACAAGCATCTCTGTTTTGTCCGAGTTTAAAAGTAGAAAGTTTGCAGCCATCCACTTCCTTCTGTCTGAAACACAGGCTTCTAGCGAGGTCAAATTTGGGGTTTCACCATGTTTCATTGAAATGTACAGCTGTGTGTCATCCGCATAGCAGTGAAAGTTAACATTATGTTTTCGAATTACATCCTCAAGAGGTAAAATATATAGTGAAAACAATAGTGGTCCTAAAACGGAACCTTGAGGAAAACTGAAATTTACAGTTGATTTGTCAGAGGACAAACCATTCACAGAGACAAACATATTTCCAACAGATAAGATCTAAACCAGGCCAGAACTTGTCCGTGTAGACCAATTTGGGTTTCCAATCTCTCCAAAATAATGTGGTGAACGATGGTATCAAAAGCAGCACCAAGGTCTAGGAGCACGAGGTCAGA
The DNA here is from genome assembly GCF_057628025.1 of Oncorhynchus mykiss. Taxonomy (NCBI): domain Eukaryota; kingdom Metazoa; phylum Chordata; class Actinopteri; order Salmoniformes; family Salmonidae; genus Oncorhynchus; species Oncorhynchus mykiss. Next base: position 29,843,525 of record NC_143031.1, read on the forward strand.
TGCAAAGCCTCGGTCTGATGCCATTAAAAGGTCATTTACCACCTTCACAAGTGCAGTCTCAGTGCTATGATGGAGTCTAAAACCAGACTGAAGCATTTCGTATACATTGTTTGTCTTCAGGAAGGCAGTGAGTTGCTGCGCAACAGCCTTTTCTAAAAATTTTGAGAGGAATGGAAGATTCGATATAGGCCGATAGTTTTTCATATTTTCTGGGTTTGGCAAGAGAGGCTTTATTACTGCCACTTTTAGTGAGTTTGGTACACATCAGGTGGATAGTGAGCCGTTTATTATGTTCAACATAGGAGGGCCAAGCACAGGAAGCAGCTCTTTCAGTAGTTTAGTTGGAATAGGGTCCTTGCAGCTTGAAGGTTTAGAGGCCATGATTATTTTCATCATTGTATCAAGAGATATAGTACTAAAACTCTTGAGTGCCTCTCTTGATCCTAGGTCCTGGCAGAGTTGTGCAGACTCAGGACAACTGAGCTTTGAAGAAATACGCAGATTTAAAGAGGAGTCCGTAATTTGCTTTCTAATAATCATGATCTTTTCCTCAAAGAAGTTCAGGAATTTATTACTGCTGAAGTGATAGCCATCCTCTCTTGGGGAATTCTGCTTTTTAGTTAGCTTTGCGACAGTATCAAAAATATATTTTGGATTGTTCTTATTTTCCTCAATTAAGTTGGAAAAATAGGATGATCGAGCAGCAGTAAGGGCTCTTCGATACTGCACGGTACTGTCTTTCCAAACTAGTCGGAAGACTTCCAGGTTGGTGTGGCGCCTTTTCCGTTCCAATTTTCTGGACGCTTGCTTCTGAGCTCGGGTATTTTCTGTATACCATATCATGTATGACATTCCTGGGAATGTGTAAACTTACATTTGTATAACAATATTATTTTTGCATGTAGTTATGTACTTGAAATGTACTTGAAAATCAATTGACCAATTCGGCACATTTGGGCAGACTTGATTCAACATATTGTCCAGTGTTGCAATGCTTCACTGGATCAATCTGAAACTTGGCACACACCCTGCTGCCATCTAGTGGCCAAAATCTAAATTGCGCCTGAACTGCAATATTGCATTATAGCCTTTCTCTTTCAAAAAAACAGAAAATGCATGTTTTTTTGTTTGTATTATCTTTTACCAGATGCAATGTGTTATATTCTCCTACATTAATTTTACATTTCCACAAACTTCAAAGTGTTTCCTTTCAAATGGTATCAAGAATATGCATATCCTTGCTTCCAGTCCTGAGCCACAGGTAGTTCGATTTGGGTATGTCATTTTTCGCGAAAATGTGTTTTTAACAGTCTGATGGCCTTGAGATAGAAGCTGTTTTTCAGTCTCTCGGTCCCTGCTTTGTTGCACCTGTACTGACCTCGCCTTCTGGATGATAGCGGGGTGAACAGGCAGTGGCTCGGGTGGTTGTTGTCCTTGATGATCTTTATGGCCTTCCTGTGACATTGGGTGGTGTAGGTGTCCTGGAGGGCAGGTAGTTTGCCCCATGCATCATAGGGATGGTGCCAGGTTTCTTCCAGACGTGACACTTGGCATTCAGGTCAAAGAGTTCAATCTTGGTTTCATCAGACCAGAGAATCTTGTTTCTCATGGACAGAGTCCTTTAGGTGCCTTTTGACAAACTCCAAGCGGGCTGTCATGTGCCTTTTACTGAGGAGTGGCTTCCGTTTGGCCACTCTACCATAAAGGCCTGATTGGTGGAGTGCTGCAGAGGTTGTCCTTCTGGAATGTTTTCCCATCTCCACAGAGGAACTCTGCAGCTTTGTCAGAGTGACCATCGGGCTTTTGGTCACCTCCCCGACCAAGGCCCTTTTCCCCGATTGCTCAGTTTGGCAGGGCAGCCAGCTCTATGAAAAGTCTTGATGGTTCCAAACTTCTTCCATTTAAGAATGATGGAGGCCACTGTGTTTTTGGGGCCCTTCAATGCTGCAGAATTGTTTTGGTTCTTTTCCACAGATCTGTGCCTCGACACAATCCTGTCTCGGAGCTCTATGGACAATTCCTTCGACCTCATGGCTTAGGTTTTGCTCTGACATGCACTGTCAACTGTGGGACCTTATATAGACAGATGAGTGCCTTTCCAAATCATGTCCAATCAATTGAATTTACCACAGATAGACTCCAATCAAGTTGTAGAAACATCTAAAAGATGATCAATGGAAACAGGATGCACCTGATCTCAATTTGGAGTCTCATAGCAAAGGGTCTGAATACTTATGTAAATAAGGTATTTTTCTTTTTTCTTTTTAATACATTTGCTAAAATTCCTAAAAACATGTTTTTGCTTTGTCATTATGGGGTATTGTGTGTAGTTTGATGAGGAACACATTTAAGGATAAGGCTGTAACTTAACAAAATGTGGAAAAAGGATAGGGGTCTGAATACTTTCCGCATGCACTGTAGGATCTTAATTTGATCACTCTTTTGTTGCTGACAGTTTCCCTGCATTGCAGGGAATGCAAACTTGTAGTCTATTCAAGCTACAAAAAATGTTCATGAATTAGAATCCACAAAATAATTCACACTTCCTGTTGCTGCAGGATTATTTTCCTTCTGTAGCAAACACTCAAATTAAGATCCTACAGTTAAATATCCATACAAGGCCTCAGGCTGTCCTTACACGCTGAGAGTATTGTAATGGAGTCATTATCAACAGTGAAATGGCTAATCAAATGGAAGCGATGAACTTGGTCATGCAGACTGATGTGTTATGTATGCTTTTGTGTGTGAAAGCTTCGTTTTAGAGCACTACTACTTGGTTATTATTCTCTTACCAGCAGTGCAGGAAAGACTCTAAAAGGCTCTTGTGAGATTTTTATGAATGGAGTTATCTCCCAAGTACCTCATGTAGTGTGAAAAATAAAACGTTCATTATGTATTCTCCTGGTGTTCTCATGCATAACTTAGTAGTGACTTCCCACTGGGCACACCACATCATTTTAATGTGGATAATTGGGTAATATTTGGTTGAGACGTTGATCAGTGAGATTACAGCCTACAGTATATTCACCCACTCAAGAAGACAGACAAAAGTTAGATGAATTTCCAATGTGTTATCACTATGTCTTCAACCATCAAAAAGCACAACTAATTTCCAATGAAAAAAACATCCTATGCATCATATCTTGAACATGCATGCTTTATATGATTACATGAGAAGATAACAGTAAACTCAGTGTGTTCATGGATGTGTTACTCATTTTAAGGTTGAATGTTGCATTGGTTTGTAAGATAGCCTTTAACTTTAGGCTATTTACTGTATTCAAAACGTTATATTGAATTGTGTTTGGTTGTCAACCTAACCAATTATCAACATTTGAAAGAGATGTATATTCTGCTTGGATTGTTCCATCTGAGCCACTGACTGTGGTTTAAATTCCAGTTTGTCTACAAATGAATAATTGATATGTTGGATTCACATCTCCATCTCAACCAAAATCAAAATTAAAGAATAGGACTAAATCAAATCAAACTTTAAATTTTAACGATAAATAAAGTTTGATTTAATTTAGTTATAGTCTTTAACTTAGATTTTAGGTAGATGTTAACTTAGATGTTTGAGATGGAGACATGAATCCCAACATATCAATTATTTGGATAAATACTTGGATAAGACTTATTGCTGCTTACTATCTTAGTGAAAATATTTAATGTCATTATTGTTGACTTGAGGTAATGAAATAGGACGCGCAGGGAGTTACAATTGGTATTTTTCACAAATGTTGCTTTGCTCTCATCTTGTTAGTCCTACAGTATGTTATTGTGTTTCACCATCCATTGTGGTCCACCTATCTCCAGACCACCTAGCATCAATACACTTTGGTCAATAGCAGGGTTTGCCAAACCTTTTAACTCAGGCCCCCCATCCAGCATTGGGGAACATCCCGCGGCTGCTACATTTGCCATGTCATGTGTGTTCATTTGGTATTTAAGTGACTCAAACATTACAACAAAATCAATTGGCTAAAAACCTAGTTAAAAAAACATTAGCCGACATGGGCTAGTTGATCTGGACATTTATGACAAGTTATAAATTGCTCTCAATGACTGACATGACAAAAGTAAAACTGCTGATGCATTACATATTTTTCAAATAGCACCTTGTGGATTCTACTACTACATTTTTCAGGAGTAAGTTGAAAGCCAGACTGAGTTCCTAAAAAAAAAAAGTTTGGGAACCACTGGTCTATAGTAAGTGTATGGCCATTTATTACATATAGATTAACTGATTAACTGTAACAGAGAGTTTTCCCTCAGCTGAACAAAGAGACAATTTGAGAAGCATATTGTCACGTTCGTCGTAATGATGAGACCAAGGCGCAGCGTGAGTAGAGTTCCACATAATTTTAATAAACCGAAACTCACTGAACACCAACAACCAACAACCAACAACCAACAACCAACAACCAACAACCAACAACCAACAACCAACAACCGTGCCACTACTGTTGTGCACTCAGGCAACTAAATGTAGACAAGATCCCACAACACAAATGAGAAAAATGGCTACCTAAATATGATCCACAATCAGAGACAACAATAAACAGCTGTCTCTGATTGGGAACCATATCAGGCCAACATAGACATACAAAAACTCCTAGACATACAAAAACTAGAGTACCCACCCTAGTCACACCCTGACCTAACCAAAATATATAGAAAAACAGAGATATCTAAAGGTCAGGGCGTGACACATATTCCTTAAACATCTCAGTACCAGTGTAATACTGCTTTTCATGAAAATATTTTATAGTAATCCTCCAATTACGTTGCTTATTCTTGTATTGATAATAGCTCTGTCATGAACTTGGTGAATGCATTCTCAAAGGATAATCAATGCTCTTTATATGTTTGTACAATAGCTCTGTGGAAATACATACTTTGAGTTTTACAAGAGCATAAGAAGAGCCCATCAACTTCCATGTTTCATTGTTCTCTGTTTCTTTCTTTTGTGACAGTTAATGATAAGGAGATTTGCCATGTCAATATGCTGTACCACAAGAGCCTTAGAAAATCCCCAATATGGGCCGATTGAGAATTACTGAGTGTTCAGACTTGTGGCTGTGGCTCAGATAAACACACGCATGCACGCACGCACACGCACGCACACACACACACACACACACACACACACACACACACACACACACACACACACACACACACACACACACACACACACACACACACACACACACACACACACACACACACACACACACACACACACACACACACACACACACACACACGGCTATATTCACTTAACACCCCTATAAATAGGAGCGAGCGGTGACATATCCCGTGCATGTCAGGAACTAAAGTGTAAATTAATGGCAAATATGTGTCGTTGACAGTATTGTCAGCAGCTAGCAAGCAGTGTGTGTCCTCAAGTGTAAAGTCCCTGTTTTTACTCTCTACTTTTCACAGCTGAGGTGTTGTGGTTGCTGCCTATATGCTGCCCATGTCTCACCCTGTTATGAAGCAGCATGGCAAGCCACAGCCAGCTTATCAGATCACGCTCTGGAATGAGCCTAGCTGCACACGGGATGTTGATTTGTCCCTGCACATTTCGCAGGGTGTCAGAAACATGACTAGGGTGGAAATATTCCATTCTATTGTATGACAGGGTGGATAATTGGTTGTCAATAACAATCTGTCTCCAATTTGAAAGCCTGCGTCTTGCCATGGCGTGATATGCATTCAATGCTCACACATCCGGGAGCAATCTAAAGACATCAGGAGATAGAGCATGCAGTGAAAAGGACATTTCTAAAGGATAAGAATTCCATTTGGAAACGCAGTGCATTGGAAAATATGCTCTACGTATTTTCACTTTTGTTTGTATTTCATCATTCGTCTCGGTTTTATACTTGAAGTATATCTAAATAACTACACACTTTCTATTGTGGAGCCAAACATACAGCATAAATATGCTGTAGGAGATGGTAATGACTTTGGAAGGGGTCGTGTCCTGAGATGCCAGAAACACATGATCCATGATGAAACCTATGAGAAGTTGAAAGTGATATTGACCAGTGAAATAATATTTGGTTTGACAGCACTGACAGATTTGTCAACAAACTAACCTGATTGCATTGCAGTGTGAGGGTCCATATTCAAATGGAACAGTTTTTTGTTGTCATGATCAAGCTCTCTCTGTGTCCCTCTCTCGCTCTCTCTTTGTCTTACATCAGTAGCAGTCAGAAGGGTTGAGAACCTCTTATAAATAAGCTTGGTGGGAATGTCCGCCGCCCTGAGCTTTCTAATTTCCTTCCCTTATCCCTCCTTGTGTTTTTTAAAATTGCTTTACAGTTTTTCCCAATTGCTAAAACACAATTTTGCAAACTAGGCTGGTTTTATCAAAATACGTAACACAATTCACAAAACCACACACCCAAACTGCAAAATGAAGCACTGCAACCAAAACTACATATAGCATTATCAAAATCAAACGTTTGCACCAAATGGCACACACTTCATTCATATAACCAGATTTTTGTCTAACCAACTACACACTGTTGGGCATAATGAAAAGCACTCTCATCTTTAGTATGTTTTGCCATAATACGAAAATAGTTAAAATTGTAGAAAATCTTCAGATGCACAGAAATATTTGCAGATACACACACGCTGTTGAAACAGTTTATTTATTTTTTATTTTTCACCAAACAAGTCAGTGCAACATATGCACAGCAGATATATTTACATTGGACTGAACAAAAATATGCTCACAAAAAAATAGTAAACTGAAAAAGAATTGCAGAAAAAAAATATATAGAAAAAAAGAGGCAAGAATAATTAGGCAGCATCTTGCCGCACAGCTGGGTCTGGCCACAACGCCTCGTCCACGTCACAGGCAATATCTTCCCTTGCCAGACATCGAGGGAAGAAGTGCCTTGAGTGCCTTATCCATCCCTGAATCGCACCCACATCAATCTCACCACATGCCTCTTCCATAGCCTGCACAAGAGGCCTGCGCACAAAGGGCTGCCGGTGGATGGTGGAGGACACCATGCGTATTGGAGATGGCAGCGCACATTGTGATGTTCCCACCACGTTGGCCAGGAATATCTATAATGGCTCTGTGGCCAATGACGTTTCTCCCACTTCTTCTGGTCTTTGCTAGGTTGAACCCAGCCTCATCTATAAAGATGAACTCATGTGGGATTGCATGAGAATCCATTTCCAGTACTCCCTGAAAACAAAGAACAAAAGCAGTCAATATGGTGTTATCCAGTACACTGGGAAACAATGTTGCGTGTAGTGTACTGCAGTCAGTATTGTACTTACATCCACATATGCTCGTCTGACCTCTTTGTTTCTTTGAGAGTTTCTCTCAAACGGCACTTCATAAAGGTGTTTCATTCTGATTTGGTTTCGTGTGAGAATGAGAGCCAATGTGGACAGACTGACTCGTTGAATGTTGTTGAATATGGTGTTGTCTTGGAGGATGTGGCTTTGAATTTCTCGTAATCTGATTTCATTATTTTCCAAAACCAAGTTCACAATGTTAGCTTCCTGTGAACATTTGGCACCTTCCTCTACCATGGTTGCATCTCCTAGTCCTGTAGAAAAACAAAAAAACAAAAATATAGGGCTTGGACAATGCAGCCTAAAGATATTTCCCCCACAGTAAAGTAAATTCTACAGGAAATTTGTGCAATTAGTGTATGACATCAGCCATTCATGAAGTAAACAGGTGTCACCCAACTGATACACTATGACATGGGGTGTACTACATAGTGTGAAAGAAATGTTGGTTACATACCTGTACTCCAGTCTAAATGTCCGGATGACACAGGCGACAGTAAAACGGCTCAAGTTGGGCTGCACTCTCTGTCCAGCCTCTCGCATTGTCAGCCCATGGTTGATGACATGATCAACCAAAGTTGCTCTGATTTCATTTGAAAGATGTTGTCTTCTTTGGCCATGAACTTCTCTACCAGCTCTACTCATACCTCTCACTCTTCCGTTCCGTTCCGTCCCGTCTCATTCTCATTCTCATTCTCACCCTCCCTCTTCCTCTTCCTCTTCCTCTCTGTGCAACGGCTTCCATTGCTGTTGTAAAACAGAAGGTGCTCACCTGTGGTCTTTTCATAGTGCTTACTTCCTGATTGAAGTGGTAACAATTAACCATTGAGGTGTTTGGCCAGGTGGCACATGTATTGGCCAATTAGCTCATATAGTGTCATTTTGAATGGCAGTGTTTTGAAATGGCAAACATGTGACTTTATGTCAGATTGTTGTGTCTTATGCAGATAACCGTGTGCAGTGCATTTAAAAAGTGCCATTTTGAATTGCAAAATGTGTGTAAAGCAGAAAATGTGTTTAGACTTTTGGAGACTTGTGAAGAGGTTTTTCTCTCTGTGTGTCTGTTTAAATAATTGTGCTGTGCATGTCATTTTAATGTGTTAGCAATTGGAAAAAACTCTAATACACTATCCCAAAACATGAATCCAAACTTGTTTCCCTGGGCACCTTGCAGACTCAGCTGGCTTTTAGCAATCAGTTATTTATTTATAGCCAAAATGATATTGCATTTCAACTCATGCAATGCTCATGAAATGTCATTCTCACTGTTCGACATATCACACCAACACATAGGGAAACATACAGAAAAGTATGGTAAAACATACTTACGTACATTATAGGAAACGTTATTAGATCGTTGGCATATTTCCCAGTCGATTCAAACCCACAAATGCAAAAGTCAAACACCATCAATGTTTTAGTATTCAAAGGCCCAACAAGTTAGATTTTTATTGGCAATCCTTATCATCTTCAAACTTGTTTTTCCTTTCCGCTGGTTGCAGGCTAAGACATTGATTTCTCCTGCAGCAATTCTTGCGCTGTAGAAAAATATATTTTCTGTCACGTTTTATGTGCAATTAATTCGCACACAATCAATATTCTCTTCGACTCTTTAGCCGTACCTCAGAGAAAGAGCAGCCTATTCAATTCCCACCATGTTCCATTTAAGTTGGCCATTGAGACTCCTTATCGAGCTCAGCATCATTTTAGAGGGGAATGGCAATCCAAACGTCTTGCCCTCCCTCCCTCGCACTTCCTCTCACCCCCTCTCAGAATTTAATTAAACCAGGTAAAGGAGTGCGTATCAATATGACTAGCTTTTGTCTGCCAGTGTGTGTAGGCTATCGGTGGCAGTGTGACAAGGGCACAAAAGGTATGGCAAAAGGGAATCCATACAGTGTTGCCGGCTGAATGTGAGGCCACAGGCAACAAGACTCTAGTGGGTATTGTTGTAATTGGGAACATTTAGGAGCCCTAGTGAAGGTTAACATTAGTAATCCACTGTATTATACGCAAGATGCCAACTGACCTTTGGGCACAAAAGGCTGTTACACAAGAGTGTGTCAAACAATCTGTGCATGAGATCCTAAAAGGCAATAAACAACAACAGTAAACCAAACAATAGAGATGGGTTTAAATTAAGTTTTGTTGTTTTGGTTTCAAAGTTTCTTGAATGGCCAGAAACCTTAGACTGCTCTGCTGAGTCTCCTCCAGGGTCTTGTTTGCAGAACTTTGGTCAGTGAAGGATTTCAGAAACTTTGATTACAACAAATGTAATGTTTAAATAAGTAGCCTATATTACTGCGACAATGATCAATTGGGTTAAACAAATACATACTGATTTTGATTGTAAACAATTCTAGCACTTTTGCCAAAGAAACAAAATAATTTGCCCATGTCATAGATTTTGAATTTCAACCAGTTCCCTCTTGGCATTGCTTAATCTGGCTATTCCGCAATGAATTAAAAAACATGAATCATTGCACACTGGTCATTTACAGGGCTGAGAAAGGACAATAACGCAAGGTGTCAGTGTGTGTGTCTGGGTCTAAAAGCATAAAAACAAAGGCTGGTTAAGCCCATTGAGACAAAGCTCTCATTAAAGTCAGACTACCCGGAGGATTGTGAATGGACAGAATAAATCCTCTTTCACTGGAGAGCCTGTGTCCAAGTTATCCCACGTTCATATTGGCCAAAATGGAAGCAGTGCCAGATATATCCCACTAGGCACAAACATGTTGAATCAATGTCGTGTTGAAAATCATTTGTCAACGTATTGTGATGTGGAATCTACGTGGAAAATACATTGGATTTGAGAAAGGTATTTAAAACTGTTGTTTTGAGGGTGAAATTTCAACCACAGGATTGTCATCGTTGTAACCAATTTTCAACATAGACAAATACTGTATACATTTTTTGGGACTTTGTACCTTTGAAACAACGTCAAATGCTTATCATCACATATACTATCAGAAAAAGACAACAACAACAAACAGAATGGGGAGCACCTCCTACTGGAGAGTTTATCTATCTACTGCTATTAATTTGGTCTCCCATCAAGGATCTTAGCTGAGCGCAGTCCTGCTTAGCTTTGATGTTCATCAAGCTTAGCTTTGATGTTCAGTAGAATGACTACTGGCAATGTGCTATCGTGAGAAGGACCATTGATACTTCTCTTAATAATTAAATATATTCACTGTTGCTAGCACAGCCATTTGAACAGAGAAAATGAAAGGTAACCATACTTTAGAAGTCATATATCATCAATGATACTATTCAGGCCTATATAGCATTTGCACAAGGTTGCAAGTTCAAATGCTGACAAGGTACATTTCTGTCATTCTGCCCCTGAACAGGTAGTTAACCCACTGTTCCTAAGCCAGCACTGAAAATAAGAATTAGTTCTTAACTGACTTGCCTAGTTACAGTGCCTTGCGAAAGTATTCGGCCCCCTTGAACTTTGCCACATTTCAGGCTTCAAACATAAAGATATAAAACTGTATTTTTTTGTGAAGAATCAACAACAAGTGGGACACAATCATGAAGTGGAACGACATTTATTGGATATTTCAAACTTGTTTAACAAATCAAAAACGGAAAAATTGGGCGTGCAAAATTATTCAGCCCTTTACTTTCAGTGCAGCAAACTCTCTCCAGAAGTTCAGTGAGGATCTCTGAATGATCCAATGTTGACCTAAATGACTAATGATGATAAATACAATCCATCTGTGTGTAATCAAGTCTCCGTATAAATGCACCTGCACTGTGATAGTCTCAGAGGTCCGTTAAAAGCGCAGAGAGCATCATGAAGAACAAGGAACACACCAGGCAGGTCCGAGATACTGTTGTGAAGAAGTTTAAAGCCGGATTTGGATACAAAAAGATTTCCCAAGCTTTAAACATCCCAAGGAGCACTGTGCAAGCGATAATATTGAAATGGAAGGAGTATCAGACCACTGCAAATCTACCAAGACCTGGCCGTCCCTCTAAACGTTCAGCTCATACAAGGAGAAGACTGATCAGAGATGCAGCCAAGAGGCCCATGATCACTCTGGATGAACTGCAGAGATCTACAGCTGAGGTGGGAGACTCTGTCCATAGGACAACAATCAGACGTATATTGCACAAATCTGGCCTTTATGGAAGAGTGGCAAGAAGAAAGCCATTTCTTAAAGATATCCATAAAAAGTGTAGTTTAAAGTTTGCCACAAGGCACCTGGGAGACACACCAAACATGTGGAAGAAGGTGCTCTGGTCAGATGAAACCAAAATTGAACTTTTTGGCAACAATGCAAAACGTTATGTTTGGTGTAAAAGCAACACAGCTCATCACCCTGAATACACCATATCCACTGTCAAACATGGTGGTGGCAGCATCATGGTTTGGGCCTGCTTTTCTTCAGCAGGGACAGGGAAGATGGTTAAAATTGATGGGAAGATGGATGGAGCCAAATACAGGACCATTCTGGAAGAAAACCTGATGGAGTCTGCAAAAGACCTGAGACTTGGATGGAAATTTGTCTTCCAACAAGACAATGATCCAAAACATAAAGCAAAATCTACAATGGAATGGTTCAAAAATAAACATATCCAGGTGTTAGAATGGCCAAGTCAAAGTCCAGACCTGAATCCAATCGAGAATCTGTGGAAAGAACTGAAAACTGCTGTTCACAAATGCTCTCCATCCAACCTCACTGAGCTCGAGCTGTTTTGCAAGGAGGAATGGGAAAAATGTCAGTCTCTCGATGTGCAAAACTGATAGAGACATACCCCAAGCGACTTACAGCAGTAATCGCAGCAAAAGGTGGCGCTACAAAGTATTAACTTAAGGGGGCTGAATAATTTTGCACGCCCAATTTTTCAGTTTTTGATTTGTTAAAAAAGTTTGAAATATCCAATAAATGTCGTTCCACTTCATGATTGTGTCCCACTTGTTGTTGATTCTTCACAAAAGAATACAGTTTTATATCTTTATGTTTGAAGCCTGAAATGTGGCAAAAGGTCGCAAAGTTCAAGGGGGCCGAATACTTTCGCAAGGCACTGTAAATACAATTTCAAAGGTAATAATTAATATGTTGGATTCCATTTCAATCAAAAATCTAAGTTAAAAAATAGATTTTTGGTTGAGAGGGACAGGTGAATCCAACCAACATGATATCATAGGAAAACGTCATCCTGGCACGTTTTTGCAAAAAGTTAAATGTTACCGTAGCTGACGCTTTTGTCAATACATTGCAGTCAATGGGAAATATGAGCGTCAGAGGGTTCACGTTTTTCTCCTTTATTTCATCTCTCTCTCCTTCACACTCTCCCTCTTTCTTTCCCCTTCTCTCACTCTCCCACCTCTCTCTCCCTCCTCACCCCTCCATTTGTTTCTCCCTCCTTCTTTCTCTGCCTCCCCTCCTTCCCCCTCTCATTCTATCTCCCTTCCTCACTCTCCCCCTTCTCTCTCTCCCTGTTCCCCCTCCATTTTCACTTCCTCCTTTCTCTCCCTCCCTCTTCTGTCATCTCTCTCTCACTCTCTGTCTCTGCCTCTCCCTCCTCTCTCTACCTCCTCTCTCGCACTTTTGTCTGTTTGTCTGTCTGACAGAAAGGCCCGACAGACAGACAGACAGACAGGCAGAAACAGACAGACAGTTTAATGTTTTAAGTCAATATATATATATTTTTTTACCAATATCCTCTTCAGAATTAATTCAAGAATTAATGTGTCCAATGGAGGTATAAAATGCTTTTGGGTCAATTGACTTCGAATTCTATATGCCGGATCATGACGGTCCCTTTGTTCACAAATAGGTACAAATTGGGAAGATTAAACATTTTTAACCCTTTCAAACCTCCCCTATGAACCCCAATGAAATTCAATGTACGGCCTCCGGGGGACACACTGAGTTTCAAAGCTTTACGTTAAGAATTGATCATTCTACAAAGGATGGAAGACTGTTTTTGTGTAACTGCGGGAGAGAATGAAGGACCATGTTGAGGATTAATTCAGACACTTCCTGTTGCCACAGGAAGCTTAACCTCAACACAGGGCATCCCTTTAAGGTCACGAATTTGGTTGTGTGCAAGGATGGGTACCTAGCTCAATTGCAGTCAACGGGGCATTGTTATGTGAGGGTAATGGAAGAAAGGCCTTGTTCTCTGTCGTACCAAGTTTTCGTTGTGAAGAGTTGAGAGAGAGAGAAGAGGGGGCAAGAGATAGAAGAGAGAGGAGGGTGCCATATCTGTGATGCCTTTCTCTGTGTCCACATTGTGATGCTAATCTTCCCCCATTGAATTAAATGTATTGACATAAGCATTAACCTGTGGCAGTCATCTTTTCACATTGACTGCAATTTATTTAAATTAGGTTGAATTGGTTGAAGCTTATCTTTTCCCATTTACTGCAATGCATTGGCATAAACGTCAACCCTGCGATACTCATCTTTTCCCATTGACTGCAATGTACTGAGAAAAAAGTCAACCCTGTGCCACTCATCTTTTTCCATTGATTGCAATGTATTGAGAAAAACGTCAGCTTTTATCTTTTTGAAAAAACATGCCAAGATGATATTTTCAGGCTGATAATGGGCTGATCCAACATATACATCATTAATTTGTAATTTGAAATGTGTTTTGTTATCAATGCAACCAAATATCAGCATCTTCTGCTTTGATAGTTCCATCACAAAGCTCAAAATGTACATCTCTTTCAAAAGTTGATATTTGTGCATGTGCATGTGTCTGCTCAAACGGTCAGAAACAGACTCCATGAGGTTGGTATGAGGGCCCGACGTCCACAGGTGGGGGTTGTGCTTACAGCCCAACACCGTGCAGGACGTTTGGCATTTGCCAGAGAACACCAAGATTGGCAAATTCACCACTGGCGCCCTGTGCTCTTCACAGATGAAAGCAGGTTCACACTGAGCACATGTGACAGACGTGACAGAGTCTGGAGACGCCGTGGAGAACGTTCTGCTGCCTGCAACATCCTCCAGCATGACCGGTTTGGCGATGGGTCAGTCATGGTGTGGGGTGGCATTTCTTTGGGGGGCCGCACAGCCCTCCATGTGCTCGCCAGAGGTAGCCTGACTGCCATTAGGTACCGAGATGAGATCCTCAGACCCCTTGTGAGACTATATGCTGGTGCGGTTGGCCCTGGGTTCCTCCTAATGCAAGACAATGCTAGACATCATGTGGCTGGAGTGTGTCAGCAGTTCCTGCAAGAGGAAGTCATTGATGCTATGGACTGGCCCGCCCGTTCCCCAGACCTGAATCCAATTGAGCACATCTGGGACATCATGTCTCGCTCCATCCACCAATGCCACGTTGCACCACAGACGGTCCAGGAGTTGGCGGATGCTTTAATCCTGGTCTGGGAGGAGATCCCTCAGGAGACCATCCACCACCTCATCAGGAGCATGCCCAGGCGTTGTAGGGAGGTCATACAGGCACGTGGAGGCCACACACACTACTGAGCCTCATTTTGACTTGTTTTAAGGACATTACATCAAAGTTGGATCAGCCTGTAGTGTGGTTTTCCACTTTAATTTTGAGTGTGACTCCAAATCCAGACCTCCATGGGTTGATAAATTTGATTTCCATTGATAATTTGTGTGTGACTTTGTTGTCAGCACATTCAACTATGTAAAGAAAAAAGTATTTAATAAAAATATTTAATTCATTCAGATCTAGGATGTGTTATTTTAGTGTTCCCTTTATTTTTTTGAGCAGTGTATATACCGTACTCTATATCATCTACTGCATCTTGCCATCTTTATGTAATACATGTATCACTAGCCACTTTAAACTATGCCACTTTTATGTTTACATACCCTACATTATTCATCTCATATGTATATACTGTACTCGATACCATCTACTGCATCTTGCCTATGCCGTTCTGTACCATCACTCATTCATATATCTTTATGTACATATTCTTTATCCCTTTACACTTGTGTGTATAAGGTAGTAGTTGTGGAATTGTTAGGTTAGATTACTCGTTGGTTATTACTGCATTGCCGGAACTAGAAGCACAAGCATTAACATCTGCTAACCATGTGTATGTGACAAATAGAATTTGATTTGAAGCATGGTGGTGGCAGAATCTATGCTTTGGGGAAGTTTTTTAGCGGCAGGGACAGGGAGACTAGTCAGGATCGAGGAAAAGATGAATGGAGCAAAGTACAGAGAGATCCTTGATGTAAACCTGCTCCAGAGCGCTCAGGACCTCATACTGAGGCGAAGGTTCACCTTACAATAGGACAACAACCCTAAGCACACAGCCAAGACAACCCAGGAGTGGCTTCGGGACAAGTCTCTGAATGACCTTGAGTGGCCCAGCCAGACTAGAATGGGAGAAACTCCCCAAATACAGCCAACACCCAAGAAGACTCAAGGATCAAGTAGAACATGACATCATATTTATTTTCACATACAAACAAAGCAATGAGCATCAATATTTCTGACAATGCCTGTAAATAAGAGGGAGAGTGGTAAATTTAGCCATTTTTTACATTCAGGAAAATATATACTGGACAGAAATATAAATGCAAGATGTAAAGTGTTGTTGGTCCCATATTTCATGAGCTGAAATAGATCCCAGAAAATGTTCCACACACACAAAAAAGCTTATTTCTCTAAACTTCTGTGAAAAAAAATGTTTACATCCCTGTTAGTGAGCATTTCTCCTTTGCCAAGATAATCCAACCACTTGACTGACAGTTGGGCATATCAAGAAGCTGATTAAACAACATGATCATAACACAGGTGCACCTTGTGCTGGGGACAATACAAGACCAGTCTAAAATGTGCCGTTTTGTCACACAACACAATGCCACAGATATCTCAAATTTTGAGGGAGCATGCAATTGGTATGCTGACTGCAAGAATGTCCACCAGAGCTGTTGCCAAAGGATTTAATGTTTGTTTAACTGTCGTTTTAGAGATTTTGGCAGTATGTCCAATCGGCCTCACAACCGCATACCACATGTATGGTCTCGTGGGAACGAGCGGTTTGCTGATGTCAACGTTGTGGACAGAGTGCCCCATGGTGGCGATTGGGTTATGGTATAGGCAGGCATAAGCTACGGACAACAAACACAATTGCATTTTATCGTTGGCAATTTGAATACACAGAGATACGAGATCCTGAGGCCCATTGTTTTTTTGCTGTTTTTTTTTTTTTACCCCTTTTTCTCCCCAATTTTGTGGTATCCAATTGGTAGTTATAGTCTTGTCTCATCGCTGCAACTCCCGTCCGGACTCGGGAGAATCGAAGGTCGGGAGCCGTGCGTCCTCCGAAACACAACCCAACCAAGCACAACCCACTGCTTCTTGACACAATGCCCACTTAACCCAGAAGCCAGCCGCACCAACGTGTTGGAGGAAACACTGTAAACCTGGCGACCGTGTCAGCGTGCACTGCGCCCGGCCTGCCACAGGAGTCACTAGTGCGTGATGGGACAAGGACATCCCTGCCGGCCAAACCCTCCCCTAACCCAGACGACGCTGGGCCAATTGTGCGCCGCCCCATGGGTCTCCCGGTCGCGACCGGCTGTGACAGAGCCTGGACTCGAACCCAGAATTTCTAGTGGCACAGCTAGCATTGAGATGCAGTGCCTTAGACCACTGCGCCGCTCGGGAGGCCCTGAGGCCCATTGTTGTGCCATTCATCCGCCGCAATCACTTCATGTTTCAGCATGATAACGCACGGCTCCATGTCGCAAGGATCTGTACACCATTCCTGGAAGCTGAAAATATCCCAGTTCTTCCATGGCCTGCATACTCATCAGACATGTCACCCATTGAGAATGTTTGGGATGGTCTCGATCGACGTGTGCAACAGCGTGTTCCAGATCCTGACAATATCCAGCAACTTCACACAACAATTGAAGAGGAGTGGGACGACATTCCACAGGCCACAATCAACAGCCTGATCAACTCTATGAGAAGCAAATGTGTCGCGCTGCATGAGACAAATGGTGGTCACACCAGATACTGACTGGTTTTCAATTCCACGCCCCTAACATTTTTTAAAGGTATCTGTGACCAACACATGACTGTATTCCCAGTCATGTGAAATCCATAGATTAGAGCCTAATTTATTTAAAATCTTTGAAATCTTTGAATCTTTGAAATAATCTGAATTCATGTAAACATTACAGCTTTGAAAACATAGCTTGTCCCAAAAAAGTCCCACAGCTTTTCCCGGGTATGGGGTAAGTTGAGCCGCGGGACAGGGTAAGTTAAACTAACTACAAATTTATGTACTGAATTAAATATTACAATGAAATAAAACCATATCTATCTTTATTTCCCAAACACAATTCAACACAATCACAATCGCTTTTTTGACTTTTAATCATTTGAAGCATGTTTTAAAACAGGCTTAACACCTAACAAACACTTTCAACATAAGCTAGGCCATGTTGTTATCTCATATCTCAGCGATAATGCCTTGCATTACGCCTGGGAAGAAAATCTGCTCAATTTGCCATTAGCTCAACCATTGGCTCAATTTACCCCATGGTCATTGGCTCAACTTACCCCAAGGCAAACATTTTGACTACATTAGCTCACACAGCTACAAGGATGCACTTTCATGCTAGGATTAGGGCCTTACATTGATACTTGTTGTGACCCCAACTGATGTAGAGAACAATCTTAAAATTAGCAACTTTGATTTAGATACAAGCATCATGAAACCGCTAACCTCTAGTCATTTGACTGTGAAAATATGTTTTTTTTAACCTAGCTTGCTTATCACTTTTTCCATGTGGTTTCCTCCTTCAAAACAAAATCTCTTTGGACAACAAAATGTTTATGTTTTATTATACATGTATCACGTGATGTCATAAACTACAGACAGTTGGTTGTTTAGCAACAAAACAGCCCGGGTGCACAGTTTTGGGGTAGGCTTAGACTGTTGACAACTTGTAAAATATATTTTGTTTCCAAACGTTTAAAGAAAACATAAATACATTGGCACAATGAGCACATCTCTCAAATATATCGTTAGAGTTGTTGGTTAGCAAACTAGCACGTTTGCCATATTAACACCTCATAACAAGACATGGTATCAATAATGATTCCCCAAATAGCAGCTTCTTGTTAATGGTGGAGTTCGTTTTGCATGGCCAGGTGCCCCAGGTGAACAGAGTTTGGTCATTTTAGATCATTCCATTCAGTGGTGCCAACTTAGCAATTTTGTTGCTAGATTTAGCAACTTTTCAGACTACCCTGGCAACTTTTTTTTCAAACAGCACCTAGCAACACATTTTGCTACTTTAAACATTTTATTTTGAACTTTTAGCACCTAAAATGCATGCATTTTCCCTCTAAATGACACAAAAACGATTTTCTCTGTCACAACACACGAGCCTGGCTGCAAAAGTGCATTGTGAGTGACGTCACCAACAGGCGCTCAGCTGGTGCACAGGCAGCAGCAGGCCAGCAGCAATTTCAGCAAATTGCAAATCATTGTTGGGTGACTGCAGCAGCAGTAGCACAGATTCAACGAGCCAAACCCAATGAATATAGTTGGTCACGAATGTTTGATCTTGAACAGAACTTACAACATCAATCAACATGTCTCAATCAAAATTGTACAGACAGAAATACAGAAAAGAGTGGGAGTCTGTACCTGAACAAATGTCAAATCATATTTTTTGCCAAGATGGCCAGTCAATTTGAGTAACATTATTATGTATTCTACGTAATGACGTAGTTTTATGTTATCACGCAATGACATCACAACGTAATTTAGCAACTGTTAGCAACAAATCAACCTGCTTCTAGCAACTTACCCTGAAAATTTGTTGGCAACACTGATTCCATTGGTCCTTAAGTGAAACTTCACCCACCCAGGGCACCGGGCCATGCAAAACAAACTCCACCATTGTTGCTAGCTATCTGATCGTTCAGAATCACAATAACACATGGCCTTCTGCCCCATTCAAGCCTGCACATTGTTTTCATGACATTGTCAGCTAATGCTGTCTCAATCACCTAACGTTGGAAATACACATTAAAAAAATCCTAAAATCAATCCAAAACCAGCCAAGTGTGACCCTCTACGCTCACTACATAGCACTTGCACTTGACTGGCAGACATGTTTTTGGGGTGAGCACAGGTTAAACAAAGATTATTCACTCTTTTCAAGCCATAGCATGTTTAATGTTTTCCCCGGTTTTCTATTTCTGTCAGGAAAAACATCCACTCACATCCACCACCACACAAGTCAGAGTTGTGACAACTCAATCTGTGTTATGTATTATTACATGAATTATAGATGAACTCTTGAACTACAGAATATGAGGATTTACATGGATACAGCAGCCCTGCCCGGAGAAGAAGGCCCCCAACCGATTGTGGTTTTTTAATTGTTTATTTGCATTGTTGTTGTTATTTGCATTGTGTCACAAGCTCACAGTGGATTTGATCAATGCTCTGGGAATCAAGGTAATTTGCTGAACATCAAAGCAGGGGAAATGTTAGCATCATTATCCCCAAGTGGCAGGCCATTTACATCTGATTGACTCGCGTACGCTAAAATCCATTACTAGTGTTAATTCTGTGAGGGCTAGGCATTGAGCCGCCTCTGATGACAAATTAATCAGAACTATTCCTACCTCAAAGGATAGTCCTGTGAGAGTGACCAGGGATCATGTAAACAAACCAATGCTTTGTTGGAGACATATTCATTTAATTAACGCCCGAACACAGTCAAGGTAAATTGAACCAGCATTAGCTAAACTGACGTTGAGCGGATAAATGTGGATGTGGATGCGGATGTGGCAGGGCTTGCAAACTATTACAGACTACAAAGGGAAGCACAGCCAAGAGTTGCCCAGTGACACGAGCCTACCAGATGAGCTAAATAACGTCTATGCTCGCTTCGAGGCAAGTCACACTGAAACATGCATGAGAGCATCAGCTGTTCCAAGCGACTCACGCTCTCCGCAGCCGATGTGAGTAAGACCTTCAAACAGGTCAACAAACACTGGGCCAGACGGATTACCAGGGTGTGTACTCCGAGAATGCGATGACCAACTGGCAAGTGTCTTCACTGACATTTTCAACCTCTCCCTGTCTGAGTCTGTAATACCAACATGTTTCAAGCAGACCACCATAGTCCCTGTGCCCAAGAACACTAATGTAACCTGTCTAAATTACTACCGACCAGTAGCACTCACGTCTGTAGCCATGACATGCTTTGAAAGGCGGTCATGGCTCACATCAACACCATTATCCCAGAAACCCTACACCCACTCCAATTTGCATAACGCACCAACAGATCCACAGATGATGCAATCTCAAATTGCACTCCACACTACCCTTTCACACCTGTACAAAAGGAACACATTTGTGAGAATGCTATTCATTGACTACAGCTCAGCGTTCAACACCATAGTGCCCTCAAACCTCATCACTAAGCTAAAGACCCTGGGACTAAACACCTCCCTCTGCAACTGGATCCTGGTCTTCCTGACGGGCCGCTCCCAGGTGGTAAGGGTGGGTAACAATACATCCACCACGCTGATCCTCAACATGGGGGCCCCTCAGGGCCAGGCACGACTCCAACACCATCATTAAGTTTGTTGATGACACAACAGTGGTAGGCCTGATCACCGACAACGATGAGACAACATTTGCCCGTCCTGACCCTGTACCCGCCTGCCTGACATCTCTGCATGACCCTGAGCCTGTCTGCCTGCCGTCCTGTACATTTGCTCCACCTCTGGATTTCAAAACCCTGCCTTTCCCTGACCCTGAGTCCGCCTGCCGTCCTGTACCTTTGCCTTAACCTGGATTTTCGACCCCTGCCTGCCTTGACCTGTCTTTGCCTGCCCCTGTTGCTACAAAAAACAGTGTTACTTCGACAGTCTGCATCTGGGTCTTACCTTGATACCTGATAAATACATGACAGTCTGGTCTGTGCAGTGTACAAGGTGTTCTTGAGGTGTCCTCTAATCACTGAACCTGTCATGTAATGGGTAGGATCAGGAGAAAAATGTTTTTGTTTTTTTATTCAGGAGAGAACAAATAATCAATTGGTGAGGGACTTACATGTTTCAGTTAGATCTTGAAGCATTATAGTCAGCATCTTTTGGAGAGACCATATTCTGTGTGGACAGGAAGGATGACTAATAATAATAGGTTACACTAAGCATTTTCAAATCATAGCTTGATGAAATACGCAATAGCACAACAATGATGTAATTACATGTCCTTCTCCATTCATGCTTCACATTTCATGGTTTCTGTGCATGTTGCATGTTTAGTACCATACATTTCTAAGTAAGTATGTATAAATAACCAAACAATATTGCACACTTGTGCGTCTCTTCCTCAATGTATGAAGACATGTAATCAATATATGTAATCTCTTTGAACCAGCAATTGAAAATCCCCTTCAACCAACACAGGAATCTGTTGCTGCTGAAATGCTCCTGAAATGCTCCTAACCCAGTGAACCCATTCTATAAAAGATACAGGGCTGCATGATTCCAAAGGAAACACAAATACAGCACAGAGCAACATATGTGCTCTTTTGTCTTCTGTACTTGGGTAGTTGCCACTAAAACATATATTTCTTCAAAAATGTAAGTAAAAAAACATATAGCTGTAATAAAATATGTCTAAACAACTCAAAATGTTATATGGCCTCCATAACTGTTGAGTTAATATCCAATTTAATGAAGTATGTCATGCATTAGTGCCTTTAATTTATCCTCTAGTGTGACATCATTAATGTTCATATAATGCAGGGATGTCAAACTTTTTACTCATTATTTAGATACTGATGTCTTTAAATAAGTAATCATATTCTGGCATTTCAAATGAAAAACACAGAATTTCCTTGTATAATCATGATAACCAAATGTCTTGCTATTACATTTTGGGTAAGATTAACAGTAACTTCACTAAACCTAGATAAAAAAGCATTTATTTTATATGTGTATTATTATTATGTTACCTACCTCATACCTACCTCATATTTTATATGTGTATTATTATTATGTTACCTACCTCATACCTCAAACATAATTAATGACACTTTCAGAAGTTTCTGACCACTGTAAAAATGCTTCTAAACATCAGTTCTAAACATCAGTGATGGATCTTCATTAAAAGATTTGAAGTGTACTCATTCCAATTACAGGGCCTTGAAAGAGTCCTGTATTGTTATTTTACGTCACTACCTCCCCGACTCAAGAGTGGATTTGTGTGCCTGCTGCCTTTCTTTGATGTGCTGCCCATTTCTCAGGTTCCCTCTCCAGAATTGAACCCTATTTCCCTGTTACCTGTGGTCACCATGGTTGGTACAGAAACTACCATTGAACGTTGATAGGGCAGACAGTGCCACGAAGGGTCACTAAAAGCGGCTGGGGCACCTGAAAGCACCCCATATGGGTTTTGGGTCTGATAAATGCACGTGTCCCTGAAGGTCAGCACTTGTTGGCATAGCTTAGCTCTAGCATTTCCGCAGTTATCTAAGTAACATTGGAGCGATAAATGGAACCAAAACTGATTTAATGAGCCATTCACAGTTACACTGTACCGACCGTGTGTACTAAGACTTGCATGGCTTAATCTTTGGGACAAGAGTATGCTACTGGCAAGATCAAGCAGGTAGCCCACCACAAAATTGAGGTTTACCTGGGCTCACAGAGAGGCGCAGGGGCACAGTCCTCCATTGATAGGGGAGACCCAAGCACAAGTGTGCGCACCCAGTGGTAGGCTCCGACCTACCCATAGCCAAGCTGCTCGAGAAGTGTTCTCTTGGTGGGGTTTTTGAGCATACAGCACGATAGAGCCAACAACAGGGTTTGAGAAACGAAGTGTGTCTCTGATGTCAGAGTGTAATAGGATGGTGCCCGCCCCAGGCATCATTGCCTAGGCATGCCCTCCCCCGGAACGCTATCAGAGGACCACTGAGACAGACGGGTC
This sequence comes from Oncorhynchus mykiss, assembly GCF_057628025.1. Classification (NCBI taxonomy): domain Eukaryota; kingdom Metazoa; phylum Chordata; class Actinopteri; order Salmoniformes; family Salmonidae; genus Oncorhynchus; species Oncorhynchus mykiss. The sequence goes on from NC_143031.1 coordinate 29,866,797, forward strand.
GACTGGGTCTTGCTCGGAGTGAGGCCGGCAGGGCATATTGGAGAGCAGGGGGGTAACAGGCTTCAAAAGAGGCACGGTTGATGGGGGCCCTCCCAGGGTGTATCACGTATGATCAGTCAGGAGGAGTGAAACTGGTAGGACAGAGAGAGAGAGGGACCAATGGGATGGATTGTCTAATGCAGGGAGTAAGAACCAGGAATGGGAGAACCCCAGACAGACCCCATTTTCAGCCTGCACCATCTCTAGGGCACTCATATTGCACTCAGAAACACATAAAATAATCACAATTGCAACATGATGCAATTGGGTCTAATGCAAGTAAGTGTTATTTGATTTTTTTTAACTAGTCTAAAATTGTCATTATAGAGGTTTATTAATGGGTTATGTCCCTCAGAGTGACACCTATTTTCTCTGGTGTGACACCATCTTCATGTCACACCAAGGGATAAAAGCTGTCAAACCGTTAGAAATCTCAGGCAGTATGGTCGATTTTGGGCCTTATTGTTAACAATAAGCCTTCCATATGATTTCACCACAACATGTTTTCATTGCTTTTTATTATTTTCATATATATTATACATTCAAAAGATATCACACCCAATGACTAAGAAATGTACCCCTTTTATGGCAATGGCAGAGAAGTGTAATATTTTGATAAATATTTCTAATAAAGCTTACAATCTGTTCAGGCCATGTACTCCTGCCATGTAGTTTGTAATTCCTTATTGCAAGAGAACCCTCCCCAGCGCAATAGTCCCCTAGTCTACTCATGATAATACCAAATAGTTCTGATTGATTACATTTTGTCCACTTGGTGTGACACAATTCTATAAGTTAATAATAAGAGCAGTTGGGCACCATTGTTTCTTCAAATACATTTCTGTGTTATAACTACAAAAGTATTTTATTCTGACTGGGCATTGGACACTGCACTGCGGTCATATGAAATTGCCTGTTGTTTGAACCCTGGATTGTAATTTCACAACAGCACATTAGATCAAACTGCAGCTTTCCTTTATCAGTTGATGGCATGATGCCAAATGTGTAGAATTGTATATCATTATTACCTTTTCCATCATTAATACTGTACAACAATGTATGCTGGTTTGGTGATATGAGAAAAATCTTTAAAATGCTGAGTAGACAAAAAGCGTTCTGACATTTACAAAGAGAAAGGTAATTCTAACTCAATGGCTTGCCAGTCTAATAAATGCGGGTCAGCGCAAATGATGTAAAAAAAAATGTTCAATGTTGAATTTATATCCCTCTTTTGATTCGGCGACATCTTGTGGTCATCTTAAGGTCTTCTGCCATTCAAGACACATATGAAAGGGATGAGAGAGGATCATTTAAGGATTCTCATTACAACATTTCCAGGTGTTTAAAGGCCCACTGCAGATGTTATCTCAATATTAAATCATTTCTGGGTAACAATTAAGTACCTTACTGTGATTGTTTTCAATCAAAGTTGTCAAAAAGATACAACAATAGCTTTGTTATCAAAAATAAATTTCTCAAGCAAAAATTTGGCTATGACTGTCTAGGAGTGGTTTGAGTGTGGTCTTGGTGGGGAGGGGAAAACTGAAAACTAGCTGTTATTGGCAGAGAGGTTTGGAATTCTCTTTCTTGGCATCACCTCAGTGATGGACCTAGCTAGGATGTAAAATATCTGCAATTGTGTGATGTACCTGACTAGGTACCTTAACAAGTGAGGCTGTTTGCCAGCAGTTCTTCCATTGTCAATTTGCTACCTAACAAGATTCTTCATGACTTTTGCATGTGTTATTGCGTGTCTCACTGCTTGTCACCCCCAATCCAATGACATCAGTCACCAGGCATGCCACAACTCCATCCTACCAAAACAGGCTGTCGGAACTAGAAGCACAAGCATTTTGCTACACTCGCATTAACATCTGCTAACCATGTGTATGTGACCAATAAATTTGATTTGAATGCAGGCGGTATATTAACACTAAAAGTGCATTATCATCAATTTCGCTGTATCGCATTAGTAGATAGGCCTACTCACACTGCTATCAGGGCACGTCTGCCGGTTTTGACTAGCAGAAGTCACTTTTTCGTGGCAGGTTAGGAGAATTAACTTGGCAGGTTAGGAAAAAGGTTAGGATTAGGTAAAATTGTCCCCAACGCAACTCAAACATATCTAGCTACAACCAGGCCTGCCCTAAGAACAATCTTGGTTTCCAAGATGCAGAACCAATTTCACAATTTTACAGTTTTATTCCAACCTGCTAATGTGGAAATATATATAACACATGAAAAACACGTTATTGACTGCACTGGGCCTTTAACACACGTTGGTTTTTATACATTTGCCTAGGAAAAAACAACCACACGATTCAATACATTATTTACAATTACCAATAGAAATGCTTGAATTACAATGTTACATTTAATTTCGGAGAGTTTATTTTATATTATCATTAGCCCTCTAATTTTGCCACGAATAAATTGCATTGAAGTGGCTACATTAATGCAAATGTACATTTTGTTGGTCAATCTGAGTGACTCCACTTTATTGTCACCAAGGGACCATGAGAGTAACTTTCAACTGTTCTACAGGTATGCAGGTGATCTAGTATAACATATTGTGCTGTTGCAATATAATTAGGTAAACTGGTTGGGATTCAAATATTTATTATCATTATTCACTACAAAGAATGCAAAAGTCTGTCCTTGTGCTCCCAACTACGATATTGGTTCACTCCCCCTAGCGGAAGTGCCCGCAGCTTCAACATTATATCGTTGGTTTGTTCAGATTGAAAGTTGTCCACCTGGAAGCAGTTGGGAGTACATTGTAGACAGTTTTTCTCACATTTATTCTGGAGAGATGAGGCGAAAAGAAAAACGACTACTGCAGTTCGCAGGGTTACTTATAGCCGCTCTTATTTTCCTTCCGAACGTTGGTCTGTGGTCATTATACCGAGACCGAGTTTTTGAGAACTCGCCAGAAATAGTGGAGGGACCGGGTGGCATCCCTCAAATACAGGTAAGGTTGGCTCGTGCACCGTTTGCCTGGCTTGCGCTGCAACTGAAAAACATATTGGTATCACCTCGGTGTTGCTGACTGCCCGATCACGTTGTTAATAGACCTAGCTAGCACGCATGTAAAATATCTGCAATTGTGTAGCTAGCTTAACATTTCGCTAGCTCGACCATGTGGGGCTTTGACAGCAGTTATTCCGTTGTCAATTTGCTGTTTAGCAAGTTTCTACATCACCTTTTCATGCATTATTGCGTGGCTCACTGCTTGTCATCTCCTTTGCAATGACATTAGTTTGTTAGCTAGTTACGCTACATTCCTTTTTTTTTTTTTTTTTTTTTTGAAATGGGGCATGTTGTCTCTAATGTCGAACTTTCAGAATAATGTGGGGGGATAATGCCAGCTCGATACTGTACGCGGGTGGATGTTGAAAAGGCCACGTAGCAAAGTCTGGAACTATGCGTTGTAACTTGTAACACAGTTAGACTTCAGGATGTGAACGACTAGGTTGTTGACCTAGCGCAAATATGCTGCGGTCTTAAAACGTGTCTTTCTGCTGGGTCAGGTGTTAGAACACGCGCTAGCTAGCCTGTTGGCCATTCTTGCGCTGTTATTCGGGGTTTTGTGGTGTGACACAACAGTTTGTTTTCATCATCCTACTTGCACTTTATTGAACCGGTAGCTATAGTCAGAGCAAAACGAATTAAATGCTACACTGTCCAACTTTTCCCTGTAAATGTACAGCTTTAGGCCTATACTTACACCAGAGTTTCCAGCTTTATACTGTAATTTAGCTTTACAGCAGAGATGCTGTAATATTTACACTACTGTGTTCCTTACTGTAAAACATATTACAGCTCTACTGCTATAAATGTACAGGGATGCTGTAATGTGTTAAAAGTAAGGAACATAGTACTGTTAAATATATTACAACATATTTTGTAAAAGTCAAAGTTGTATTAATGATGTAAAATAAATGTATGGTATTTTACTGTGCATTCTACAGTGTTTTATTGTTGAAATTACAAAAGTCTTAGTGTATGTTGGAAAAACAAAATATTGCAACTTCCTATTTGGAAGTGATACTGTTTTGATTTGGATACTGTCATCGACGATGGGACCAGACTGTACAATGCCACTTGGATAGTTTTTACAGTCAATATTATGTGGGGAGTGTTAAAGTCCAAATGCAGTCAATAACGTGGATTTCCTGTTTTATATATATTTCTACACTGAGGTAATGCTGTGAAAATGCTGATATGATCATGCCCATTTAGTGTAAGAGCTGTTTGAAAAGACCTTCTGAAATTATAGCCTGTTTTGGTGGGATGGAGTTTTGGCCCACCTGAATTAGTTAATAGACCAATAAGAAAGATGAGTTCCAAACCTGTCTGCTGATTTAACAGCTAGTTTTCAGTTTCCCACTCAGACCACTCCTAGCTAAATTCTTGCTTGAGAAATTGCTCTTTGCTAAGAAGCTATTTTTGTTTATTTTGACCATTTTAATTTAAAAACAATCACACAGAAATTATTTGATAATGAGATAAAAAAACCGAGTTTGGCCTTTAACATTACAGAAAAAATAATAATATTCAAAGGCAATTAAACTAGAGGTCGACCGATTAATCGGAATGCCCGATTAATTAGGGACGATTTCAAGTTTTCATAACAATCGGTAATCGGCATTTTTGGACACTGATTATGGCCGAATACATTGCATTCCACGAGGAAACTGCGTGGCAGGCTTGACCACCTGTTACGCGAGTGCAGCAAGGAGCCAAGGTAAGTTGCTAGCTAACATTAAACGTATCTTATAAAAAACAATCAATCTTCACATAATCACTAGTTAACTACACATAGTTAATGAAATTACTAGGTTAACTAGCTTGTCCTGCGTTGCATATAATCAATGCGGTGCCTGTTAATTTGTCATCGAATCACAGCCTACTTCGCCAAACAGGTGGTGATTTAACAAAAGTGCATTTGTGAAAAAAGCACAATCGTTGCACGAATGTACCTAACCATAAACATCAAGGCCTTTCTTAAAATCAATACACAGAAATATATATTTTTGAACCTGCATATTTAGTTCAAAGCAATTCATGTTAGCAGGCAATATTAACTAGGGAAATTGTCACTTCTCAGGGTATATGCAACAGTTTGGGCCGCCTGGCTCGCTGTGAACTAATTTGCCAGAATGTTACATAATTATGACAACATTGAAGGTTGTGCAATGTAATAGCAATATCTAGACTTAGGTTTGCCACCCGTTTTGATAAAATACGGAACGGTTCCGTATTTCACTGAAATAATAAATGATTTTGAAATTATAGTTTCCGGATTTGACCATATTAATGACCTAAGGCTCGTATTTCTGTGTTTATTATATTATAATTAAGTCTATGATTTGCTAGAGCAGTCTGACTGAGTGGTGGGAGGCAGCAGCAGGCTTGTAAGCATTCATTCAAACTTTACTGCGTTTGCCAGCAGCTCTTAGCAATGCTTGATCACAGCGCTGTTTATGACTTCAACCCTATCAACTCCTGAGATTAGGCTGGCAATACTAAAGTGCCTATTAGAACATCCAATTGTCAAAGGTATATGAAATACAAATGGTACAGAGAGAAATAGTCGACGTGTCAATTCCTATAACTGCAACCTAATATTTATTTACTGGTAATATTGAAGAACTGGGAATATTGAACCACCAGCTTTCATATGTTCTGAGCAAGGAACTTAAACTTTAGCTTTTTTACATTGCACATATTGCACTTTTACTTTCTTCTCCAACACTGTTTTTGCATTATTTAAACCAAATTTAGCATGTTTCATTATTTATTTGAGACTAAATAGATTTGATTTATTATATTACGTTAAAATAAGTGTTCATTGTTCATTCAGTATTGTTGTAATTGTCGTCATTTCATATATATATAAAAAATAATCGGCAGATTAATCAGTGTCAGCTTTTTTTGGTCCTCCAATAATTGGTAAAGGCGTTGAGAAATCATAATCGGTCAACCTCTAATTACAACATTTACAGTATCATTTTGACCGGTGACTGAAGGGCAGTTCCACACACACAGAATTACACTGAAACTCAGATTTTTCACTTTAAAATGAATGCCAAACAAATCCATTTAATTTCACATTTTAATAAAAGCATAACTCAACGCACAAGGGCTACTTTTAACAATTTACACATTTTAACAATTTACACAAGCCTCAGTGTAATTCTGTTACTGTGGAATTGTTGGAAGAAACCCACCACATATTCCAAAACGTACCTTTTTATGATCAGAGATGCTGTTTCCCTAATTCACACCATTCAATATGTGTTTCTCAATGATCTCCTACTACTGGCAGGGATTAGCAAATGGACAGTTTAAAGTGAAACTGATAGCATGTTAACTACTTTGCAGATATGAACCAAACAATCATATCATTCAAAAATATAATCTCAATTTTATGTTTCTAAACCAACTTCCTAAGAAGTTTTAAAATAGGTTCAATTTGACTCAATGTCATGACGTAGAGTAAGTAATTGTTGGCAGAATAGATGGATGCAGTTCAATGCATGATTAATATAATTCACCAATACATTTCTTTGTAGCTAGCAAGAAATGTGCATCATTTTAATAGCTAGCTATGCTGAACTTGAACGACTGTTATCCACAGTTAGCATATCTCTTACATGCTGACCAGACCGGACACGTCGCGTGCGCGAATGTCGCAAAATAAATGTAGAAATCCATGTTATTCAATTATTGCACCCACACTGCTCGCGCGTGCCAACGAGCGTCTGCGATGCCAAGGGCTAAAATAGAACTCCTTTCTATTTCTGACGCAGATCGCGCTGAAAGTCCTGCCTCTCCCATCTCCTCATTGGTTTATAGAAGCGGGTACCTACGTACCATCTCCTCATTGGTTATACCCACTTGGGTGATTAAAAGATGATATGTTTTGCCGGTTATCGTGGTAAAAGTTTAGATGCCAATCACCATATAAATTCAAAGATGAAAAAGCCTAGAAGGAGGAGAGATGACTAGAAACGATTCGGTTGGACGTTTTATGTGTGGATTAATTGTGGATGTAGAAGACCTTGTGCATTTCAGGTAAAACAACAACTCAATGTTTATATCCCAGGAAAATTAGCTAGCAACAGCAAGTTAGCTAAATAGGACAAATTAGCTAGCAAGTGCAAGCTAACTAGCTAAATTGCCATACATGTTTAATGCTTTGAATGTCATTGGTTCAGAGTTTGTTTTGATATTTTAACCTGCGTGTCGTGATCGCGTTTGGTGTAGTGGGACAAAATACATTTATGCACGATAGCGCACGATTGTGCATGGGCGCAGCCGGTTTGGGTTCCGTGTTAGTTGTCAATCAAATGTATTTGGTATCAATCAAGTGGGTGGGCAGGCAAGTTCCCATTCACTTGTAAAAATGTGGGTTGGGACGAGCATGCATTAGCAGGCAAGCTGCAGAAGGGAGACTAGTCTTTCCCCCTTTGTTTGTCTGCATTTTCTTTGCGGCCAACTGCATGCTGAAAAAGTTTGAGTGTTTATCTACTGTTCCCCTCGTTAGATTTGTTTCTCATCTCGCTCTGGCTAACATTAGTTGTTGATCTTGTTGTTTATTTGCATAGCCAACTGAAGGAGGAAGAGCCTACCTGTCCGTGGTTGTTTGATCAATAGGACTGTAATATTAGCAGAAATCCATTCGGGTGTATTTTGTGGCTTTTGGCAAATGTTTTCTAATATAATATATCCAATATTTTCATTGCCAAAAAAAAACAATACCAATATATTTAACATTTTAGCGGCCTTTTAAGCATTCTAGTACAGTTAAATAGACTGCTGCATCCATGTGTGTTAACCAAGGCACTGCATCTCAGTGCAAGAGGCGTCACTACAGTCCCTGGTTCGAATCCAGGCTCTATCACATCCGGCTGTGATAGGGAGTCCCCTAGGGCGGAGCACAATCATCAGCACAACATCGTCCGGGTTTGGCCGGGGTAGGCCGTCATTGTAAATAAGAATTTGTTCTGACTTGCCTAGTTAAATAAAAGTTACATACGCACACATACACACAAAAAAATAATTTTGTTGGCGTTTACGTATGTCCGATTACCAGTAAAACAAAATCAAAACCTATTTATTTCACTTGCTTGCTGTGCTGTTTCATTCTCAACCAGGATTTCAATGGAAAACCATTTGGGTCTTTGCGTGTCAAAAAAGATACTATTTAACACTTTGACGTGTCAAATAGAGGTCGACTGATTATGATTTTTCAACGCTGATACCGATTGGAGGACCATAAAAGCCGATACCGATTAATCGGGCGATTTCTATTTATTTACTTATTTGTAATAATGACAATTACAACAATACTGCATGAACACTTATTTGAACTTAATACACTACTCAAAAAAATAAAGGGAACACTTAAACAACACAATGTAACTCCAAGTCAATCACACTTCTGTGAAATCAAACTGTCCACTTAGGAAGCAACACTGATTGACAATAAATTTCACATGCTGTTGTCTATCCATTTGCACAACAGGTGGAAATTATAGGCAATTAGCAAGACACCTCCAATAAAGGAGTGGTTCTGCAGGTGGTGACCACAGACCACTTCTCAGTTCCTATGCTTCCTGGCTGATGTTATGGTCACTTTTGAATGCTGGCGGTGCTTTCACTCTAGTGGTAGCATGAGACGGAGTCTACAACCCACACAAGTAGCTCAGGTAGTGCAGCTCACCCAGGATGGAACATCAATGCGAGCTGTGGCAAGAAGGTTTGCTGTGTCTGTCAGCGTAGTGTCCAGAGCATGGAGGCGCTACCAGGAGACAGGCCAGTACATCAGGAGACGTGGAGGAGGCCGTAGGAGGGCAACAACCCAGCAGCAGGACCGCTATCTCCGCCTTTGTGCAAGGAGGAGCAGGAGGAGCACTGCCAGAGCCCTGCAAAATGACCTCCAGCAGGCCACAAATGTGCATGTGTCTGCTCAAACGGTCAGAAACAGACTCCATGAGGTTGGTATGAGGGCCCGACGTCCACAGGTGGGGGTTGTGCTTACAGCCCAACACCGTGCAGGACGTTTGGCATTTGCCAGAGAACACCAAGATTGGCAAATTCGCCACTGGCGCCCTGTGCTCTTCACAGATGAAAGCAGGTTCACACTGAGCACATGACAGACGTGACAGAGTCTGGAGACGCCGTGGAGAACGTTCTGCTGCCTGCAACATCCTCCAGCATGACCGGTTTGGCGGTGGGTCAGTCATGGTGTGGGGTGGCATTTCTTTGGGGGGCCGGACAGCCCTCCATGTGCTCGCCAGGGAGGTCATACAGGCACGTGGAGGCCACACACACTACTGAGCCTCATTTTGACTTGTTTTAAGGACATTACATCAAAGTTGGATTAGCCTGTAGTGTGGTTTTCCACTTTAATTTTGAGTGTGACTCCAAATCCAGACCTCCATGCGTTGATAAATTTGTTTTCCATTGATAATTTTTGTGTGATTTTGTTGTCCGCACATTCAACTATGTAAAGAAAAAAGTATTTAATAAGAATATTTCATTCATTCAGCAGTTTGAGCAGTGTATAATACATCAATAAAATCAATTTAACCTCAAGTAAATAATGAAACATGTTTAAATAATGCAAAAACAAAGTGTTGTAGAAGAAAGTAAAAGTGCAATATGTGCCATGTAAGAAAGCTAACGTTTCAGTTCCTTGCTCAGAACATGAGAACATATGAAAGCTGGTGGTTCCTTTTAACATGAGTTTTCAATATTCCCAGGTAAGAAGTTTTAGGTTGTAGTTATTATAGGACTATTTCCCTCTATACCATTTGTATTTAATTAACCTTTGACTATTGGATGTTCTTATACGCGCTTTAGTATTGCCAGCGTAACAGTATAGCTTCCGTCCCTCTCCTCACTCTTCCCTGGGCTTGAACCAGCAACACAACGACAATTAGCGCGCGCTAACTAGCTAGCCATTTCACTTCGGTTACACGAGCCTCATCTCAGGAGTTGATAGGCTTGAAGTCATAAACAACTCAATGCTTGACGCACAACGAAGAGCTGCTGGCAAAACGCACGAAAGTGCTGTTTGAATGAATGTTTACACGCCTGCTTCTGCCTACTCAGTCAGATACTGGTATGCTCAGTCAGATTATATGCAACGCAAGACACGCTAGATAATATCTAGTAATATCATCAACCATGTGTAGTTAACTAGTGATTATGATTGATTGTTTTTAATAAGATAAGTTTAATGCTAGTTAGCAATTTACCTTGGCTTACTGCATTTGCATAACAGGCAGCCTCCTTGTGGAGTGCAACGAGAAAGAGGCAGGTCATTATTGCATTGGACTAGTTAAGGTTGCAAGATTGGATCCCCCGAGCTGACAAGGTGAAAATCTGTCGTTCTGCCCCTGAACAAGACAGTTAACCCACTGTTCCTAGGCCGTCATTGAAAATAAGAATGTGTTCTTAACTGACTTGCCTAGTTAAATAAAGATTAAATAAAGGTGTTAAAAAATATATATATATTAAAAAAATTGTCGAATCGGCTCCCAAAAATAGATTTCCGATTGTTATGAAAACTTGAAATCGGCCCTAATTAATCGGCCATTCCGATTAATTGGTCGACCTCTAGTGTCAAATAACACTATTGACAAATCAGGACCGGAATATGACTGCACGTCACATAATAATTTAACGCGGCCATACATTTTTTTACGTAGTTATTACATATTGATTACCTATCACTCGTATTTCATATGTCACAACGATTCAACGATACTATGCTATGATGCTGGTAAAGTTGTCTCACACACCTACAGTGCTGGTCATAAAATAAATGGATGCAAAAAATGTTCTTCCCCAAAAACATAGCAAAACAACATCTGTTTCAGTATTTATAGTTCGCTAGCTAACTATATAGCTAGGTGTCATCATCTAAAATAACCTTAGTTCTTATTTGATTAATGGTGGTCGGACCCTTCTATGTGAAGCTAGCCACAATAAGGATTAGCCACAATAGTGGACTTTACTGTTAGTCTTCAAAATGAAAGTATGGCATAATTCTACTATTTGTATTCATTTGCATCACTGTCAATGACATACTTTTTATTTTGAAGACAAACCTTAATTCCATTATTGTGCCTAATCCTTATTGTGGCTAGCTCACAACACAACCCGTTCCGGTCGAGCCTCACTAGCTTGATGATTTAGCTAGCTGCTTATAATGTTAGCTTTGGGCAACAGGGTTAAGTAGCTGGCTAACTATTTATTTTCATGAACTGAAGTTCAATTTCAATAGGCGAACAAGTGGAAACCTAGCTAATACTTACAAGGATTCCTAAATCATTGCTAAGAATAATGAAAGTGACTACAGTTTTTACTGGTCATTGTTTTCAGGCTGGTTGTATTGGTGCTAGCTAGGTGCTAGGCTAGCTAGCTACGCCAGAAGTTGCGGTCAAACAAATGATGCTTTATTACTGACTTGTTATTGTTAACACATTGTTTCTTTACCGGTGTTTGCTGACTTTTTTTGTACAGCTTTGACAGTGCTACTGTATTTTCTTCTGAAACGCAAAGACCCAAACGGCGTTCCCTAGTATGTATGTCTTGAAGGTAATAGCAGTGACTCTATTACTGTGTAACTGCTTGACTTGTTGACTGCTCGATCCACACAGCAGACATTGTAGGCTAGTTTAGGAATGCTGTGTTGCATGTATAGCTCAAAATTTAATGTGATGTCATTACATCATGTACCTTTTGTTATATAGGTATGCACGTCAGCTTTGACATCGGTTTGGCACATCGGACGTTAAACTAGACATCGGCCGATTCCCATATGTTCACCGTTTTATATTGTGCATCTCTATTTTCTAATGGTCTAAGTTGAGCTGTTGTTATTGCCTGTAAACACACGGCCCAGTTCAAAGTGAATGAGACCAGGCCCGTGTGACAAATGGTTTATTTTCATATGGGCCTACTGTAGCTCTGATTGGCTATGGTGTGTGTAGAGTCCAGTCCTGGACAAGATTGACACGTTTTATTTACTGCGGTGTCAATACATTTTAATTGGAAGTCATTTTAAACTCACAACCGCTTTCTGACTATATTGCTATAGAATTTTCACATGCCTTACTCTACGTCATTCCCAAACATTCTATGAAAACTGTATTTTGATTCATTATCCCATGCAGACACTGGCACAGTAAATATGACACCCTACAACCTTTAAAAGTTGATGACAGCCGAGATAAAACATCAACTCAGTATGTTTAGAGACTCGGAATTTCGATTTTGTTGTGAATGTGTTAAGCCGTTGGAAGATTAGAAGATTGATGCAGAGAGAGCGCAGTCACTCGTTAAAGGCGGGGAGGAAAATACCTTGGGAGTAAAAGCAGAGATGGGATAAAAGCGGTGTTTGTTTAGAGGCAGACTTTGTTGTAAAACATTTCCTCCCCTCGTTCTTCAGACAAGGCGAGCGTTGAGCGCTGCTAGCTGTGGCGGAGGCTGAGCGCGTGCTGATGAGAGTCAGGTGCAGATGGCCCCTGGATGCCGTGTAAAGACAGTTAATGTGCATCCATGGGTTATGATGATGAAAAATGTGTTCTCAGTCAACTTGCCTGGTAAAATTAAGGCAGTGAATGTTGTGGTAAGGTTGGTTCTGTATTATTGCAGAGCTACATTTTATGCAGTGTCTGGTGTTGCTCTATCACATTTGTTTCCTGTATAGGGCAATTCTAGAGTAACACTGAGACACTATTTCTCACCATAAAATGTATGCAAAAAAACTAACAAACAGTGATTGCAAAGTTTAACATACCATACAACGATATGCGTAAGGCTACTTTGAACAATTTCCACAGAACATTTCACAAAAACACATTTACTTGAAGAAGAGTGCAGAGGCTAACACTAGAAGTGCAGAGGCAGGCATTTTGACTGCATATGAAGTGAAATATTACAAGCAGCAGCAATTTCTCATGACATCTTTTGCCACTGCAAAGCTCCGCTGTGACCCCACTAGAGCCGAGCAGGTAACGTAGCTAATTAGTTTCAATGGCACTTGTTTTTTATTGAATGACTATATAGTATCAGTAACAAGTTTGGGCACACCTACTCATTCAAGGGTTTTTCTTTATTTTGACTGTTTTATACATCATAGAATAATAGTGAAGACATCAAAACTATGAAATAACACAAATGGAATTATGTAGTAACCAAAAAGTGTTAAACAAATAAAAATATATTTTATATTTGAGATACTCCAAAGTAGCTACCCTTTGCCTTGATGACAGCTTTGCGCATTCTTGGCATTCTCTCAACCAGCTTCACCTGGAATGTTTTTCCAACAGTCTTGAAGGAGTTCCCACATATGCTGAGCACTTAATGGTTGCTTTTCCTTCACTCTGTCATCCCAATTGGGTTGAGGTCGGGTGACTGTGGAGGCCAGGTCATCTGATGCAGTACTCCATCACTCTCCTTCTTGGTTAAATAGCCCTTACACAGCCTGGGGAGTGTTGGGTCATTGTCCTGTTGAAAAACAAATGATTATCCCACTAAGCGCAAACCAGATGCAATGGCATATTGCTGCAGAATGCTGTGGTAGCCATGCTGTTTAAGTGTGCCTTGAATTCTAAATAAATCCCAGACAGTGTCACCAGCAAAGCACACTCACACCTTCTCCATGCTTCATAGTGGGAACCACACACGTGGAGATCATCCGTTCACCTACTCTGAGTCTCACAAAGACACAGCGGTTGGAGGCAAAAATCTCAAATTTGGACTCATCAAATCAAACTTTATTTGTCACATGAACTGAATACAACAAGTGTAGACCCTACCGTGACGGGGTGGTCTGTGCATATTTGTATACAGCTGGTGGACGAAATCTAAGGAAGTCTCTATTTTTCTCGTCTGAAGTAGAGTATATTGTGATAAATTGCAGGCCACACTATTTGCCTAGAGAGTTTTCAGCTATACTTTTCGTGGCTGTTTATTTACCACCAAAGACCGATGCTGGCACTAAGACTGCACTCACTCGGCTGTATAAGGAAATTAGCAAACAAGAAACCACTCACCCAAAGGCGGCGCTCCTAGTGGCCGGAGACTTTAATGGAGGGAAACTTAAATCAGTTCTACCTAATTTCTATCAACGTATTAAATGTGCAACCAGAGGGGAAACAATTCTAGATCACCTGTACTCCACACACAGAGACGCGTACAAAGCTCTCCCTAGCCCTCCATTTGGTAAATCCGACCACAACTCTATCATCCTGATTCCTGCTTACAAGTTAAATTAAAGCAGGAAGCACCAGTGACTCGGTCTATAAAAAAGTGGTCAGATGAAGCAGATGCTAAACTACAGGACTGTAAACTGGAACATGTTCCGGGATTCTTCCGATGGCGTTGAGGAGTACACCACATCAATCACTGGCTTTATCAATAAGTGCATCGAGGACGTCGTCCCCACAGTGTACATACCCCAACCAGAAGCCATGGATTACAGGCAACATTCGCACTGAGCTAAAGGGTAGAGCTGCTGCTTTCAAGGTGCGGGACTCTAACCCAGAAGCTTACAAGAAATCATGCTATGCACTGGGAAGAACCATCAAACAGGCAAAGCTTCAATACAGGGCTAAGATTGAATCATACTACACCGGCTCCGACGCTCGTCTTATGTGGCAGGGCTTGCAAACTATCACAGACTACAAAGGGAAGCACAGTCGCAAGCTGCCCAGTGACATGAGCCTACCAGACGAACTAAATCACTTCTATGATCGCTTTGAGGCAAGCAACACTGAGGCATGCATGAGCGCATCAGCTGTTCCGGACGACTGTTTGATCACGCTCTTCGTAGCCGACGTGAGTAAGACCTTTAAACAGGTCAACATACACAAGCCTGCAGGGCCAAACAGATTACCAGGGTGTGTGCTCCGGGCATGTGCCCGGATGTGAGCAACTGGCAGGTATCTTCACTGACATTTTCAACATGTCCCTGACTGAGTCTGTAATACCAACATGTTTCAAGCAGGCCACCATAGTCCCTGTGCCCAAGAACACGAAGGCAAACTGCCTAAATGACTACAGATCCGTAGCACTCACGCCTGTAGCCATGAAGTGCTTTGAAAGGCTGGTAATGGCTCGCATCAACATCATTATCCCAGAAACCCTAGACCCACTCCAATTTGCATACCGCCCAAACAGATCCACAGATGATGCAATCTCTATTGCACTCCACACTACCCTTTCCCACCTGGACAAAAGGAACACTTATGTGAGAAAGCTATTCATTGACTACAGCTCAGTGTTCAACACCATAGTACCCTCAAAGCTAAAAGACTAAAACACCTCCCTCTCCAACTGGATCCTGGACTTCCTGATGGGCTGCCCCCAGGTGGTGAGGGTAGGTAGCAACACATCTGCCACGCTGATCCTCAACACTGGAGCCCCCCCAGGGGTGCGTGCTCAGTCCCCTCCTGTATGCCCTGTTCACCCACAACTGCATGGCCAGGCATGACTCCAACACCATCATTAAGTTTGCAGATAACAAAACAGTGGTAGGCCTGATCACCGACAATGACGAGACAGCTTATAGGGAGGAGGTCAGATCTTGCCGGGTGGTACCAGAATAACAACCTATCCCTCAACGTAACCAAGACTAAGGGGATGATTGTGGACTACAGGAAAAGGAGGACAGAGCACGGCCCCATTCAGTGGAGCAGGTTGAGAGCTTCAAGGTCATTGGTGTCCACATCACCAACAAACTAGAATGGTCCAAACACACCAAGACAGTCGTGAAGAGGGCACGACAAAGCTTTATCCCCCTCAGGAAACTATAAAAAGATTTGGCGTGGGTCCTAAGATCCTCAAAAGGTTCTACAGCTGCAACATCGAGAGCATCCCTGCCTGGTAAGGCACTACAGAGGGTAGTACGTACGACCCAGTACATCACTGGGGCTAAGCTGCATGCCATCCAGGACCTCTAGGCCCTAAAAACTCTCAAAGACCCTAGCCACCCCAGTCATAGACTGTTCTCTCTACTACCGCATGGCAAGCGGTACCGGAGTGCCAAGTCTAGGACAAAAAGGCTTCTCAACAGTTTTTACCCCAAGTCTCCTGAACAGGTAATCAAATGGCTACCCGGACTATTTGCATTTTCTGTCCCCCCCCCAACCCCTCTTTTACGCTGCTGCTACTCTCTGTTTATCATATATGCATCGTCACTAACTATACATTCATGTACATACTGCCTCAATTGGCCCGACCAACCAGTGCTCCCGTACATTGGCTAACTGGGCTATTTGAATTGTGTCCCACCACTCACTAACCCCTCTTTTACACTACTGCTACTTTCTGTTCATTATATATGCATAGTCACTTTAACCATATCTACATGTACATACTACCTCAATCAGCCCAAATAACCGATGTCTGTATGTAGCCTCACTACTTTTATAGCCTCGCTACCGTATATAGCCACGCTACTGTTACTTTTCACTGTTTTTATTTCTTTACTTAACTACTGTTCAATTAATACATTTTTTGCACTATTGGTTAGAGCCTGTAAGTAAGCATTTCACTGTACACCTGTTGTGTACTGCGCACATGACAAACTTTGATTTGAAATTAATTGTGTAGAGCTCTGAGACAGGATTGTGTCAAGGCACAAGGAACCTGGCACCATCCCTACGGTGAAGAATGGTGATGGCAGCATCATGCTGTGGGGATGTTTTTTCAGCAGCAGGGACTGGGAGACTAGTCAGGATCGAGGGAAAGGTGAATGGAGCAAAGTACTGAGAGAACCTTGATGAAAACCTAATTCAGAGTACTCAGGACCTCAGACTAGGGTTGCACATTCTGGGGGAATATTCAGAGGTGGGAACATATGGGAATTAATAGGAATATATGCAAATTAATATTAACTCCATTTAAATGTAGATGTTTTTTGCATTGGATATGTTTACTATATCATATGGAGACAAACCTTTTAACTTATCATAAGTAGACATTAATTGCAAATTATTAAATCCTTCCAATAGAAACAAATCTAATACATTTACTTACAAATTTAACTTTAATTAAATGAGTTGATTCTTCACATGGGATGATTTCATTGAACAACAAAAGGGAATATTGAATGATCCATCGCATTTCCCAAAAACGTTTTCAACATCTGTAAAATGGTAGTCTAGAAACTAAAGCTTTGGTTGTCCTCCTCTCAGGCTTCCATGTAATCTCCCTGGACCTCGTCAATGTCCACATCTTGAACATCAGACTCTGAGGCCTCATCTTCACTGTCACTTTCCAACCTTGTTGAGGATGGCTCGTTGGCAGGCTCAAAAAGCTTAAAATTTGCCCAGATGGCCACCAATTTTTCAAACCTTGTAGTGGTCAGCCTGTTGCGTGCTTTGGTGTGTGTGTGTGTGTTCCCAAACAAGGACCAGTTGCTTTCTGAGGCGACTGATGTTGGTGGGATTTGGAGGAGGATTGAGGCAACGGGGAAAGAGCCTCAGATCCACAAAGTCCCTTCCACCAGGTGGCTGATGAGTAATGTTGGCACGACTGCCATATTGCATCTCCATCCCAAAGCCCTTGCTTGGAAGTGTACTTCGCCAGACTGCCAAGAACCTTGCCCTCATCCAGCCGTCATACCGCTCAGGAAGGAGATGCGTTCTGAAGGAGGAAGGAAGGAAGGAGATGCGTTCTCAAAACCGCCATAGAAAAGCCAGACTACGGTTTGCAACTGCAAATGGGAACAAAGATCATACTTTCTGGTGCACTTCACAAAATAGATGGCATCATGAGGTACGAAAGTTATGTGGATATATTGAAACAACATCTCAAGACATCAGTTAAAGTTAAAGCTCGGCTGCAAATGTGTCTTCCAAATGCACAATGACCCCAAGCATACTTACAAAGTTGTGGCAAAATGGCTTAAGGACAACAAAGTCAAGGTATTGGAGAGGTCATCACAAAGCCCTGACCTCAATCCTTTTGAAAATGCGTGGGCACGACTGAAAAAGCGTGTGCGAGCAAGGAGGCCTACAAACCTGACTCCGTTACACCAGCTCTGTCAGGAGGAATGGGCCAAAATTCACCCAACTTATTGTAGGAAGCTTGTAGAAGGCTACCTGAGAAGTTTGACCCAAATTAAACAATTTAAAGGCAATGCTACCAAATACTAATTGAGTGTATGTACACTTCTGACCCACTGGGAATGTGATGAAATAAATAAAAGCTGAACTATATAATTCTCTCTACTATTATTCTGACATTTCAGAATAATTTCATGTTCTTAAAATAGTGGTGATCCTAACTGACCTAAGACCGGGGATTTTTACTTGAAATAAATGTCAGAAATTGTGAAAAACTTAGTTTAAATGTATTTGGCTAAGGTGTATAACTTCCAACTTCAACTGCATGTGCTTCAGGCAGAAGTCTTCACGCTTTTTGATGCATTTCTGAACCGAACTGCAGTTTCCTCTGCTTGGAGCAACAGGGCCGTATGGATTTCTTCGCTTATACCTGCAAGCAGAGTCGGAACATCAGACAGGATGGCATTGTCTCCCTCAATCCGTGCAATGGCTACTGCTATAGGTTTCAGGCTGCTTACCACTCTTTCCCAAAAATACAGTGGCAAGAAAAAGTATGTGAACCCTTTGGAATTACCTGGACTTCTGCATAATTTTGTTATAGAATTTGATCTGATCTTTATCTAAGTCACAACAATAAACTAGCACAGTCTGCTTAACTAATTACACACAAACAATTTTACATGTTCATGCCTTTTATTGAACACACCATTTACACATTCACAGTGCAGGATGGGAAAAGTATGTGAATACTAGGATTTAATAACAACGGTCAGGAGGAATTTTGGACCATTCCTCTTTATAAAACTGTTTCACTTTAGCAATATTCTTGGGATGTCTGGTGTGAACCGCTCTCTTGAGGTCAGGCCACAGCATCTCAATCGGGTTGTCAGGACTCTGACTGGGCCACTCCAGAAGGCGTTTTTTCTTCTGTTGAAGCCATTCTGTTGTTGATTTACTTCTGTGTTTTGGGTCGTTGTCCTGTTGCATCACCCAACTTCTGTTAAGCTTCAATTGGTGGACAGATAGCCTTACATTCTCCTGCAAAATGTCTTGATAAACTTGGGAATTCATTTTTCTGGAACACCCAGATGCTCTTTTGCTAACTACAGACGTGCAGCAATGATTTTATTGGACAGCAGTGGCTTCTTCTGTGGTGTCCTCCCATGAACACCATTCTTGTTTAGTGTTTTACGTATCGTAGACTCGTAAACAGAGATGTTAGCATGTTCCAGAGATTTCCTTAAGTCTTTAGCTGACTCTCTAGGATTCTTCTTAACCTCATTGAGCATTCTGCGCTGTGCTCTTGCAGTCATCTTTGCAGGATGGCCACTCCTAGGGAGAGTAGCAACAGTGTTGAACTTTCTCCATTTATAGACAGTTTGAACATCAAGGCTTTTAGAGATACTTTTGTAACCCTTTCCAGCTTTATGCAAGTCAACAATTCTTAATATTGGATCTCCTGAGATCTCTTTTGTTCGAGGCATAGTTCACATCAGGCAATGCTTCTTTTGAGTATCAAATCCACATTTTTTTTTTTAGGGCAGGGCAGCTCTAACCAACAACTTTTTTTTATTTATTTTTTTAACCTTTTATTTAGCTAGGCAAGTCAGTTAAAAACAAATTCTTATTTTCAATGACCGCCTAGGAATGAACTTCTTGAGTGTAGGGGGCAGGATTTTCGGTTTTGGCACACAAAAAAACACCCATTTGAAACTGCCTATTTCTCAGGCCCAGAAACTAGACTATGCATATAATTGTCAGATTAGGACTTGATCGAAAATCGCTGGAGAGACCTGAAAATAGTTGTGCAGCAACGTTCCCTGTCCAACCTGAGAGAGCTTGAGAGGATCTGCAGAGAAGAATGGGAGGCACTCCTCAAATACAGGTGTGCCAAGCTTGTAGTGTCATACCCAAGAAGACTCGTGGCTGTAATTGCTGCCAAAGGTGCTTCAACAAAGTACTGAGTAAAGGGTCTGAATACTTAAGTAAATCTGATATTTTTGTATTTTGTTTTTAATTTTATACTTTTGCAAACATTTCTAAAAACCTGGTTTTGCTTTTTCATTTTCGGGTATTGTGTGTGGATTGATGAAGGAAAAACAATTGAATCCATTTTAGAATAAGACTAACGTGACAAAGTGAATGGGTCTGAATACTTTCCGAATGCACAGTATATTTTTGTCAGGCAAGAAACCACCAGCATCCCTAGTCATAATCTTGATGTCTATCTGTACAATGCACTAAGTAAATTAATCAGCCGATGCTCTTCATGCAATATATTTTCTCAAACATTTGGTATTAGGGATGTTTGGTTCTTGTTGAAGTATGCCTACTCTGAGTCACTCTCCACCAGTGAGACTTGAGCTGCATTTTTTTATACTGCAGAAATGCTTGAGTCAGACCTACTAATTTAGTCTGGCCTGATCCGCATGGTTGTTTCTGATTTGCTTTTCTACAGACCAAGATGACTGCTTGGCTACAGAAAAGTACAGATAGGCCATAACATATTGTGCTCGGGTTACTTTCATTGGTAGTTCTCCAATCATGGGAACGGAAGACCTCTTCAAAATACACAGAAAACGGGGGAAGAGCGATTGATTTAGTCTTTCTGATCTCACATACTCAGAGATCAGAGGCAAAATGTCATCTTCTAGCACATCAGAGGAAGGATTTGAACAGAGGCATGCATTCCTGTTCTTCAAGCACGTTCAGACTCTGAACCCGCAGTTCAGAACAGCTGTTTGAAAAAATTGAGATGCTGTCTTTGTCAGAGTTGTTGCATTTCTTGCTCCACTAGACCACTGCTTCTCTACAAACTACTGGCGGGCGGCAAAGCTGGGTTCTGATTCTTATTTCACACATTTCTGTTTTTCCCGTTATATGTCACTGGTAGTCTCTCAACTTTCTCTAATTGCAAATGAAAGAAAACTATTTGGAGTTACTCAGCGCTTGGTTGTGTGATGTTGTTATGGATGTCTAATGTTAATGAGGAAAATACAGTCGACGTATGATCTTGTTCACTCATGCAGTTGCTGGATGAGTTAAAAGTTGGCAAAATGTTTGAAGCACTGCTTTTGTAATCAAATAAATTAGTGCTTCAACGTAAAAAATTATTCAAACTCATTCATGCATTATTATGATTTACCTCTGTGGTAATTTCCTTTTCCACTTTTCCGTTTGAGACAAACACAGGCAAGCGATCCGCCCATTGATTTCCTCTTAAGCAAACTGCTCATTGCTTGCTGCAGTGTGACCTGCTGTAGAATGGCCTGCCCTGCACCGCAGTGGCAGGCTTGTGATGGTCCATCAAGAGTGGGGCGTCATGAAGATTAAGCCTCAGCGAGACACTGATTTTCCTGGGTGTTACGTAAGCCACATCTGTCCCTCCACATTACAGCATCACCGATGTGGAGCCCACCATGTGAATAAAGGAGAAGAGATGACTTACTCAAGCGCACACTGAATTCTGCTTACTGTCCCTGCCATTCAGCATGCAAGGATAGCGGGCGGGAGATGCTTGTGCCTTAATGGAGGGGACTGGAGGAGAGTGGACTGAAATGGCTTTTTAGACAGAGCCTGGTGCTGATGTGCAGGAAGGAAGCCATGAAATGACAGGGGCACAGTAGGTTCTGTGTAGGAACATACAGACTGCACTTAGAGCTGGTATTACCTTGCCTCAGCAGTTAATGATTTACCATATTTCTCTGATTTTATTACCCTGCTGCCTCCTCCAGACATGATAATAAGGACGGAGCTTATTTGAACAGCACTTCTCTCCGATGGGATTGGGGTGGTGCCAGAGAATACTCTGATCATGGCAGCATCCAGCAGAGCTGTACGTTATGGCTGTGCCCTAGACACTGACTGCATATTTCTCATATTGAAATGTAATTGGTCCTGACCTGGCAGCATGGTGGTCTGGACCAGTCATCAAGAGGATGAGAAGGCCTTGCAGTGTCTGTGGCCTAAGGATCATATGGTGATGGGAAAACATGGGCCTAATTGTGCAGCAAGAGACATCGGGAAGAGACTATGAGTCAGCAAAGGATCGAAGTTCAGAGGTTATATCTGGTCAATATGTCTTTTGACTGACAATCCTGTAAGACCATTCTCTCACCATACTATGCTCTTGTTTGTCTGAAGTGCCCTCCTTGGGGCTCCCGAGGGTGCAGCGGTCTAAGGCACTGCATCTGTGCTAGAGGTGTCACTACAGACCCTGGTTCGATTCCAGGCTGTATCACAACCGGCGTGATTGGGAGTCCCATAGAGCGGCGCACAATTGGCCCAGCGTCGTTAGGGTTTGGCCGGGGTAGGCCGTCATTGAAAATAAGAATTTGTTCTTAACTGACTTACGTAGTTAAATTAAGTACAATTATAATAGAGATGGTGGAGAGGCCGGTTGACCGATATTGTAATTTCAACATATCCCGGGGACTAGATGATAAGGGGGACAGCTGTCTGGTAGGGTTGGCTGTGTTTATATTGCTTGCAGCATCTGCTAACCTGGACCTGTGGTTAAATTGACCTCAGTACTGCAGCCTGGTAACTGTAGACTTGCTGTTTTTAAAACTCACCCCTTTATTAGGGTGACCCCAGCCCCAACCTAACAGCAAGCACCCCTGTAGCTAGCTACCCATTACTTTGAGTACATGCTTTTGTGTGTACTTACAATAAGTATTTTGGCGCAGTGTGCGGTTCACTTGTCTGTTATTGTTCTGCATATGTGTACAGAAACAAAGCTTGTGGTCAAATGAGCGTAACGGGAAAGCATTTGCACAGAACCCACAGTGCTGGGTCCCACAGTGCTGTCTGGGATGGAGTCGGCTGGGCAGTGGAGGAGAGGAGAGAGATCAGGGCCAGGATGGGGCGGACTGACTGTAGGCATAGCTGTCAGTGTGAAGCAGAGTAAATACTGTAGGGAGTCAAAAACAGGTAGTTAAACCTGTTTGTGAGGTATTAGGAGTTGGAACCTACATAAGTAAAGTGGAAATATCGTGTTTTCAAATGACTAGGGCCTTCCAAACCCTTACGACAATTCAGCTTAACAGTCCTCTTTTTCAATATCATTCTTGGGATTTTCCTTGGTTGCACTGAGCAGATTTTGTAGGACTAAATTGTTAATTAGGGACTCATTGCCTCAAGACTCAAACTCACACCCCTCGTATTATTTTAGTATGCCGTATGAGTATGTTGCATGAGGATCTTTTGATTGTAAGAATGAATGTTATATGAATGTACACTGAAATAATATCCATTAGTTGCCACTTGCCAGTATGATGCTTTGGTAGAAATGGTGTGAGTTTGTCCCTTTCATTCCATCGCTCTTGGCCCATCTGAAACCATTTGTGGTGTTATGTCAAGATTATCTTGATCCTCTATTGTGGTGGCTCTCTTTGCAAGGTGTGTTGTGTTAGATATGATCTACTGATCTCTGACTTCCTCTGTGTCAGTGTACAGTCTGGCATGCAGGACCACACCAGCTCTTTCCCTCTCACCACCTCCCTGTGTGTGTCCAAGCATTTCAGTGTGACTTGCCTTCAGGAGTATGAAGGCAACAACCCCTCCCACCCCTATTCTCATTTCCACTTCCAACAGACTGGAACAGAGAGAGGGAGAGAGACAAACCAAGATACTGAGCGTGCCTGTGGAAGGCCTGGCTGTGGCAGTGGATCTCTGTAGACACAGCCCAGCGGGGCCTGCATGATGTCTCCTGCTGGGAGCTGGGGCTGTGTGGCGGCCTTGCTAGGATGAAAAGACCTAAAGGGGGGGGGGGGGGGGGGGGGGGCTGGGCTGAGTGCCTCACTGTCGGTCCCTGCCTATGGAATGTAGGCTTAGAACAACCTCGGTCTCACACCAGTCACTTTCCTCTTGATTGAGCTCGGTTGACCTCATTTTGTGTCTCAAGTTTACTGTGCCACACACTTTGAGAGAGGACTATAACTTAAGGCCACGGTAACAGTTTACAGTGAGTGCACTTTGCTGGCAGGTGTTTTGGATCTTGTTGACTATCAGGGAGGTGATATGCAGAGGGCAGACTTCCTTGGTTGGTTTATTTGTCTGTGAAAATATTGAGGGGAGGCAGCTGATTGTATCTCAGGAGGGCATGGCTGTGCTGCGTCTGATCCGTCTTCATGTGGGAAAGCAGAGCTCAGCCCTCACCCAGCAGGTGCTATGGAAACAGACAGGCAAGTATTGACCGGCGGTTCTCTGATTCCCATCCTCATAGAGAATGCATGGAAAGTCCTTCTCTTATCAGGCCCCTGGTAGTAAGAGCTCTCTTCCAAATAAAGACAATCCAATAACACTCTTTCTCTCAGTCCGGGGGATCTGGCTGCGGAACTCAATCTGTTTACTAATCCATGCCTCCCGAAGACGGTTTTAATTATTTGGATGCTATACAGGTTCTTCCCCCACACAATAGTTTTGATTCCAGCGTTCTATACCACCCAGTGAGCTGCCCATCGTCCTCGCAAGCACGGCCCCGAACTCAACAAAGTCATTATTGTCATTATTGTCTTGAAAACCTCTGCATAATGTTAATGATTGCATTTCTGTTCAAGATTCCTAAATATATTTTAGATTCCATTGTCTATACACACTGCGAAATGAAGACAAACACAGTTTTGATGTAGATGTCCTAAAACCTGAGGCATATTTCTTGCACTTGTTTTTGAATAGTGATTGGTCGATTTGTGGTGTTCTTCAGGATGAAAACCATTTCAAGCAACTGTTCAGATACTTTCATGCGTCACTTGTGAAACCTGCTAGATGTGCGTTCAGTTGGTACGAATGGACAGAATATACAAATCAAACAAGAGTTGGGCGCTAGCTTTGTTTGACAGGCATTCGATGAAGAGAAATATTCAGTTGTGTCCACGTCTGTAGTCCAACTGGTGTCTTCTGCAGTTTTACACATTTTATTGAGGACTACAGTGGTCCATCTTTCAGAGCTCCATCTTAACACAGTTCTCTATTCCCCATAGTTGAGCTAAACTGAGGGGGTAGATGAGGCTTAGTCCTCAACCTTCTGGGTTGTACATTGATCTCTAGGAGAGCCAGTAACGCCAGTCTCATGCCAAGCATCACATTATCAAATCAAATCAAATTGTATTTGTCACATGTGCCAAAGACAACAGACCTTAGTGAAATGCTTACTTAAAAGCCCTTAACCAACAATGCAATTTTTAAAAAATACCTTAAAAAATATATTAAGAGATAAAAAATAACAAATAATTAAAGCGCAGCAGTAAAATAACAATAGTGAGACTATATACAAGGGGTACCGGTACAGAGTCAATGTGTGGGGGCACCGGTGTTGAGGTAATAAGTACATGTAGGTAGAGTTGTTAAAGTGACTATGCATAGATAATCAACAGAGTAGCAGCAGCGTAGAAGAGGGAGGGGGGGGACAATGCAAATAGTCTGGGTAGCCATTTGATGACGTACCACAAGAAGCAGGACAACCAGAGAACCCAGAGCCAGAGTGTGTGCGTCTGCATGTGCGTGTATGAGACTGTCTCTTGCATCAAAAATCTGGAACGCTATTTGAGTTCGATTGTGTGATGAGAGCCCAAGCAGAGGACGCAATATCAACCCCAGCCCTCCTCAGTGCCACTCATAATCTGGTGTTTGTGAGATTAATGATGGACCACAGCTGGATGGAAATTAGGTTCGATTGTGATTCAGAGAGGGTGGTCCTCAAATCCCTCCATTTACAGACCTGGCTAAGGTCACTGGGACCAGCTCTCTGATGCTCACCCAGTGAGCAGCCTGACAGCCAGCCGCACCCTGCCATGCCACGAAGCTGTTCTGTCTGACAGGATGTCTGACCAGCCTTTTGTTTTGCTAGTTATTTCAGCCGGCGAAGTGTTATTTGCCTTTTGCAAATTATAGGCGTCCGCTGCTGCTGCCTTACCATTTACTGATTAATGACAGGATGCAGTCGACACACTTTACTTTATACATAATATTTCCTCCCCACACACACATGATTTGCTAGGAACAGCCATCAGATGAGTAGACCATTAAGAGGGTACATTGAAGTTAATTAATGATCACTCAGCCTGGTAAAATGGGCCAATGTTTTTACCTCTCTCTGCTTTTAGCCAAATTTGTGCTTGATTGCAAATGCATCATGGACCGTTACTTATAAAGACTGTGAATGCAGAACGAGAGATACGGCATCATGGACCGTTACTTATAAAGACTGTGAGTGCAGAACGAGAGATACGGCATCATGGACCGTTACTTATAAAGACTGTGAGTGCAGAACGAGAGATACGGCATCATGGACCGTTACTTATAAAGACTGTGAGTGCAGAACGAGAGAGACGGCATCATGGACCGTTACTTATAAAGACTGTGAGTGCAGAACGAGAGATACGTCTGAGCGTTGCCCTATTAGTGTGTTTGTGCTGTGCCTTGAATACTGATGGAATGGAAAAGAGCCTGTGTTGAAACGAAATGAGTTTCTGCCTGCGTGGAGTCTTCTGATGGTGTTGATTATGAAGGTAGTGGGCCTCACGCTGATGTTCTGCGGTGGAAAGGATGCTTGTTATGCCTTTGTATAGCAAGTCTGGGCCAGTACACGCATCGTAGGATGGGTAATGCTAATGTGCTCTAATGTGAAAAAGGGGATCCGACTGCTGTTGGGTAATGTTTGGTTTCATTTCCCTTACTTTAGTATTCAGTAGTTACAACAGCTTTTCTGGTTATGAATATGCCATTGCTGGCATGTTTGTTTTCTTCTGAGGTCCACAGTGGAGCTCTGTCTTCAACTGAAGAAGAGGGTATAGGAGGGCCACAAACCATCATTCTCTCATTATCTCTTTGGCCTTATCGCTCTGTTTATTCTCTCTCTCTTTCTCTCTCGTTCTCTCTTTCTCTCTCTTTCTTTCTCTCTCTCTCTCTTTCTCTCGCTTTCTCTCTCTCTCCCCCCCCCCACCCACTTCTATCGTTTCTCATCTGTCACTACACACAGTGAAAAGTTTTCCGAAGCTCCTTGTCTTGTTTCCGAAGGTCTTGTTAGAGCAGCAAAGCCTCCGTGGAATATCATAACTCCGTGTTCTGAAATTTTTATCAAAAGGAAATGCTGAGGCACAATCTTGCTTCCGAGGAGGAGGAAGCACAGATCGACTTGTCGGTCCTCGTCAGTGCAGAGGGGAAAGGCTCTCGTCGTGACATTTTCAGAGCGGCTCTCTTGAACTGAGGCTTGATCTCAGTGCCTGCCTCAGTACAGAAGTGTGACAGTGAGTCTAAGCTGGTGATTAATAAGGTTACCTGTCCGTCAGAGATGATTTCCTCTGCTTGCTGTGTGTCTGTGAGGATGAAGTAAATCTCAACGTACAGTGGCAGTAGGGCCGTCGGATGCATACACAATGAGACATGCAAAGCTTTTGAAGAGAGAGGAAGTATTTCCCTACTATTCTCATTGTTTTGAATTGCTTGTTTTTAATTGGTGTTTGTGCCAGTGATAAAGTGTCTGTTCTGCATGTAGCCTAGGCCTACTGTTATCAACCTGCTTACAAAGCTGATCTGTGGTCAAACTGATACAATGCCTCTGACAAGGATAAAAGCAATCTATCATAATGTAGGCCTAACCCTGTAACATAGGGTCTGTGTAATTTGCGGTGCAGTGAAATCATGTCATGATGGATTGGATCTATAATGGTATACATACAGTGCTTTTCACTACAGATGTAGTATCTTAATTAAAGACAGTTTGTTACAGCAGGAAAATAATCAGCACATTTCCAGCAACAGGAAATGTGGATAAGAATTCAGACATTTTTGTATTGGTTAAAATATTACAAACTTCAGAAGCCCTTTTAAAACTATAATACACTACAAGGTTTACATTTTCTGCATTGCAGGAAAGTTACCTTGCAACAGGGTGCTCAAATTAAGATCCAACATATTTAGGTTTCAAAAAGTGTGTTACATTTGTTGTCTTGGCCTAACTCACTCCATCCACCACCAATGTAGAGCATCCACCTTTTAATAATCTTGTTCCAGATTGTTAAATTGAAGCTTACTTTTGTCAGCGTGTCTCTACCTTTTCAGCAGCTCTAGTTGCTAGTGTTTACTGCCGTTTAATGGGTTTGAGTTGCCTTGCCTCTCATGCCTCTACCTCTGGCCAGGGAACATGTAGAAAGGGACATTGTGGTGAAAGTGGAGGTGTGGTGACCTCAGGCCAGTGTGCAGTCCCCCAGGTGTATTTATGTCAGCTGTTTGACAAATAGATAAGTACACAGCTCTAACCTAACCAGGAGCACTACGGCTCAGTACTGTAGCCTAATTACCCCCCCCACACACACTCACACACTGGCCAACAGTTTAAACTTTTATGTAGGCCTTTGATGTATAATCGGTTTGATAAATTGGCTTAGACTAGATAATATTAGCCTACATACATACATTGCAAATACGGTGTACCCTGCCCCAACCCCGAATACCAAAAAGTTGTATTCGTGTGTTTGTTTCGCATCACAGTGATATTACTTAGCAGACTGATTTGAGTAATTAATTGAGATCCATGCAATTAGGCTTTCCATTTGCATGAACAATGTTTCACTAATTGCAACCTCCCATTGAGCTAATTATTTGCCCATTGTGTTGTGATCCAAATTTGTGACGTCTGCCCGCCTAAAAGGGATCATTTTTAGACCATGGACGATGACTTTGATTAATGGCCAAATCACTGTGTGCGTTTTTCAATGGTGTAGAGAAGTGTGTGTGCGCTACCTACGTGAAAACAAGCATGTGCGAGCCTTGGGATTGATGTTCTCACAGGGATACAAGCCCGAAATGAAATGTTATACATTTCCATTGTGTGAACTTCGCAGCACTGAGTTTGTTTTTGTACTTTTACTGCTATGTCTCCAAAATTCTTTGTTCTTCCATAGCTAAAACCAAGTGATGGATTGAATTATACTTAGCGTGTCTTTTCTGCTAGGGATTTTATGTGTATGAAGGACCGTGTGCTTCTGTCTATTTCAGAGCGGTCCATTGACTCTAGTCTGACCCAGTGCTAACCTCTCTGCTCTCTCACCTCGTGGCCGATGGACATCCTACCTGACACCAACTGTGACCCCTCCTCCCCTACCGAGATGGAATTGAGACATTGTGAAGCAGTTTCCCCTATATGAATTTAGCAGATATTTAATATTGTCTTTAGGCTAACTCTTATGTGTGAAATTAGTTTCAGGCTGACTGGTGTAGTTTGTTTCCCCTCGCTCATGAACTTTGATAGTCAAGAATATGTTTTGCATGTTTTTGTTTCCCTTACAATAAATGTGATATAGTTCTAGTAAATAAGACCGTCCTGTAACAGCTTCCTTTTACAAAGTAAAAGGTAAGAGAATGGTACCAACCTGCAAGGCGCGTGGTGAAGTTATTAACATGAACACCAACGCTAATAAATAGATATAACACAAACTCATCGCCCATTCATCCATTTGTGATTCATTCAGTAAGGAGAGAGAGAGACGCATTAGCGCCTTGCTGGGTACCAAATTCCTACATCGCATTGTCTTGGCAGGTTAGTTGGGAATGGGTGTGGGAAAAAACAGGTTAAAAGGCTCTAAATACTTGATTTCAAAATTGTGACAACTGAGCAATGTAAAATACAAACATTTAGGAAAAGTCAGGGAAGGGGCAGGACGTTTTTTGTTGTTGAGATTATTATTATTTACTCAATCAAATGTCAGTGGCCATTGGCCTATGCCAGTTCTAGTGTTAAAGTCGAATGAGTTCTTCCATACTTGAGTTCCTTCATTCCCATTTTCCACTTCTGCTCTGCTCTCATAAGAACAGTTCTCAAACCTCTGAAAAATGCTGACCAGCATAGCAGCACGTAAGGACCAGCTCTTACATTTAATTATAACTGATGGCAAAAAAAATCCCATAATGACTATTGGTAAAGGTTGTGTGTTTGCAAGATTCTCTGCTGTTGGGTAATGGGCAACTGTTTATTTCCTTGTATGGTTATGTTCATGAATATGCTCTCAATGTGATGTAGACCTACTAATATAGCTACTTGAGCATCAAGCCTCACAGGCTCTGGTATAAGGGTTGCTGGTGTGTGTGCTGCATGCGTGGATGCGTTTGACCCTCTGTACTGTATGTGTGTGATTCCCTCTGTGTGTGGGTGTATGTCCTGATGTTTGACCCTCTGTTCCTGTGTGTTTTGGCAGGGAGAAAACGTCCGGCCCCAGAAGGATGCCCAGGTGGGGCGGGGCGGCATGCGGAGGAAGGACTGGCATGACTACGAGGCAATCAGGAGAGATGCTGCTCGCTCTGGTAGGACAGAACTCCAGGAAATCCCTCGCACACACTCCCCTTTTAGTTTGAGGTTTGAAGCCCACAACTATACTGTAATAACAAATGATTCCACACAAGGCATTATATGTTTGTAGGAACATGAGATTTTCAATGGTTTTGATTCTAACACAACAACTGTAGGCCATTTAAAACTGATGTGGTCGACAGACTGCAAGACATTTCCAATGTCCTTATGGTTCATTCAGCAGGTACTGTACCTCAGACAGAAGAAGGGATTTTAGCTGACACTAAGTCCAGGTACTTTCACTGTCTGTCAGAGAAAAGCAGATCATTACTGGCTAGAACATGACAACAGATGGATGGACCAAGGCATTTCAACCTAAGTTCACATTATCTTTGCACTCATGTCTATTCTGTTCTCTCTGCGCGTGCGTGTGTGCGTAGGTAACGGGGAGCAGGGTAAGCCCTTTCCTCTGACGGACACTGACCGGGTGGACCAGGCCTACAGGGAGAATGGGTTCAACATCTATGTCAGCGATAGGATCTCCCTCAACCGCTCTGTCGCAGACATCCGGCACCCAAAGTGAGTGCGTGTTTCTCTTTTATTTACCCAGCTTGTCAACGCCACGTTCCTTCGAAAGGACAAGTATAGTTTAGTCACCATTGGTTCTTGGGCCTGATCAGTTGACAGATATTATCGGCCAACATTAGACTTTCACAAAAATATTTGTATCTGTCTTTATTCCACTGATAAAGCATTGATATTATATACTCCTAAACAAATACGTCTGCTCATTTGCGCTCATTTAAAAAAATGTTCAATGGTTGCCTGAAGAGGGTGCTCTGAGTTGCTCATTGAACATAATTAAGCCCTAAGTAACAACGTGAGAGAGAGTCTGCATGGTGGTTTGACGGTGAGTAGCTTGCCGTAGTCCGCGTATTTTAATATGTAAATAATCAAAAGTACACTTCACCAAACAGCCAGCCCTGTCTTCATCACATTCTCACTTAGTTAACATTAGCTTAGCATTCTAGCCAGCAAGGTAGTTAGCCTAGCTAGCAATCTGTGCTACTTATATTCTAACACTGGACTGGCGCAAAAGTGAACACTCGTCCATGATTCAAAAATAACACGATTACTGTCTGGGCCTATTTATTTTAGACAGTGGGCTTATTTAGTTAGTTTTCCAAAATATGCTATCTGCAAAAAGAAGACAGTTGTCGCAGCTCTCATTCAGGCCATGGCTTGCATTCATGAGGAGTTAAGAAATCATTGTCGTAATGAACAGCTAACCTTTGTTGTAACATACACTCATTGCGAGGTTGCCATAAAGTGTTAGTTTACATAACCTTTGACTGTAAATACTGTAGTAAATCTACTCTAGAAAAATGCTGATGATGACACCTAGTGGTGATGTTCTGAATGACATGGTACTGCTTTTCAATGTTTATTTGTGACTCACCACCTGGATTTGGTCTTATGTAACAACATTTGAAGTGGTGTTTTTTTACGTTATATAAAAGTAGACTCAGCTACAAAATGGTATATCATACACGGCATTTGAGGAACAACGGGGAAGTAATTCTGCTTTGAAAGTTGATCAACTTGTAAACTCACTTTTGAGAAAATTGTCTTTTGAATGTTTTGCTATCTAGTGAAGAGCTCTTCTTTGTCTACACCCATTCAGCATCGTTCACACCCTTACCCATCTCGTTTCGCTCTCGAAGTGCACACTTGACGCTCTGGCTGATGATTTGTTTACCTCTGGATAACATGAAAACAGCCTAACCAGCTCTGCTGGCAACAATTTAATTGCGCTTTTGGGCAGACATATTCAATGGGTGTTGTACACACGTCACAACGTAACATTAGCTAACGAGCCAGCCAGCCAACGTTAGCTAGTTAAACGATAAACAGTGCCAACCATGCCACAGTGCTGGGAGCTAACCAACCATGTTCAATGTTAGCTAGCTACAACAAACGTCTCTGGGAAACTAATAATAACGTCATGTAGGGAGCCAGCCAACTAACGTTAGCTTGAAATGAAGCCACTCTGTCAAAATTAGAAAACCTGTAATATCTGAATGTAACGTTAGTCTAGCGCTAGCTAGCTATCTTACCTGTATACATCATCGTGCGTGGACGCGTCTCCCTGTCAGGAATG
Source organism: Oncorhynchus mykiss (assembly GCF_057628025.1). NCBI lineage: Eukaryota > Metazoa > Chordata > Actinopteri > Salmoniformes > Salmonidae > Oncorhynchus > Oncorhynchus mykiss. Next base: position 29,899,378 of record NC_143031.1, read on the forward strand.
CCATACCACGGTTGCCCTTAATTTGAAGATGAAATCCGGAGGCCGGTGTTGCCTCCATCTCTTTCGCTATCAATTTCTCCAATTCCGCAGATTTTCAAAACTTGATACTCCAGAAAGTGGAGAGCCACACGTATGCACCTCCACTACACAATAAAAAAATGTAATCATCATTTGATAGGATTACCACACAGACTGACAAGCTTCTATGGCAGACCAATCCGAACTCCTCTCTCGGCATGTCCAGCCCACTCATTATCTCAGCCAATCATGGCTAGTGGGGAAGGTTGGCAGCTCTTTCTTTGGCTTAACCAAAAAGGCTCGTAATTTAACAATTGTATTTGTACACATGAAAGCTCAGATGTTCAGGAAGACATTTCTGCCCAAAAACGCATTTTGATAAATAAATAATTTTGACATTCAAACGGCTCTCCTGTTAAGTTGTGACATTCTACATACGCCTATATTCCTGAAACTGGTCACATTTATGAACTGCAGTTTCAGATTTACTTTATTTAAATCAATCTGGCCAGTGACCCTTTGTGGGGGTTTAGCATATAGAGGATCTAGTTTATTTTTGGTAGAAATCCTGTAAACCACAAATAAAATGTTCTCATTCAGTACATTTTTATATTTTCTTGAAAGCATCATTCAGAATATCTGTTTAATCCTTTCACACAAAAGTTGTATAAACCTAGGTCTGTTTTTTCATTCCACCCCTAAAACAAAATATCGGCAGATATATCGGTAATCGGTGACTTTTGCCTCCCTAAAATGGGAATCGGGGGACAAAATCACATGGGGGTTGGGCTCTAGTTGTTTCACATGCTCCTGATGATACAAAATGAGCATTAAGTGGAAGGTGTATTTCATTCATATTTGAAGATGTATTGAAGATGTAGATCTACTTTCCTCATAAGCTATTGAGTATATTTACAGTGGGGCAAAAAATTATTTAGTCAGCCACCAATTGTGCAAGTTCTCCCACTTAAAAAAATGTGGCCTGTAATTTTCATCATAAGTACACTTCAACTATGACAGACAAAATGAGAAAAAAATATCCAGAAAATCACATTGTAGGATTTTTTCTGAATTTATTTGCAAATTATGGTGGAAATTAAGTATTTGGTCACCTACAAACAAGCAAGATTTCTGGCTCTCACAGACCTGTAACTTCTTCTTTAAGAGGCTCCTATTGTCCTCCACTCGTTACCTGTATTAATGGCACCCGTTTGAACTTGTTATCAGTATAAAAGACACCTGTCCACAACCTCAAACAGTCACACTCCAAACTCCACTATGGCCAAGACCAAAGAGCTGTCAAAGGACACCAGAAACAAAATTGTAGACCTGCACCAGGCTGGGAAGACTCAATCTGCAATAGGTAAGCAGCTTGGTTTGAAGAAATCAACTGTGGGAGCAATTATTAGGAAATGTAAGACATACAAGACCACTGATAATCTCCCTCAATCTGGGGCTCCACGCAAGATCTCACCCCGTGGGGTCAAAATGATCACAAGAACGGTGAGCAAAAATCCCAGAACCACGCGGGGGGACCTAGTGAATGACCTGCAGAGAGCTGGGACAAAGTAACAAAGCCTACCATCAGTAACACACTACGCTGCCAGGGATTCAAATCCTGCAGTGCCAGATGTGTCCCCCTACTTAAGCCAGTACATGTCCAGGCCCGTCTGAAGTTTGCATTGATGAAGTTTGCATCGTCTCAAGGGCATTGATGATGAAACGTGGCTGGGTCTTTCAGCATGACAATGATCCCAAACACACCGCCCGGGCAACGAAGGAGTGGCTTCGTAAGAAGCATTTCAAGGTCCTGGAGTGGCCCAGCCAGTCTCCAGATCTCAACCCCATAGAAAATGTTTGGAGGGAGTTGAAAGTCCATGTTGCCCAGCAACAGCCCCAAAACATCACTGCTCTAGAGGAGAGCTGCATGAAGGAATGGGCCAAAATACCAGCAACAGTGTGTGAAAACCTTGTGAAGACTTACAGAAAACGTTTGGCCTCTGTCATTGCCAACAAAGGGTATATAACAAAGTATTGAGATAAACTTTTGTTTTTGACCAAATACGTATTTTCCATTTGCAAATAAATTCATTAAAAATCCTACAATGTGATTTTCTGGATTTTTTTTTCTTCTCATTTTGTTTGTCATAGTTGAAGTGTACCTATGATGAAAATTACAGGCCTCTCTCATCTTTTTAAGTGGGAGAACTTGCACAATTGGTGGCTGACTAAATACTTGTTTGCCCCACTGTATATGCACACGAATCATTTAATATTAAACTGATTGTGGCAGAAGGCCTAGTATGGCATTAGTCATCTAAACACCTTATTCTTCTTATCTTAATCGGTGTAAGGTCAGAATCGAAGTAAGTGTACGCCAAATAAAGCACCTTGTTTTCTGAGCAGTCTTTCAAATTATTAGTACATGTAAACATCTTAATCAGAGTTCCAGTGGTGTATTTGATCAGTGCATGGGCCAGTACCGTTAGTGCAAGCATCCCTCTTATGCGCGAGTGAGTTCTGGAAGTTGAAATAAATTCATTAGGTCCTAATCTATGGACTTAACTGGGCAGTAGTGCAGACATGGGTAGTCCTGGGGGGCATACGTGTCAGATAAGTTACCACAGGGATAACTGGTTTGTGGCGGCCCAGCGTTCATAGCGACGCCGCTTTTTGATCCTTCGATGTCGGCTCTTCCTATCATTGTGAAGCAGAATTCACCAAGCGTTGGATTGTTCACCCACTAATATCAAACGTGAGATGGGTGAGATGGGTTTAGACCGTCGTGAGACAGGTTAGTTTTACCCTATTGATGATGTGTTGTTGCAATCACTTGGGAGTTTTTCCCACAAAATAGCTTTTTTTTTATAAACAGAAATACTAATCAGTTTCATCAGCTGTCTAGGTGGCTGGTCTCAGAAGATCCTGCAGGTGAAGAAGCCGGATGTGGCGGTCCTGGACTGGCGTAGTTACACATGGTCTGTGGTTGTGAGGCCGGTTGGACGTACTGCCAAATTCTTTAAAACAATGAAGGTGGCTTATGGTAGAGAAATTAACATTCAATTATCTGTGAAGAACTCTGGTTGACATTCCTGCAGTCAGCATGCCAATTGCACACTCCCTCAACTTGAGACATCTGTGGCATTGTGTTTTGTGACAAAACGGCACATTTTAGAGTGGCCTTTAATTATCCCCAGCACAAGGTGCACCTGCGTGGTGAGCATGCTGTTTAATCAGCTACTTTGCCACACCTGTCAGGTGGATGGATTATCTTGGCAAAGGAGAAATGCTCACTAACAGGGATGTAAACAAATTTGTGCACAAAATTTGAGAGAAATAAGAGTTTTGTGCACATGGAAAATCTCTGGAATATTGTATTTCAGCTCATGAAACATGGGACCAACACTTAGCATGTTGCATTTATATTTTTGTTCAGCATAAATAGTTTTCACATAGAAACTTCGTCCAAACTCCAAACCAAATGGTCTTCACAAAAATAACATGGGCACTGTGGTAGAACGTTTATTTTGTTAGATTTTCTGCATTTATGAAAAGTCCCGTCAGGTATCTTGATTTCAGATGATAATCTGATTTTAGGGTTGGGCGGTATCCATATTTTCATACCGTCCTCCTCTCATACTGGGATATATACGGTATTACCGGCTTAGTACACAAGGGGGCACATAAAAATAAAAAAAAATAGCTGCCCAATGTATATATATCGGATTTCTAACAAAATTAGCACAGGTAATAGTGAATGTCAACGGAGGCTGCTAGCTAAATATGCTATCGAGTGCAAGCAAAAATAAACTAATTGCAAAGATGGGCAATCCAGCTCATTAAGTTATACATATACAGGTAGGAGCTACCAAATGTCATTTTTGGTGAGTGTGGACATTTTACAGCGACTATGAACAAGCAACATTGTGCAAATTACAAGTATGCTTGTCTGAAGGAAGAACCGTACTGGCTCTGGAGCAGCGTGTGTAGGCTACACGCTGTGTATGTCTGGAGTCGCTAGGGCAATGAACCTGCCTGTTCTGCTCTGAGAGGAGAAGATGGGCTGAGAACGAAGAGGAGAAAAAACGCAAGGAAATCAAGATGGTGGCATCTGTACAAATAACGAATCCAAAGGGATTTGACTTGTCACAGCTTTCTGCCGTGTTTGATAATATCTGTCACTTTATTAATTCATCCACTTACTTAGATTAACTAGCAAATTAAAGTTAGGGGTCGCGTTAATGCAGAATTCTACGTTTTTCACGCAGGAAACAAAGAATTCATAAGAAATATCTTGCAGATTTAAAATGCTTCTTATTGTAATGTAAGCTCTGTTTAAGACAAATCTCGGGCTTCAGTTGCACTTCTCCACTCCGATGAGAATTCACTAACAGGCATTCTATCAGCAGACGGAGCTCTGACTGATGTGTATCTACAATCAAATCCGTGACTGGCTCAACTGTTCTGTGGAACTAGGGTAAGCTTCATAATGTAAAATAACAACAGATTTGATTGATTTCGGATCCCTATTAGCCGATGCCAATGGCAACAGGTAGTCTTACTGAGGTCCGACACATAACTAAAAAAAACGTACAATTTACTATATATTTAAAAATATTAACATGTGCGTGTGTGCATCTATCAGTTACACATGCATTTCAGTACTTGCACACAGCAATTAGGTCACATGGGGAGAGGCGTTGTGCCGGGATTAATGTTCCTTCCAATTTTTTGGGGCACTGAGCAAATCTTTGGTCTTGTGAGCGGAAACTTGAACGTTGTGAGAATTTTGTGCAACTTCCGGCGCGCATTTACAGTGAACACTGAAGCTGTAGCCTTACAGTTTTTTTGGCTAATGTAGGCCTACATGGCATAACTGTTTTACTTTGTCTGTAACACCATGGGCCAAATAGGTGACTGTACATTACGTTGTGTTTATATGATGCACGAAACCACTTTACAAAATAAAATGTATTATTACCATACAGAGAATTAGACAATGTAGGCTACCTGTCTGAAAATACAACACTTCCCCTTTTTAAAAATGTAAACACAAGCTTTTTACCTGACTGGCTTTTCAAAGACCGCTTCAAAGACAGCTTGACATGTAGCTTACATGTTTTGTGTTCTTGTAGGAAGCAGTAACTCCCCATTGCTGACCTACAGTTGAAGTCAGAAGTTTACATGCACTTAGGTTGGAGTCATTAAAACTCGTTTTTCAACCACTCCACACATTTCTTGTTAACAAACTATAGCTTTGGCAAGTTGTTTAGGACATCTACTTCGTGCATGACACAAGTCATTTTTCCAACAATTGTTTACATGCAGATTATCTCACTTATAATTCACCCTATCACAATTCCAGTGGGTCAGAAGTTTACATACACTAAGTTGACTGTGCCTTTAAACAGCTTGGAAAATTCCAGAAAATGATGTAATGTCTTTAGAAGCTTCTGATAGGCTAATTGACATCATTTAAGTCAATTGGCGGTGTACCTGTGGATGTAATCCCATAGAAAATGTGTGTGCGAGCAAGGAGACCTACAAATCTGACTCGCTTACACCAGCTCTGTCAGGAGGAATGGGTCAAAATTCACCCAACTTATTGTGGGAAGCTTGTGGAAGGCTACCTGAAATGTTTGACCCAAGTTAAACCATTTAAAGGCAATGCTACCAAACACTCAATTAGTATATGTACACTTCTGACCTACTGGGAATGTGATGAAAGAAATAAAAGCTGAAGTAAATAATTATCTCTACTATTATTCTGACATTTCACATTCTTAAAATAAAATAGTGATCCTAACTGACCTAAGACATGGACTTTTTACTGTGGGACCTTAAATAGACAGCTGTGTGCCTTTCCAAATCATGTCCAATCAATTGAACTTACCACAGGTGGACTCCAAGTTGTAGAAACATCTCAAGGATGATCAATAGAAACAGGATGCTCAATTTAGAGTCTCATAGCAAAGGGTCTGAATACTTATGTAATGTATTTATTTTGAATACATTTGCAAAAGATTCTATAAACCTGTTTTCGCTTCGTCATTATGGGATATTGTTTGTGGATTGATGAGGGGAAAAACAATTTAATCATTTTCAGAATAAGGCTGAAAAGTAACAAAGTGGAAAAATTCCAGGGGTCTGAATACTTTCCGAATGCATTGTATAACGACTTGTAACTGCCAGTAGAGAATAGCTTATGTTCCCTAAGCTGTTCATTGGTGTTGGATAAAGACATCTGGGTCTTAGTATCCAGGGCCTTTTGGCTTCTTCTGGGTACATTTTACATAGTCTAATTTCAGTGAGTAGAGCCTCTGCGGAATGGGTTACTGCCTGCTTACAGTCCCTAGCCATCTCGCTCCAAGCAGCCCATTGATGTTTCAACAGCCGTGGGAACGACACGTTGGCCCCTTCAGAGGAATTTAAGGGTCCGATCTGGCAAATTTGTGGGTGGTTTAATAATGTGTAATGAAGCGGTGGCTTACTGCTTGCCCGCTGCCACAGTCACTCGCCCAAGCTCTGTGGCTGGTTAGGCGGTATCCACATTTTCACATCGTTATGCTGTCCGTCTCTCACCCCGGGATTTTCGATATTATCTGTTTAGTACACAAGGGGGCGACAAATGCAAAAAAAACATGTCTTTCAAAAATGCTAAAATTAGTAATAGTGTATTTCCATGGCAGCTGCTAGCTAAATATGCTAACGAGCGCAAATGAAAATAAATAAAAAAATTCCAAAGACTGGCAATCCAATTTATAAAGTTATACGTATATAGGTAGGAGCTACCAAATGTCATTTTTTGGTGAGTTTGAACTTTTACAAGTGAATGTGAATGAGAGACATTGTTCAAATAAACAACATTTTGAGGAATGCTTGTCTTAAGGAAGAACAGTACTGGCTTTCCAGCAGCATGTCTACACCCGGTTTCTGTGTGGAGTCTAAAGTAGCAAAGGCAACGGGCCTGCCTATTCTGCTCAGAGAAGAGGCATCTGACTGATTTTGTACTTAAGTTGCACTTCTAAACTCTGATGAGAGTTTCAGCAGACAGTGCTCGGACTTATGTAGGTATTTTTCTCTGGTAATTTTCTTGGTGTAGCCAGCCTATTTATCTCTGGTAAAATGTGTGGGGATGAAATAACTTGTTGCACATCCCAAAAACACTGGTTTTCAGTATAGAGCACTACCTCTGTCAATACACAGTTGGACTCACCTGCTCCCCTTTTCTCCTGTTGTGCTATTTACTAACAAACACGTGACTGGCTCAACTGTTCTGGGGAACTACAGTAAGCTTCATAATGTAAAATAATGTGATGTGTGAAATGAAGAACGCAATCTGCTTTATATCCTAACGCTTTGCACAAGTTGACTGCAGGGTTTAGAAAAACAATTGCTACAAATATTAAAATGTATTGAAAACTTGATTTTTTTTGTTTGTTTCAAACGTATTAAAAAACCCTCCTGTGGCTATTTCCCCAGTATACCAGTATACCACCCCAGTATACCACCTTTGCATATTAGGGAGCAATTAGCTACCTCACACTCGTTCTCTTTGTTCCTCTTTCTCACCCTCTCTCCCGCTTTCGGTCTCTCGCAGCACTATCTTTGGGACCTGGGACCCTCTCCTCTTTAGTGAAAAAGTGAGGGATGATGAAGAGGATGCTGTGGCAGGAGCTTGGCCTTCTGACAGCTGAAGTGTCACTGTGACAATCTGCTGTCAGGCCCATCACTCTGTCAGTTAGACCAATGAGGTGGCCACACCTGCTCCTCCCATATCTAATCGGTGGTCCTGTCTGCCCTGGAGGCCCGCTCCCACGTGGTGACAGTCATGTTGTCACCACCGGAATTGCAGAGTGGATATCTGGTCTTGATACATTAAATGTCTTTGATTCGCTGTGACAGTATTCCAATGAAGGAAGCCACTAAATTCCATTGCAAGGAAATGTGGGTGTGCTCGTAATTGGTCTGAGTTGTCGCAATGTTTTGCAACAAATTCGATTTGGGCTAGTGCTCTGCTCTAGCTCTCATTTTTACTAATGAACCAGAAACTGCCGCTTTCATTATCTGCTATGATTACTTCAATAGAGTAATCATATTATATAGCCTAATATTGTGATATATCATTAATGTGTATCATTGCATACGGTTACATTTGTGGGTCATGAATACTAGGCCTACATGATAATACTAAAGTATTGTTGATCTCTCCAGAAGATAACTTTTGTGCAGCACCAGGGCCTGTCATCATAAAGAATCTCACACTATGAGTGATCTAGGATTAGTTCCCATCCGGCCATGTAATGTTATTCACTATGCTCTTAAAAGCTAAAACTGATCCTCATACTCAGACACTTAATGAAGACCAACCCTGCTCTACAGCCCCTCAGTAGCCACTCTATTTGCTTTTTGGCAATTGCTGTTTGTTTGTTGCTTATTATTTTATTTGCCTGTTTGTGTGTGTGTTTAGCTGTAAACAGAAGCTGTATGGGGAGAAGTTGCCCAACACCAGCATCATCATCCCATTCCACAACGAAGGTTGGTCGTCCCTGCTCAGGACAGTACACAGCGTGCTCAACCGCTCTCCCCCTGAGCTCATCGCTGAGGTCATACTGGTGGACGACTTCAGTGACAAAGGTACGCGCGTGTGTGTCTACTACCATTCAAAAGTTTGAGGTCACTTAGAAATGTCCTTGTTTTTTTTGTTCATTTAAAATAACATCAAATTTATCAGAAATAAAGTGTAGACATGGTTAATGTAAATGACTATTGTAGCTGGAAACTGCTTTTTTAGTGGAATATCTACAGGCCCATTATCGGCAACCATCACTCCTGTGTTCCAATGGCACGTTGTGTTAGCTAATCCAAGTTTGTCATTTAAAAGGCTAATTGATCATTAGATAACCCTTTTGCATTTATGTTAGCAAAGCTGAAAACTGTTGTCTGATTAAAGAAGCAATAAAACTGGCCTTCTTTAGACTAGTTGAGTATCTGGACCATCAGCATTTGTGGGTTTGATTACAGGCTCAAAATGGCCAGAAACAAAGAACTTTCTTCTGAGACTCGTCAGTCTATTCTTGTTCTGAGAAATTAAGGCTATTCCATGCGAGAAATTGCCAAGAAACTGAAGATCTCGTACAACGCTAAGTACTACTCCCTTCACAGAACAGCGCAAACAGGCTCTAACCAGAATAGAAAGAGGAGTGGGAGGCCCCGGTGCACAACTGAGCAAGAGGACAAGTACATTAGTGTGTCTAGTTTAAGAAACCGATGCCTCAAGTCCTCAACTGGCAGCTTCATTAAAAAGTACCTGCAAAACACCAGTCTCAACGTCAACAGTGAAGAGGCAACTCCAGGATGCTGGCCTTCTAGGCAGAGGTCTTCTGGCCAGTGTCTGTTCTTTTGCCCATCTAAATCTTTTATTTTTATTGTCTGAGATATGGCTTTTTCTTTGCAACTCTTCCTAGAAGGCCAGCATCCCGGAGTCGCCTCTTCACTGTTGACTATGAGACTGTTTTTTTGCGGGTACTATTTGATGAAGCTGCCAGTTAGCTAACAATGTGCCACTGGAACACAGGAGTGATGGTTGCTGATAATGGGCCTCTGTGCTCCTATGTAGATATTCCATTAAAAATCAGCTGTTTCCAGCTACAATAGTCATTTACAACATTAACAATGTCTACACTGTATTTCTGATCAATTTGATATTATTTTACAAAAAAATTACATTTCTTTCAAAAACAAGGACATTTTTAAGTGACCCCAAATGTTTGAACAGTAGTATACATACATCTATCTATCCATCACCAGTACCAGTCAAGTTTGGATGCACCTACTCATTCAAGGGATTTTCTTTATTTTCACGATTTTCTACATTGTAGAATAATAGTGAAGACTTCAACACTATGAAATAACACATGGAATCATGTAGTAACTAAAAAAAGTGTTAAACAAATTAAAATATATTTTGATATTCTTCAAAGTATCCACCCTTTTCCTTGATGACAGCTTTGCACACTCTTGGCATTCTCTAAACCAGCTTAATGAGTAGCATGGGTCAGCCCATGAGAGCATTCTAACCACAGTCTAACCAGACACCTAGGTATTTGTAGTTGTTCACATATTCTATGTCAGAACCATCCAGAGTAGTGATGCTAGTCAGGCGGGCAGATGCAGGCAGCGATCGGTTCAAGAGCATGCATTTAGTTTTACTAGCATTTAAGAGTAGTTGTGAATGTTGTGTGGCATTGAAGCTCATTTTGGAGGTTTGTTAAGTGTCCAAAGAAGGGCCAGATGTATACAGAATGGTGTTGTCTGCGTGGAGGTGGATTAGAGAATCACCAGCAGCAAGAGCGACATAATTGAGATGTGTGTGTGTGTGTATATATATGTGTCTCAGAAGAAAGTTCTTTGTTTCTGGCCATTTTGAGCCTGTAATCAAACCCACAAATGCTGATGGTCCAGATATTCAACTAGTCTAAAGAAGGCCAGTTTTATTGCTTCTTTAATCAGAACAACAGTTTTCAGCTTTGCTAACATAAATGCAAAAGGGTTATCTAATGATCAATTAGCCTTTTAAATGACAAACTTGGATTAGCTAACACAACGTGCCATTGGAACACGAGTGATGGTTGCCGATAATGGGCCTGTAGATATTCCACTAAAAAAGCAGTTTCCAGCTACAATAGTAATTTACATTAACCATGTCTGCACTTTATTTCTGATCAATTTGATGTGTATATATATATATATATATATATATATACACAACATTCCTTCCGTGGCCTCCAACTGCTCTTGAATGCTAGTAAAACTAAATGCATGCTCTTGAACCGATCGCTGCCTGCATACACACACACACACACACACACACACACACACAGAGGAAAGAGTCGGCCCGAGAATTGAACCCTGTGGCACCCCCATAGAGACTGCCAGAGGTCCGGACAACAGGCCCTCCGATTTGACACACTGAACTCTATCTGAGAAGTAGTTGGTGAACCAAGCGAGGCAATCATTTGAGAAGCCAAGGTTATTGAGTCTGCCAATAAAAATGGGGTGATTGACAGAGTCGAAAGCCTTGGCCAGGTCGATGAAGACTGCTGCACAGTACTGTCTTTTATCAATGGTGGTTATGATATCGTTTAGGACCTTGAGCGTGGCTGAGGTGCACCCATGACCAGCTCAGTAACCAGATTGCATAGTGGAGAAGGTGTGGTGGGATTCGAAATGGTCGGTGACCTGTTTGTTAACTTGGCTTTCGAAGACTTTAGAAAGACAGGGCTGGATGGATATAGATCTGTAACATTTTGGGTCTAGAGTGTCATGCTTCCTCAGTGTACAAGTGACTCATTTGTTTACTAGTTTTTCGGCTGTTTCCAGAGGGCTATCCTGTGGTCATTTATTAATGAGGCTCAGACTGCCGCAGCTGAGCTCTTCTCTTCCAAGCCACTCTCAGCCTCCACCCTGCCTTCATCACACAATGTTTAATTCATCTTTAATTAGCTCCCGCTGCCACCGCCACCCTGGCCTCATTGACGGATGTGTTGACCATATCCACTTTAGGAATTAATTGTTCAGTGCCTTTGAGGTAGGAGCAAAGAGATGGAATGACGTGGGGTCCTCACTGGTTCACTTAATGTTTTTATAAGTTTAATTCTTCAAAACTAATATTGCATGAATTAACATTACTGTTATCTTTTTATTTGTTGTGTGTCAGTGGGGAGGGATTAATCATATCGGTTAAAATCCCTGTGTAGGGCCTCCCGAGTGGTGCAGCTGTCTAAGGCACTGCATAACAGTGCTAGGGGCGTCACTACAGACCCAGCTTTGATCCCGGCTGTGATCCGGAGTCCCATAGGGCGGCGCACAATTGGCCTACTAGCGTCGTCTGGGTTAGGGGAGGCTTTTGGCCAGGGGGACTTAGCTCATCCCGCTCTAGCAACTCCTTGTGGCGGCCCGGGCACATGCAGGCTGACCTTGGTCGGTTCAGCTGGCTTCCGGGTTAAACAGGCGGGTGTTAAGAAGTGCGTTTTGGCGGGTCATGTTTCGGGGGACGCATAACTGGACTTTCGCTTCCCGTGCCCATTGGAGAGTTGCAGCAATAAGACGAGATCGAAACGGGGGGGAAAATACCACAAAAAAATTATCCCTGTTTTGCATAATTTCCTGCCCAAACTTTCTCCTGGGATATTTCAGAATTCACTTTCTCTATAGATATAATATTGAGCATGACTTTGTTATAGGTTTTGGCCTTTCTAGGGAGTTTTTCCTAGCCACTGTGCTTCTACACCTGCATTGCTTGCTGTTTGGGGTTTTAGGCTGGGTTTCTGTACAGCACTTTGAGATATCAGCTGATGTACAAAGGGCTATATAAATAAATTTGATTTGATTTATAGGGGAGCAGAATAGGCAGGCTACAATGTGATCTGCAGTGTCTTTGGTAAAGTACAGACTGTAAAGGCTATAGGTCACATACTATAGACTTTTAAACATGGGGTTGCACAGAGCATTCAATGCTGCTTGACCGCACACTGTACTGAATGGCTCCTTCTGGCACAGTGCTGTGGAGGAGTCATATTTGCTCAGGAAGAATGAACAAATTATTTTGCTAATGCTGTCCAGGGTCTGATTCCTATTCAGTCCCATAATCAATCCAGGTCGAGCGCCCCTTCTTCCCCTCCAGGGGAATTAGTAACTTAGACGTGGCTGCAGAAAACTGCTGTTTCCCCCACCCTCGGCCTCTTTTAGGAAACCCTGTGGATTCGCTGCCTGTTGCATTGGGGCTTTGCAGTGTGGGAAACCCTGATTCCAGCGTGTTGTCCTTTCACTGCCACAAAGCCTTGGCCCGTGGAGGGGTAGACCGGGTTGCCACAGTTCCCGGGTCTGCAGCGCAGAAATTCAATACTTTTGCCGCGTGGTGTAATAGCCGTCCCAAACAGTTCCTTCGGCTCGACGGGAATGTCAATGAAATCTGCTTCCTCCTTGTCCGAGAGGCTGCATAACTTGAGCATGCAGTCGCCGTCTGTGTGTGGTCGAGGGAAGGTCCCTGCAGTGCACGTAAGACTCGGGGTTAGCGAGTTCTGCCTTAGCGTGCTCAGACACCAAGCAGGCAATACACGAAGAGTGTGTGTTCTTTCCTGCTATTTTAGCCCTGCATGGACATAGGTGTGCTGGAGCAGGAGCCCTGCTCGGTTCTCCCTAGCAGCAGGCTCCATGGCTACGAGAATAGTATTCCTTGGGCAAAAAGTGTAGGAAGGAATACTGGTGTGGTTAGCTTGCTTTCCAGAGAGCTAGCCAAATTCAGCTTGATCCTTGCAACATTGGCTAAGAAAGTCTTGAGCGTTCATTTCGTGGGCTATTAGCCTATCTAGCTATCACAAAGCTAGCCGGAGAAAGTGTGTCCTTTCTTAGTCTTATGTCGAGAGAGGTAGCAATTCTTCCTTTCCAGCTAGAAAATGTATTTAGTTCAGTGCTAGCCTAAGGAAACTGCATGGTGGCAGGGTTTGAGTTCAGGGTGGTATTCTCCCACCACAATGGAGCCGGTCGGTTTAGTTAAAGGGACAATCGGCAGTTGCTACATCCATTTTTGGACTAAATTCAGGATATCTACCAATTTGATACTTGAAGAATATAACTTATATTCCCGTGCCCAACCCGCTACACTACAGCCCGACCCGCTACACTACAGCCCCGTCGATGTGAATGGGGGCATATTCGTCCGTCCTTTTCCTGTAGTCCGCCTTATGAGCTTAGTTCAACTGTCGTACCCCAGTTGTACCCCAGTTGAACTACCGTAGCTAGGTAGCCTGTAGTAATTCAGATATTGTTGTATGTTATCTGGAAGAATGCACATTTTGTTTAGATTTGGTTACAATTGGCTTAGCTGGTTATAGGAAATAAAACAATGTAGTACTGTTGATGAAACACATGGTAGGTATGTGTTTGTTTGTAATCATCAACATACTATGGTAATTACATCCTCGTGTACATATTATGTAATTACAGCAGTACACAACAAACTGCTGCGTCATCTACACTGTTTTCAGCTTTTTGTATCACAAGCAATGTTTGATCATTTCTATTTGTCTTCTGACAGCTTCATTTGGATTTTTCAACCAAAACCTTTTTCTTCCTCTTCAGTAAGTCACTGCATAGTCAGTCTTTTGTTGTTGGACTTTTCAGTGTAACTTCCATTCAGCGTATGTTCTCTGGATCATTGTTTCCCTCGCCCCATCACAAGATCTTCAATTTGAGTATAGGTGTGCAAAAACTCATGAATAGGAGATACACAGACAGTCCCCTCTTTGCCCGCTTCTCCCATCCTCTAACATTTCTTTCTCCGTCTCTCTCTGTGGCTGTTAAACCTTGCTGTCTCGCTCTGTCTCTCCCTGTCCTCTCTGTCTTTTCTGCCCACGCTCACCTTGTGTTGCCAGGTCTATCTTGTGGGCAGCTCTAATTTCATGGAGCAGCTCAGGCGTGAGGTCTGAGTCACAGATAGCGTGCGAGCGACACTTGCTCTCTCTTTTTTTCCATCCGTCTCCTCTTCCCATCCTTAGGGAGGGGCTCTGTTTTCACTCTTCATCCCTTTCCCCTCTCCTTCCTGGACACCCAGTTTGGTGGGCACATGAGGAGATAGAAGGGGCCTGGTACTGCGGTGGAATGGCTGTCAGTCACCTCAGGAATGTGTAAAAAACAACAAAAAGAACGGCCAGGTCCTTTGGTCTCTGACAACCTGCTGGGTGGCATTAGAGCCCGGTGTGCTTGAACTCCGTGCCTACTGTTTTCATGCAGCATTTGACATTGAGCAGAAGTGATTTTACAGTGCAGCAGACAAAACAGCGCTCAGCACAGGAAGTTGTTCTGCATGTCAGAGGCTATGCAGAAAGTTGTCTAGTGGGTTGTCAGGGCCATACAGGGAGGATGCTAGACAGCTCTGAGGGCTTTGTGCACAGTCATTGGTCTGTGTGAGGTCGATCAGCTGATCTCTTTCCCTGTCACATATTGCTTCATCATGTTCTGCTTTTGTAGGTATCAGCAAAGCCCCTCAGATCGCTCTAAGGGTTTCCATTTCTCTCACGATTTCACATGTTTTAAACTCATCCCCCGCAGCTCCTGTCAGAAAAGTGGGCCTCGCTTTTTTCCAAGTTGACATGGCAACCAGACTGCCACACTATATTCTCCCATGGGGGGATGCTGTCAGGCAGCTGTTTGACTGATGGCCCCCACTGGCCTTCTCCCACAAGCCATTTTCATGGAGATTTCCCCCTAATTGATTTAATCTGTCCAGATTGTTCCATCTCCCCCATGTTTAAATCACATCGGATACATTTCCTGTATGTGACATGGGGCTTTAGTGCCACAGCATCAAATATATGTTTTTTTGTCATGTGGGGTGGCGCATGTGGGGCGGCGTCATTGTAAATAAGAATTTGTTCTTAACTGACTTGCCTAAAAAAATATATATTTAAAAAAATGTGCTGAATACAACACCTTACAGTAAAATGCTTACTTACAAGCCCTTAACCAACAATGCAGTTTTAAGAAAATAATTTACTATATTTACAATAAAATAACAATAATGAGGCTATTAACAGGGGGTACTGGTACCGAGTCAATGTGCGGGGGTACAAGTTAGTCGTGTGAATTTGTACATGTAGGTAGGGGTAAAGTGACTTGGTGCTCCGGTACTGCTTACCATGCGGTAGCAGAGAGAACACTCTATGACTTGGGTAACAGGAATCTTGTACATTTCTTTGGGCCTTCCTCTGACATCGCCTAGCATATAGGTCCTGGATGGCAGGAAGCTTGGCCCCAGTGATGTACTTACTACCCTCTGTAGGGTTGCCGACCAGTTGCAATACCAGGCGGTGATACCGGTCAGGATGCTCTCGATGGTGCAGCTGTAGAACTTTTTGAAGATCTGGGGACCCATGCCAAATCTTTTCAGTCTGCTGAGAGGAAAAAAAAGGTGTTGTCGTTCCCTGTTTGGACCATGATAGTTTGTTGGTGATGTGGACACCAAGGAACTTAGCTCACGACCCGCTACACTACAGCCCCGTCGATGGGAATGGGGGCATATTCGTCCGTCCTTTTCCTGTAGTCCGCGATCATCTCCTTTGTCTTACTCATGTTTAAGGAGAGGTTGTCCTTGCACCACACTGCCAGTTCTCTGACCACCTCCTTATAGACTGTCTCATCGTTGTGGGTGATCAGGCCTACCACCGTTGTGTCGTCAGCAAACTTAATGATATTGTTGGAGTCATGCTTGGCCACGCAGTCGTGGGTCAACATGGAGTACAGGGGGGGACTAAGCATGCACGCACCCCTGAGTGGCCCCCGGGCTGAGGATCAGCATGGCAGATGTGTTGTTACCTACCCTTACCACCTGGGGGGCGGCCCGTCAAGAAGTCCAGCATCCACTGGTGTTGAACACTGAGCTGTAGTCAATGAGCAGCATCTTCACATAGGTTTTGTCCAGGTGGGAAATGGCAGTGTGCGATTTGAGATTGCGTCATCTCTGGATCTGTTGGGGTGGTATGCGAATTGGAGGGGTCCAGGTTTTCCAGGTTAATGGTGTTGATGTGAGCCATGACCAGCCTTTCAAAGCACTTCATGGCTACCAACGTGAGTGCGGCGGGCGGTAGTCATTTAGGCAAGTTGCATTCGCTTTCTTGGGCAGAGGGACTATGATGGTGTGCTTGAAACATGTAGGATTTACAGACTCGGTCAAGGAGAGGTTAAAAATGTCAGTGAAGACACTTGCCAGTTGTTCTGCGCAAGCTCTGAGTACATGTCCTTAATCCATCCGGCCCCGCGGTCTTGTTAATGTTGACCTGAGGGTGTAATCACACAGTCTTCCGGAACAGCTGGTGCTCTCATGCATGCTTCAGTGTTGCTTGCCTCGACGCGAGCATAAAAGGCATTTGTCCAGTCTGGTAGGCTCAAGTCACTGGGCAGCTCGCGATTGGGTTTCCCTTTGTGGTCCGTAATAGTTTGCAAGCCCTGCCACATCCTACGAGTGTCAGAGCCAGTGTAGTAGGATTCAATCATAGTCCTATATTGACGCTTTGCCTGTTTTGATGGTTCGTCTGAGTGCATAGTGGGATTTCTTATTAGCTTCCAGATTAGTGAGGAGGTCAAAGACCTGGTCGTGTGGTGCCAGGACAACAACCTCTCCCTCATCGTGATCAAGACAAAGGAGATATTTTTGGACTATAGGAAAAGGAGGCCCGAGCACGCCCCCATTGTCATCGACGGGGCTGTAGTGGAAAAGGTTGAGAGCTTCAAGTTTCTTAGTGTCCACATCCGCGAGGGAGAGCTTTGTACGCGTCTCTGTGTGTGGATTAAAGGGGGTTTCCTCTGGTTGCACATGTGACTTACCGGTAGAAATTAGGTCAAACGGATTTAAGTTTGCCTGCATTAAGCTCATACCGAGACTCAATATGAGCACATACCGAGACTCATTGTGCCACTAAAATGTCCCTCTGTCTAAATAGGGCTTTATTTTATTGGGGATTGCTTGAAAACTCGGCACCAGGTGTTTGCATCTGATGATGGAGCCCCATTCATCTCAACGGGACTGTAGCGAGACCACTGCTCTCGCCATGCGGCGCTATGTGATGGAGGCCTGTCATTTGCAGATTGATCGTTCAATTACTTGCTCACTTGAGCCCAATTGGATCAATTGAGTGAATGGCTCAAATGCATGACTCTCCGTCCCCTTACCCTTCCTCACCAAACCCCCGTCCACACCCTGACACATGCACCGCTCTCTTCCTGTTGTCGTCCTTTTATTTTTACTCTTTTTCTCCCGTTCTCCACTGACACTCAATCACTTGTCATTGCTTTCTGTCAATTAAGTCAGAGCACCAGTTACCCTAGTTGTAGCTTTCTTCATGAGAACAGCAGGATAATAAACTCAGCAAAAAAAGAAACATACCTTTTTCAGGGCCCCGTCTTTCAAAGATAATTCATAAAAATCCAAATAACTTCACAGATCTTCATTGTAAAGGGTTTAAATAGTTTCCCATTTCCCATACAATTAATGAATATGCACCTGTGGAATGGTCGTTAAGACCAGGCAATTAAGGTCACAATTATGAAACCTTAGGACACTAAAGAGGCCTTTCTACTGACTCTGAAAAACACCAAAAGAAAGATGCCCAGGGTCCCTGCTCATCTGTGTGAACATGCCTTAGGCATGCTGCAAGGAGGCATGAGGACTGCAGATGTGGCCAGGGAAATAAATTGCAATGTCTGTACTGTGAGACGCCTAAGACAGCGCTACAGGGACACAGGAAGACAGCTGATTGTCCTCACAGTGGCAGACCACGTGTAACAACACCTGCACAGGATCGGTACGTCTGAACATCACACCTGCGGGACAGGTACAGGATAGCAACAACAACTGCCCGAGTTACACCAGGAACGCACAATCCCTTCATCTGTGCTCAGACTGTCCGCAATAGGCTGAGAGAGGCAGGACTGAGAGCTTGTAGACCTGTTGTAAGGCAGATCCTCACCAGACATCACCAGCAACAACGTCGCCTCTGGGCACAAACCCACCGTCGCTGGACCAGACGGGACTGGCAAAAAGTGCTCTTCACTGACGTCATGGTTTTCTCTCACCAGGGGTGATGGTCGGATTTGCGTTTATCGTTGAAGGAATGAGTGTTACACCGAGGCCTGTACTCTTGAGTTGGCTCGATTTGGAGGTGGAGGGTCCGTCATGGTCTGGGGCCTAGTGTCACAGCATCATCGGACTGAGCTTGTTGTCATTGCAGGCTATCTCAATGCTGTGCATTACAGGGAAGACATCCTCCTCCCTCATGTGATACCCTTCCTGCAGGCTCATCCTGACACGACCCTCCAGCATAACAATACCACCAGCCATATAGCTCGTTCTGTGCGTGATTTTCTGCAAGACATGAATGTCAGTGTTCTGCCATGGCCAGCGAAGAGCCCGGATCTCAATCCCATTGAGCACGTCTAAGACCTGTTGGATTGGAGGGTGAGGGCTAGGGCCATTCCCCCAGAAATGTCCGGGAACTTGCAGGTGCCTTGGTGGAAGAGTGGGGTAACATCTCACAGCAAGAACTGGCAAGTCTGGTGCAGTCCATGAGGAGGAGATGCACAGCAGTACTTAATGCAGCTGACTGTTACTTTTGATTTTGACCCCCCCCCCCCCCCCCTTCAGGGACACATTATGTCCAGTTTATGTCTCAGTTTTTGAATCTTGTTATGTTCATACAAATATTTACACATGTTAAGTTTGCTGAAAATAAACGCAGTTGACAGTGAGAGGACGTTTCTTTTTTTGCTGAGTATAAAAGACACCTGTCCACAACCTCAAACTGTCATACTCCAAACTCCACTATGGCCAAGACCAAAGAGCTGTCAAAGGACACCAGATACAAAATTGTAGACCTGCACCAGGCTGGGAAGACTCAATCTGCAATAGGTAAGCAGCTTGGTTTGAAGAAATCAACTGTGGGAGCAATTATTAGGAAATGGAAGACATACAAGATCACTGATAACCTCCCTTGATCTGGGGCTCCACGCAAGATATCACCCCGTGGGGTCAAAATGATCACAAGAACGGTGAGCAAAAATCCCAGAACCACGCGAGGGGACCTAGTGAATGACCTGCAGAGAGCTGGGACCAAAGTAACAAAGCCTACCATCAGTAACACACTACGCCGCCAGGGACTCATATGCTGCAGTGCCAGACGTGTCCCCCTGCTTAAGCCAGTACATGTCCAGGCCCGTCTGAAGTTTGCTAGAGAGCACTCGTCGTGTTTGGAGGACAAAGAATGCTGAGTTGCATCCAAAGAACACCATACCTACTGTGAAGCATGGGGGTGGAAACATCATGCTTTGGGGCTGTTTTTCTGCATCGGGACCAGGACAACTGATCCGTGTAAATGAAAGAATGAATGGGGCCATGTATCTTTGAGATTTTGAGTGAAAACCTCCTTCCATCAGCAAGGGCATTGAAGGTGAAACGTGGCTTGTTCTTTCAGCATGACAATGATCCCAAACACACCGCCCGGGCAACGAAGAAGTGGCTTCGTAAAAAGCATTTCAAGGTCCTGGAGTGGCCTAGACAGTCTCCAGAGCTCAGCCCCATAGAAAATCTTTGGAGGGGGTTGAAAGTCTGTGTTTCCCAGCAACAGCCCCAAAACATCACTGCTCTAGAGGAGATCTGCATGGAGGAATGGGCCAAAATACCAGCAACAGTGTGTGAAGACCTTGTAAAGACTTACAGAAAACGTTTGACCTCTGTCATTGCCAACAAAGGGTAGATAACAAAGTATTGAGATAAACTTTTGTTATTCACCAAATACTTATTTTCCACCATAATTTGCAAATACATTCATAAAAAATCCTACAATGTGATTTTCTGGATTTTTTTTTTCTCATTTTGTCTGTCATAGTTTAAGTGTACCTATGATGAAAATTACAGGCCTCCTCTTTTTAAGTGGGAGAACTTGCACAATTGGTGGCTGACTAAATACTTTTTTGCCCCACTGTATATCTACTGTAAATCACGTCCAGATATGCTACTTTTTTTTACTTGCATAGAAATAAACCACATCCATGTTCTCCTTTTGGTAGGTATTTTCAATATTAAACGTGCAATGAACTACATGCAGGAAAAAGTACACTGTGCATTCAGCACCACGGACAGAACTCTTGTTAATGTGTATGCACAAAAACACAAGAAAAAGAGGGCTCTCAACATTACCTTTAAACTACTCAATCAGTGTGAGGAGTGATGTCTGATGGGCATTGACGAGAGCAGTGAGTCAGGTATAGTTTCTGACTATGCGCAAGATTGCTGAGAGGTCAGAGTCAGTAAGAGATGATCTGTGCCTTGACTTGTTATATTTCATCACTGAAAATGTCTGTTCACATACATAGGTTGACTCAAACATTACAAACATCTTCTGAGCATGTCTCCTAATCTTTGGAAAGTTTTGTTCATCGAGAGATGCATAGAACCTCATCAGTGACATTGTTTTGAATAGTTCTCTAATCACTGCATCAGACTGAAGATCGATAAGTTCAAGTTGCAGGTCAGTGGGAGCGTTATCCACATGGAAGTTGAAAGGAGAGGAAACCAACTGTATGTAATTTTCCAAAATGTTGAAATCCTCAAAACAATGAGAACTCACCGTTCAAAGCACACAGCAGCGATGTATACTTCTCTCGCTGGTTATCTGATAGGGAACAGGCTAGTAATGTCAGAAGATGGGGGAGATAGTTGGATAGCTTCTACTTGGAGGGTCAGGAGGAGTAATTTTCCATTGAAGGCTTTGACAAGGCTTTACATCTGATGTGCAAAAAGGCCATTCCCTTGGAGTTTGGAATTCAGTTCATTCATTAGGGTCATGATGTCCACGGTGAAGGCAAAATCAGCCAACCATTCTTTATCTTGCAGTTGCGTGAAATCCACATATTTTCCTTGTTGAGTTTTTGCTAATTAATCTCCAACTTCAGGTCCCACACCATTTTAAGCACCTGTGGTGGTTCATTTCTTTACTATCAAATGAGGAGAGACAAACTTATCACACAAGTCAGAGTTATACTTAAACTAAATCTTTATTCACTTATAAGGGAGCAGGTCAATACAACACACACATACAGTGAATCAATTGAGTGCTCTACAATAATGATGGCTGGTCGATGAATCACCCTCAGATGATTTGTTGAGAGCCCCGAGACAAAAGTACAAAGGTCTTTTATAGCAAAGATGCACCCTCTTCAGTATACATGACAAACAACAGATGTATGGAATGGGTCACAAGGTTAAGACTAGTATGAAAAATAGTATAATTCACAGCAGACAGTATCTGCTGTTAAAACAGTTATCTTTGTGTAGAGACCAATGTCTGGCCCTGGAGTCATCTCTCCCTGGTATCTTATAGAACAGAAACATTAACTCATGCTCTGGAATGCGGTCTCTAGATTTTATCACCCAAAAGCCATCGTAAATCTCCTGTCAGTGTTATCTCCCAGAGGCCCACTTTCAGTTCACACAGACACAATAGAATTATAAGAACCCTCTATGCTGTTGCATAAAACAACCATTTGATGCAATAAAAGTATTATAACATAATCTTGCAATTTTGCTCTCTCACACCTTCCCCAAACTCAGCCATCTTACGTTTGTGTGGTAGGGGAGATCTACATGACCCGACTCTCTTCCAACAGTGAGACAAACTGCCTGTGGTTTAAAGATTTTGCTCATATGAAATGTACCACTAGTGACTGTATCCACAACATTGCTCATTTTCAGAACACATTTACAGAGCACCTCCTGATGAATAATGCAATGCAGGAAAATAATTTTCTGATCTGGGTTCAGCTCAGCTACTTGATCTTGTATCCTTTTCAAAAGGCCAAAGTCTGGGGTTATGCCTCGTAAGAATATCAACAACTGCACCATGTCACGTGAATCACTGCTCTCATCCAGGGCCAAGGAGAAATGGGTGAAATCCTTTACCTGCAATGTCCTCAACATGCCGAGTATTGCTGCACAGACAATTAAACATTCTTTAATGAATTTGCCCACAGTGAATGGCTTGCTATGTTTAGCAATTTTGTGGGACAGTACATAGCTAGCTCTCGCAATTCCGTCGTTTGCTGAATGCAGTTTTGATGCACTTGTCCTCTGTTCAGAATATATATTCCTATATTTCTCTGCATGCTTCGCCTGGAATGTCAGGACAAGTTGTAGTCTTTCAAGACAGCGGTGCTCTCTTTGCACACTAAGCACACAGCTTTCCCTGACCTCAATAAAGAAACATTTCGATGTCCACTCTTGCTGGAACACCCTATATTCATTGTCTACTTTCCTTTTCTTTGAAACCTTAAACAAATTTTAGCGCAATTTCTAGCTAGCTACTATTTGTAACTGTGACGTGTGTGTCAGCCTGTCAGTCACTGTCTGTCCTCATGCAGTTATTTATATGTGCCTTCAAAATAAATGATTCCGCGGGCCGTATTGAATCAGGTCGCGGGCCCCCTGGCCTGCCTTTGACCTTGGCTGGTCTTGCAGCATTCGCCTCCCATCTCCCTGTTCCACAGACAGTGTGTTTAGGTAGTCGGTAGAAATACTGTCCGACCTGCACTAACACATCTGGGAAGATGACACTGAGATGGCCTCCATATTGCTCTGTGGCATCTCTGTTCTGTCAACACCCTGTCATCACCATCAGTCATAACCAACCACAAATAATGCTTGGGCGTTGTTGTGAACTTGTTTTTCTTCCCTGACGTAACTTGACTGATTCTGTGTCTGGTGACTTAAACCCTGGCATGCCCACCTCCCATTTCTAATCATCATTAAGCAACAGTAAATTAAGGCGAGGTTTTATAATGTTTGTGTGCCCTCTGCCAGACACCGCTGGCAGCATTGGTGGAGCCACTTTGAACTTTATCACTCCCTGTGAAATCTGTCAACGGGTGAGAGTGGGAGGAAGAGATGGAACAGGGAAATGAAGGTGAGAAACATAAGGGAAGAGAGACTTGGTGATGGAGTGAG
Source organism: Oncorhynchus mykiss (assembly GCF_057628025.1). Classification (NCBI taxonomy): domain Eukaryota; kingdom Metazoa; phylum Chordata; class Actinopteri; order Salmoniformes; family Salmonidae; genus Oncorhynchus; species Oncorhynchus mykiss. The sequence continues at coordinate 29,922,947 of NC_143031.1, forward strand.
AAACTTCGCAAACCAATGGAGAGAATGCGAGAGCGAAATGGAGATGTTGGAGTTGAATAAAGACTGACTGCAAGGGGAGGTAATGGACCTTAACTTGTTATGGCTGCATCCCTTGTTCTCAATTTCCGCCTGAAGACATACCCTAATCTAACTGCCTGTAGCTCAGAGGCAAGGATATGCATATTCTTGGTATCATTTGAATTGAAACATTCTGAAGTTTGTGGAAATGTTAATTGAATGTAGGAGAATATAACACAGATCTGGTGGAAGAAAAGAGAAAGAAAGAGCATACGTTTTCTGTTTTTTATTGTTGTAGTATCATCTTTCACATGTACTAGAATAGCCACACAGTCAGGATGCTGGAGATAATTTCGATGGACAACACAAGAGGGCAACTGTAGGTGTGCAAAGTTTCAGACATAACTTCAAGAATGGGTGAGCTACATGACATTTAGCATGAAGTCACCCAGGTGTCCCACACAAGTTGCCCAAATGCACCCAAGTGTCCGAATTGGTGAAATGACCTATAACTATATACAACAGTGCAAATAACTATATACAACATATCAAAAAGCAATTCCAACACAAAAAAAATATATAAAAATGCTTTAAAAAATATTAGAAAAAAAAACAGGGGTAAACCCTTTGGAAGTCCTCTACACAATATTTTGCTGCCTGTGCCATGTCCCATAGCAGTCTCTTTCTGATGTAAAGCAGAGGCAAACTGAAGAAGTGGTGCAGGTGATGGGGGACTTCATGCAACACAGAACACAACGACGCCTCCATGCTGTGCCCTTTTGGCCCTGAGGCACAGTCATGCCTGCAGTAATGAGCTGTGGCATATGAACACCACTGGAGTCAGGAGTAGAGGGGGCAGAGGTAGAGCGGACAGCTTGGCACCGGGGGCTCCCAGTCGGAGTCGCTATCACTGTGAAAGAATATTTGTATTGTATGAGCCGCCCCCCAACAGCATCCAATATGGAAATGGAGAGGAGTAGCAGGCGCAGTGGCCATGTGTGTTTTTGCTGTTCTACTCCATTCCATTTGAATAAAAAAAGGAAAATATATATATCTGACATGGAATATATATATATATATATATATATATATATCACATACACACAAACACAAATAACACACAGGTTATGGGTCGTACACATACATACACACACTATAGCCACTGTGTACTTTACACATTTCATCACACATTTCATTGCAAATTGCAAAAAAAGAAATATATATATATATATATATATATATATATTTTTACAAAATAAATAATATATATATATTTCATAAAACGGCATTAGCACTTACCAGTCCAGAAGTACGTCCTGTCCTTGCAGAAACAGCTCAATGTTTGAATCATAACTGTGTTCACTCAAAGATTCCTCAAACAAAAACCTGTCTCACTTTCCCGATCAATCTCTTCTATAACCTGGTGCAAATCTGTATACTTGGACTTTGCTTTTCCTGATTTATTCGCCATGATGTCTTCAATGAAATCGTTGAAAAAACACTTTCCAAAATACTACTTTCTAAAACACTGCTGTGCGTAACAAGCGTGACTGCAAATAGTCTGATGGTCAATGGCGAGAATTCAGTTCGTTACGCGTGCGTTTACAAACAAGGGATGGTGGTCCAACCCATAACCATCACATACTGGCGTTTACCTCAGCTCATTGGCTATCTACCCAGCTAGATTTCAAGAAGATCAGTGGTCATTGAGCAGAAATACAGTCAATCAACGAAGCTTCGCTAATATTATTGCTGCGCAATGAAGTCATTGCTCGTTGTCTTCAAATCATTTAACTTCGGTCAATACTCCCCGCAAAAAAACAATCAAGTTTGGCTGTGTTGCAAACATCCTGAGGATTGCACTGAAACCAACTATGACTAGATAAACAATTGTTTACTGTGTGTAATTACGTCGAATGCTCCGTCAAAAGATGATAGAGATGGAATTCACGACACAAACGGTTTACAAAATGTTTCATTTTAAGCTATAAAAATGTATTTTATCAAAGAAAACGGCACTTCATTTGATCACTGGGACCCTCAGGAAGAGAAATAAGAGCAAGATATCAGAAAGTAAGTCATAATTTCAGATGTAAATGTGTCAACTGTCATGGCGGAAAATGTTTTTTTGTTGTTGATTGCTCTTCTCAAACAAAAGCATGGGATTTGTTCTCTGTAATAGCTATTTTAAATCGGAAAATGTAGTTTGATTACCAAGATTCTAATATTTTGAAGGATGTAAGACACTTGCATTTTCAAGAATGTTTAATGTTACGACGTTGTGTTTTTAGTTAGTCACTCTGAAATTTCCCCCGATGTTGATCCCTGTACGGGGATCGAAGCCATAAGAGGTTGAAGAGAGAACGACAACAGTAAGAGTATAGAGGCCAGAGAGGTGATGGAGATAACTGAGAGCTAACTGGCAGTACACACTCTGTGTAGATGATGTGAGTGTGGCCAGCACAGCCACGGTGGTGTGGCAGAAATGCCCTGAAGATGCCCAGCCCTGCATTATTAAAACCAATTTGTCTGTCTGTCTGATGCCTGCCTTATGCCTCCGATCTTCAGCTAATTATCGGGCTTAGCTTCTTGCATGGGGGGGGTTGTCTCGCTCTTCATTAGGCTCTAATTTAATTTTCCCTAACATACCTTACAAGGTTGGTGTGTTTGTTTGGCCCAAGGGCTGCAAGGGAGGTCGTGGTGCCCATTCATGTTCACCTGTTTGCTCGATAGAGTGAAGCCATATTCATTGCTGCCCTTTTTAACAGACAGTTATGTTTATTAAGCAGTTAACCACTTATTTCATTAAGTTGTGTTTTATCGGCCCTCAACCAATCATGCTATTTTGTTTGTTTTTTCGCGTTGTTCGTAACTTGTTTTGTACATAATGTTGCTTCTACCGTCTCCTATGACCGAAAAGAGCTTTTAAACATCAGAACTTGGATTGCTCGCCTCAAACTGGACGAAGAGTTTTTATTCAATGAGTCGGATGCGAGAGATATAGTGTTGACCAGACCAGGCCCATATCCCCGTGATTAGCTGGAGAAGGAAATGGCGAGTCCGGGGCAAAAGATCAGGTTGCCTTGTGAGGACCAGGCGATGAGTGGCTAATCTGCCCTTGCTCTCTGTTCTGCTAGCTAACGTTCAATCGCTAGAAAATAAATGGGACGAACTGAAAGCACGTATATCCTACCAACAGGACATTAAAAACTGTAATATTTTGCTTCACCGAGTCGTGGATGAACAACAACATTAAGAAAATAGAGCTGGCGGGTTATGCACTCTATCGGCAATACAGGACAGCAGCCTCTGGTAAGACATGGGGCGGGGGCCTATGCATTTATGTAAACAACAGTTGGTGCACGATATCCAAGGAAGTCCCAAAGTTTTGCTCGCCTGAGGTGGAGAATCTTATGATAAGCTGCAGACCTCACTATTTACCCAGAGTTTATCTATTGTTTTCAAAACTGTCTGTCTACATACCACCACAGAGCAAGGTTGGAACTAAAACTGCGCTAAATGAGCTGTATTCTCCCATAAACAAACAGGAAAACATTCATCCAGAGGTGGCATTCCTAGTGGCCGATTACTTTAATGCAGGGAAACTTAAATCAGTTTTAACGAATTTCTATCAACGTGTTAAATGTGCAACCAGAGGTATTTAATAAACTCTAGACCACCTCTACTCCACACAAGAGACACGTACAAAGCTCTCTCTCGCCCTCCATTTGGCAAATCTGACCATAACTCTATCCTCCTGATTCCTGCTTACAAGCCAAAATTAAAGTGGGCAGGACCAATGACTCGGTCTATAAAAAGTGTTCAGATGAAGCAGGACTTTTTTGCTAGCACAGACTGGAATATGTTCTGATGGCACATCAGTCACTGGCTTTATCAAGTGCATTGAGGACTTCGTCCCCACAGTGACTGTACGTACATACCCCAACCAGAAGCCATGGAATAAAGGCAACATACGCACTGAGCTAAAGGGTAGAGCTGCCGCTTTCAAGGAGCAGGACTCAAACCGGGAAGCTTATAAGAAATCCCACTATGCCCTCCGACGAACCATCAAACATGCAAAGCATCAAAACAGGACTAAGATCAAATCGAACTACACCGGCTCCGATGCTCGTCGGATGTGGCAGGGCTTGCAAACTATTACAGACTACAAAGGGAAGCACAGCCGAGAGCTGCCCAGTGACACAAGCCTACCAGATGAACTAAATCGCTCGCTTCGAGGCAAGTCACACTGAAACATGCATGAGAGCATCATCCGTTCCAGATGACTGTGATCACGCTCTCAGCAGCCGATGTGAGTAAGCCCTTTAAACAGGCTAACATTCACAAGGCCGCAGGGCCAGACGGATTACCAGGACGTGTACTCCGAGCATGCGCTGACCAACTGGGAGGTGTCTTCGCTAACATTTTCAACCTCTCCCCGTCTGAGTCTGTAATATCAACATGTTTCAAGTAGAGGTCAACCGATTATGATTTTTCAACGCCGATACCGATTATTGGAGGACAAAAAACCCGATACCGATTAATTGGCTGATTTAAAAAAAATTAAAAAAAACTTGTTTGTAATAATGACAATTACAGCAATACTGAATGAACACTTATTTTAACTTAATATAATACATCAATAAAATCAATTTATCCACAAATAAAAAATGAAACGTGCAATTTGGTTTAAATAATGCAAAAACAAAGTGTTGGAGAAGAAAGTAAAAGTGTAATATGTGCCATGTAAGAAAGCTAACATTTAAGTTCCTTGCTCAGAACATGAGAACATATGAAAGCTGGTGGTTCCTTTTTAACATGAGTCTTCAATATTCCCAGGTAAGAAGTTTTAGGTTGTAGTTATTATAGGTATAATAGAACTATTTCCCTCTATACCATTTGTGTTTCAAATAGCTTTGACTATTTGATGTTCTTATAGGCACTTTAGTATTGCCAGTGTAACAGTATAGCTTTCGTACCTCTCCTCGCTCCTTCCTGGGCTCGAACCAGGAACACAACGACAACAGCCACCCTCGAAGCAGCGTTACCCATGCAGAGCAAGGGGAACAACTACTCAAGTCTCAGAGCGAGTGACGTTTGAAACACTATTAGCACACACCCCGCTAACTAGCTAGCCATTTCACATCGCATCGTTACACCAGCCTAATCTCGGGAGTTGATAGGCTTGAAGTCATAAACAGCAGAGCTGCTGGCAAAATGCATGAAAGTTCTGTTTGAATGAATGCTTATGAGCCTGCTGGTGTCTACCATCGCTCAGTCAGACTGCTCTATCAAATCATAGACTTAATTATAACATAATAACACACAAATGCGAGCCTTAGGTCCTTAATATGGTCGAATCCAGAAACTATCATCTCAAAAACAAGACGTTTATTCTTTCAGTGAAATACGGAACCGTTCCATATTTTATCTATGGGTGGCATCCATCAGTCTAAATATATGGGTGGCATCCATCAGTCTAAATATTCCTGTTACATTGCACAACTTCAATGTTATTTCATAATTACGTAAAATTCTGGCAAATTAGTTCGCAATGAGCCAGGCGGCCCAAACTGTTGCATATACCCTGACTCTGCGTGCAATGAACGCTAGAGAAGTGACATTTCACCTGGTTAATATTGCCTGCTAACCTGGATTTCGTTTAGCTAAATATGCAGGTTTAAAAATATATACTTCTGTGTATTGATTTTAAGAAATGCATTGGTGTTTATGGTTAGGTACACGTTGGAGCAACGACAGTCCTTTTTTGCGAATGCGCACTGCATCAATTATATGCAACGCAGGACACGCTAGATAAACTAGTAATATCATCAACCATGTGTAACTAGTGACTAGTAACTAGTGTTTATGATTGATTTAAGTTTAATGCTAGCTAGCAACTTACCTTGGCTTCTTACTGCATTCGCGTAACAGGCGGGCTCCTCGTGAGGCAGGTGGTTAGAGCGTTGGACTAGTTAACCGTAAGGTTGCAAGATTGAATCCCTGAGCTGACAAGGTAAAAATCTGTCATTCAGCCCCTGAACAAGGCAGTTAACCTACCGTTCCTAGGCCGTCATTGAAAATAAGAATGTGTTCTTAACTGACTTGCCTAGTTAAATAAAGATTAAATAAAGGTGAAAAAAAAATACAGATTTCCGATTGTCATGAGAACTTAACATTGGCCCAAATTTAATCGGCCATTCCGATTAATCGTTCAACTTCTAGTTTCAAGCAGACCAACATAGTCCCTGTGCCCAAGAACACTAAGGTAACCTGCCTAAATGACTACCAAACCGTAGAACTCATGTCTGTAACCATGAAATGCTTTGAAAGGCTGGTCATGGCTCATATCAACACCATTATCCCAGAAACCCAACACCCACTACAATTTGCATACCGTACCAACAGATCCACAGATGATGCCATCTCTATTGCACTCCACACTACCCTTTCCCACCTGGACAAAAGGAACACCTATGTGAGAATACTATTCATTGACTACAGCTTAGTATTCAACACCATAATGCCCTCAAAGCTCATCACTAAGCTAAGGACCCTGGGACTAAACAGCTCCCTCTGCAACTGGATCCTAGACTTCCTGGCGGGCCGCCCCCAGGTGGTAAGGGTAGGTAACAACACATCCTCAACACGGGTGCCCCTCGGGTGCGTGCTCAGTCCCCACCTGTACTCCCTGTTCACTCATGACTGCACGGCCAAGCACAACTCCAACACCATCATTAAGTTTGCCGATGACACAACAGTGGTAGGCCTGATCACTGACAACGATGAGACAGCCTATAGGGAGGAGGTCAGAGACCATGTGGTCTTGACCATGTGGTGGAAGGACAACAACCTCTCCCTCAACGTGATTAAGACAAAGGAGATGATTGTGGACTACAGGAAAAAGCGGACTGAGCACACCCCCATTCTCATCGATGTGGCTGTAGTGGAGCAGGTTGAGAGCTTCAAGTTCCTTGGCGTCCACGTCACCAAGAAACTAACATTGTCCAAGCACATCAAGACAGTCGTGAAGAGGGCACAATAAAACCTATTCCCCCTCAGGAGACTGAAAAGATTTGGCATGGGTCCTCAGATGGCCAAAAGATTTTACAGCTGCACCATCGAGAGCATCCCGACGGGTTGCATCACTGCCTGGTATGGCAACTGCTCAGCCTCCGACCGCAAGGCACTACAGAGGGTAGTGCGTACGGCCCAGTACATCACCGGAGTCAAGCTATACCAGGCGGTGTCAGAGGAAGGCCCTAACAATCGTCAGACTCCAGCCACCCTAGTCATAGACTGTTCTCTCTGCTACCGCACGGCAAGCGGTACGGAGCGCCAAGTCTAGGTCCAAGAGGCTTCTAAACAGCTTCTACCCCCAAGCCATAAGACTCCTAAACAGCTTATCGAATGGCTACCCAGACTATTTGCCCCCCCCCCTCCCCCCCCCCTCCCCCCACCACGCTGCTACTACTCTATCTATGCATAGCCACTTTAACAATCCTACCTGCATGTACATTATTATCTCAATTACCTCAACACCGGTTCCCCCACACATTGACTCTGTACCGGTACCCCCCGTATATAGCCCCGCTATTGTTATTCACTGCTGCTCTTTAACGGATGTGACAAATACAATTTGATTTGAAGGAAGGCTTTTTATCAGCCACCAGAGATGGCATTACTGTTCCTTTTGTCTGAGACTCATTTGTCATAACTTCTCTCCTTTTGTATTTTTGACGAGTTCTTTAGGAGCCTGTGCTGCTGTGTTTATGCATGCGCTCATGCAGGCCATCTGTAGTCGATGAATTGAGAATGTTTTCATTAAGCTGTAATTTTTTACGTCTTAATTTGAGTTTATTTTGGGGCGAGCTAGTGCCGCTCCCTGCGGGGCCCTGGCTCATTAGCATCTAATGGTATAAATAATATAAATGATATTTGCCATATAGCAGACGTTTACACATGCATGCATACATTTTACGTATGGGTGATCCCGGGAATCGAACCCACTATCCTGGCGCCATGCTCTACCAACTGAGCTACAGAGGACCACCATCTCAAAATAACTGTTGAGAAGTTGGATGGCTTAATGGAGTCATTGTTGTCATCCTAAAAAAAAACATATATTTGAATAGCCCTACCCTGGAGAGCAGAAGGCCCATTTCCTGCTGTTCTGCTAATGGGAGCAGCTCTGGGGAGAGGGAGACTTCAATCAGGGCACCAGCCGAATGGTTAAAGCAGCCCGCTGGAGATCCGAAGGATGTTGGCTTCACTGTTCACTCTTTAATGGGGAGCAGCTGTCCTACCCCTACAGCAAAGTACTTTGCCTCAATTGCCCCAGTTTAAAAAATATATATATATTTTTTTTTAGCTCTCTTCGTAATGAGTTTGTGGATGGAAACTCTTTTCTTTTTTTATTGTGCTAAGGAGGATAAGTCGCCCTGGATGAAGAGAGGCAGATCTCTGCTAAACAAATTAATGATATAATGCACTAGAACACAGATATCTTCCCACTCCTCTGCTCAGAGTTTGGGCTCATGAATATTTCATTGACACATTTTTTCACTTAGCTGGAAATAATATTTAGAAAATGAACAAACAACAGGGATTTGAGTATCTCAACTGGTTTGAACTCGGAGCGGAGCGCCACAACTTTGTTATTTTGCGGCTTCAGAGGTTCAGAATTGTGCAACTCGCCATACGTCCTCAGACTTGTTAGTCGTTTGTGAGACTGTGTGAGAGTTTGGGAATGTGTGAATAAGAAAACAGTTGTGGCTGACTGAAAGGTAATGGGACCAGGACGTCTTCAGGTTCTTTGAGCTAACTAGCTCTGTGAGGTATTTTTTACCCTTCATCACACACTGTTCCTATGCAAACGTTTGTCACTCCATTCCTGTTAGAAACTCTACTTATCACTTATAAGGCTGGTTTCTATGATTTATTGTACGCCTGTGTGTAGTCAGTGCTCATCTGTAAAATCTCTTATCATATCCCCACTACCCGTTTACTCCCTGTGTATTTCCCTCAGTACATGGGTCATCCGAATCCCAGAATAGGGAGCCTTTCATACTCTCCCAAGCCCATCATCCTTACAGACATAACTTTTAATGGCGGCCACACAAAAAATCCTTAGCAAATCATAGCAGCATGCCCAGGGAGAGGGGAGTGTGATGAAGTTCAGAAGGACACTTGATTATATTGCTGGAGGAATACATTCTGGGCCCCACTGCAGTCTTTGGTGTGCTGCCAAGCGTCTGGGAATGAATCCACCACCTCAGACAGATCCTCCCTGGGCCATATTGCCTCCACTGTAATTGGAAGCTAATTGAATTTTAAAAAGTGCATTAGGAGAACATGGCTGTGGGACCAGATATTGTCTCTGCTACTGATCATGTGTCCCCAAATGTACTATACTGTCCCTGTCTCTCCCATTCCCAGATGTCTCCAGACCACAGCAGTTAAAATCAAAACACTCAGTTACTTCACACTGTAACTCATTGGATGGAACTAATTCATTTGTTTGTGTTAGTTTATGCTTCATGGTCATGAAGTTGGTACCTTCTAAGTTACTGGGTAAGAGTGTTTACTGATTTTGGCACTTGACCTTCTTGATTTTTGTTACATAAGGAAAACAGTCATCCCCACACATTGCAAGTTGCTTCTGTGTACACTGTGTGTTTTAAATCTGTTTTGAAAAGGGTATGTTGGTTTAAATTCACAACATGAGTGCATTTGGCATATCAAGGTTGTGTGACTCTGTTGTAGCTAAAGCTGCACATGACTCAGGTCCTTTTATAGACTTGACATTACCAACCTTTTGAAATGCTGAAAGACACCTCTAAAACCATATCGGCTTCATTAGCAATATTAATCATTGTGAATGTTTTGCCGTTTTGAGCCCCACATAATTGCTGCTGCTTGCGTGACTTGCTTCTCTCATGTTGTTGCATTCATTCAATTAGCTGTTTGGGGAAATGTGACATGTTCCCCCAAGCAGAAAAATTATATTTGAGGCGCTTGGTAGTAAACGCCTCATCTGTACCGTAAAATTATTCATGTAGATGAAGTCACAGCCCCAATCATATTCCCTGTCCCACATTTAATAAAGTCTAATGTTTTTGCCGAGCAGGGTGCCGCTCATTCCACGGATTAATCACCTTCCCGCTCATTCCACAGATTAATTTCCTTCCCAATTTGAGTAAACCAGATGAGTCTTCGGGATAATTTATGCATTTATTAGCCATTCAAAATTTGACCCCGTAACCTTTTCCCTTAGTCACTCCACAATGAAAATGTTCGTTGTCTAATCACAGGATGTCTGGGGGAGCATTAAGTAAAGTTTGTCAGTGTGCTTCAGTCAGAATTAGCCAAAATCAATCTCATAATGGTTGATTCATAACCTGTGATTTATTGACGGTGCATATGGGGGGACCTGCCCTCATCTTCCCTCATAGTCCTTGTTCCAATGTCAAACTAGAGCTCAATCTAGAATATTCTAACAGCCTAGTACGTTGCTAAACCAAATGCAAATGTAATTGAGTATTGACTTCAAACGTTGTTGCTGTGCCCACCATATGGTGTTTTTCTTTCTCCCGGACCTTTATCTGTTGTTGTTCTACCACCGCCCAGGTGTTTCACTGGCTGATCGTGGGGGTTGTGTAACAGATGGGAACTTAGGACTTTGGTGATTCTGATATTTGATACTGCGATCCATGGAGATGGTTTTTAATTTGGTCAGTGCAGGTTCCCTAAAGAGCTAACAGCAGACAGTCTCACTACCCGCAACACATCCTGCCAAAAAAAGAGTGGGGGAGGTGGGATAAAGATGGAAAGCTGGAGAAAGTGAGAGTGAAAGATTGAGAAATGGAGTGAGAGGTAAAGAAATGAGAGAGCGACAGATTAAGAAACCTGGCCCAGCTGTCACTTTGGATCAAGTCTACCCTTCCAGAGCATTGGGCAGCCAAAAAGACAAGCCCCGGACCACTGAGAAATCAGACCGAGAGGTTTAAGCACACTTGGTGAGCCACTTTTAGTAGCCCGGTAACCGTTTTAGAAAAAGTTTTGAAAGGGTCATTGCTTTTCCCCCGATCTTTGGAATCCAATTTGTGGCTGCCAGGAAGGGGAGGCCAGTGACGGACTCCCATTTGTAATGCGTGTCCCTTGTTGCCTAGTGTCTGGGGGGGAGCTGCCCAGGTGATATATTTTTTTTTATATACCCAGTAATTTTGTGGAAGAGCCTCCTTTTTGATCCATAGGGTCCCAATATGAAATTATTCTGTTTGGCTGGTCCATTTATCAGGCAGCGTTGGAAATGGTCCCTCCGGCATTGCCCTCCCATCCTCTGCAATTCATTACATTGTATTACTTTTATAGTAGATATGATTCTGGGGCCCTTCTTCCAATTCCAGCCCTGACGGCCGACGCAAATGCGTAATGTGATGCATTATCATTTTTCTCTACTGCCGCTGCTACCACCACGTTTTGAATGAATCTTACTTTAGTGCTGACAGTTAAAATGCTGTTCACCTGATTGCGGAGAGTTTGGTGGTGGGCGGTGGATGTCTTTCTCATTCCCTCCTTTGTTAAGCTCAGCCATTGTGTCCTCCCATAAAAGGTTGTCTGTTAAAGGGGCCTCGTGCTTTGTGCTTATATTGTACAAGGCCCAGGGTAAGGCCATTTTAATGAAAGGAGGAGTGTTCTGTGTGCACAGTGAGTGGTTACAGTTCTATTCACACTCAACTGGACTTGGGCAAACCCTTTATATCAGAAGCCTCTGAACTTAAAAATCTATAAACTACCATTATATGGACACTTTACCAAATAAAATGACTCAAGATCCCTCCCAGTTAAGATTGTTTTGTAGCAAAACAACTTCTAAATGCCATACATCCAGTTTTCCAATAACTAATAAAGGGTATAGATAAAAATGCGGTATGTACTCATGTAAAACACAACTCCAGCTTTCACCCTATAAGTTTCACTGTGGTGTCAGAAGGAATAACTCAGTAATGTGTCTGGGCACTGCTGAGAGAAGGATGGTGAAAGAGAGGGAAATGAGGGAGAGGGAACACTGGAGAGTGGGAGAATCTGACTGATTTAATTACTGGCCTGCTGGAGTATAACGAAGACAGGATATGGGGTTCTCCTCTGTGGCCGGAAGAGGAAGGTGGGGGCAGGAGATTTTATGGAAATTTGCCTGCAATCGCCTTAATCCATTATTTGAGGGCCTTAATGTGAATTTGATGTCGGTTGCACATATAGATGTTGATTATGTCTCCACTCTGCACGCCAGAAGAGGACTGGCCACCCCTCAGAGCCTGGTACCTCTCAAAGTTTTTTCCTAGGTTCTTGCCTTTTCTAGTTAGTTTTTACTAGCCACCGTACTTCTACATCTGCATTGCTTGCTCTTTGGGGTTTTAGGCTGGGTTTCTGTTTAAGCACTTTGACATCTGCTATGTAAAAGGGTTTTATAAATACATTTGATTTGATTGTCTTTGTTACACACACTGACCTTGAACAACAAGTCCATATAAGTCATGTTATATTATCCAGTCAGAATAGCCAGGTTGTTATTGTAATAGAGAATGTTTTCTCTCAGCTGAATGTAGGTCTAGATTTAACTTCCCTGATATTTTTACATTTTTATTGAAATACATATGGGAATTGGGAAACTTCGTTTTTTTTTCATAGCATTTCCTTCAGGAAGATTTGCTGTTTGACATGTCAGAGGAAGTGAATAAAGGCTGTGTCCCTGAATGTAATGTTGTTGTTGTTTTTTTAATTATTGACTTGTCACAACAAACTTGATGTCAGGCCTGAAGATTTATAAACTCCTATTAGAGTGGATTGATTTATTTTTGAGGCGGTGTAGCTACTGCTCTGAGGATAGATTTGAGATTGGGAGAAAAGTATTGAAAAAACACAGCTACCAATAACTTGTTTTTCTTCCTTCTATGCGAGAGTTCTTCTTGAGGCTATTTTCTCCTCTATGCCTTACATCTATAAAGGAATGGTTAAATACCTTTTAGCACAATTAAATATGTTCTCTTGTGCTTAAAACATTGCTAATATGTCAGTAATTGCCTTACTAAAGATACTCCCTGAAGGGTGAATGCAACAAAAGAATGTGAGTTCTGTGAGTATTGACTGTAAAAGAATAAGGTCTCGAGGGATAAGTGTGTGCACATGTTTGTTGAAGTAGCCATCCATGTCGTTTATGCCTGTGCACTTTTTCTTCATATTCAACTATAGAAGCATGCTTTTGTAAGCAATCTCACTGCTGTGCTTCAAGGTCTTCTGTGGTCATGTCTTCATGGGTACTGTTCCTCATAAACTACTCTCCATGCCCTGGCTATGAATTGTGCTCATGAAAAATAATGCCCTCGGAAACATGACCGAGGCAGACACAATGCAGACACCGATAGCTAGGTTAATTACAGCCACAGCCAATCAGTGGTCTTATCCGGTCTTATCCATAACTGACAGTTACAGTGGGGCAAAAAAGTATTTAGTCAGCCACCAATTGTGCAAGTTCTCCCACTTAAAAAATGAGGCCTGTAATTTTCATCATAGGTACACTTCAACTATGACAGACAAAATGAGGGGAAGAAATCCAGAAAATCACATTGTAGGATTTTTAATGAATTTATTTGCAAATTATGGTGGAAAATAAGTATTTGGTCAATTACAAAAGTTTATCTCAATACTTTGTTATATACCCTTTGTTGGCAATGACAGAGGTCAAACGTTTTCTGTAAGTCTTCACAAGGTTTTCACACACTGTTGCTGGTATTTTGGCCCATTCCTTCATGCAGATCTCCTATAGAGCAGTGATGTTTTGGGGCTGTTGCTGGGCAACGCAGACTTTCAACTCCCTCCAAAGATTTTCTATGGGGTTGAGATCTGGAGACTGGCTAGGCCTCTCCAGGACCTTGAAATGCTTCTTACGAAGCCACTCCTTCGTTGCCCGGGCGGTGTGTTTGGGATCATTGTCATGCTGAAAGACCCAGCCACGTTTCATCTTCAATGCCCTTGCTGATGGAAGGAGGTTTTCACTCAAAATCTCACGATACATGGCCCCATTCATTCTTTCCTTTATACGGATCAGTCGTCCTGGACCCTTTGCAGAAAAACAGCCCCAAAGCATGATGTTTCCACCCCCATGCTTCACAGTAGGTATGGTGTTCTTTGGATGCAACCCAGCATTCTTTGTCCTCCAAACACGACGAGTTGAGTTTTTACTAAAAAAGTTCTATTTTGGTTTCATCTGACCATATGACATTCTCACAATCTTCTTCTGGATCATCCAAATGCTCTCTAGCAAACTTCAGACGGGCCTGGACATGTACTGGCTTAAGCAGGGGGACACGTCTGGCACTGCAGGATTTGAGTCCCTGGCGGCGTAGTGTGTAACTGATGGTAGGCGTTGTTACTTTGGTCCCAGCTCTCTGCAGGTCATTCACTAGGTCCCCCCGTGTGGTTCTGGGATTTTTGCTCACCGTTCTTGTGATCATTTTGACCCCACGGGGTGAGATCT